>NC_083717.1:188847053-189506296 GCF_028564815.1 Eubalaena glacialis | reverse complement strand
CATACTAAGTGAAATAAGTCAGACAGAGAAAGACAGATTCCATGTGACATAACATATGTCGAATCTAAAAAAATGACACAAATGGACTTATCTACGAAACAAACAGACTCACAGACATAGAGAACAGGCTTGTGGTTGCCAAGGAGGAGGGGAGGAGGGGAGGTGGGGGAGGGATGGATTAGGAGTTTGGGATTAGTAGATGCAAACTATTATATATAACATAGATAAACACAAACTCCTACTCTATAGCACAGGGAACTATATTCAATATCCCGTGATAAACCATAGGGAAAATAATATGGGAACATATGTATATGTATAACTGATTCACTTTGTTATAAAGCAGAAACTAACACACCATTGTAAAGCAATTATACTCTAATAAAGATGTTAAAAAAAAAAACAACAAAAAAACATGGAATAACAAAACAAAAAAAAAAGAAAATAATATGAAAAAGAATGTGTGTGTATATATATACATACATATAAAACTGAATCACTTTGCTGTAGAAATTAACACAACATTGTAAATCAACTATACTTCAGTAAAATAAATTTAAAAAAAGAGAAAGAATGGTGTTCCTGGAAGAAAAAAATCACCCCCTTGAGTGAGTGGACGAGGGTGACAGTATGGTGCCTTTGGGTTATGACGCCAAGTTGACCTTCGGTGGAAGGAAGTCTCATGCAAGGGAGCACAGGGGTGAAGTTGGAGTCCCCACTCTGGGTTCTCATGTTTGTTTTGTTGTCTCTCCTGACAGGCATTGGATGGATGATGCTGGGTGGAGTGTGAGGGTCTCACTCTTCTTCTCGCCTCTTCTTGCTTCTCACCTCTGTGGGGAGGACACACTACTGTCCTCTTACCCTCTCCTCTCTCTCATGGAGCACACATGATCATTCCGACTGGTCCCTGCTTTACTAGGTGGCACAGCCACTCTACCAATGGCCATTGCCTCTTAAATCACCTTTTTTATTGTGGTAAAATATACATAGCATAACATTTACTATAGTAACCTTTTTAAGGTGTGCAATTCACTGGCATCGAGTACATTCACATTGTTGTGAAACCATCACTACCATCCATCCATGAAAAACCTTGTTCTTGACCACAAACAGAAGCAATGTACTCATTAAACAATAATTCTCCCCTCCCCCTCCTCCTCCCTCCAGCTCCTGGTAACCACCATTATACTTTCTTTCTCTATGAATTGGTCTATTCTAGATACTCATACAAGTGGAATACACACTATTTGTTCTTGTGTTTGCCTTATTTCACTTAGCATACTGTTTTAAAGGTTTACTGATGTTGTAGCCTGTGTCAGAATTTCCTTTCTTTTTAAGGCTGAATAATATTCCAATGTATGGAAAGACTACATTTTACTTATCCAATCATCCCACCAAGGACACTTGGGTTGTGTCTGCTTTTTTGGCTATTGTGGTAATGCTCCTATGACACTACAAATAGGTGTACATATATCTATTCGAGTCCCTGATTTCAATTCTTTTGGGTATATGCCTGGGAGTGAAATTGCTGGATCATATGGTAATTCCATGTTTGACTTTCTGGAGAACCCCCATACTGTTTTCCACAGGGGCTGTCCATCCACCCTCTCCACACCCTCCTCTAACTTCTCAGAACCTGCTGTGAGTGGTCAGTCAAACCACACTCAGCCATGTAGACTCAGGCACCTCAGATATGGGAGGGTCAGAGGTGCCTTTGAGCTGATAAAGTGTGTTAAGTTCATGATAATCGTATGAATCAGGTCCCACTTGAGAAAACTGGTTCTCAGAGAGGTTAGGTAACTCTCTCCATGTCACACAGCCGGCATGTGACAGAGCTGAGATTTCAGTCCAGGTTTGCTGGACTCCTAAGTCCTCTTGCTGTTTGAACTCTTCTCCATCCCCTGCTGCCCCCTGTGCTCCACGGCCTTGAGTGCACCACTCTTGAGAGGGTGCCACCTCCGTCTCAGCCCTGGTCCCGTCTGTCTTGTGATGGGAAAGTGACGCTGAGGCCACAGCCATATCTTGTCCACCTCTGAGGCCTCGGTGCCCAGCCAGTCCCAGGCCCTGGGGCAGAGCTGGTCTGCAGTAAAAATATGCTGGATACGCACATGTGAGGATGGGCCCACGGAGGCACAGATATCACCACCAGGAAATGAAGGTACGGTTCACCTAACTTCAGGGAAGCTTCGACTCCATAGAAAGCGGGTGAGCGCCAGATGTGATGCAGAGAAGACCCCAGTCTAGGAGCTTGGGACACTGAGTTCTAGCTCTGCTTCTGCACCAGCTGCAGGAACTTGAGCCAGATTCTTCTCTCCATGCCTCGGTTTCCTCATCTACAAAATGGGTGCTTTGACAATCTGGTTACTTAGAGCCCTTTGGTCCTAATAAACTCTGTCACAAGTATAAGCCCCATCATCCCCCTTGGACTCCAAGTTCCTCAGCATCCCCATCCTTGCACAGGAGTTACTGGCTCCAAATTTGGGCGTTTGGAGACTGCCTTTGCACAGGTGGGGGTCTGCATGGCTCAGGGGTCCTTAGACACTGGGACTGCCGCCTTTCTGGCCTGATTGGCTTCCTCCGATTCCTTCTGATCTGCATTCTCCAGTCATCCAGGGCAACCCCTGTTGTGTGCAGGGTCCTTTCGCGCTGGCTCTGACGCCCTTGGCGGAGCCCTCGAATGCTGCCTGGCCAGAGAGTATAGATCAGAAGGGCACACTTTTCTGCTTCTGTTGGTGTTTGTACCCCTATAAAGAAAGAACAGATTGAGAATGGAGGGCAGCCTGTAGATGGGTCTGATGTCACCATTTATTGCCAAATGTTTCGGGCTCAGCAAAACCTTAAGGAGACCCATCCAAGTTATTTTGCTTTTCGTTTTTCAAAAGTGTGTGTGTATGAGTTAGTAAGGTGTGTAGATGTGTGTGGTGGGCTGGATAATGGCTCCCCGGGATGTCCAGGTCCTAATTCCCAGAACCTGCAAATATGTTAAATGTTAACGTGGAGAAAGGGAATTAAGACTGGAGATGGGAGGGAGGTTTCTAACAGCTGATCTTGACATAGGAGTTTCCCCTGGTGGCTCAATGTCATCACAAGGGTGAGGGTCCTTAGCAGTGAGAGGGGGAGGCGGGAGAAGAGGGCAGGCTGCTGTTACAGCAGATGCACCTCACCTGCTGTCACCAGGGGTGAAGATTGAAGAAGGGCTGTGGGAGCCTCCAGAAGCTGGAAAAGACAAGAAACAAATCCTCTCCTAGAGCCTCCAGAAGGAATGCAGCCCTGATCTTGGCCTGGTGAGATGCCTGGGGACTTCTGTCCTCCAGAACTGCCAGATAATAAATCACCAAGTTTGTGGCAATTTGTTACAACAGCAATAAGGAAACTCATATGGTGAGTCAGTGAGTATGTGTGAGTGTGAGTACCTGTGTATGAAAGACTCCATGTGTGTGGAGTGTGTATGAAGGAGTGTGGACGTGTGTGTGTGCACATGCGCGCTCATGCCTCTTCCAGGGGAAATGTGGTCGGCATGTGTCTGATTCATTTATACTCCAGTCATCAGAACGCTGCCCGCTAAGAGCTCTTTTATGGCTATGTCGGCCTTGGGGTTCCTCTGATGTCTCCTGACTTCTCCCTGGATAGAACCTGGCCCAGGAAGTGAACTGGAGTTGCATCTCCATCTCAGAGCCTGTGAGACTCTGCTGGCTTGGGCTGTTTCCTGGAACTTTGGAACCTCAGGATTTGATGCCACAAGGACATCTGGGCTCCAGAGGCTCAGCCTGGGGATTTCTGGAGGCTTCTGATCTAACATAGACCCCAGGGGGCTGGTCAGATTTGGGGAGCCAGGTGGAGGCTCTGGGGCCACCTTGCT
The DNA here is from genome assembly GCF_028564815.1 of Eubalaena glacialis. Classification (NCBI taxonomy): domain Eukaryota; kingdom Metazoa; phylum Chordata; class Mammalia; order Artiodactyla; family Balaenidae; genus Eubalaena; species Eubalaena glacialis. The sequence goes on along the minus strand of NC_083717.1, from coordinate 189,502,437 downwards.
TTACCACTGACCCAGAATTATGGGGATGCCTACAATTCTCCAGACGAGGCAACCCCCAGAAAGGGAGGAAGCTTGCAAAGCAGAATATCTGAGGGTTTCACTGTTCTTATACCAATAGCCTGAGTCTGGGTCCCATTGACACCCAAAGGTACACCTAAAACCTATCCCATAAAAATAGAGCTGATACAGGAAGTCCCCCATATACGAATTGCAAACTCTCAAAGATGTGAACATGGAGCTTACTAATGAAGACCTCATGGAATTGGAGGCTCAGAGAAAGGATGAAGAGAGACAAGAAGAAGAAGAACTGAAGAACTGAAGAACCGAAGAGATTCATGACACAGGAAATGGCAAGGGGATTTTCTCTGAGGAGGCACAGTTAGTTTTTGAAGCAAAGGACCGGAACGCAGAACAGTACATGAAGGTTGCAGTAGCTGTTCAGAATGAAATCCAGTGCTACCGTGTCATCGATGACCAGGAAAAAAAGAGCTACTACCCAGACATCATTGGATCATTTTTTCAAGAGTGTGAATATAACTGAATCCAGCAAGGAACCAGAACCTGTGCCGTCAACATCAGGCGTGAGTGAAATTGCAGCTTGCCCTCTGTCTCCTATTGCTGATGATCCTTCAACTCTACCATCTCCCACCTCCTCTCCCTCCTCCAGTCAGTAACTCTTCTTGCCTGTTCACTCGATGCCAGCCCCTGTGTACCAGCTGTTGTACTGGACTACTGTAGTTTTCAGGATACTGTACTGTAAGATAAAAAATGTTTTCTTTATTTTTTGTGTTTGTTTGGTTTTTAGGTATTATTTGTGTGAAAAGTATTATAAACCTACTACAGTACAGTACTATAGAGCCGATTGTGTTAGTTGGGTACCTAGGCTAACTTTGTTGGACTTAGGAACACACTCTAGGAGTGGAACTTGTTCATATGTAGGGGACTTACTGTATTCAGTGTGTGGGCAAAGCCCCCTTTATATTGGATGCTCAAATACCAAAATACTTCTCAGTAAAACTAGTTGGTTTACTTCACTCTGTATGACAGACTCTAGGTCCATCCATCTCACTACAAATAACTCAATTTCGTTTCTTTTTATGGCTGAATAATAGTCCATTGTATATATGTGCCACATCTTTGTCAGAGGGGAAAGGGTAAGCTGGGACGAAGTGAGAGAGTGGCATGGACATATATACACTACCAAATGTAAAATAGATAGCTAGTGGGAAGCAGCCGCATAGCACAGGGAGATCAGCTCGGTGCTTTGTGACCACCTAGAGGGGTGGGATAGGGAGGGTGGGAGGGAGACGCAAGAGGGAGGAGATATGGAGATATATGTATATGTATAGCTGATTCACTTTGTTATAAAGCAGAAACTAACACACCATTGTAAAGCAATTATACTCCAATAAAGATGTTAAAAATAAAAACAAAACAAAACAAAAAAAACCTAGTTGGTAAACAGCCTCTCTCCGGGGTCCCTGAGTGCTGTCCTGTCCACCTCAGCCTCCTCCTTGGGATCCACCATCCAGGTACCGAAGGGTCAGCGCCCAGTCCTGCAGGGTGTCTCTGGGACCCTGCTTCAGCCCTACGGCCTCTGTCTCTTCTGATTAGCTGGGTGTCTGCCTTCTCTGTGTTGAGTATTTGGGACACTCCCTCTGATTGTCAGGACACTCAGCTGAGTCACAGTTAAATATTGCATGTTAGACAGTGAGCGGGTGGCAGTGGGGTGAAGAGAACACAAGCTCTTTGGTTCCCCAAAACTGTCCTTGGGCCAATCAGCCTCTCTGAGCCTCAATTTGCCTATCTGCAAAATGGGCATAATATCAGTTATATCATCAATGGAACCAGGTTGGCTCACCCTGGAGCGGTTTCTGCCCAGTGATTGCTGAGTCACTTAAGAGCCTTTTAGTTCCTGCTCCATCCTAGGTGACAATGATGGGCTGGCTTCTTCCAGAAGTCTACTTTTCTTCCTTGCTTATATTAGCCTGGCTGGAGCTGGTCTCCAGTGAAACATAGGTTCATTCTATATAAACACCCAACAGTGCTTCTTTCTAGCACCTCCCTAGCAGCCTCTGGCCTCTCACTGAGTTTTTGGTTCCAGGCTGGGGGTGCTCCCCATCTGCTGTGACTGACATTCTTTGGGCCCTACTTCATGATAGTTAGAACTTTCCAGGCTCAGGCATCAGCTCTGCTGCCACTGGGCTCTCCAAGACCATCCACTCCCCATGAGCCTCTGCATAGTCCCTAACCTGGCATGTGGGAGGGTGATTCTCTTGCTGCTGCCACATCAGTTATTAACCTCCTAGATCTCGGCTTTCAACCAATTTCTTTCTTTGCTTTAGTCCTGTCCACTCAACACACAGGATCTCAATTTCTGTTTCCTCATCAAACTTGGCAGATGTTTGCAGATACTCCTTCTGTAGCCTTGGATTCTGATCTTTTGCCTTCTATGGACTTCCCCTCTCCCTCTTTGCCCACATTTAGAAGGACAGTGGATTTCTCCTCTGGGACCTCAAGCTGCAAAGCTTCAGTTCACAAATGGATAGAAGCTACAGAGTCTCAGGTTTCTGATCAACTAAACGAAGGACTTGCAGCAGTAGTTGGGACTATCCCAAGCTGGAGTGGGCAGCCCCACTGGGCTTTTAGCTCCTGGCTCTTGGGATGGCAGATGGCAAGAAGAACACTGAGTGCAGACATGGAACATGAGGGCCTGACCTGGAGCAGGTGTAAGAGCAGAAAGGGTGGGGGGGTCCCATCAGAGATACCCTGTGAGGGTGGGGTCAGTGCTGTGCTGGAGGGGATGGAAGGGGGACGGGTCAAGCTTGAGGTAGATCCTTAGTCAAGATTTCCCTGGCTCATCAGCCTCCATTACTTTTGGTATTTTCTGGACTCAGTTATTGAGAACATACCGGTAGCCACATATCCTCAGTCTTGGGTCCCCTTGGAGGTCTGTGTTAGGCTGAATAATGACCCCCAAAAGTATCCAAGTCCTACTTCCCCAAACCTGTGAATGTTACCTTACGTCGCAAAGCATACTTTGCAGATGTGATTAAGTCAAGAATCTTGAGATGGGGAGACAATCCTGGACTATCTGTGTGGACCACAAATACAATCAATCATGAGTATCCTTATAGAGGGAGAGAGAGGGAGATCTGACCATAGAGGAGGAGGAAGGAAAGGTGATGACTGAAGCACGAGGTTGGAATGATGTAGGGATGGGGTCATGAGCCAAGGAATGCAGGCAGCCTCTGATTTGTTGTGGTAGCTATTGGAAATTAATCCAAGGCTCTTAGCTGAGATGACTGCTGCGGTGTGATACACCCCTGGAGATGGAGGTTTGTAAGGTGGCATGTGGGGGACCATGTGGTGGGCTTTTGTTGAGCTATGACTAATCTATTTTGTTGAAACAAGAAATAGATGAGATGGAGCCATAGACTGGCACTTAAGAGGCAGAGTTTAAACTCTGGTTTTGCTCTAATCTGTTTTGTGACCTCGGCCAAATTCCTTCCCTTCTGTGCTCACCAGTCCTCCTTGTCAAGGGAGGGGGCAAGCCTGCGAACCTTGGTGATTTTCCTGACTGAATATGTTGAGATCACCAAGATGATGGTGAAAGTAACACCAGCCCCCTGTTACCAGGTACAACCTATGTACCCCATAATGTTTAAGGTGAACCTTACATATTCATTTACACATTACACTCATGGGAGTGCTTTTTTATTAAGGGCTCTCTCCGTGCCAGGCATCATGCAAGACTTTGGGATACAAGGTTGAGCAAGGCCAGTTCCTTCCTTGTCTTCCTGAAACTGACCTTCATCAATTCAATTCTCACAGTCACCTTTCTAGGTTGGAAAGGACTATTCTTTTTCCACTTTGCTTGTCAAGAAAGTGAATCTTGAAGAAGTTAGTTTATCTAAATTGACAATGCTTTTACGTGTTACAACCAAAATTTTAATCCAGGTTCTGTTTGAATGCAAATAATGTATACTTTTTATGATGCTATAACAGCTCAATACATTAAATAGAATCTCCCTTTCCAGGAGTAGAAAATAATATTTTTATTTTTTTCTCCATTAATATTTATCTTAATATTCAAAAGAATTGAAAGCAGAAACTAGAAGAGCTATTCGTACACCCATGTTCATAGCTAATTATTCACAATGGCCAAAAGGTGGAGGCAACCCAGGTATCCATCAATGGATAAATGGAAAAACAAAATGTGTTCTATACATATGATGGAGTATTATTCAGCCATAAAGATGAAGGTAATTCTGACACACACAACAGCATGAATAAACCTTGAGGATATTATGCTATGTGAAATAAACCAGACACAAAAAACATAATGCATGTTTCTACTTTTATGATGTATCTAGAAGAGTCAAATTTATAGAGACAGAAGGTTGAATGGTGGCTGCCAGGGGTTGAACAGAGGGGGGAATAGGGAGTTAGTATTTAAGGGGGGCAGAGCTTTAGTTTTGCAAGATGAAAACAGTTCTGTGGATGGATGGTGGCAATGGCTGGCAAACAATGTTAATGTACTTAATGCCACCGAACTGCATGCTTAAAAATGGTCAAGATGTGAATTTTATGTTATGTATATCTTACCACAATTTTAAAAGATTAAAAAATTTAGAAAGCTATTTTAAAGCAATGTCCAGGGCATAGTTTAATGTTACATGCTTTTGGACTTGTCATGGTGTAAACTTTCAAACTACAGAGACCCTTATCACAAAGAAGCAGGTTTGATGTTCCAGGCACCCTTGGAGAAATGTGCCACTTGACAGACAGTTTAAAAAACACAAAACAAAACAACCCCCAAAAACCCCAGGAGGCACTGATACTTAATATTTACAGGCTTCTGAATCACATACTGAAATAGGAAATAGTTTGTTGGAGAAATCGTGCCGTGCTGAACCAGGGAAGTCAGATGTTGGGTTGAGACGCTGAGAGATGGCAGCACTCTTGTCACGGACAGCCACCTGCTCAGGTGGATTCTTATCTTTCTCCTCATTTGTAGCTGCAAACATGGGGCTTGAGAGAATAAATGATGCACCCAGGGCCTTGGGGGTGACCGCTGTTTTTCCACTTCCCCTTCCCTCTCTCACTTCACGGTTGAGCCATGTGGGCGAGTGTGTTTATACATGCATGTAAGCATACAGGTATATGCATGTGTGTAGTCTGTGGAGCTTCAGTGGATGATGATCAAGGGTCAAAATCCCTCTTCGGAACTGAAAGAGCGATGAGGGACGTCTCCACCTATACATCTCTCCCTCTTTCCTCTGCAAGGGGTGCCAGGGAGGATGGAAGGCAGGGTCTGTACTCCTGGCCGGGTTTACATGGTCGTCCAGGACAACAGACTTGCAGGCAGCCAAAGAGATCGTCAGGCAACAGAGCGTGACAGTCAACATCAAAGTGGGAATGCCACTCCTTGATCCGGACTTGGCCGTACCTGCCAGGGCAGAGCTGCGGATATGACCACCCTCGGAATTCAAAGGCGTTCTTAGACCAAGCGGACACACACACACACACACACACACAGCCCAAACGCACCCCCCCTCCTACCTTTAATGAAAATAAAAGTCTAGACATCCTTTCTTCACAATTCTTCACTGACCTAATTATTCAGATCTGTGCTTTCTTTGGTCTTTTCAAAGAACAAGAAGAATGGTTAATTTCACTTAATGGAATAGTTGAATGTCATAATTGTTTTTTACATTTCTGCACAAATGTTTGAGTTAAGCTGTGCACACTATCTCCCCCCGTCTAGAGCTCTTAATAACCGGGCTGCTCAAAGGGGCCTTTCTGTTCCATCTTTTTGTTTCCTGACTGGACCGTCTGGGCTGGCTTCTGGCAGCCAGTGTGTTTGGGGAGGGGGTCTGGAGGGAGTGGCAGTTAATGACTGTTTTGGTCTTGGATGTTCTGATCTCTCTCTAATTCATTATTTGTCAGGCATGAGAGGTCCCCTGAGCAGGGGAGCGAACAATGCTTTTTTAGTCTCTGGTGTTCTGTCTCCTTCTCCGTTTTCCTTTTTCTTCTTCATTTTAGATTGGGGGATAGAATCGTAACACAATGCTGGGCCCAAGAAGTCATTGTCCTAATGTTGTGGGCTGTGATCTCATTTGATTCTATCAATGGCTACAATGATGCTAGTGGCTCATTCATCCATCCAATCATTCACGGACCATATATTGAGAGACTGCTACATGCTGAGACCTTTCCTAGGTATTAGGAATCTGGTGGGCACAACGTCCTGGTGGGAACAAACAGTCAAAAAAACAAGCAAACACGCAAAAAGACTTTAATTTGGAGTTAAGTTTTGTGAAGATAGTAAAACAGAGTGATGTGATATAGCATTGCTGGGGAGAGGATGGTTGGCTTAACTGAGAGGTATCAGGGAAGGCTTCTTTGAGGAGGTGACAGATTATCTGAGAGGAGATAATGAGTAATTGCCGAGTGTGGGAAGAGCTGGGGGAAAAGAACACTGCAGATAACAGGAGCAGCTGGTGCAAAGGCCCTGGGGTGAGGGGACATTAGGGAGGCCAGGGTGCCTGGGGTAGAGTTAGAGAAAGGTGGAATTAACTGTCACAGAAGAGCCCGGAGAAATAACATGGAGCCAGTCATTCAGAACTTTGTAAACCACAACATGGAATTTGGATTTAATCTCCAGACAGTGGGTCTTTGTAAGCAAATAAATAATAGAAATAGAAAATGTTTTAAGTCGTCCCTCTTGCTTCTGTGGGGAGAAGACAAGAAAAGAACTAGAGAGTTCAATTAGGCAGCTGCTACAACCCCTGAGGGAAGTTTCAAACAGAGTGGACAGGATGGAGACGGTGAAAAGACATCAGTTCCAAAAATATTTTAGATATAGATCTGACAGGACTTAGCAGTGGGTTAGATGTGTATGTCAGGGTGTGAGAAAAAGAAAGATGTTATACGTTTTTGGCCTAAGTGAGCAGTATTATTAATTAAGATTGTAGAGACAGGGTGTATTAGTCAGTGTGAGACAGGTTATGCTTGGTAACAAATATCCCCCTCCCCCACCAAATCTCAATGTGTTAATACAGCTAAAGTTTATTTTTGTTCATGGTATGTAAACAGCGCAGGTGGGTACAAAACCACTACTTTGTAGCTGCACCTTCTGAAACTTGTGTCCTCCTGAGCAGGGCAAGGCAGAGTATGGAAATCCCAAGCAAGAAGTGCACACAACTCTCTGCTCTCAGCCCTCATCCTGCCTCACTGCAGGGGCCTGAAAAGGGGAGACAAACTGTGCGCCAAGAAGAGGAGGTGGACCAGATAGATGTGAGTTCTGACAGTGTCCACTGCTGCAGGGAAGGAGCAAGGCTGGGGCAGGTGGTGACGAGTTTTGCCTTATACGTATTGATCTTAAGTGTCCAAGGGTGTAAGTGGACTAGGATACAAGAGCTTGGACTCAGGGAGAGAGGCTGGGGCTGGTACAGAAACGTACATTTATTAGTGAATATCTCTTACTCTGTTTCAAGTCCTAGTCCTGCATTTTGAATTCGGAGATGACAATCACACAATTCTTGTCCTCCAGGGATTTATTTAAAGGTCACAGAATATTCACATCAATAACCACTTTAATATCTCCTCAGTGCTTCTAGGAAAAGTCCACTTGAGCCCCAGGCTGCCTTGACAGCCTTGCATTCAGTCACCCCTAAGCAATCATTCATTCATGCAACAAAGATTCACTGAGCACCTACTATGTTCCAGGTATAGAACATTTTCGTGAGTTCACGAACATTATACACACTTCTTATCTCTGAGCACTTGTTCATGCTGACCTTTCCATTGTGTGTATCTGGTCTCCCCATCTGCCTGGAAAACTCCTATGCACCCTTCAGCACCCATCTCCATATCACTGCCATTGTGAGGACTTTGCTCACATCCCACTTGTCTCTCCAGAAAAAGTCAGCTTTCCTTTCCTCTGGGACACTGGGTATAACTCTTTACTGTAACACCTGCCTGACAGCATCTCAGTTGTTGCCCTGTTGGTCTCCCCATCAGGCCTGGAAATACAAGAGGAGTGATTCGTTTATTCATTCAAAAAACACTTATCAAAGGAAAACTATGCTGCAGTAGACGGAGGCCCTGGCAGGACTGGGTCTACTCAGTCTTCTGCACATGACCACGTCTGGCATGGGGCTGAGCAGGGGCTGTTATAACAACGTCCTCCTCTAAGGTTACCCACTCTATGCCCTGCACGATGATGCTGTTACTTTGCAAATAGCTTCTAGCTGGCCTCTCTGCTACTGCCTCTCCCTTACTTCCCTGACCCAAGTCTATTAGCAACACAGCCATCAAGATAGCCTTTTAAGACAGTTTTTGGAGTATAATTTACATTTATAACGATCCTTTTAAAGCATACATAAAATCATGTCACTTTTCTTGTCCAATTCTCTAAGTGGCTTCCCATCTGGCTCAGAGTCACGGCCAAGGTCCTTGAACCACAGCGGGTACCACCATGAGGGCAGAGCCCCTGCTACTGCTCTGACCCATCCCCACCCCTCTCTGCCTTCCTCACGCCACCTGGCCCATGCCGGGCTCCTTGCTTTGCCTCGGACTCTCCAAATAGCTCAGAGCTTCTGCACTTACCTTTCCGTCTACCTGGAACGCTCTCCCCCGAGATGCTCACAGGACATTCTCCCTGACTTCATTCAGCATCTGTTCACATGTGGTCCAGCTCCTGCCTCCCGCTGTAGTGGGTGTGAATATTGAATGAAATAAGGCAAGGAAAGCACTTTGCACAGTGCCTGGCGCTCGGCTATGCCTGGGGGCTGCTGGTGTAAGGATCATTACACCATGGGACATGAAGGATTGTGGGGGGGCTGGTGGTCCCAACCTACTCCTCCTTTCCCTCTGCAGCAATGGAAGACTTAGAGTTTGTGACGTGATATGCTGGTGAGAGCTCAGGGAAGAGCAAAGTGAGGATGTGAATCCTTCTGTGCTGCTTGGAGCCCACCAGGCCTTCCTCACCTGTGGCCTCATAAGAAGGCAGCCTCCTGAGTGGATTCCTTCATCCTGCATGGACTGTCCTTCTTCTCAACTTTTGTAGGGCTTTCTCTTCTCCTCCCTAGCTGACCATTCCTAACTTCTCAAAGAGATGCTTGTGGCCAGACCCATCTGTCCCACCAGGATATAAACTTCATATGGCTGGGATCACATCTTTACCTTCTGAATTGTGGTACACAGCACAGGACCTGGCACGAAGGAGACAGAGAAAATGTTTGTTTAATGCATGCCTAAAGAAATGAATAAATAAATGAAGGAATGAATAAGGTAGTCTTTATTCTTCCAGCAGAGGGGTCCTATGGCTTGAAAGAGCAGATGCATTTTCCCAGATTGTCAAACTGAGACCTGAAAGAGCAGAAATATTTCCCCAGATTGTCAAACTGAGACCGAGTAAGCACATTCTTTTTCCATTAAAAATTGAGATTACTCTCAGCCCTGTGGACACCATCCATTTCCCCTTCATTGCCCTTTCCCTCTCCAAAGACTCCCACCCTTCATTCCTCTCCCAACCCATCCCTCAATCACCTTCTCCCACGGGTGTCCCAGGAAGCCCCACAGCTTCTCTGCAACTTGATTTCATAAATTCTTCCTCTTTGTTGCTTGTTCTGAGCACTGTAGCTCACTAAGGGTCTCCTGCTGACCTGGGTGTCCTAATGGCTGGACCCACATATTTGCAGCATTTTTAGAAAAGTCATGCACGTCTAATTACATGGAGACACCAGCCCATTAATTTCCTGGTTTTCACTTTCACAGATGGTAGGAAAAATTTGGGAAATTTAACCCTAAAAATCATAGAACACATTGCCCACATCTGGAGCTGGATCAGATATGGGACCAGCAGAAAGGAAAAATGTTGCTTTTTTTGACTTCCTCTGGGGCTGAGGAAGAGCACACTCTCTCTCCTTCACTTTGCAGTGATCCTGGACTCCTCATGCAACATGCTGGTCAAATTCCACCACTAGGAGGGCCAAGGGGTATCAGAAATCCCTCACGTTTCTCAGAATTTTGTCTGTTCCGGAATTTGTTATGAGAACTGGACAATGTCATTTATGAAAATGAGCTTTAGAAATGAGAACATGCTTATCCAACAAATGAGTTATAAATGCCTACTGTGTGCTAGGTGCAGAGTAAGTCTTTGGGGAGAGAGAACTTGGGAAAAAGTGATCCCTGCTATTAGGTCCCCTGCCAGTCTTCATGTGAATTAGAAAAAGGAGCTCCTTCTAAGCAGATGTGGCCTTGTGCCAGGACACACAACTTGATAAGAGGAGCATGGGTTGGATTTCCCTCCTCGCTTGGCCCTTCATCCAGATGCCCTTGTGTAGTCAACAACCAACGTACAGGGTGGTCCTGCCTGTCATCAATGAGACCTAGTAAGTACTGATTAGAGAAGCATCTCAGATGTCGTGGGACAAGCAGACAGACTTGTCCTGGTGCTAGCTCTGCTGCCTACTAACTGTATGACTTGGGATGAAGTTCTTAACATCTCTACTCCTCACTTTCCTCATCTGTAACATTGGACTAGGACTGACTTACCCAGGTTGTTCTGAGGATGACATGGGATAAGTATGAAGGCACTTGGATAACTACGGAATGATTGTAAATATGGTGTCAATCCACATTACTGTTATTGCCTGTGTTATTGTGGAGATCATGTTATAAACAAATGGGCTATCTGGTCCAGCTAAAGACCTAACTGTCACTCAGAGTGCTTTGCTTTGATGGCATTCATCACAATGGGATTTATTGTGGATCCAAAATCTTCTACTTGAGCTCTACCTCACATCTCTTTATGCTTTCTGTGTATACACATCGACATAAGACAAATAATTTTCTGCTGAACAGAATTTTAACTCATTTAACAACATTAACTGAGCTTGTACTCTGTTCTTTACCTCATTAAGTATAAAGGATACAGGTATGAATAGCATACAGACCTTGCCATCATGGACACTACCATGTAGCCAGAGAGACTTCCATGGGCACAGGAAAATTTAGTACAAGGTAGGAAGTGGTGAGTAGTGTAAGAATGGAGCAGATGATGGGGGGGCATTTTCAAGGGAATGAAGAGGTCATTTTTTGTGGAGTGGATAAGGAAGACTTCATGTAGGAGTGTCATTTGATCTGGGTGTTAAAGGATGTTTGGGATTTGGGTATTTGAAGATAAGAGGAAGGGTATTGCTGATAAAAGGACCACTGTGGGAAAATGCATAGAGAGAAGGAGGAGTAGATTCCAATTTACTGAAGTTTGGGATTATGAAAGGGAGGGAACTTCTGAATACATGTGATGAGATAAAGATGGACCACAGAATCTTCCTTCTGTGACACCCAATAAAGTGGATAAAAATAAATAAGAGCAAGCCAAGAATAAAAAATTTCAACAAAGCAATTAATGGAACATAATCTCATGCTATTCATATGCAACATTGAGAGCCAGAGGAAGAAACAAAAGATTCTGAAATGACTGTCTGCATATTATCCCAATACCCCCAAGTAATAGAGGAATGAAAAAGTGAGTTGAACAAATTCTCAAATATTTTTTGCCAATAGCCCCCTTTCCTAATTTTGAAAAAGGCAGACTGAAGGTACGAATAGGAACCTTTGGGAAAAGCCGAGGATAATTCACTGAGTCATCCTTATGCACAATTAGCCTTTATCAGTCAAGGTAGAAATGGGATAGAGTTGGAGGTGAAGTTGTTGTTTCTTTCTGGAGTTATAAAACATGTTCCTGCCTGGTGGCCTTGCCATCAGAAAGGGAAGCAACTGCTACAGGGCGGAGTGACCAGTGGTCCAGGACATTTGCCCAGGATCTCAGAGGAGAGATCTGATCCCAATTTTCACAGCAAGTTTTTTTTCTTTTTAATCAGAGACAATAGAAGGTCTGGGCAGAGATGCCCTTGTTTAGCATAAGTTGGATGAGAAGAAACAGTTTGGCCACTATGCAAATATACTACGTCAAAAGCTAAGTGTAAAAAAAAAATTAAAGAACAGTATGTATAAAGCACAAATGAAGAACCTAGTCCTGAAGAAAATATAACCCCAGGAACTGAAGAAAACTCCCAGAAATTGCTTTGTACTATAGAAGAATATAATATGACCATGAGTTTAGTAAAATAGGAACTTAGAGATGAGCCAATAAAATCACGGGATGAGAAGAAAAGTGATGTTATGGGCTTAAAAAACAATCTGAGACTGAAGCAACAGCATGCCTGAATCAATACATAAATCACAAATGACAAAAGAACAGAATGATGCGGTTGAAATACTGAATTACTGATATTAAGGAAGTGCTTGAGATGAATGCAGAAGAGGAAGTAAAGAGATTAAATCAATCAGAGGAAAGGTATTAGTGTGCAGGCTGATACATAATGCCTTATGAGATTAATCTGTGGCCCTGAAACACCAAAGCCAACAAATCATTGATGCAACTGAAGGAAAATTTCCCCAAAAAGAAGGAGAAAACGTATTCATATTAAAAGGCCACACTGTGTGTTATAAAAAAAGTAAAGAACATTTGATACCAAGACATATCCTGTTTAATTTACTGACGATCAAACATAAATGGAATTCTTCAGACATCTGAGCAGAAAACACAAGTTTCCTGGAAGAAAGAAGAATATGGCTTTAGATTTTCCCTCCAGCAACATGTCACACGCCAAGATGGAACAGGGGCTATGGTGTTCTAAGTGATATGAGGTATGAATCAAGAGTCTTATGCCCAGGAAAGTTGTGTTTCAGATATAAATGCAACAGGCATGCACTATGAAATGTGAAAGAAGTTAGGCAATGGAGCTCTGGGAAACTCTGGCGGAAAATGGTCCTCTATGTCAAAGTCCAGTAGACCAACAGATAAGTAGAAGACGGTGCTAAGAACAGTTGTGCAGCCTTCAATGTCCAAACCAGAGGGGTGATATGTAAAGTCCCCAGGGAAAGAAATATGACTCCCATAATGGGAGGGGCTGAGCCCAATTTTTCTCCTTAAGTATAATGACACGAACAGAGAAAATGTGGACTGTCGGTCCAATAGTAGCATCTCAGATAACAGGTCAAAGAAGTGATTTTCTTGAAAAAAAAATCCTTGACCGTAAATTCAGCTAACCAAGCACTGAATCAAATGAAGAACTCAAGAATGGAGACACTATGGAGAAAGAATGGATGGTGAACAATGAAATTACAGAAACATTGAATTAATAGTAAAAACTTGTAGAATTATGGTGACAGAATAGTATCTAAATCCTATAAACACTATTGATGTAAAAGAAACCACATATAGAATTGACTAGACCCGAGGTCAGCACACGTTTTTTGTAAAGGGACAGATAATAAATATTTTAGGCTGTGCCAACCATGTAGAGTTGCTGTTGCATATCCTTCTTATTTATTTGTTTGCTTGCGTATTTATACTACCTTTCGAAAATGGAAAGACAAGTCATAGTGCATGTGCTGTATTAAAACTGGGTGGGGACTGATTTTGGCCCACGAGTGGGTTGTAGCTGGCTGACCTCTGAACAAGATCACTGGCCTCTTAGCTACCAGTGAGTCCATGAGTCCACATGGCCTGGCCTTGCTCAATGGTCCCATTTTCTCCACTGATCAGAATTCAGAAAAGCTGACAATGGGACCTGAAATGGAGATTGAGAGAAAAATTCAAGCCAGACCTTACAACTCCAAGTTAGGGCACAAACCACTGTGCCATTCTGCATGTGATTTTAGAGCTGCACTGGCCAATTATGATAGTCACTACTGCATGTGGCTTTTGAGCACTTGAAACGTGGCTGGTTCAAAGTGAGATGTGCTGTAAGTATAAATATACCTGCGTTGTGAAGACTTAGTACAAACCAAAGAATGTAAATATCTCATAATAATGAATGATTTTTAAATGTTGATTACATGTTGATATGATGCTATTTTGGGTGTATTGGGTTAGATAAATTATATCATTAACATTAATTGCACTTGTTTCCTTTTACTCTTTTAAAAGTGTGGTATTAGAAAATTAAAAGTTATGCAAGTGGCTTGCCTTATGTTTATATTGGACTATACAGTAGAATTTGAAGTACATGATAAGAAGATAAAATATTTTTCATAACGATGGAGCCTTGCCATTAATGAAACCAGGTGTATTAGGCAAACAGACTCGTCTGTCTATTTTCCTAGTTGAAAGGAGTGTGGCTAGAACTCCTTAGAATGAACATGACTTCAATTCAAATCTTGGATGTTCCGCCTGGTATCTGTGTGGTCTTAGAAAAGACACTTTATCATTTATAGACTGACCTTCTCCTTGAGAAATGGGAGGGAAAGTTTGTGGTGAAGATTTAATATGAATCTATGTTACAACACCTTGTAAATGGTTGTGTAAATGAAAGGGTTTAGTAATATCTACTTTGGAGAGAGAAGTAGGCTGCTTTCATGAACACTAGGATTGAGAACTCAGCAGATGATGACACCCAAGAGGTGGGTGTTGTTTCTCCAAATGGACATTCTTTCTTCAGTTCTGTCTTTCTCTCCAGATCACCTTCTGTTCCCCAATACGTAACTCCCCACCACCCGGCCTTTGTACATGACTCACGAGGCCCCCAAATGTGGTCTCTCTGCCATTACTCTGGCTTTCTATGCTGTACTCCTGGCTTAAATAACCCTTTCCTCCCCTGACTTGACCTTCTCATCCTTTCAGACCAGCTCCCACGTGAGACCTCCTTCTGGTAAGTTTGATCCCTTCCTTTCCTTGGCTGCCTGGCCTTCTCATCTCCCCTCCTCCTGCTTTGGCTGCTCCTTGCAGGCAGGGGTTGTATCTAATTCATTTTAGGAAACCCAGCAAACAACCCAGAATCCAGTCCTGTTGACCTTCAGCAGTTCCTTGGTAAATGGATGCACGTGTAATGGTATGGAGAAAGCTCCGACTTTCAAACACTTTGTGGAGAAGTTCTAGCAACAAAATCTCCCTTTTGTTGAGAAGTTGCTTTGGAAAGGATCTTTTGGGGTGGGCATTGATGCTTCCTGTTCCTGAATGAGAATGGGACTGGAGACAAAATAAAAAAAGTTCTTTTACTGGCTGTCGTCATTTGGGGTGCCTCAGAAGCAAACCCTGAGAATTGTGTGCAAGTGGATTATTTGGGACGTGATCCAGAGAGACACGCTGAAGGAGTGGGGAGATGAGGCAGCATGTGGCGACGGCTGGTAAAGAGCTCACCACCAAGTAGGTTATCACTGTGGGCAACTGGAGCCCCACCCTGCGGAGGGGGCTGTGGTAGACAGTGCCCAGCACTCACAGGGTTATCTCAGCTGAGGGACGAAGGAAGCTGGGAGGTTTCCCGCCACCTCCCATCCATCATTGGTGGAGTGATGCTGGGGGCGGGTGATAAGCCTGAAACACCTCCTGCTGCTCCCACCCTCAAGCAAAAGAGTACGGGTGCTGGCAGTTGGAACTTGGGCTCATGGGTGCTGAGGGCAGAGCAGCTCTTACAGAGGCACTAGCCCATCCAGCACCTTTGTTCCTTGTTAATGTAGCCTGGTTTTGTTTGCAACACCAGTGTGTCAAGGCAATGGATCATATTTGGGTTAAGCGAACTCTTATAATCCTGTTCCATTATTTCCCAGACTCCCTTGAAGATGAAAGATGGTCATGGGACCGTGTTCTGGACAATGAGACTAAAAGGTAAGACAGCTCTGGAGGCTTCTGGGAAAACGTTCACTTTATGATAAAAGGGACTGACCCACCTGGCATCCCTTCTTCTAGGATTGGGTGTGACTGTGATTTAGAGAGTCACAGCAGCCTCCTTGGCACCTTGAAGGCAGAGTTTCAAGAGCTGCCATGTTGCGTTGACCTCCACACTCTGGGGAAGATAAGGTAGCAGGTGTCTGGTATTGCATTACCTGCCACTGAAAACACTTTTGACTCATGCCCTTGGGAAAGATCGTGGGTGGGTGGGGTGTTTGTATGAGGCCATGTACCCCAGGATGTGACGCTTCAGTATAGCTCCCCCAAATTTGGACATGAGTTAGTGTTCTATTGCTGCTATAACAAATTACCATAGATTTAATGGCTTAAACACAATTATTCTCTCAAAGTTCTGGGGTCAGGAGCCTGACATCAAGGTGTCTGCAGGGCAGATTCCTTCTGGAGGCTTCAGAGGAGAAAGCTTTTCCTTGTCTTTCCCAACTTCTAGCGGTCGCCTGCATTCCTTGGCTGGTGGCCCTCCCCTTACATCACTCCCTCCTCTTGCCCCCGTCATCCTATCTCCTACTGTAAGACTGATTCCTCTCACGTCCATTGTATAAGGACACTTGTGATGACATTAGGTCCACCCAGATAATCCAGGATCACCTCCCCATCTCCAGACCCTTAACCATATCCGCGAAATCCCTTTTGCACATACGGTAACGTTCACAGGTCCTGGGGGTTAGGACATGGATTATCTGTGGGAGGGACGTTATTCGGCCTGCCACAGGAGAATGGGTGGATTATTTGAAAATTAAGGAGCAGCTAGACTTCGTGCCTGGCTCTTGGGGCTCGGGGCAGAGGGAAGGTGTTGTGTTTGGATGTCAAAGCTCAAAGGCAGAGGGAGGCGAGAAGTGAGATGCAGGAACAAGAAGAGGTCCTAGGTCCACGACTGTGGCTGTTGAAAGCCTGGAACCGTGGTTTGGGTCAAATTTAACCACGAGGGCTTCAAACGACCACAGCGGTGGGGGAGAGGCACAGTCAACACCTGGTTACATGGAGCAATGAAGGAATATACCAATGAGGGGTTCCACCAGACTCATCCCTCCTTCCTGGTGAGAAGATAAGCAAGCTGTCCCCCTGCTCCCCTCCCCACCTCTAGGTGAGGAGAGCCTAGGAATTCAGGGGCCAGGGGTGCTTCTCTTCTGTTCCTAGGAGTTCAGTCAAGCCCCGTGCTTGGGGCTGGTAGGAGAGGTCTCTCGAGGGAGGTGAGGGGCAGGGAGACTGTCACTTCCCGGTTAACCTCCCCAGAGAGTAGAGGCCAGACAGCAAGCGGCCTGGGAATGTGGGTGTGGAACAAAGCCTGCTTGCTCTGGGTGCAAACAGGCTGCCAAGAATGTCGCGTCACTGGTTCCCGGCTGCCCCGCAGCGCCCTGCCCTGGGCAAAGTGGAAGAGCACCAATAGAGGTAGAAAATAAGCCCAAGGTAGCCCCCGCCTCCCCCCACCCCACACTGTCACAGCCTTGCCTCCAACTCCGTTTCCCGATTCTCTGCTCCTGCGTGGCTACTCAAAGTCTCCTCCGTGAATTTCAGGCCTTGATTCATTTCTGTTTGGTTTCTGCAGAGGGGTGGGTATCCTGCAGAAGGAAAGAGATTCAAATGAATGGAGCGTTCGGCTGGAGTAATTCTGCGGAATGACTCTCATGGCCCTCACTTTGGGGAGGGAGCTCAGAGATGTCAGGTCACCTGTGAAGGTCACACAGGCAGGTGATAGAGGAAAGAGGATTCCAGTCCTGTCCGGCTCACCCCAAACCCTGTGTTCTTCTCAATTGACAGTTGTCTCCTTCAACCTCTCAACCCATTGGTGAATGCAGACTTGTGAAACAGGCCTATTTTCTCCCTCACTAAATAATGGAAATCTGAGGGCTTAGCTTAAAATAGAGTGGAACCATGCCAAGACATTTTAAGTCGGACCCCATGATAAACGGAGATTTGATATTTCTGGATAATTCCCAATGAGCACCCTTCCTCTTTAATTATCCTGTGGTCACCCTTTCAAAGGTGATTAAAGCTATTCTTCAGTAGATGTGGTTATACATTGAGTGGGAACCTGGTCTTTCTTGTGGTTTTTATCGCAGCAATTAAATCTGGCCGGCTGGTAGACGCTGTGTGGCAGGAGGGTTTTTCCTAAGCAGAATGATTTTCCCCTTCGGGCAATGTTAAATTTAGGAAAAATACAATTAATTATATCAGACAGGTATCTATTTTCTATCCTGCACGCATTAGAGGCTCAAGGGCTTGTTTCACTCCAACAGAGAGCCTGTCTGGGTCCAAGGCTGCGGCCCCTCGTGGAGCCCTTGGGCTTGTCCTCACATGAAGCCTCCTCCCCCAGCCCTCCTGCCCTGCTCACGCCCACCCGCCCCTCCCCCCAGCCCCTCCCCCATCCAACACCCACAGCTCCCTTTGGAAGTAAAAATGAAAGGGCTGGTGTTTACCAGAACTTTCCCTAATGCTCCCAAACATATGATTTAGGTGTTCGGTGTTGAGAAAAATGAATGGTCTGAAAACTGGAGCAAAGCAAAGGCCATTTGCCTTGCTTCTGCCCTCCACTCATCCTTCGATCTGGGAGAGACCCCCAGCTTCTCTGAGGCTCCTTCTCTCCATCTGCAAAATGAGAGGCTGGAACCAGATACTTTCAAAATCCTGTTGGGCTCCCAGTTAGAAATGTCAACCGTGGCTCCGTGAGATAAGAGTTCCAATTCCTCAGTAAAAGACATAATTAATACTTTTTCTCAGGTGCTGTTTCGTGTTCCTGACATTGAAAGGGGCTTGGGACTCGTAGATGATTACACACTTTCCTCTTTGCTGGAAGCTTCATTAGCTCTGAGATAGATTTGGGAGGAAGATTCACTAGCATTATTGATAAGCTGGATTCAGCTGTATCATCAGTGGGAGGGGGCCATGAGCAGATGCTCAGAAAGTATTTGCTGAAAAATAAGAAGGTGACTCTTCAAAAATGTCAGTGATTTGGTATCATTTCCTAAACACCAATGAAATGTCAGACGTATCCATGATTCATTCACCCATGAGGTCCAGATAGGTTTTCTTTTGGGGGCGGGGGGGATGTGTTTTGTTTATTTAAGTTTTGTAAAATAATTTGAGGTTTAAAAAATTATGAACTACAGGTTTTAACCAATCAAGACTGCTAAATTTATTTTATTTAATTTTTTATTTTTAAATTCTTTTTATTGGAGTATAGTTGATTTACTATGTTGTGTTAGTTTCAGGTGTACAGCAAAGTGATTCAGTTATCCATATACATATAATGTGGGGGAAGTGATAAATTAGGAGCTTGGGATTAACATACACACACTACTATATGTAAAGTAGATAACCAACAAGGACCTACCATAGAGCACAGGGAATCTACTAAATATTCTGTAATAACCTATATGGGAAAAGAACCTGAAGCAGGTATGTTTTTATAGAATATGTACATGGGACTCGTCCGCTGACCAGGCTTACCTTCCTGCTGGCTTGGATCCTTGGTCCAGAGCCTGTCCATCTCTTTGTTTGATCCTGGACCTCTCTCTAGACATCATCTTTCTGCCTTCGTTCCCTTTCCTGATAAACTGGGATAGGTTTACCTGCCAGCTGTCTCACGAGGGTGTTGTGAGGATTAATGAGATAATATTTTTTAAGTACTCGGAGATCTTCTGATGAAAGAGCCTATAAAAGTACAAAGTGTCACTATTATTATAATTAATGGCATTTCTGAGAGCTTTCAAAGTATATGTTGGGGTAGAGGGAAGACAGAGGAGATCCCTGCTTTAGGAGTCAGTTTTCTATTGGGGAAAACCAAGGCAAAGGAGCCTGCGTGTGGCCGAGATGGCTGTAAGGCGTTGGGGCTCGCATCCGGCGGTGGGAAGAGCATTGAGAAATGGACTCCAAGATAGGGGTGGTGGTGGGGAAATTGCCGATGCTGGGAGACGCAGGATGTGCAAAGATGGCTTCCCTTCCTGGGCAAGTAGAGGGCAACTCATAACCAGATCTCAATTTGAGCATCAAAGCAAAGTGCATCCCTGGGTGGTTCTTTCTCCTGTTGGGGCATATACACCAGGCCTGCCAAAGAGTCTGGCTCACTCCTTTACCTTACAAACAATGCTCCCACCATATGCCAGGGTTCAAACAAGAAAAGACACAGTTGCTGTATGCAAAGAGCTCTGAATCTGGTGGGGAAAACAGGCTCGTGCACCGAGCTTGAGTGCAGGAAATGGTGGGGCTGCAAAAACAGAGGGAAAGCAGAGAGATGATGGGAGAACAGAAAAGGGTGATTTCACCAGACTGTAGGAGTCAGGGAAGGCATCCTGGAAGAAGTGGCCCCTGAACTAACTCCTGAAGGTCCACAAGGGCAGCTGGTTGGAGAGAGTGTGAGAGAGAGCATGTGACTGTGGGGGGGAGGAAGGGTTAATCCAAGCAGAGTGAAAAGCACGTGCAAGGCTAGGAAAGGCAGGAGCGAATGCGTGATTGGGGAGGATGTAAACAGGTAGGCTGAGATAGGAGACAACCAGCTTAGAAAGCCAGGCAAGGCCTGCCTGCCACCAGGAGGGTCTGACCTGAGTTGATGGCCGCAAGGAGGGGCTGAGTACAGACATCAGGAAGTAGGGTCTGCAGGACCAATTGAGGGTAATGAAGGAGGCGAGGGTTTTATTGCAGTATCTGCACTATTTGTTCACGTGTCTGAGTTGCCAACTAGACTGTGGGGTCTTTGAGGGAGGTCCCTGGGCTTGACTTATCTTTGGGAAAAGAACGTTAAGGATAGTGACAGGCACAGGGCCTGATCCATGACTTGCAAGGCCCAGCCTAAAATGAAAATTTGGGACCCCCTTGTTCAAAAATTAAGAGCATTAAATCAAGTGTGGAGCCCTTTAAGCACAGGGCGTTGTTCAACTGCACATGTGACACACACCCCCCAAAAGTCATTTCTGATCTGCCCCGTTGAAGGTACCTGACGTCTTGAACAGAACGACCAGGGAACATTTGTGGAAGCATCAGGCAACATGTCTGGACAGATTCACGGACTAAATTATCCACCAGGCTGACCCTCAGTCCTTTTTCCTTTGCATGTGGACACTATGATTGCCAGGAAGTCAATAGGCATTCATGCAGAAAAACAGGAGAAAGAGGAAGAAGAAATACTTATGGCTCTTCAATGCATGTCGAACAGAAACACAAAAATATTCTTCTATTTTTCTGTGGCGGAACTATATGAGTCAGCTCCTGCCTTGGCACCTGAATGACTTTTCTTGCCTGATGAATCAGTTTAAATGGAAATAT
Source organism: Eubalaena glacialis (assembly GCF_028564815.1). Taxonomy (NCBI): domain Eukaryota; kingdom Metazoa; phylum Chordata; class Mammalia; order Artiodactyla; family Balaenidae; genus Eubalaena; species Eubalaena glacialis. Next base: position 189,481,412 of record NC_083717.1, on the reverse strand, counting down.
TAATTTACTTGAGTTAACGAGTCAATGGTGGTGTCAACACTTTGGACCAGTGTGAACTTCCACAGAGAACACCAGGAGATGCACATATCTCCTTGGGAGGAGAATTTGAAGTTAATACATATTATGCGTACATTAATTCACAAATATTTCTCCAGCATTGACTTTGCCAGGTCTCTACTAGGAGGTGGGGCACAGGTGTAGACAAGACAAACTCCCTGCTGTCTTCATGGGGCAGCCATGGTATGAAAATTACTAAGAAAGCATCAACTGTTACTACTTCCAGTAATGAAAAATTCATTGCTATTTTCTCTGTTGACTGTATTGTCTTCTTCATCTATGTAATGCATTTTGTTTCAGGACACATAAAAATATGTATAAGGTTTTCCACAGCTCATGGCTGGTTTTTGAGCCTGCTAACTGTTGTTTTCTCATAAAATCTTGAAAATCTCAACTTTGATTCTTTCTACTAGGAAGCTATTCAGGAAGGTAACATCCTCAGATGGGGAGTGGCTACTCTACTCTGTTGTCTTCCAGAAATTTAGTTCTGTATTTTCAGTTATATAAATTAGACTCATTATAGTTGTTGAATGCAATTGGTGTTTGATTAGAGTTGCCTTTCTGTTTCCCAATCTTGTTGTTCAACATGCCTTCCCGCATCTTAGACCTTATTGCTGCGCCTTTTCCCTCTCAATTAAGTACATCGTTTATACATTTCTTTGGTACGTTGGTGGTAAACTCTCACCCTTATTTTTAAGAAATAATTTTGATGGTGTTACTACATTTTTAATCTTGAAAGTTTAAACTGTGTTTGTGTGTGTGTGTGTGTGTGTGTGTGTGTGTACACATGCTTCCTATGAATCATATCATTTGGCAGGGGAGGTTGACACAGCACTCACAATGGCCAGTGAAATTTCATGAGCTTTGTATCCAATTGTAATTTTAACACCGTTTTTAAATTGTGTGACCTTGGGCAAATTATTTAATCTCTCTAAGTTTCTGTCTTTGCATCTTTAAACGAGGGAAAATAGTGCCTTTTTATAGGGTATTATGGAGAACAGAGAGAATGCCTCCAAAGTAGTGAGCCAAATGCCAGCAGGCTGAAGCCCCTCTACACCAATAACAGCTATTATTAATCTCCTGCATATCCATTATCATCCTTTCAGAAAGTTATGTTTGCCAGCAGCTTTTGAAAAATAAAATCGCCCAGGTGTTACTATCAGCATCTTTTGTGCTTCCTTCCACTGTCTTTCTCTTTCCTGATGGAAATCGTTCTACACTCAGACCAACGACACTGTAAAACTCAGGGTGCGATTCAACGCCAGGCTCAGCACAACACTTTTTCTCCATGTTCTACTTCATAACTAGACTATCATATCATTGGTTTCTTTAGCACCAGATGCCTAATTCCACCTCTCCCCAGTGAGGACCTGTGAGTCCAGTCAATGACTGATGTCCTTGGCCATGGTCTTTAAACCCTGCAAACCCATGGCTCTAGACCTGTCAAGACGCACCTGTTTCCAGGATCTTTACACTTTCCCATTAAGGAGGGAAGTGCTAAGGGGGCAGTTGGATTTTCAGAAGAGTGGACATGACATCTTTTTCAGTAATTTCATAATAGAGCCAACTTTCAGAAAGGCTTTCAGCTCTTGGACACCCGAGTCATTTTTTCTGTAAATGGAAGATAGCATTAAAATGAGTAAGAAAAAAAAACCTTTGTGCAGTGGAAGGAGTACCATGAACAGTGAAGTTGTAGACCTATGTTCAGATTCAGGCTCTGCACTGTCCTAGCTGTGAAACCAAGGCAGCATGCCTGGTAAACACTGAGCCTCAGTCTCTTCCTGTGTGAAATGAGGACAGCAACTTGGAGAACAAGATTAGAGACGTTCCGGAGGACCTAACCTACTGGTAGCACTGTGCTTGCTCTCCCTCTCTCTTCCTTTCCTTCCCTGAATCCTTCCCACTTAGACTGCCAGAGCTAAATACTTTAGTTACCATCTAGTCATGCCCTCCCTGTGTTTTCTAGACATGGGAACCAAAGGCCAGGTGAGTGGAAGAGAGTTGTCAGGTGATTCCCAGTGAGAAGAAGGGAGCAGTGATACTACACCCAGATCCCCCTCCCAGGTCCATCCTCACCCAACCACATGATGGTCAAGGTTCCCTCCTGCTTTCCCAGCTGAAAAATTTTTCTGGTTCAAAGTTGTAAATTAAGTAAAGAAAATAAAGGCAAATCTGACCCAAAGTGGTTATTCAGTAAATGTTTGCAGGGTTAATGGAAATCTTCAAAATGAGAAAATCAGACACAAATTCACTTAAAACACTAATGCAAAGAAATACAATTTCAGGCATTGTGCTGATAATCATGCATTTCTGCCTCTAACCCTTGTTACTGATGGCTGTGGCTGGATTATACCTTTTTTGGCATCAAAGGCAAATGAAATCAAGCAAAGCAAAGGGTGTCGTATGGAAGAGACATTCCTTTCCTAGCATATCCTCTATCATCAGGGAGTTCAAAACAAAGATCAAAGTTCTAGATCTTTCTTTGAGTCTGGGACTCAGTCCTCACCTTTGCCTTGTGCAGTGAACAAGAACAGGGCATAATTTGGGAAGGGTAATAGGCTTGGTATTAAAATACTGGCTGACAAATTCCAGGAAGATGTAAGTAGACTGGAGCATCCTGCTGGACCCAACAAGGTGAAAATTAACTAACCAGGAAAGAGACACATTTCGGTATATATTAAAAATGAACAGAACAAATCCCCAAAGCAGGGACAGAAAGATTGGATGAGGGTGTAGTGGTTTAATAGATTTAATAAGACAAAGTCTCCGGGATTATTAGTTAACTGTCAAAGACTGACCAGATTCAATATTGGGACATGTCTGATAAGATAGAAATAAAATAAAAAGTGAATTTTGGTTGTTTTAAGAGAAATTTGCATTTAATAAAAGTATAAATTGCTTTCCCATGCCACTCAAAGAGGAAAAGCCTTGGAGAGATTCAAAGAGACCATCATTAATTGCCAAAATAAGCCCCTGATTCAGAGAAGAAACACCGAGGAAGGTCAAAATGGACACGGCTTGGCATGGACATATATACACTACCAAATGTAAAATAGATAGCTAGTGGGAAGCAGCCACATAGCACAGGGAGATCAGCTCGGTGCTTTGTGACCACCTAGAGGGGTGGGATAGGGAGGGTGGGAGGGAGACGCAAGAGGGAGGAGATATGGGGACATATGTATATGTATAACTGATTCACTTTGTTATACAGCAGAAACTAACACACTATTGTAAAGCAATTATACTCCAATAAAGATGTTAAAAAAAAATGGACACAGCTTGAAGATAACAACTGTGATGTTCACAACACTGTTGTCTTGTCATACAAAATGATCTTCTGGAGTTTAGAAAAAATGCTTCATTATTTTACCTATAATAATATACCTAAATTCACCATGGTAGTGAGTCATTATTGGCTGGGTAATTATTTTTTGGGTGGGGGGGGCTGGGTAATTTTAAGAGTATTGTCGAGGATGTTTCCAGTGTATGTCTTACTTGCCAACAACAGGAATCTGGCAAAACTGTGAAGATGGGACATGGACAGGAATCAGAGCCCCAGAACTCCTTTGAATACCTCCAACCTTCTTCACCCTCACAATTGGGCAATAAAGTCTCTTTTTGTCATTGTTTGCTTACTCTCGGGATGCAATTGAGGCTTTTTGTGGCTGGAAAGGCAGGCTCTCGTGGTAGTGAATAATTTGTTTTGTTTGTTTGTTTGTTTGTTTCTGATATGGGGAGATCTAATCCATCTCTCCAGTGACAGGGCGTATATTTCTTATTAATAAGCTTTGCAAAACTTTGGCCTTTACTAACAAAAACTTCATCCTCAATCTTCAGGAACAGTGGAGCAAATAAATGAAATTCTAAAGCTATGATTAGCAATGCTTTCAGAGATACTCAACTTCCCTTGGCCTAAAGTATTTCATTAGCTTTAATGACAATGTAATCAACTACTTTTGGGATTCCTCAGCTTTCATTTTATACATTAATAAGAGGTGACCCTATGTATTTAGGAATTTCACCTTCAATCCTGGTTGTAAGCTGATGCGGTCAAGTACTACAACAGACTCCTGCATATACCCAGTCTTATCATCAACAAGAATAAGCAGCCATAACATCCTACAAAGCAGACTCTGAATGAGCTCAAACCCAGAGATTTATTTTTCTGGAAGAAGAGTGCCCTTAAACTTTGATAAAATGGCCTTATCAGATACTGTTAGCAATAATACCATGATAAGCTGCTAGGCATTGATCCTTAAATCCATGTTTTCTAATTTAAAAAACACATAGCCTCTTCCATGGGCCATTGGACACCCATTTAAAAAATAAAAGCATAAAATGAATGATAACTGTTTCTGCTTTTGTAATAAAATTATGTTATATGGATATCGTGAGCCCCTGATATGACATGATAAGAAAGTCACTCTATTTCTGTGGCTTTAATTCCAAAAATCCAACACATGAGCCAATCACGAGAGAGACACCAGACAAACCCAGATTAGGGGACATTCTACAGAATACCTGGTCAGTACGCTTCAAGAATGTCAAGGTTATCAAAACAAGGACAGACTGAGAAACTGTAGCAGACCAGAGGAGACTGGGGGGATAGAAAAGCCCATGCGATGCAGTTCCCTGGGTTCATAAGAGAACATTAATGGAAAAACTAGTGAAAATCAGGTAAAGTGGAGAGCTTAGTGAATATTAATGTACTGATGTTGGTTTCTTTGTTTTGACATATATACCATGGCAATGTAAGATGTTCACAATGGCAGAAACTAGGTGAAGGGTATATGGGGATTCTCTGTAACATCTGTGAAAATTTTCTGTATATCTAAAGGTATTCCAAAATGAAATAATTTGTTTAAAAACACCCTTTTGAAGGCGGGTTGTCTAACTCATTACTCAATGCCTCTACATAAGCAACAACTCTCATGATTTAGTATATGGAATTTGTCCCCCCCACTGCTCACATACCCACACATTAAGAAGTTGCTATACTTCCTCTAGTCTAAGAGTATAAGGTGTTAACTATTGTATTTTTCTTTTTACCATGGCCACCAGGAAATTCTGTGTTCAACTTTGATAGTAAATCAATCAAATGATCTCTCATGATTACCCTCTTCCCCTTCCTATGAATCCAATTTTCTAATTTCTATGATATATCAATATATTTTCTTTATAGAGATAAACTGTGTTGAGAATCACTCTCTTACTTTCCTCAATTTAATATCCTATGAGAAATAGAGGCAAACTGCTGCTTCATCAGAGAGCGAGAGAGAGGGAAGGGCCAAGAGGAGCCTTGACACCATGTTCTTTGAGGAATGAGGGCAAAATTTGGCTTATCTTGGAGATGACCAGCTTCTAGGGGAAGGCATGGCATTATCTCATGGCAAAGACATCATGGTTTTTAAAGAGGATTAGGTTCCGTCTGTGTATGCACAGAGTTCAAGGTCAAAACTCGAGTGTGGAAATTATGGGGAAGCATCACCTTCCAAGAACCAAACCTGTGTCTCTACGAGATGTAATGTTGCAGATTTAAAGGATACCTTACCACTTCTTGCTGAATACCTTCCAAGGACTTCCCTTTGTCTTCATACTCCTGACCTTCGATTTTGGGACCCTTTGAGATCTGCTCCAGGCCTTCTTCTCCATCTCCTGTCAATCTCTGACTCCAACATCACCAATACTAAATATCTTTTAGTTCTCAGGAACTGCATGCAGTTTTGCATCCTCTTGCCTTGTTATTTTCCAACTAAGAATTATAGCAGTGATAGGAAGCACTTATCCACTGTCTATTTATTCACTCCTATGTGCCAGACATTGTTCTAAGTGCTTTCTAAATATTCAGTCATTTCATCCTCACAACAACCTCACAAAGTAAGAATTATTATTATCTCTGATTCATAAGTAAGGAAACTGTGGCACAGGGAGAATAAGATCATGTAACTAACAAGTAGAAGCATACGGATTCAAGCTCAGGGGGACAGTCTCTAGACTCATACTTTGAGCTGTACTATCTCTTTATGGTATTTCCTTGGGTCCTTCTCTGCCTGGCAAACTCCTGCCCAACCATCAATATCTTCTGGGATGCCTTCCCTGAAAATTTCCAAATCACAGATGTAAAGGAAATGTGGAAGGTTTCTTGAGATACTGTGGTCTGGGTGCCCCCAAATCAGGCAGGACAGGTGGAAATTAAGAATGTGAGTTTACAAGTCGTAGAGACCAGAGCTCAAATCTGCCAGCTGATGTGTGATCTTTGGCAAATTGTTCAGCCTTTCTGTGCCTCATCTTTTCGACATGTGAAAGGAGGAAGGCGTGTTCCTTGGTAGGTTTGTTAAGGATCAAGTGAGAGAGTCCATGCAAAGTGTGTAGCATGATGCTTGGCCCATAGCAGGCATCAGTAATGGATAGCAAAGACTATTACCATTTATTATAACCATGTCTGACACATAATAAGTATGCAGTAGACGGTAACTCCCTTCAGTGAATAATCTGGTGAATTATGGTGATAGTTTATCTGGTTGGCATTGAAACTTAGCATCTTACACCTAGAAGGAACTTCAGAGATAAAGCAACATTTTTCTTCCACAGGTTGGGAAAACTGAGGCCAAGAATGAATAGTTAGAAAGTGACTGGGTAGAGGTCTAGAAGTTACTTTTTAAAGCACTTTAATCCATTATTCTTTCCACCATGCCTCTCTTCTGTACAAATGGTAGCTATAAGCCCACATGTGAAGGTCGACAATCTGTAGCATATCTCCCCCTTCCATACCTATGAACTCAAGTTCACCTAGAGAAAGAGACAGTTGAAGGTTGTGTGTGTCTATTCCAGCTTTCAGAAAGAAAGAGAAACAGGCCCTCAACATTTATAAAGCAATTGACTATAAAGCAATTACTACATTGGGTAATCTCATATACTCTCAATCTTTGCAAAGCCCTGGAGAATATGTTTTACTGTCTTTGTTTCACAGAAGGAGGAAATTGAGGCTCTGAGAGAGGACTTGATTTGCTTCAGGTTAAAAAGCCAGAGTAGCCTACCTGGAATTTGAACTCAGGACAATATATCTGAAATCTCCTGGAGAACAGCTATTTTTTCAGACGAAAGGATATTATTTTGCTCTGTGTAACTGTGGGAATTTCAGGAAAATGAAGAAGTAAGGAGGGACATTGAGAAGGATGGAGAGGTGACTTTTTGGGCTGAGATCAAGGGTGTTTAGGAAAATACCTGTAAGGACTAGAAGACCAGGGTAGACAGGTCATCTCAGTGGGGATTCTGCAGGGTGAAGTGGCATAAGAGAGAGGAAGACGCCTTTGGGTGTGGGGCAACTTAGGGCATTTTTGTAGGGGGAGGAAGAGCCCTGAACCCTGGGTAGATTTACACTTGTTCCAGATTTATTTATGGGGTGCCCTTGAGCAAAATGCTTCACCTACTACAGGCTCCAGATTTCCCCTTTTTATTTGATTCTAGTCTAGTCAATTTAGTAATCATGACAACAGCATTTGGTTCTCTCTCTTTCCTGTGTAGACTTGAACTTGAGAAGAAGTAAAGTATGGAGCTGCCAGAGCCATCTTTCTACTGGGAAGTGAGATTCTGCCTGAGAATAGATCCAACGACGGGAAGCAGGATTGAGAAGTGGAGTGAATCTGGGCCCTAGCGACATCATTTAATACCTGCATTGAACCCAGCCATTCACCCATGCTCTTCAATGACAGGGACCAAGATGTTTCTTTTCAGCATTGTCTATTTAGGATTGTTTTTTTTTTTTTTTTTAATTTTTTTGGTCACTTGCAACCAAAACAATCCTAACTTTATTCATTCTTTCATGTCTTGATTCATTTAACAAGTATTTACTGAGCTGCTATTTTCAGCCAAGCCTTCCACATTCTCTGATGAGAAGGAAGTGAGAGGATGGAGATAAAAGAGCCGGGACATTAAACAGTGGCTGCTTTGCTTTTTCTGAAATAGTTCTCCTCTTCAATGCCAAAAGGTCTAGACCCATGTCTCCTGGACATCCAGAATTTCCAATAACTTCTTTCTGAATGAAGATGTGTACCCTGCCCTCTCTTCTACCAGGAATCGACTTCCTTTTTCATTTTCCTCAAAGGGAATAGGTACTTCTGTGAGCTTCTCCTCTCCAAGAAACTAATAGGTTTAACTCAGTTTAAGAAGCTACCTATCTTCAGTGGGCATGAAGGGATACAGGAAAGAATGGGACATGGTTTTTACCCATAAAAACACACCAAATTGTGATTGTTGCACAGATAAACGATCTCACTGCAACATGATAAACAAGACGACAGAGGTAGGATGGAGTGTTAAGGGAGCACTCCAGACCTATCATTCCCTCCAGGAGGACTTCTTCCGAAGGCTTCAGGGAGGGAGGTTAGTGGTACCACCTGCTACAGAAAGACAGACTTGGAAGCGAGGACAAAGGCTCAAGGTTTTAGGTGGTTGCAGCTGAAGTGATAGACTCAGAAGCTCCCCCTTACCAGCACGGTTTCTGGAAGAGATAGCAGGGAAGTCAAGGGGGCATTCAAGGAAGGGCAGGAGTTGGACCATGTACAGAAATATGTCAGATTTTCAATTCTTCTATCTTGGAAACTTTAGGAGGTCTTGGCTTTGCAAAACAACATATTACCTCTGAATCTGAGTCTCTGAAATCCTGGCAGGGGGGCCAAGTCCAGCTGGCACTGTTGCCATATGTGTTTAGAATCTCATGCACAATAATTAATTTCCATTCTGTAAAAATGAATAATTAATATAGCATCCCACGTCAATTGATCCAAACAGAAGTTGACACATATTAAGAGACACATGCTGCTGAGCAAACTTTTTAAACTAAGGCATTTTATTAACAGAGCAACTTTAAAAAATTCCCTATCTTCTAGACAATAGGAATTGGACATATTGCAACAAAGAGGGCAGGTCAAGCAGAGGGTGTCAAGTTGCGATTTGGGGAAGAGGTAATGGAAAGATTGCACGCATTTGAAATTTCTGGTTGGGGAGCTGGAAACGAAGATGAAGGATGCTCCAGGGATAGAAGGAGAAGAAAATAAAATGACAGCCTTAAAGGAATTTAAGAGCCAAATATTTTACTTTGATTTTTAATTATGCAGCTGTGATAGAGAAATATGGGCACAGTGATGGTAACACTAGGGAGATAAAAAAATGATTTCAAAAACTATCCATGATAGATGCTGGTTAGTAGATGCAATAGAGCCCTGACAGCTTCATCATCCTCCCTGTCTGATTCAAAGGTTCCCTTAATAAGTCAGTTGAAAACATTGACAGTGTTACCACATTTGTGGAAGATGAGAAGCTGGGTTATAAATACACTGGCTGATGTGATGAGGATCTAATGGATCCCCATTCATCCAAATTCTGAGACTATGAGATATATTGTGATTGAACTGGTATCATTTTCATAACTGTTAATACTGTTATTAATACTAACATCTGCTTATTCAGAGCACTATGGGTCAGACACTGTGCAGGGTACTGAAAGGCTTTCCTGCACCTGCTGAAAAGAAAGTGGGCACAGCTGCCCTTACTTTCTAGATTATGAAATAGAGGCTCAGTGTGGATAAGAAGGTACCCCCCCACCCTGCCCCATGGAAAGTTGGAACCTTGACATACTTTCTGAGTCTGTGCTCATTTTGTAAAATGTTGCTATCTTCTTTTTAACAGGAGTGGAGGCAAGTTTCTGACATTGGGTCTAGAAAAAAAAAAAAAACTTTCCAAGATGAGGAAGGGGGAGGAGTAGTATAATGAGCATCTTTCCTTGGACACTGAAGGTGTTGAATGTGGAGTAGTGTTGACCGGTATAGAGGTCAAGAAGGATAATGCAGTTTTTGCATTAATGCAGTTTTGCTGTGTGAACAGAAGTATGATTCTTAGAATGAGGGAGGTGATGGGTTAAGTCAGATGTCTCCAGAGAGGTGTACTCAGCTTTAGACACCCCATTTTAGGAGAAGTCACTAGACCTCCAGGAGGGCAGTGGGAAGCTAGGCTGGTGATGGGACTCAAAATCCTCTACGTGAGGACAGTTTAAGGAGCTCATCAGAGGAAGACATGATCATCTTCTCCTTCAGAAGGGTCCTTTCAGAGTCACCCCAGAGGCCAGAGGAGGGACCCCTGAGTAGCAACACTGAGACTGAGGCTTAGTCTCAGGGGGAAAGCCCAACATTGGAGCTGTGTGATAGCAGACAGCCTGGGAGATACACAGCATGTGTCAGGCGCTGGGTTTGTGGTGGGGGGCGGCGGGGGAAGGGACAGAGGTGAAGGACTCACTGTCCTTGTTCTCTGGGGATAAGACATGCTGTGAGGAATCCCAAGCTGGTCGCATGGAGAGGGTGAAGATGGAGAGACAGAGAGAGAAGGGCGAGAGAGAAAGAAGAGAGTGATGTCTGGCCAGCACCCCACTCTTCTCTCCACCCTGGTGACTCTCTGGACATACAAATCAAAAAGCTGTGTTGCGGCAATCAGAGAAGAAAAAGAAATAAAAAGAATCCAAATCGGAAAAGAAGAAGTAAAATTGTCACTGTTTGCAGATGACATGATATTATACACAGAAAATCCTAAAGATGCTACCAGAAAACTACTAGAGCTAATCAATGAATTTGGTAAAGTAGCAGGATACAAAATTAATGCACAGAAATCTCTTGCATTCCTATATACTAATAATGAAAAATCAGAAAGAGAAATTAAGGAAACACTCCCATTTACAATTGCAACAAAAAGAATAAAATACCTAAGAATAAACCTACCTAAGGAGGCAAAAGACCTGTATGCAGAAAACTATAAGACCCAAATGAAATTAATCAAAGGTGATACAAACAGATGGAGAGACATACCATGTTCTTGGATTGGAAGAATCAACATTGTGAAAATGACTATTTCACCCAAAGCAATCTACAGATTTAGTGCAATCCCTAACAAATTACCACTGACATTTTTCACAGAACTAGAACAAAAAATTTTACAATTTGTATGGAAACACAAAAGACCCCGAATAGCCAAAGCAATCTTGAGAAAGAAAAACAGAGCTGGAGGAATCAGGCTCCCTGACTTCAGACTATACTACAGAGCTACAGTAATCCAGACAGTGTGGTACTGGCCCAGAAACAGAACTATAGATCAATGGAGCAGGATAGAAAGCCCAGAGATAAACCCACACACATATGGTCACCTTATCTTTGACAAAGGAGGCAAGAATATACAATGGAGAAAAGAAAGCCTCTTCAATAAGTGGTGCTGGGAAAACTGGTCAGCTACATGTAAAAGAATGAAATTAGAACAACCCTAGCACCATACAGAAAAATAAACTCAAAATAGATTAAAGACCTAAATATAAGGCCAGACACTATAAAACTCTTAGAATAAAACATAGGCAGAACACTCTATGACATAAAGTACAGCAAGATCCTTTTTGACCCACCCCGTAGAGTAATGGAAATAAAACAAAAATAAACAAATGGGACCTAATTAAACTTAAAAGCTTTTGCATAGCAAATAAAACCATAAACAAGACGAAAAGACAACCCTCAGAATGGGAGAAAATATTTGCAAATGAATCAGAGGACAAAGGATTAATCTCCAAAATATACAAGCAGCTCATGCAGCACAATATCAAAAAAACAAACAACCTAATCCAAAAATGGGCAGAAGATCTAAATAGACATTTCTCCAAAGAAGACATACAGATTGTCAACAAACACATGAAAAGATGCTCAACATAACTAATCATTAGAGAAATACAAATCAAAAACACAATGAGGTATCACCTCACAGTGATAGAATGGCTATGATCAGAAAATCTAGAAACAATAAATGCTGGAGAGGATGTGGAGAAAAGGGAACCCTCCTGCACTGTTGGTGGAAATGTAAGTTGATACAGCCACTATGGAGAACAGTATGGATATTCCTTGAAAAACTAAAAATAGAACTACCTTATGACCCAGCAATCCCACCACTGGGCATATACCCTGAGAAAACCATAATTCAAAAAGAGTCATGTACCACAGTGTTCATTGCAGCTCTATTTCCAATAGCCAGGACATGGACGCAACCTAGATGTCCATTGACAGACGAAAGGATAAAGAAGATGTGGCACATATATATGATGGAACATTACTCAGCCATAAAAAGAAATGAAATTGAGTTATTTGTAATGAAGTGGATGGACCTAGAGTCTGTCATATAGAGTGAAGTAAGTCAGAAAGAGAAAAACAAATACCGTATGCTAACTCACATATTTGGAATCTAAGAAAAACAGTACTGAGGAACCTAGTGGCAGGGCAGGAATAAAGACACAGACATAGACAATGCACTTGAGGATGGGGGAGGGGGGGAAGGGGAAGCTGGGACGAAGTGAGAGAGTAGCATTGACATATATACACTACCAAATGTAAAATGGATGGCTAGTGGGAAGCTGCTGCATAGAACAGGGAGATCAGCTCAATGCTTTGTGATCACCTAAAGGGGTGGGATAGGGAGGGTGGGAGGGAGGCTCAAGAGGGAGGGGATATGGGGATATATGTATACATATAGCTGATACACTTTGTTGTACAGCAGAAACTAACACAACATTGTAAAGCAATTATAGTCCAATAAAGATAAAAAAAAAAAAAAGAAGCTGTGTTGGATGTCCAGCCCAGTTGAGTCTTCAGATGATTCCAACCCCAGCTGTCCTCTGTTTGCAAACACATGGGAGACCTGTGGGACTGAGACAGGTAATAACAAATTGCTGTTTTAAGCCCCAAAGTTTGGGATGGTTTGCTGTGTGCTAATATATAACTAGAGGAGTTGGCATGTGTTGGGGCAGCCTCTCCTCCATGTGGCCTATCTCTTCTCCAGCGAGCTAGCTAGGGCAGGTTTCCTGGGGGCTCAGCAGCATTCTCTGCAAAAGCAGAAGCATGCAAGGCCTCTCAAGGCATTCGCTAAGAGCTGGGACACTTTTCCTTCTGCTGGGGTCCCACGGCCAGCCCAGAGTCAAGGGTGGGAAATTGACTCATCAGCTCTTGATGGGAAGTTTTGCAAAGTCACAGAGCAAAGGTCATGGATATGGGGAAGGCAGTAATTGAGGCCATTTTTGTGCTCGATGGCAGCTCAGCATGGCCTGTGGGGTCCTATGAGCTGAGCTTTCCCAGACCCTGTTCACAAAGATGCATGAGGATGCAGGGCGATCACAATGGGATCATTTCAGGTGGTGATGCTGTGAACTGAAGCCGCACATCACTGTTCTGAGCTTGAAAAGACTTCTAACATTGATTTTGTCCACCTCTCCTGTTTTACAAATGGAGAAGCTAGGGGTCAGAGATGCTGAAAGATTTCCTGAAGGCCTACTGACATTGAGGGCAGCATGGGATGGGGACCAGGCTGGGACCAGTATGGTCCATCTGGGGAACCTTGGACACCTCCTCTGAGCTCAGGTTTGCTTCTGGTAAAATGGGGGCTGTTGGAGCTCTTCTAAATGTATATGCAGTGGCGACCTAGCATGCCCACTGTGGTCCACGTGGACCACACATGTGGTCACATGGACAATTGAAATTGCAAGATGGGAGCAAGAACCATGGTTTCCTGACTCCTAATTCAATCTTCTGCCTGCCACATCCATGGCCCCTAGGTGAGCTTTCGTATCCAGATTAACTCACACTCAGAAACACAAGGATACATTGGGCGGGCAGTGTTGAGCAGCACACGCCCTCCTGCAGGTGCTGGGGGGAAGGGCCCATGAAGCAGAACACACTGGGCGTCTTCTCTCTGGAAACCTCAGTTTTAACTGCTGTGTGTGTGTGTGCGCGTGTGTACAAGAACGTGTATGCTTGGAATAAAATCATTATCTTTTCCTAACAAACCCCGCATCATTGTATCTGACAGTATAGATTTACTGTTTCAGAAAAATGTTGAATTTCTACACCATAGGCATGTGGTCTTGATTAGAGGAATCACAATTTATTGTTTTTTTTTTTTTTTTAAAGAAAATAATGGCAGAAAAGTTATACCGTGTTGATAGGGTGTGGAAGACTTGAAGAGGGGCCCTAGTTGGAAACGATGAAGAGAATATTATTATTCAAAAATTAATGGATGTCTATGAAACAATTATGAGGGGGATATTGAGTGAAAGCAATCCCCTGCTTTGTAACAAATACCATCTCAAGGAGCCATCTTATTTCTAGAAGATAAGTCTAAAGGGTACAATTGCTGTTTCAAGTGTCTTTGCTAAGAGAGTATAATATTTGAGACAACTATTCAAAAGCCCATCTGGCCCCATGGGCAGCTCACTGGGCCTAATTCCGAGGTTTAAGTTGCTCTTTGGGCAGAGGCCGATGCTCAGGGCCATGGTACTGGATGAGGAGTCAGGAACGCTCCGTAAATGACCTTGGACAAGTTAATAAACTCTCAGGGGTTGGTTTCCTTCCTTAAAAATACATAGTGAACTAGAGAGCCCTGGTTCCTTCCAGTGTGATAAAGATCAGGAACGATGAGTGTGAAAACTCAGCAGGTGTGCTGGTGGGTGGCCACACACACACACACAAACACACACACACTTACTAAACAGAATGCGAAAGACTTATATGTCATTAAATGTATTTTATAGCAATTTGAAATGAAGGCAGAATCCAACCAAGTGAAAGAAGTAATGACAAGTGCTCACATGCACACACACTCTCTCACACACACACACACACCCAGAGTTTGCACATGATCTCCTACAAGCAAGGGTGGCAAGCAGGGAGAGGTTTATATCATATGTTCTTAGCATTATTCTTAGCTTGGAAGAGTTTGTTATTCATCAGGGTTTAAAGACCTCAGGTTGGGTACATTTAGCTATTTGGTAATCTTCCTATTTCACTTTATTTTAGCAGAGCTTTTTTGTTTGTTTGTTTGTTTGTTTTTTATCCTAAATAAAGGGAAAATATGTTAGTTGCAACGAAGGAGCTGGAGGGGCTCTGAGGCCTGGCCTGTGGACTCCTTCCCTGAGCAGAGAGCCAGTTTTTTGGGGAGGGCTGTGTGCTCTGTGGGTGCCCAGACAATGCGAAAGGCATTGGACCTGTGGTATCAGTTTTCATCAAAGGTTCACAGCTCACACTCAACGGCTCCTTTGCATGAAAACCTGTAACTCAAATTTTGGGGAGAAATATGGCTCTTTCTTTTTCTTGTTAACCCTTCTCTCCACCTTCCGAGAAGATCTGAAACACCCTGTGTGTCTTTGTTGGAAAGTTTACTTCTCCCATCAAGAATGGCCCTGTTTCTTTGCGCCCCGACTCTTGGGGGGCCCCCATACCCATGCACGTGGACAGTGCTTGTGGAGCTGTGGGAGCGTGCTGAGTGCCTGCTGAGGAGGAGCAGCCTTGGGGGCTGGGTGAGGACGTGGTGTGGGGCTTTCCTGAAGGACCCCACGGAGGAAAACACCTACCTCCTGTTGGCTGCCCATCTGGGGGGACCTCAGCCAAATCACGCAGTCACTGCAGTGAACTTTTGGGAGGAAGATCCGCAGTGAATATAGTTAGCTGACTTCTTTTTCTTTTCTTTTTTTAAAGACTTGTGGTGAAATACACATACAATTTACTGTTTTATCCATTTTTAGGTGTACAGTTTGGCGGCATTCACAGTGTTGTTGGACCAATCATCTTTCGTCATCTCAAATCGAAATCCTGTCCCCGTTAAACACTAACTTCCCATTTCCCCTCCCCCAGCCCCTGCTAACCTGTATTCTACTTTCTGTCTCTATGAATTTGCCTATTTTTGGTATCTCATATAAGTAGAATTATACAATATTTGTCTTTTGGGGACTTGTTTATTTCACTTAGCATAATGTCCTCAAGTTTCGCCCATGTTGGAGCATGTGTCAGAATTTCCTTCCTTTTCAGGGCTGAGTAGTATTCCATCAGATGGATAGACCACATTTGTCTTATCCAGTCATCCTTCAGTGGACACTTGTGTTGTTCCCATCTTTTGGCTGTTGTGAATATTGCCGCTGTGAACATGGGTATATGAATACCTCTTCAAGTCTCTGCTTTCAATTATTTTGGTTGCTTACCTAGAAGTGAAATTGCTGAGTCATATGGTAATTCCGTGTTTAATTTTTTGAGGAACTGCCAACTTTTGAGTCTTTGGCTGGGACATGCGAATGGCTGTGTGTGGATCTTCGCTGAACAACAGCTGGCCCTTCGGGGCAAAGAGAGGCTCGGGGGTGTTGGCAGGGGAGGGGGGCGTTAAGCCATCTTTCGTGGAAATTGTCGACTCAGTGCCACCCAGTACAGACCCCAGCTGTCCCAGCATTTTGGTTTTGTTCTACATAAATGTTCTGGAGTGCAAGTAACGCGAGCCCTTTGGCTGACCCTACATAGAGAGGTTATTAGATACACTGCATGGAGAGAAGAGGCTTGAGAAGCTACAGAGGTGGGATGTGAGCCCCGCCCTTTTGAGATGGAACCAGGTGCGCACTAGGTAAACTCTCTGGACCTTGGATGCCTCCACGTGTGGAGGGTCACCATGTGCAGGGTGTGAAGAGTAGGAATTAGAGACAGTGTGTTCAGAGCGGTAGGTTTGGACAAAACAGATCCACCAGTCAGTCCTAAGCTGCCAGCTGGCAGGGCTGAGATTTGAAACTGTAACCCTCTGATTCTGAGCCTCAGGCTCTTCCTCTGCAGTTTACGCAGACCCTGACTCAGTGTCCTCATCTGTAAAATGGAACCCCAAACACCGTCCTCCCAGGGCAGCTGCAAGACAGACACGGGATGGTTTGGGTCAAGAGCCCGCTCATTCCTGGTCCCAAAGGAGCACTTCCTATATGCCGGGCATTGGGCTGAGGTTTGCAAACTTCATCTCATGTTGTGTGTCTCTGCCCTGGTCCTTTACAGGAGGGGTCCCAGGGCCCTTGCAGGAGTCTCTCAGGTGGCTTGGAGAGAAGGAGAAATCTGCTCAAGATGTCACATCTACAGAGTGGTGGGGCGCATTCTGTTCTCCCATCTCTGCTCCCGAGATGGCCCTGGGCAGGATGGCTGGGCAGTGCCTGGCAGGCTGGCTGCCTGGTGCCGTGGCCCAGGGCTGACTGGGGCCGCTGCTGTCTCTGCCCGGTTTCCTGCGTCTGGATGGGTCTGAGGTTGTGAGTGGTTTCCTGTTTCTCTGCAGCTCAGGACTGGCCTAATTGGAAAGACATGTCGGGCTGATGTATCCAGTGTGCTGGAGAGGAGACGGGGTGGGGGAGTCCAGTTTGCTCCAGTCGTGCCTGTAGAGGAATCTGAAAGCGGACACATGGAACGATTGGAGACTGTAGACTTCAGGGGTGCTGAGGATGTGGGGGATTCTCTGAGGACCCTCCATGGGCCACATCATGCAGACCGCTTGGTACAAAGCAGCTTGGAGGGGGCAGCACTGAGACTGTCCTGTGGTGGGCAGTCTCCCTGGCTCTCTGAGCCTTTTTCCTGGCCAGTAAATGAGTGTGGTTCTGTTTCACAAAGATGGGAGCCCACGTACGGCCACGTGCTTTGTGGGCACCAAAGTATGACACAGATGTTAGTCACTCTGAAGACCTGGGCTCAAAATCTGCGGTGAACAAACACATATAACTTTCAGAATACAGTCCATTTAGCCCTCAAAAGAGCATATCAGAGCACAAGATGAAGTGTGCCAGTCCCCTTCAGAGTGGATAAAGAAGGGAACTCAAACAAGCAGCGTGAGAGGTTTCTTATAAAGGAAGAAATAGGCATGGTTCCCTGTTGTCCGGGACTTAGAGTATTCTTGATCTGGGCACGATCTAAGGTTCTAACTTTAGCTTCTTGCTCCCAGATTTAATATTGGGTCTGGAGTAGAATCACTTTGCTCCACCACTGTCTTCCTTATCTACATGTCTGACAAGCCTTAGTTTTCTCATCTGAAAATGGTCATCAAGGCATCGTTTTGAGGGTTGAAAGGGATTATGAGAGTAAGTGTTCAGCATGCCCTCAATCGCTATTGAATTCTCCAGCTGCTGTTCCTCTTGCTTCCTAAATAAGTTGTCGATGGCTCTGGGATTCACAGTTTCTTTCCATAAATCCCTGAAGTTCCTGTGCAACAGGCCTCCTTGCTTCTGCCCTGGGGCTCCTCAGAGGGCGAGAGCAGATGCAGGAGGCTGGATGTCACACTGTGAAGTGGCCGCCCACGTGCCCGAGGAAACCGTGGCCACCACAAGCGGCATTCCACCCCCTGGTTCATGGTGACTGGCCACAGGAACACGGGCTTAGGGTCAGCTCACACCGGTGCACTGATCGGTCTTCCTCAGAGCTCGGGGACGGGGGTTTCCCCTCTCCCTTCACCCACCACCCCCTGACCACGACCGAGGGTCCCAGGTTTGTGCAGAAGGTCCTGGAGTATTAA
Source organism: Eubalaena glacialis (assembly GCF_028564815.1). Classification (NCBI taxonomy): domain Eukaryota; kingdom Metazoa; phylum Chordata; class Mammalia; order Artiodactyla; family Balaenidae; genus Eubalaena; species Eubalaena glacialis. The sequence goes on along the minus strand of NC_083717.1, from coordinate 189,462,995 downwards.
AGTTGTGTTGGCCGGAAGGTCCAGCCCTTTGCTTCTGCCTGCAGCCAGCAGAGTTCACTGTCCAGCTCTGCGGGCTCCCACGGTGAACCCCTCACCCCAGGGGTGGCAGGACGTCAAGAAGGGAGGGGCTCCCAGCTGGTTCTAGGTAAAACGGCAAAGCAGGCAGTGTTTTTCTCAGGTTTTGAAGAAGCAATGAAATGTAGCAAGGGTTTCGCAGTCAGAGCTGAGCTCAGTTGGAACACTGACATTCACCAGCTGTGTGGTCTGGGAAAAGGTGGCTCCCTCCTCCGACCTCAGTTTTGCTCATTTGTAAAAATGGGAATGAGCCTGCGTGCATGCGTGTATGCGTGTGTGTGTGTGTGTGTGTGTGTGTGCAGAAGATGTGATGACCAGTAGACAGGAAGGTACCAAGGACGGTGTCTGGCACATCGTAAGTGTTCCATAAGATCAAATTCACCCTCCCCTTTTTTCCCCCGGTGTGCTATGGGAAGCTTCTCAATCTCTTTTCAGCAGTGATTTAAAAAAAAAAAAAAAATTTTGTTTTTTAAATTGAAGTATAGCTGATTTACAATGTTGTGTTAGTTTCAGGTGTACAGCAAAGTGATTCAGTTATACACACACATATGTGTGTGTATATATATATATACATATACACATATATATATCTTTCAGAATTTTTTACCATATAGGTTATTACAAAATATTGAGTATAGTTCCCCATGCTATACAATAGGTCCTTGTTGTTTACCTCTTTTACATTTAGTAGTGTGTGTATGTTACTCCCAAATTTCTAATTTATTCCTCCCCACCCCCTTTCCCCTTTGGTAACCATAAGTTTGTCTTCTATGTCTGTGACTCTGTTTCTGTTTTGTAAATAAGTTCATTTGCATCATTTTTTTAAGATTCCACACATATTACACATATAATATATATGTAATATAATATCCATATGATATTATATGATTTTGTCTTTGTCTGGCTTACTTCACTCAGTATGATCATCTCTAGTTGCATCCATGTTGCTGCAAATGGCATTATTTCATTCTTTTTTTATGGCTGAGTAGTGTTCCATTGTGTATATGTACCACATCTTCTTTATCCATTCCTCTGTTGATGGACATTTAGGTTGCTTCCATGTCTTGGCTACTGTAAATAGTTCACCAGTGATTTTCACCTGCCATGTGCCAAGCATTGCACTAAGTCATAGGAATGCATTGAGGACACCTTAAACCCTGGCACCATGGAGCTTGAATCTTCTGAGGAAGAAACCCTTGCAGAGAAGCAATCTCCCCCAGGATGGTCCCGGGGCCATAATAGGGGAAGTGTAGGTGCTATGGGGGCACCAGGGAGGGTTTCTGTTCCCTTCCATCATTCAATAAATATTTCTTAAACCTTCCATGTGCCAGGCTGTCCAGCAGGCACTTGATGGACTAAGATGAAGGATCCATGCCTGTGCGCTCAGGGAGCCCGTGGTCCAGTGGGGCAGATGCACAAGTGAATAGACAGTTCACTGGTTTAGACCCTAGGGCAGAAATACACCTTTTGAAGGCAGTATCTCATAGGGAGTCCTCCACTGCTTCTACTCGGAACTGCATACCCTTGATTGTGATGGAGATCTGGGTGTAAACCTTTTTTTTTTTTTTTGGCTTTTTAAAAAAAATTTATCTTTGTAATTTATTTTTAATACAAATTTTAAAGGTTACACTCCATTTACAGTTATTAGAAAATGTTAGTTATGTTCTCCATGTTGTACAATACATCCTTGTAACCCATCTTACACCCAGTACTTTGTACCTACCACTCCCTACCCCTGTATTGCCCACCAGTAGTCACTAGTTCGTTCTCTGTATCAGTGAGTCTCTTTTCTTTGTTGTATTCACTAGTTCGTCGTATTTTTTAGATTCCACATATAAGTGATATCATACAGCATTTGTTTTTCTCTGTACGACTTATTTCACTTCGTGTAATGCCCTCCAAGTCTTGGCTCTACTAGTCAAGATTTTAATGATCAATGTCTACCTTGGTTTCCCCATTTACAGTGAATGGGGTGAGCAAGTCTAATGATAAAGTCCACCTCTGGGTTGGAATTTTATCTGTGTTGGCTTGTTAGATCTATACATAGGTAGGTGCGATTGATTCATTTCCCATAAACAGACCAAGGAGGTGAAGTGACCTGCTCAAAGTCACTCGGCCAGAGGGTGATGGAGTAGGTTTCAAATCTAGGTCTATTGGTGTCTCCAAACCTCATGTGTTTTCTTGTTGTTGCACTTTGCCTCCCTGGGTGGGAATAGATGATATTCATTGTCCTCATTCTCACTTAGAACTTGCCCCAAGGCCAAGTGCAATGGATTTCCAGGTGGTCCCACCTTTGGAGAAGGGACGCTGTGTAAGAACTGAGCCCCATCTCTCAAGCCGCGGGTGCCGGAATCCCCAGATCCTGAGACTGTTTTCCTGACCATATTCGGAGGAAGCCCATTGCTCCATGTTTGTCTAATTGATCCCAGGGCCAGGCAGTGGCGAGCCAGCACGGGGCATCTGCTGACTGTATGTCATTCTATTTTTTGAGTTGGGATTCACAGGAAAGTGAAACCACATTTTTTTGCAGCCAAGTGGGGGTGGGGCTCTGCACTTGAACAATGGGTCGGCTCCTTGGCCACCAGACGGGCACAGTCATATCTGGTGATACGTGGGGCAGGAAATAATTATCTATCCGTACATTTATTTTCAGGGCGCTGGGCAACAGGCAACTGAATCCAAATATGGTCTGAAGAAAGCTTTGGTTCCATTATATACTGTCTTCTCTAGGCCCTGGCTCTTTGAGCTTTGACAATTGGCCTTTAAACAATTCAAACTATGTCTTCCAATGCAATGAGCATCATTAAACACATAGACACACATGTACGCCTGCACACATGCAGCTTTTAAAGAGAGAGCTCTAAAATTAGGAGATTGGGATTAACATGTACACACTACTATGTATAAAATAGATAAGGACCTACTGTATAGCACAGGGAACTCTACTCAATATTCTGTAATGACCTATATGGGAAAAGAATCTGATAAAGAATATATATATATATATATATCTGACTCACTTTACTGTACGTTTGAAACTAACACATTATAAGTCAACTATACTCCAATAAAAATTAAAAAAAATAAAGAGAGGGGTCTAAGGAATCTTCACGTGGTTTGAGCACTGGACAGAGGATCGACTCTCAGAGCCTTGGGGAAAAGGAGGACTTTGGAATCAGAGCTGAGCTGGAACACTGACTTCATCAATTACTAGCTCTAGAACATTGTTCAAGATTTAACTTCCCCTAATCTTAGTGTCTTCATCTTTAAAATGGGCATAAGAGTTCCTACCCCAAAAAAGCAAAGGTGAAATGAGATGCTGCTCTTTGAAGCACCTTGATGCATGGAAGGTATCTATACTATCTGGATAGTGTCCCCCACATTCATGTCCTTGCTAGAACCTCAGAACATGACCTTATTTGGTGACACAGCTGGTGCAGATGTAACTAGTTAAGATGGGGTCATACTTGAACTGGATGGGCCCTTAATCCAATATGACTGGTGTCTTTATAAGAAGAGAAACACAGATATGGAGATGAGGGCCATGTGATGATGGAGACAGACATTGGACTGATGCAGCTGCAACTCAAGGAAAGCCAAGGATGGCCACCACCACCAGAACCTGGAAGAGACACAGAAGGATTCTCTCCAGGGTCTCAGAGACAGCAGGGCCCTGCTGACACCTTGATTTCAGACTTCCAGCCTCCAATACTGTGAGAGAATAAATCTCTGTGTTTTAAGCTACCCAGTTTGTGGTGATTATGTTACAGCAGCTCTGGGAGCCTAATACCTGCCCCAATAAATATTTGTATAAAGAGCCCGCTTCAGGATCTGGCACAGAAAATCAGCATTTATCCTTTGCCTACACTTGGTGCCTGGATATGCACCAGGGCTTGGAGGATATAAAGATGATTAGTCAGGCTGCCTGACCTCCAAGGGCCCAGTTCATCAAATGTTAGTTCTCTCCTCTCTTCTACTGTATTCTGTTCTCCATTTAGTTCTCTGCAAACAACTCAGCATAAAAACAAAAACAAAACAAAACAAAAACTTCAATCTATTTCACATGCATTCCCATACTATGAAAATTTAGGGCACTGGTTTATTTTACACAGAGACCACATACACAAATTCCATCTACATATATACTTACATTTTTAGTTCTGTGTCTCCCGTCCACAGCCTTTTTGAAGTTCACAGAGATGTTCTGAGATGCCACGTTCTTCCCAGGGGGTATGCTGCCTTCAAACCTCTGAGTGGGCAAATGTAATTTATGTGGGCATATATCATGCTTAGAAAGGCCAATGCCATTTCTCCAGGCCCCTGTGAACACTTAAGGCTGACAGTGCCTAAATAAACTGGTTTATTTACTGCAGTAGTTACCTGTTTAAGACTAGCTGTTATGTTAAGTAACACAGAGTGCCCAGACTAATAAATTTACAGCGTGCCTGTTTGTTTTACTGAAGAATTTATTGCAGCAGTAATAACTGTCAGAGGGTGAGCCTGGCGAAAGGGCTGAAGCTATCACTTGGAGGATCCATCACCAGATCGACTTCCTGGCAGCCACACAGGAGCTCTTCTGTCACCAAATCAAGCATCTGAGTGTCGACTTTGGATGGATAGAAGGGGGACATGGGATAGAACTTCTTGAGGACAGACCATCACTTCTGATTGACCCAGATGAATGTGAGTTACAGGCTGTAGATGTCAATCACAGAAGCCCCTTGGAGACTGACTTCCATGGGTTTGAGGGATGCTGCACGTACCAGGAGAGAGGGATGCACAGTTTTCCAACCCTGGCTAACTGGAGGGTGGCCAGTGGAAAAAGCACATGAAATATGCAGAATCTTCTACTCCCTGTTCTTAATTCAGTTTGGGTCTCTGTTTTTAGACCAGCTGGGGGCCTGGGACTGGACCCAAGATGAGACTGGGGGGTGTGGAACAGGGTTGTGTAGTTGTTTGAAGCAGGGGCTTTGGATCAGATAGGTAAGTTCTAACCCTGAAATGGTCATTTAAAAGTTGTGTGACAATGGATAAAATGTATTAAATTTTCTAGGCCATGCATTCCTCTTCTGAAAAACTGGGATAAAATAATCATCTACCATAAGAGATTGTTGACCAGAGGAGATGCTATTCCAAATTCCCAGTACCTAAGATGCACCTAATAAATGCCAACTTCCAGTGGTATTTTGAATGATTACTTATAGACTCTTGGCTCCAGACAAGAGGGAAAACAAAGAGAGAAGATACCTAATCTGATTCTTCCCTTCCTGCCTATTTGCAGAAGGGGAAACTTCTTGCATAAAAAGGTCAATGACTTGTCCAAGGTCATGCTGCAAATGTGTGGCCATCTTGGTAAGAAACCAGGAGGTCCCCCACATCTTAATCCTGACTCTAAGTCATTCATTCATTCTACAAACAATTATTGAGCACCTCCTGTGGTCTCAGCAGAGCTGGAAGAAGAGATGGAAGACTTGTCTGTTTACCCTGTCAGGTGGAGCCTCAGACACCTCTGGATCCCAGGTGTTAATCACAGGACCTCACATGCAGTGGAGGAGCAGAAAAGTTTTATGAAATGAAGAAATGACAATTCCTGCCTCACAAGGTGAACAGTGTGGTGATAAAAGCAAGAAAGGTGCTTTGAGGGAATTTAGAGTAGTGTCCACGGATCCTCAGGGTGGGAAGGCTTTCTAGAGCAGGAAATACCCTCTCTTTGTCTTGATGGTCATGGGCAGCTAGCCAGGCAGACAACGGGGTGGTCAATCCAGAGAGAACAGTATATGCAAAGGGCCTTTGAAGTTAAACAAAAATCTCCGAGTGCTACAGAAGTGTAGGTTGGGCCTTGTAGTTGTGCAGACCAGCTGTGTGTTGGGAGGAGGTATGTCTTGAAGAATCCTCCCTGGCTATGCCTTCTGAACACTCTCTGTTAGGATCCTGTGATACATTGTGAGTTAGGCAGGGGAGGGGCTATCCTCCCTACCTTGCAGGAAACTGAGGCTTTGAGGCTGAAGCAATTGGTGTAGTGGTAGCATGTATTCATTCATTTGTTTATTCCACACGGAACCAACTACCTAATTTGTAGAGGCCAATGCACACTGGAAATATGATACATTTCTCCCCAAAACTGAGAATCTCACAACAGCAATAGCAGAGCTTAATTCAAGTGAAGGGTCCTTCTGAACTTGAGGTCATGTGTATCTGCACAGGTCCCATGCTCATGAGGCCAGTCCTGATTCCACAGACATTCATTGGGTGCTTACTATATGCCAGGGGTAGTTCCAGGCACTGGGGACACAGCAGAGAACAACCAGAAGTGGTCCTTTGTCTCCTGGAGTCTAGAGGGGGGAAGACACAATAAACAAGTAAAGGAATGAATGAATGAGATGGTTTCAGATAATGGTATAAGTTAAGAAGGACATAAAGGGTTTCCGGGGTGGAGTGGAATAGGTCATCACAGAGGCATTTCTGAGGTGGTAAGCTGATGTCTGGACAAGGAGATGTTGTAAAGATCTGGGGGAGAAGCATTTTGGGCAAAGGAAAAACAAAGGTTGTAAAGTGGGAAGAAGCTTGGAGCATTTGGAAATAGATAACAATGCCGATGTGGCTATAGGGGCAGTGAGGTGGTTGTGGCCAGATGTCACAGGGCCCCGCGGGACATGGTGAAGACTCCAAGTTTGACTCTAAGTGCAGTGGGAGGCACAGAATGGTATTGAGGAGGGATGAACTGACAGAAGGAGGGAGGCTTCTGTTCCAAGATGGCACTTCACCAACTTCTCTTCTCAGTGGTCTCAGCTCCAAAGGCTCAGATGCCTCTAGTTGGTAGTATGGCTCAGTGGGTAGTGATGTGGGGAGGATTGTTTTTGACCTACAAACACAAGGAGAGCATTAGATAACCACATATGTAGCTCTCCTGTAACTTGGGCCCAAGAAACCATGAGAAAATGGGGATGGCTGACCATGTGCCTAGTGGTCTTACTTATGTCTCCCACTGGCTCTTCTCTGATGCTAAACTTTGTTACAAGAATAAATAATTGTTCTTTTATTAAAAATTCTGATAATTATGAAAAAATGCAAGCAATTAGAAGAAGTGAAAAAGTTTTAAAAAATCTAATTTTAAGTTTCTCAGAAGTAACAATTGTCAAAATTTGGTAGTCATTATTCTGGGCATCTTTATGTATATAATAGGAAACAAATGAAAATACAGCTAGAAAGAATATCTCTTTCTAGAAAAAATATAATTATGATTTTAATAAAAATCAAGTGCATTTTTTACTTCATTTATAAAGAACAACTTGATCTTTAGATAAATATTTCTTCATTAAAAATTAGATAAAAGTTTTGGAAAAAACTTGAGATTTTTCAGAAGAACATCTGAAAGATGAAAAAGTTAACACGTCAATACTTCCTTTCATCATCTCTCCCTCCAGTCCCTGATTTTTGTTAGTTATATTATCGTTTTTACGTTTAAATTTTACCTTGTTGCATCATTTTTATGGATTACATGTTTTTTATATTCATGTTGTTCTTTAATCATAATTTTTTCAGCTGTTTAATCTTACTTCTATATGTGAATGGACTCAATGCCTTCCACTAGTCTTACTGTAGCTTCTCTATTCCTGAGATCATTATTTTTATTCCTAGGATTACTGACTGGGATTACAGTCCAGGAAAGTTTTAAGGAATGTCTCATGGCTGCTATAATCCCTTAGTTATTGCATCCTTGATAGTATTTGTCTATTACTTTTATGGTTGAAGGCCAGTGTGGCTTAGTATGCAATTTGGGGGTTATGCTGTTTCTCTTCTGGCTTTGAATACTGAGGTTCATCTGGGTAATTTGCTTCTCTTTATTTAGATGCCTTTATGATCTTTTTCTTTATACTTGAAGGGCAATCATTTCAGTGGAATTTTGTTTAATGTTGAACTTGTTGTATTATTTTTTTTCCTGAGGTGTAATATATTACTTGCTCTGTAGAATTTATAGTCTTCATGAAAGGAAACTTCCTTTTAAGGTATCATTGAATAGGTTTTTGATTACTTTCTTCAGAAGCACGAATTATACATATACTGGCTCTTATTTAGCTTTCTTATATGTTACCTTTCTATAATGCTTTTTGTTGCTTTTCTTTTCCATTGTATTTTGTGTGATTTTTTTCAAGTATATTCTCCAACTTAAAAAAAAATCAATTGTGTTTTTCTGTTTTTCGTCTAAAATGATTTCCATCTCTAATACCGTTTAAAAATTATTTTCTAGATTATCAGTTCTTGTTGTATCTGATAATCTCTTCTTTCAATGATTGTATGACTTCCTGTAATTTATTTATATAGAGAAAAATTCCCTCAAAACTATGTAGAATTATTTTTCTGAGCTCTTTTCCATCAACTTGAGTAACCCTTCCTGCAATATACATACATATCTTTTGTTAATAGTTCTTTTGGTATTATTAACATCTTTTCATGGCTAAAATATTTTCAGGCTACCTATAGACAAATGACATGAAGAAAGACGGGGTAAAGTGAGCTAGGACAGATTGAAGTCACAATTCTGGGAAAACTGAATCTTTCATTCTATTCACAAGAGCTATTATTTCTCTCATCCTGGGGGATGTCTTGCCTGAGTTTTCAACATTCGGGATGTTGCTGTGGCTAACAGCATGGCCACAAATTCTCTGTGCTACCATCTTGAATTTCCTGCCTCCTCTCCCTCTTGGAAATCCACTTGACTGCTACCCATATTCATTAGCTAGGAGGCAACGGCATGATTATTCCTGGAGCTCACTCTTCTTTAGACAATACGTGTTCTTGGATAGGATCTCTACAAGGGCATTATTCACCTCTTCTATATTTAATACACAACCCTAGATCTTTAATCAAGTAACCATTGGCTATACTGTTCAAAAAGTTGGCATTTTAGGGACAATACATTCTGCTTGAGATTGAAGCTGGAGTGTATCTTTGTTCAGCATCCTTCTCCACGTAGGTTTAGACTAGGTGGTATTTGGCAGGTGTGTACCATAGTTTATGGTTTAAAGTAGTGGTAATTCCCTTGTATCATTTGAAGATGATATATCTTCTCTGTTAGTCTCATTCATTTTAAAAAGATTACTATTTTTCATAGGGTTTGAGAGTTGAGGGTAGAGAAAAAATTCATTTTCTCCACCATCTTTACGTGAACAATTCCTGTGACTCTCAGAGTAAAAGAGATGAGAATCCAGGGCCTTTGCATCTCCATAAATATAAGACAATTTAGTTTAAGAATTTGGGCTAAAAGCCAAAGGATTACAGGGTCAATATTTACTTTGTGGCCCACGTTTGTTAAGTGGAATTGAGCATAACAATGATAACATTGACTACAGCAGATTGAATACTGACTCTGGTCCAGGCACTTGGCCAGATTCTTTGTTTATTTCAATTCTAATCCAAACAACAACGCTTGTGAGGTGAGGCTTGTTTACCCCATTCTACCAGAGACGAAAAAGGAAACCAAGAATATGAAAGATCAGATGACTGAATGATAAACCACTGAGCTTACATTCAAGATCAAATAAATTAACTCCATCCCCCACTCCCTTTTTTTTTTTTCTCTTTATGCTATATGTTAGGTCTAAAAATAAAATTTTAAGATAGTAGAAATTGCAGTGAACCTAATCATTCTTTTTTTCTTTGCACTCTTTTCATTGTGTTTAATTTTCAGTGGCTATGTTAATAACCTCTTGTGGCTGCTTTGACATCAGGCTCCTTCTCCTGGCTACTCTTCCCCTGGCTTACTTATTATCAGCATCTATTCATTAACTAGTTTCTAATGAAGATTTTTAAGAGGTGCTTGGATAAGAAGGGGCTCTTTTCTTGGTACTTTTACAGCTGTTGTTAACTGGCTCAAGAATTCAGTCTATCTCCAACTGATATGTTTTACACCAGGCTGAAGAGAACCAACTTCAAAAACCTTGTAAACATGAACTTTGACCATGGCATCCTTTAACTCATTCAGGCATTAGAACAATGAGAGGGACTATACTGAAAATCTGTATACTGTCTTAATCTTCCAATTCTCTTACTTCCTCATAGTACCTCTCCCAATCTCTCTCCTCCTTTTGTTGTATCCAGCTTTGGCTGAGGAGATGATTCATCAGCTGGTTAGGAGAAGAGAATGAACTGCCTCCCTGGCCTCATCCTGTGTATTAATCTCCATCTTTCAGTGGCATCACAGGTCTCTGCCCACGGTGGTCTATACCATACTCCCAGACACGGAGGTGGGTGCTGTTGCTGTACCATCCTTTAATCTTTTGTATTTGCTTAAAAATAAAAATGTTTTTATATTTTAATTTTTTTTCTTTTCTCTTTCTTAATGAGACCAAAAGTGACTGTTCTACATGATCATCAGAACCATTCCCATCAGTGACTAGTAGTCTTAGTCATGGAAACTAGTCAGACTGTATTGAGAAGATCTTCTGCTTAAATTCAACCCAGTAGTTGCATCAGGCCATTCTCAAAAACTTGGTTTCCTCATTCCCCCTCCAGAAATACCCCCTTCCCATCCCAAAGTTGTTCTTTCAGCTTGGCCTCCCCTGGTACCCCGTGGGTGTCTCTGTCATATGTTGAAATGATCTAACCATGGTTCTGTCTTCCTAAGGCATTCCTTGAATTTCCATCTTCCCCTTGCTTCCTCAGAATCCAGCCCAGAGACTGGCAAAAATTTGACTGTCTAGAGCATGTTTCCTACAGGGCATCATGAAAGGCTAATGTTTATAGAACATTTTTTGAAAAATGGCCTCATCATTAAAGGGTGAAGGAAGAGGAACCTGTTTTCCCGGAGATGCCTAAGCCTGGGCTGGGATTTAAAGGCAGGGCTTGCATTTAATTCTCAGGGTTCCACCCCAAAAGCCGTTCTGTGGGAGGCCACATTTATGACCCGTGGTTACCTGATATCAAGATGTTGCTTTGCCACATCTGAAGCTTGACTTGACTTTCCAATGATCAAGAAGCCAAGTAACCTCTTAAGACTGTTAAAAACTTGAGCCAACAGAGCATATTCAGGACAGGACTTAGCTGAGGCAATGACAACTCTATCATAAAATTCAGAGACCCTTGTAAGTTTATACCCATGTCTTAACACACACTCCTAGCACACATTCTGTCTTTCCATATTTTCTCCTTCTCCACTGATTTTATAGAAACATTAAACAAAAATAGGATAATAAAATTCATACCATATAAAATCATACCATGTAACATTTATAGATGCCACTTATGCCTTTGTTTTAAAGAATGTAAAAGGCATTATAACGAGAATTATGTGAAAGTTCAAATTTTCAGCAAAGAGGGTTTTCCAACTTCATATCCTCTAAATGCTATTTTTGGCCATGCACAGTCTTTAGAGAGAATCCATGTATTTTGTAGCTGGTGAAAATTTTACCCAGAGAAACAATAAGATCTCACAGGTGTTTTGGGAGCCTTTCCCAGATAGCTGTGTGCAAGATTGGTTGAAAGGTGGTAGAAGATGGAAGATTCCTTGTAATGAGAATAGAAGCCAGACTCCTTGCTTTCAAAAATCCTCTATTCTAGTCCAAGGAACCATCATTCTGAGACTCTCATAGCCACCCTAGGCATTTTATCTTTTGGTTTTAACACTGTTCCACCCTGGGGTTAGAAGGGAGAAGGAGATTATAGTTTCAGGGGCTGCAGAGTCATCTAAAGAGCAAATGATCTGACCTCTTCACTTTACACATGGGGAAACAAAGGACCTAGGGAAGGAGAAGGCCAGTCCACAATCCCTGGGCCTGTATGAACACGGAAACCAGCATCTCCTCACAGCTGCTCACAGCTGGGCTCCTAGCCCCAACCAGGAGACCCATCCTGCCTTGGCCTGAGTGGGAGACATTTAAAGACTCTGACACTCTGAGACTCAGAATCAACTCCTTTGACTATATGATTTTTCTCTAGTTTGGGTAACTGTATTTCTGCTTTGTTCTAGTACCTACATCCATTTTTAGCTCTTTGACAGCTGAATGTTCCTCATGTCAAGGGTGCTTTTCTTATAGAGCTGACCAAAACCCAATTCCTCTAGGACTGAGCTCTATCCAACTCTATTGGTTGGGATTATTCCATTGTCAGGAAATGAAACCCAAAACTGAACCTGGATTAAACCAAATAAAAGGAGACTTATTGCAGCCCATAACTGGGAATTCCAATGGCTTCCTGTTTCAGGTATGGCTACATCTAGGAGCTGCATGACGTCACTCAGGCTTGGTCTCTCTCCACTCTCCTCCACATTGGCTTTATTTTTAGGTGATCTCTCTCCTTAAGGTGAGAAATCACCTAAAAATAACTCATGAGCTCAGCAACCTCATCAGAAAGAAAGCATCCTTTCCTCGATAATTCTGGGGCTTTCTCTGTTGGACCAAAGTAGAGATTACACTCATCTCTTGTATTAGGAGTGGGATAAGTCAACCTTACTTGACCATGTGGATTGACAGTAGGAGAATGAACTTTCCCAAAGGGAAAACGGATGTTTATTAGAAAAGAAAGATAAGCTAGTTTGGGTGGGCAAAATTAGCACATGTTCAAGATGACTGTCCTGCTTCTCTGTCATTCTGATTTGACATCCTATTCCTGATTACCTTTGGCCTGGCAGCCATCCCTGAAGTCTACTCATGGACCTCTTCAAAGAAGACTGCTCTCAAACACTTTTAGAGATAGGTTGTTCACTTTTGCTACCTTCAGGTTAGAGTTCAACACCCTTCCTCTAACAGAGATGGCTTACCTAGGCCATCACTTGCTGTTGCTGTACCTTTATGACTTTTCACCCAGCATGGTGGACAGGACCCCCTCCCAGGACATCACAGTCCTATGGCTTAGTCTGGTCACAGTTCCATTCTTTCGCTGTAGACCCCATACTGGGCCAATAAATGGGGACACGTCTAACTGGCATCAGATCCCATCCAATGCCCCACAGCAAGTTAATGGCTCACGCAGGACTTAAAAGCCAGTTGTCCCATCTCTTGTGGCCTTTGCACTCTTCCAAGGTGATGACCACATTAGGAAATCAAACAAAGAAATTAACATGAAGAAACCCTGAGTGTGAATGTCAGCCAGCCTACAGTCAGAGGAGAAGAATCAAAAAGCAGAGTCTAAGTTGCTATTGGGTGTTTTTGTTATTAACGGGCACCAAAGTCCTGCCATCCTGGGAGCAAGTTCTCTGACGTGTGGGGGAAGCGTTAATTTATTAACTTGTGTGGGAGCGACGGGGTGGGGGAGATGTCCCCGGGAACTTTTGGCAGCCTTGCGGGAAAAGGATGGTGACGGTGTGCTTCACATTGAACTTGGCATAAATGGGAGTGATGGGGGTGTTCAGAAGGGATCAGATGGTACTTCCAGTTTGTCTGCAAGAGCCTAATTACTGACCTGACACCCGTTGCTTCAAATAGGCCTGGGAAGCAGTGAACTGGTGTATGGAAGCATCTGGTAATGCAATTACCCTGTCAGCTCTTTATCCACTTGTAGCCCTGTCATTAGACACTTTTTTTCCCTTGATATTCTTAAAATGTAGAGTTACCAACGGGAGCAATTTAAAATGATATATAGTTATTTTTGACTCCTCTCCTGCCGAGGGAGAATTTCATAAATGATGTCACAGTAAACCAAATGTGAGAGAAACCTCAGAAATGAAATTTGTAAGGGCAGAGACTGCAGGAGGAAGAGAAAGATCATCGCCAGGGCTCCTGAGTGCTAATGAATTAACGGGGAAGCCGAGTTAATGAGTTCCGAGGAAGGGTTGTTGTCAGAGGTTCCCAGGTAATAGTGAAGAATTAGGGCTCCCGAGGCAGAGCCAGAGACATTCAAAGTGGCCCCCACGGCTCTAGAAAAGGAGAGTTGAAATATTAGGGGAATAGGTCCCCTAACTGGGTAAAAACTCAGGAAAACAAGAAAGATGGTGAGGAAAGACGGGAGTCCTGGGGTCCTGGAGAGATGTGAAAGGCTGAAGATGGAGAGCCTGCTGGGAGCCTCCCTGTTCCTTATTTTTCTAAAAATGGGGAGAAGTGAAAGGAAGTCGGGAGAACAGAGTTTTTCAGGCCTGCTCCCAAGATAGTAGGGATGGTTTGAAAGAGGAGGGTGGGTGGGGGGGAGCGGTTGAAGACTTTGGAGGTTGACCATGTCGGGTTTGGGGACACCAGAAGTTTTGCAACTCTTTTGAGTTGTGTACAGACAAATTTTGTTCTCTCTACATTTACCTGAAGAGGCATTTAAAATTCAGAAAGGCTTAGTTATTTGTGTGCCCAAGGCTCACTCAGCTCCCAGGTGGTGCAACTCTGATTTCATCCAAGGTTTTTGGAATTTGCTATGAAAATGCAGAGAACTCACAGCATAAGTGGGGGAGGCAGATATATATACCCCAACAACAATGTAACAGGAAGGAGTTAGAGCAAAATTATTGCCCCTAGACTTATTCCCAGCCTCATACCCCACCAGGCTAATACTTTCCCTTATCAGATGTTTGTGGGCATCAGCTTAGATGTAAGATGTCAAGCAGTCTTGTCTTGAGACTCCAGAGGTCTCTGGAAAACTGATAAAATCCTCTATGTGGACCTCTGAACAGTGTTAGACAAACAATGCTGACCAAATTACTTTGGTAAAACCTTAAGCAGATAATTCTGGTTGCCTAATTACCAAGAGCATCTGCCACAGCTCCAGGTTACCAAGGCTTTGTTCAGTACGTCTCTTGTTTCCTACATTCTTTCCTTAGGAACCTGTTCAACCACCATCACGTGCCAGATCCTGTGCTGGGAGTGTGACATTGAAGAGGGAAGCTGGAGTGGTCTCCTGGAGCTTTCAGCCAGGGAAGAGAGGCTAACACTTGTCGATAACAGCTCACACAGAAATCAATCATGAAGTATGATTGTGTCTCGTCTCCGTGCCTGACTTCACTTAGGTCGCCTTCCTCATCTCCTAGATGAATGTCTCTCTTTTACATCTCTGTCTTGTCCATGAAAACATCCCCAATTTCACAGAGCTTAGGAGATCAGCCGAGCCCCTGGGTCCTCAGAGGAGGTTTTGCACACCTCCATAGAAGCATCCTCACATTTTACTGTGATTGTCTCACTGCCTGCTTGCCACACAGAGTGGCTTGTCCACAGGTAAGTTTGATTTAGCACTGAAAACCCAGCACCAACAGGGTGACCACACATCAAGGGAAATGTGTTGATTGTGTGGATTAATACCTGAGTGTTTGAGGGTGTGTGTTCTTCTCCAAATTTCCTGTCCATAGGTGACCCAAGTAAAAGCTGGCTTCTCATAAATAAAGGATTCATTTCATGGGACCCCAAAATCTCAGAACTGATCACATTTCTTTTTTTTTTATGGCTTCTAGGAAGGTCAGAGCCCACTTTTAGCAAAACATAGAATCATATGGCTTGCCTTTCCAGTTACTCACCTAAGCAATGGCTTTTTTTCCTTCTTACTATAGGATCACTCTGATTCCTTCCTCTGTAGCCATGTCAATTTTTTTTTTTTTAAAGAGGAGTTATAAACTTCTTTTTAAGTGATCAGGTTATTAGAGTCGTCTGGGCAGCCACACTCCTTCAATGACTTGGTCATTGACTGTAGATTCACTGCACTTTCCTTAATGATAACATTCCCTCTCTCGTTCTCCTTGAGGGTCTCTTAGACAAAATACGGTATTGCACACAAGCACATTCAGATGAAAAATCCTATCATTGGTGATAACTTCGAATGATAGAATCTTAATAAACTTTCTGTGTTGATTGGCTGGGATAACGAGAGATACATATCATGTGTGATAGCTGCACGACAGAAGATAAGCTGGTCATCATTTTCAGATAAAAATGCCCATCCATCCACAGATTGCAATCAGGAGGCTGCCACTGAGTTCTTAGTCTATTCCAGTTGATTAAATGCTAAATGAAATTCAGAGTTCTGGCTCCTAGAGATTCAACAATCTGTTGCCATGTGTTGCAAAGGCAGAGAATGCAGTCTCAAAAGTTTGCAGAGGAGCTAGTAGCTGCTCACGAAATCCTTGTCCCCTTGACAGTTCCCTTCTTCTGAGAACTCGTCTGCAATGCTGAATGGTGGCAGGGGGTGGGGAGGATGCTTGAGCTCTCTTCTTGCTCTGACAGCTGTGGGTCACAGGTCCTGGGAATTAGACATGAGCATCTCTGGGGGACCATTATTCTGCCTACCAAACCCAATATGCAATCTATTGAGAGCAAAGGAAAATAGATGGGTAAGAAATTATCAAAGACATAACAGGAGATTTTTTCCCCCAGAGCTGAAAGGATACATGAGTAACTGGATTGAATGAACTTTCCTAATAAGGAGCAGAATGAGTGAAAAATGACCCATTTCTAGACATGCCAATGTGACACTGGAGACCCTGAGGATAAAGCACTTTTCTATGGGGAGAGGGGAGAGGAAGGAGAGAAAAAGGAAGAGGAAAAGAGAGAAGAGAGAGAGATGGGTGTAGGGGGAGAGAATTGGGGAGGGAGAGACCAAAGAGGCAAATGGGATGAGGTGAGAACAATGGGCAGAGAGGGGCTGAGAGCCATGGGAGAAGGAAAGGACAGTGGTTTATTTACCTGGATCCCTAGTGCCTTCATGAGCTGGCATGCAATAGAAGCCAGGTTCCCCAGTTTGTTAAATAAACAGTAACTGGGTTCTGAACTGTTAGCTATCATTGCTTGTGTAGCTCTGTTACAACCTGTGCATCATCAGGTTGCAGAAAATACGCTGACCAAACTCAGTAAGACTCAGTGTCAGCTAATCGACAAGGTACTTTGGGAGTTTTTCAGTTTCTCTTATTCAAAAAGTCAGTCTGGATTTGTCACCTGGGAGGAAGCCTTGTGTCACCTCCCCTCCGGAGGTTTGCTGATATCAGTGCCTGCTGGGGAAGCATTATGGTGCTAGAATATTCCAGAGAGAGCCACATGGCTTGGTGCTATTTAGACAAAGATTGTAGCAAAAGAAAGACAAAGAAGGCTTCTGTTTAAGCATGTTAACCATTGCATTATTAAATAACACACAGCCTCATTGAAGCGGCCAGAAAGGTTGGCTGTGTTGAATTTCTGAGCTAACTAGTCCTTTGGTTTTGTTTTCTGACTGGTTTATTCATATTCTCTTTGGCTTTTTCCATTGGACACATATTTATGGGGCACCCACATGTGGTCATGAATGCAGTGGCTGCGTCGACCACGTCTGCACATGCTGCTTCCCTGCCTAGAACGCCCATCCTTCCTGATCCAATTCTGGTCCTCTTCAAGACTCACCTGAGATCTCCTTTACCCAAAAGCCTGAGCTCTCCTTTACCCAAAAGCCTTCCTTTCCCCTGAGCCCCAGCCCAACCAGGGTCAGCTGCTCCTCTAGACTTTATGTCTGACCATGGACACCCTAGAAGCATTCCTACTGGAGTTTAGTATCAGTCACTTCTCCTGAAGAACTGTCTGGCTTCTTCTGCTCTGGTAATGAAAGTGATGGATGGTTCATGCTCTCCTCTTTGCCTTGGCTGCCAGGAGCTGATGGCCTAGAGATTATATTAACTCTTCTACTCCAAATAATGGCATTATCCCTTTTTCTTGTTCCTATTTTCAATTTCATTTTATTTTCGAAACATGCCATTACTATATTTGTTTTAAACTGCCTTAAATCCTCTCTATCGATAATATAGGGTATAGGTAAGTAAATATACATAAATATATAGATGAAAACATTGGAAAAGACAGGCCACTGTTGCATGCTCTCCTAGTGACTGAACCCCTGAGAATCATCATCACCATCATCATCATCATTGTCATTGTCATCATCCTCACCGTCATCGTCATCATCATCAGTAACTCATAGCATGGGACTTTACAGATTACAAAACAATTGTGCCTACAGCTGTCCTGTGATCTCATTTTAAACCTCACAGAACCCTTTGATGTTACCCACAGGTAGCACCCTCAGTTTGGTCTGTAAGGTGAAAAGGAAAGGGAAAGAAAGGGTTAAGTAAAAAGGCTGTCCTCATGATGCACAGTCATTCTGCATCTAATGCTGCCCTGATTGTCCCCCTGTGGATGCCCCCTAGTCCTGGAGCTGCTGTGGTGTGCTCATTTAGTCAGACTGTAGTTGTAGATTCTGAGTCCAGATTTAGCTTCATTTATTATTTTGAATAATTGATCATTGGGGAAATGGACACAATTTTGGAAAAAAAGATGTCCATTCAGCCAGGAATGTTTGTCTTCTCCCATTGGACAGATGAGTGAATAGAGGTACAGAAAGTTAATGACATTCAAAGCCACAAAGGAAATAATGACCAACCACAGTTTGAACCCATGTCTGTTGCTGGAGATCAAGGTGTCTTTCCAGTGCACCCTATCCTGTTGACTGTACCTGGTGCCAGCAGCTCCCTGTTGCTTCTCACACCTGCTCCCCAGGAAGCCCCTGGGGTCTCACTGCTGGAGGGTTTGAGCTGCTTCCTTAGAACTGAGGATTTCAGATCCATTCCCTTGGCTTTCAGTATTTTCTCCAGACCATGGACCTGGGGAAGCAACCTGATTTGTGAACCCTCCATCTCATGACAGAGGCAAAGTGGAAACCTGAACTGGATTTCTTTTAAGTCATGAGTCTTGTTGGTATAACAAGGCAGAGGTCATACTGCAAGGGCACGATGCCTGCATCTGTCTGCTAAGAGATGGGACTCATGTACACCCTGCTAGTAATCCATCATTCTTCAGTTTGGCATTCAAGTCTTTCTACCATTGTATCTTAATTTACCTTTCCAGTGGCTTTTTTCCACATGCATCCACTAGCGCCTTACAGTCTGGTCAAACTGGATAATTATTTCATTTGTGACTGCCCATCTCCCTTCTTATTTTATAGCTTTGCATTTTGCATGTATTAGGCACTAAATAAGCATATACCGATCATGCTGAATTCCACTGAATTGTCAAATAGCTGAACATATATAATTGTGTGTTTTTCTGATGTTTAAGACTCCGCACATCTCTACTGTCCACCCACGAAGAAGGAAATCAGGAGTTGCCTCTGTTTGACAGAAATATACCCAAGATTTTAAAATACAAGATTAGAGTGACACTGAAAGCACCTCAAGGACAAGAGAGCTTCTGCTCACAAAGAGATTACTCTTTACGACATGCTCTGAACCTATTTGTCATAGTCTAATTATACACAACTCAACAAGTAGGGCTTGCTTATCTCTCCGTGGGAGATTCTTGCATGAGTAACTTTCAACCCAGGGAATGTTCTGAAATTCACACCAAAATGTTTGCTCTTTAGAATGACCTGGGTTTTCCCCTTTATCACTTAATGTGTATTTATGATGTGCCCACTAAGTGTCAAGCTTAGCTAGGCACATTGAAATACAGAACGAGAAAAGAGATCAGACCCCAAGAGCCGCAGTATGGTTGGTGTAATATATAGATGTAAATAGCTCTTCTGTTATTTTATTTAATTTTTAAAGTATTTTTATTGGAGTATAGGTGCTTTACAATGTTGTGTTAGCTTCTACTGCACAGCAAAATGAATCAGCCATACATATACATCCTCTTTACTTAGGACACTACAGTACATTAAGTAAAGTTCCCTGTGCCATACAGTATATTCGCATCAGCTGTCTATTTTGTACATAGTATCAATAGTGTATATGTGTCAGTCCCAATCTTCCAATTCCTCCTACCCCACCCCTTTCCCCCTTGGTATCCATACATTTGTTCTCTACGTCTGTGTCTCTATTTCTGCTTTGTAAATAAGATAATCATTTTTCTAGATTCCACATATATGTGTTAATATACGATATTTGTTTTTCTCTTTCTGACTTACTTCACTCTGTATGACACTCTCTAGGTCCTTCCACGACTCTATAAATGACCCAATTTCGTTCCTTTTTATGGTTGAGTGGTATTCCACTGTATATATGTACTACATCTTCTTTATCCATTCCTCTGTTGATGGATATTTAAGTTGCTTTCTTGTCCTACCTATTGTAAATAGTGCTGCTATGAACACTGTAATGAAATAGCTCCTCTTTTAAAATGCAAAGAGACTAGTGTAGTGACCAAAAAGAGCTAGAGCTCTTGGGATAGTGGGGAGAAGACCGGTGTAGATGGCTTTGGGGGCCCTGGAAGGGGCATTGAGATGAGGAAATAGGCAAAATGGGTCCAGGTCAGGGCTGGCCTTGGAGAGCTATGGAAAGCTTCTTACCATTTCTGGGTGGCTTTGGTGAGGGGGAGTTGGGGAACCTAGAGATGGAGCATGAATAACGATATATGGAAATCATGTGGGGGTTATCACTGAAAATGTAGCATGGAATAGTCATGGCCTGAACCAGAAGAGGGTCAGCAGGAGAAAGGGAGGAAGCAGTGCCCTAACACATTATGGCTGTAGAATCTACGGGCTTAGTTACAAATTTTAGGAAGAGTGGTAGAAAGGAGACTGTCCAGGTTCCCTACAAGACCTCTAGGACAAGGAAGTGGATGATGGCAGTGCTGGAGCAATGACATGAGATGGAATAGAATAAAGTAGCTAATATTTATTGTGCACTTCAGCTATGTGTCAAGTATTATCTTGGGCAATCCAAATGCACGGTCTCATTTAATCCTAATTAAATGAGTTGACATCATCCTCATTTGAAAATAAGGAAATTGAGGCAGAGAGGGTAGTTAAGCCACTTGCCTAAGTAAGTTGAAGAGCCAGAATTTTCACCCTGATATTCCAACACGAGTGTCACACCCTTGATACTGACTTGCGGTAAAAATGAACGCACCAATCAAAGGTGCACCACAGAAAAAGTATGCTCTGAGTAACTGCTTGGCCAGAATATTCTTTCGTCTACAAAGGGATTCACTTTAGCATTTCTGTTGCAAACCACGTTAGTGAAAGTAGGATAAGATTTGTTAAATAGTTCCCCTGCCATACACACACAAACACACATGTACACACAAAAATGCACCTGCACACAAGCTATCGAGGAAGAGATCCATGACATACAGGAAGGTACATTAGTGCTTGATGTCATCTTTATGTTGGGTGTGACAACAACTGCCCTCAATCAGTGCCCAATCACCCCTACCTAACAGCGGTGTGTTAGGAATGCCCCAGAGATGTTCCCAGTTTGCTTTGCACTTCCTGGTCTGCCTGGACACTTAGCTGGATCTTGACCTGTTTGTTCATTGACCAATTTTAGACCTGCCTTTGCCTCTTGGACCCTTTATGGGTCATACCTACATGCCAGGAATTGAACTAAACACTTCATGTGCATTTTTGTCACTTGATTGTCAAAGATGATATGTAGGCATCATAAATCCTACTTTGTAGATGAAGAAACTGGTCCAAGGACAGTGGCTAGTGAGGGGCACAGGCTAATATGACCCATTTCAGTCCTCATTTGCAGTCACTGGGTGACACGCCTTCTCTGGCCCTGAGCCTTAGATGTCTTTCTCAGATCCCTGGTTGTACCTCACCCCTGGCTCAATCCTCTCTCAGCTATTTAAGATAACTGACCCCTCTCACCCATCCCTGACCTAACAGGTTTCCCCAACCTTGTTCCAGGGAACTGGTGTCCCTGGGCTGCCCTACCTATGTCCCTTTGGAGTAGGGACAGGTGAGTTCCTGTAAGATAATTATACTTCTTTACTTTCATATGCACATGGCCCTGGACTATTTTGGCCTCTTAAATCCCCAATTTCCCATAGATTCGTGGGATTTCAGATGAGCTTCTTTTGACCTCCTCCAAAGAAAGATTTTTGTGCAGCAAAAAGGAACTGAGATTTGCAAAGGTGATTTGCTACTGCTATGTTGGATTAAAAGATGTCATGTAAAAAAGAAAAACCCCAAGTTTTTACTCATGTATTTATAAAAAAAGAAATTTGGCTGATCACAGCTTGTTAGATCTGCTGCTTCTCTAGTTCCATTTAGGAAAAAAAATGTGACTCTATATTCCCACCCACTGATTTCCAACTAAAACAGAACTTAGTTGTCTGCTGATCCTGCTGGCTTTTTAAATGAAAAACTTATTCTTCTTAAACTACTGGAAAATTATATTTAAAAATCAGCATAATTCCATTGCCTATTCTTTCTGGATTTCTTGAATAATGCAGGGTTGGCTTCTGGAACAACGCTACATAATCTGATGTACCAGTTTTGTTATTGACATACATGTTAACTGGTGATGTGCATTGTTGCACAGAATCCACTTCTTCATGTTCCTTAATATAACCTGAGTTAAGATTTTTCTCCTCTCTAATCTAATTATAGCTTTTGGAGGTAGGGCTTTAGTAGACTTAAAGATATTTTATAATAATATTATGTATAATATTATATTGTATATATTCTATATATATCTTCCAAAGTCTTAACTTACAGAATCATGAGAAGTAAAAACAATACATTGTTGTTTTAATCCACTAAGTTTTGGAGTTGTTACACAGCAGTGAGTAACTGGAACAGTGAGTGTCTAGCCGGCATCTGCTACACACCACACTCCACCTCCCCCAACTCCCATTAACCCAGCTATAAATAAACTATGGCAGATCCCTTCCAAAAGATTATCTATATTCAATTTTACTTACAGAGAACTCAGAAGCTGTGAAATTCTCCGTCTCAGCACTGCCTCATTTATCTGAAAGGAATTGCATAAGCCATCCAATCTAAATTCTTCTGCTAGTGTGAGATCTCAGGGCCTGGACTAGTGCAGACATAATATTTGGCGTCATTCAAGCAGGCAGAGGAAGCGGATGAACCAATCTTGTAACCAAGATTGCATACAGAAAGCCAAAGCCAGTCAGTGGGTAAGTCATCAGATCTGGGAAGGGTGGAGCCATCCATGGAAGATGTGTCATGAGATTGGGACCCTAGAAGACAGAAAGGTTGGTTTGGGCAGTGCAGTGCAGGAGAGATGAGGGCAAGAGGTACTGGACTGAGCCCAAGAACTTTCCAAGGGTTCATGAAAACAATGCATGTGGTGATAACTGTGTACTATGAGGCTTGACCTACTGACATCTCTGCTGAAGAGATGAAGTAATAAATAGCTGAATGCATGAATGAAAATAAAGGATGGTACAAGTAATAACACCTAGTACAGTAAGTCCCCTACATACGAACCTTCAAGCTGCAAATTTTCAAAGATGCGAACATGCATTCATGTGTCCAATGACGTAAGTTAGTTCACATGTCTGGCATACATTGTCATGTGTGTACATCCTCTACATGTGGTTGTGCTTTTGTGTACTGTACTGTATAGAATCCAGTAATACAATATCTTTATTTCAAGCGCAGGATGTCTGGAAGCAAACATAAAAGCAGCGGTGATGTATCTGGTACTGCTTAGAAGTGTCAAGCGATAACAGTGGAAACAAAAATGAAAATAATTGAAAAAGTAGAGCGAGGCAAAAATTTGGTAGATGTCACTAATTCTCATAACGTGAATCATTCAACCATTGGCATGATTCTAAAGAACAAAGAAAAGATCATGGAACGTGAAGTCTGCTGTGACAATGATGTTGACAAAATATGAAAGAAGTGTGGAAAAGTGATGGAGGAGGTGAAGAAGCTTCTCAGTGTGTGGATGCAGGATCAACATCAGTGTCAAGTCCTGCTCACCTTAATGCTGATTCAAAAGAAACCTAGAGAAGCAAGAAGAATTACAATTCTGTATCCTGTGGAATGACAACCACATTCACAGAAAGATAGACAAAATGAAAAGGCAGAGAACTATGTACCAGATGAAGGAACAAGATAAAACCCCAGAAAAACAACTAAATGAAGTGGAGATAGGCAATGTTCCTGAAAAAGACTTCAGAATAATGATAATGAAAATGATCCCGGACCTCAGAAAAAGAATGCAGGCAAAGATCGAGAAGATGCAAGAAATGTTTAACAAAGACTTAGAAGAATTAAAGAACAAAAACCTAGAAGAATTAAAGAACAAACAAACAGAGATGAACAATACAATAACTGAAATGAAAAATACACTAGAAGGAATCAATAGCAGAATAACTGAGGCAGAAGAACGGATAAGTGACCTGGAAGACAGAATGGTGGAATTCACTGCCATGGAACAGAATAAAGAAAAAAGAATGAAAAGAAATGAAGACAGCCTAAGAGACCTCTGGGACAACATTAAGCTCAACAACATTCACGTTATAGGGGTCCCAGAAGGAGAAGAGAGAGAGAAAGGACCCAAGAAAATATTTGAAGAGATTATAGATGAAAACTTCCCTAACATGGGAAAGGAAATAGCCACCCAAGTCCAGGAAGCGCAGACAGTCCCAGGCAGGATAAAACCCAAGGAGAAACACACCGAGACACATAGTAATCAAACTGACAAGAACTAAAGACAAAGAAAAATTATTGAAAGCAACAAGGGAAAAACAACAAATAACATACAAGGGAACTCTCATAAGGTTAACAGCTGATTTCTCAGCAGAAACTCTACAAGCCAGAAGGGAGTGGCATGATATATTTAAAGTGATGAAAGGGAAGAACCTACAACAAAGATTATTCTACCAGGCAAGGATCTCATTCAGATTCAAAGGAGAAATCAAAAGCTTTACAGACAAACAAAATCTAAGAGAATTCAGCACCACCGAACCAGCTCTACAACAAATCTTAAAGGAACTTCTCTAAGTGGGAAACACAAGAGAAGAAAAGGACCTACAAAAGTAAACCCATAACAATTAAGAAAATGGTAAAAGGAAATTATATATTGATATTTACCTTAAACGTGAATGGATTAAATGCTCCAACCAAAAGATACAGGCTTACTGAATGGATACAAAAACAAGACCCATATATATGCTGTCTGCAAGAGACCCACTTCAGACTTAGGGACGCATACTGACTGAAAGTGAGGGGATGGAAAAAGATATTACATGCAAATGGAAATCAAAAGAAAGCTGGAGTAGCAGTACTCATATCAGATAAAATAGACTTTAAAATAAAGAATGTTATAAGAGACAAGGAAGGACAGTATATAATGATCAAGGGATCAATCCAAGAAGAAGATATAACAATTATAAATATATATGCACCCAACATAGGAGCACCTCAATACATAAGGCAACTGCTAACAGCTATAAAACAGGAAATCAACAGTAACACAATAATAGTGGGGGACTTTAACACCTCACTTACACTAATGGACAGATCAACCAGCCAGAAAATTAATAAGGAAACACAAGCTTAAAATAACACAATAGACCAGGTAGATTTAATTGATATTTATAAGACATTCCATCCAAAAACAGCAGATTACACTTTCTTCTCAAGTGCACATGGAACATTCTCCAGGACAGTCACATCTTGCATCACAAATCAAGCCTTGGTAAATTTAAGAAAATTGAAATCATATCAAGCATCTTTTCCCACCACAACGCTATGAGATTAGAAATCAATTACAGGGAAAAAATGTAAAAAACACAAACACATGGAGGCTAAACAATACGTTACTAAATAACCAATAGATCACTGAAGAAATCAAAGAGGAAATCAGAAAATACCTAGAGACAAATGATAATGAAAACACGATGATCCAAAACCTATGGGATGCAGCAAATGCAGTTCTATGAGGGAAGTTTATAGCAATACAATCCTACCTCAAGAAACAAGAAAAATCTCAAATAAACAATCTAACCTTACACCTAAAGGAACTAGAAAAGATGAACAAACAAAACCCAAAGTTAGTAGAAGGAAAGAAATCATAAGATCAGAGCAGAAATAAATGAAATAGAAACAAAGAAAACAATTGATCAATAATAAATCAATAAATCAATAAACAATAGATCAATAAAACTAAAAGCTGGTTCTTTGAGAAGATAAACAAAATTGATAAACCATTAGCCAGACTCATCAAGAAAAAGTGGGAGAAGACTCAAATCATTAAAATTAGAAATGAAAAAGAAATTACAACAGACACCGCAGAAATACAAAGCATCCTAAGAGACTACTACAAGCAACTCTATGCCAATAAAATGGACAACCAGGAAGAAATGGACAAATTCTTAGAAAGGTATAACCTTCCAAGACTGAACCAGGAAGAAATAGAAAATATGAACTGACCAATCACAAGTAATGAAATTGAAGCTGTGATTAAAAATCTTCCAACAAACAAAAGTCCAGGACCAGATGGCTTCACAGGTGACTTCTATCAAACATTTAGAGAAGAGCTAACACCCATCCTTCTCAAACTCTTCCAAAAAATTGCAGAGGAAGGAACACTCCCAAACTCATTCTATGAGGCCACCATCACCCTGATACCAAAACCAGACAAAGATACTACAAAAAAAGAAAATTACAGACCAATATCACTGATGAATATAGATGCAAAAATCCTCAACAAAATACTAGCAAACAGAATCCAACAACACATTAAAAGGATCATACACCATGATCAAGTGGGATTTATCCCAGGGATGCAAGGATTCTTCAATATACACAAAACAATCAATGTGATACACCATATTAACAAATTGAAGAATAAACCATATGATCATCTCAATAGATGCAGAAAAATCTTTTGACAAAATTCAACACCCATTTATGATAAAAACTCTCCAGAAAGTGGGCATAGAGGGAAGCTACCTCAACATAATAAAGGCCATATATGACAAACCCACAGCAAACATCATTCTCAATGATGAAAAACTGAAAGTATTTCCTCTAAGATCAGGAAGAAGACAAGGATGTCCACTCTCACCACTATGATTCAACATAGTTTTGGAAGTCCTAGCCACGGCAATCAGAGAAGGAAAAGAAATAAAAGGAATACAGATTGGAAAAGAAGAAGTAAAACTGTCACTGTTTGCAGATGACATGATACTACTATACATAGGGGATCCTAAAGATGCCACCAGAAAACTACTAGAGCTAATCAATGAATTTGGTAAAGTTTCAGGATACAAAATTAATGAACAGAAATCTCTTGCATTCTTATACACTAACAATGAAAGATCAGAAAGAGAAATTAAGGAAACAATCCCATTCACCATCGCAACAAAAAGAACAAAATACCTGGGAAGAAAACTACCTAAGGAGGTAAAAGACCTGTACTCAAAAAACTATAAGACACTGATGAAAGAAACCAAAGATGACACAAACAGATGGAGAGATATACCATGTTCTTGTGAACATGTTCTTGTGAATCAATATTGTGAAAATGACTATACTACCCAAAGCAATCTACAGATACAATGCGACCCCTATCAAATTACCAGTGGCATTTTTTACGGAACTAGAACAAAAAATCTTAAAATTTGTATGGAGGTACAAAAGACCCCAAATAGCCAAAGCAGTCTTGAGTGAAAAAAACGGACCTGGAGGAATCAGACTCCCTGACTTCAGACAATACTACAAAGCTAAAGTAATCAAGACAATACAGTACTGGCACAAAAACATAAATATAGATCAATGGAACAGGATAGAAAGCTCAGAGATAAACCCACGTACCTATGCTCAACTAATCGATGACAAAGGAGGCAAGGATATACAATGGAGAAAAGGCAGTCTCTTCAATAAGTGGTGCTGGGAAAACTGGACAGCTACATGTAAAAGAATGAAATTAGAACACTCCCTAACACCATACACAAAAATAAACTCAAAATGGATTAAAGACCTAAATGTAAGACCAGACACTATAAAACTCTTAGAGGAAAATATAAGAAGAACACTCTTTTTCATAAATCACAGCAAGATCTTTTTTGATCCATCTCCTAGAGTAATGGAAATAAAATAAAAAATAAACAAATGGGACCTAATGAAACTTAAAAGCGTTTGCACAGCAAAGGAAACTACAAACAAGATGAAAAGATAACCCTCAGAATGGGAGAAAATATTTGCAAATGAATCAATAGGCAAAGGATTACTCTCCAAAATATATAAACAGCTCATACAGCTCAATATTAAAAAAACAAAAAACCCTATCCAAAAATGGGCAGAAGACCTAAGTAGACATTTCTCCAAATAAGACATACAGATGACCAAGAAGCACATGAAAAGCTCCTCAACATCACTAATTGTTAGAGAAATGTAAATCAAAACTACAATGAGGTATCACCTCACACCTGTTAGAATGGGCATCATCAGAAAATCTATAAACAACAAATGCTGGAGAGGCTGTGGAGAAAAGGGAACCCTCTTGTATTGTTGGTGGGAATGTAAATTGATACAGCCACTCTGGAGAACAGTATGGAGGTTCCTTAAAAAACTAAAAATAGAACTACTATATGACACAGCAATCCCACTACTGGGCATATACCCTGAGAAAACCATAATTCAAAACAGTCATGTGCCACAATGTTCACTGCAGCACTATTTACAATAACCAGGTCATGGAAGCAACCTAAGTGTCCACTGAATGGATAAAGAAGATGTGGCACATATATACAATGGAATATTATTCAGCCATAAAAAGAAACGAAACTGAGTTATTTGTAGTGAGGGGGATGAACCTAGAGTCTGTCATACAGAGTGAAATAAGTCAAAAAGAGAAAAACAAATATCGTATATTAACGCATATATGTGGAACCTAGAAAATTCACACAGATGAACCAGTTTGCAAGGCAGAAATAGAGACCCAGATGTAGAGAACAAACATATGGACACCAAGGGGGGAAAGTGGCAGGGAGGTGGTGGTGGTGGGATGAATTGGGAGACTGGCATTGACATATATACACTAATATGTATAAAATAGATAACTAATAAGAACCTTATATATAAAAAATAAATAAATGCAATAAAATTTTTAGAAAAACCATGGGAAAAAAAAAAGAGAAAGCTAAAAGCCTTTATGAATACTTGAAGAAGAAACACGGCAAAGAGTCAGAGGGTGCATCTTTTAATGCCAGCCGTGGCTGGTTTCATTGGTTCAAGGCTAGAACCAACCTTCCCAATGTAAAAGTAACTGGCGAGGCAGCGAGTGCAGATACGGTAGCTGCCCAATTCAGGGAATTTCCTGAAACGCTTGGAGAAATTATTGATGAAGGTGAGTATTTACCCGAGCGGGTTTTTAATGTGGATGAGACAGGACTGTACTGGAAGAGGACGTGAGACCAAAGTTACATCAGTAAGGAGGAAAAGTTGATGCCAGGCTATAAAGCAGCAAAGGATACGCTAACTCTGTTTGGTGGCAATGCTTCCAGCAATATGAAGCTGAAACCTCTCTTAGTTTATCATTCAGAGAACCCAAGAGCCCTTAAAAACATAGCCAATGGCTCTCTTCCTGTTGTGCAGAAGAGTAACCCCAAAGCCTGGGTGACACAGGCCATTTTCCAGGACTGGTTTTTCCACCACTTTATCCTGGAGGTAGAGAAATATTGCTTGGAGAAGGACGTCCCATTCAACATTCTTTTGCTGCTCGAAAGTGCTCTGGGCCACCCCGCATTCTTGGATGACTTTCATCCCAACGTCAAAGTAGTGTATCTGCCCCTGAATACTACGTCGCTCATCAAACCTATGGACCAGGGAGTTATAGCGATTTTCAAGAAATATTATTTACGTCACACTTTTCGTCAGGCACTAAAGGCAAGTGACGAATCAGGAAGAACTTTATGACAATTTTGGAAGGACTATAACATCTACAAGGCCATAAAAAACATTGACTTTGCTTGGAGTAAGGTTACAGCCATCACCATGAATGGGGTTTGGAGGAACATTTGTGTGAAGTTTGTTCATGATTTTTGTGGATTTGAGAAGGTGGATGAGGAGTCCAAAGAAGTCTTCAGCAACTTAGTGACCCTCAGCGAGAAGCTGGAGCTAGATCTGCAAGAGGACGACTTCATCGACCTCCTTGCTGTGCAACACGAAGACCTTACTAGTGAAGAGCTGCTGGAATTGGAGGCCCAGAGAAAAGATGAAGAGAGACAAGAGGAAGAAGAAGTAACTGAAGAACCAAAGAGATTCATGATGCAGGAAATGGCAAGGGGATTTTCTTTATTTGAGGAGGCACTGTTAGTTTTTGAGGCACAGGACCCAAACGTAGAATGGTCCATGAAAGTTGCAGCAGCCGTTCAGAATGTAAGCCAGTGCTACAATGTCATCTATGATGGGAAAAAAAGAGCTACTACCCAGACATCACTGGATCGGTATTTTCAAGAGGGTAGATAAAATTGAATTCAAGTGGGTAGATAGAATTGAATCCAGCAAGGAACCAGAACCTGTGCCATCAGCGTCAGGTGTGAATGAAATTGCAGCTTGCCCTCCATCTCCTATTGCTGACGATCCTTCAGCTCTACCATCTCCCAACTCCTCTCCCTCCTCCAGTCAGTAACTCTTCTTGCCTGTTCACTCGTTGCCAGCCCCCGTATGCCAGCTGTTGTACTGTACTACTGTAAGATTAAAATGTTTTCTTTATTTTTTGTGTTTGTTTTTTATGTATTATTTGTGTGAAAAGTATTATAAACCTATTACAGTGCAGTACTATATAGCCGATTGTGTTAGTTGGGTGCCTAGGCTATCTTTGTTGGACTTAATGAATAAATTGGACTTATGAACATCCCCTTGGGACAGAACTCATTCATATGCAGGGGACTTACTTTATTTTAATACTGCTATAGCAGGAGCTGTGCTAAGACTTACCTGTATTAGCTCATCTTACTCTTAACAACATTCTTATGTGGTTGATAATTTTGTTTTCCTTTTTTTACAGCTACAGAAACTGAGGCTGAGAGAAGTACAAGGCTACTTCCTCAAGATTGCATAAGATGGTGGCGACAGAGTTTGAGTTTGAATTCAGAATGTTTGGACTCCAGAGCCCAGAGTCTTTCACACGAGTTTGTCTTACCTTCCAGGTGAGATCCAAGACAATGTAGAGGGCCGATCTCATACAGTGATGCTGCCTTCATTATATCGATGGTACGGGTGTCTCATCTGTGATCTGACTCATAAAAAATCAACATGATTCTCTTTTGAAATGCAAAGGCATCCAGTAGCGTTATAGGAATAAGATGCAAAGTCTGTCACACAGCCTGTAGAAGACTCCTAAAATAATATTCTCCTTCTACTCCTGGTAAACTCATACATTTTGTTATGTATTCATTTATTGGACAAAAATCCAAGGATAGGTAGCTCTGTGCCAGGCACAGTGTTCCAGAAATGGACAGACTATGATCCCTGCCCTGGGGAGCTCATGGACCCGTGGGAAGGTAGATGTGGAAATAAAGAAGCAGGAACACCTCCTTGAAGTGTGAAATGTATTGCATCCATGGAACAAAGGGCACTGTGATGAAATATGCTGGGGGTGATGGGGGAAAGTGTCACAGAGAAAAAAGGCACTTTTACAGAGTGCAGGTGGATTGGAAAAAGCAGGATGGTGTTTAACTGGGAAGAGTTAACATAGTCAAGGTATGAAGGGTGAGCAAAAGGGCTTGTTTGGGAGACCGTATGTAAGAACCCGGTACCCAGAAATTAGCACCATTCCAATAACACAGGAATTTTATTGGTCCCAATGGGCATGGAGGTCAAAGAGAAAGGGTTTTACCTTCTATCCTTTATTCCATTGGCAGTCGCTGAGGTGCCCCAGAGAGTATTCAGTGGTGGGAGGGAGCAGCCACGCATGAGAGTGGGGCAGTGAGTTCTGGCTGAATGAAATTTGAACACCATTTGCTTTGAACAATTCTATCTTCATTGTTATCTCATCCAAAACAAACAATTGCACAATCAGCTCTGGAAAACCAGGTAATAATATGCAATTCTTTGACTGTCCTCTGTAACCTTTTCTATTTTCTCACATGTACTTAAAAAGACAGATAGAGCTACAGATGATTATCAGGTAAGGAGAGAAAAAGATAAGCAAACACAAAGTAATAATACAGTTCTCCGAAATCATTGGCTGTTTCCCTGCCGAGGATATGCACTCAAAAAGGCCATTACTTAACATCTTATTTTGCTTCTTAATAAAAATCTCATAAAGGCAGGGTGTTTTCTCATTCTCACCCTTGGCTACTTCTGTGAATATGCTCTGGAAAGAGGCATGCTTCTCTGGCTTTCCTCCTGTTGCGCCATCTATTTCTTTCCATCTCCAGGGTCTTCCAAACTTCCCATCAGAGTGGACGGGTGGGTGGCCAGCACTCAAGCTCACACAAAGCTTCAGTTGTCTCCTGTATCCCTTCAAATCAGACTGATTTTTTCATTGTCCCCAGGATCACAACGTGCATTTCTACCTTTACATGTTTGCTCAAGCAATCTGCCCAGCTCAACAAGCTCTTCCCTTCCCACTTTGTTGGGGCCATTTTTGCAGTGGGGTAGGGGGTGGGGATGGGAGTAAACAGTGTAGAAAAAGACAGCAGTGCCTGAAGCTGGGTGGGCCTGGGTATGAACTTGTACAAAACGTTGAATGCAGCCCTTGAAACATGGTAGACCCTCACTGAATGTTTGTGCATTCGTTGAGGTGGTTTTGATAGTTAACATATCTCTAAATCCTGTCCCTTCAAGCTCCTGCTCAAGCTATACAAGACAGACCTTTAGACCAGAAGGAATCCGTGATGGGCATCTTGGCCTCTCATCCTTGAGCAACGAACAGGAACCTTATACACTCCAGGCTTTAAGAGAAAACTCTTCCTAAACCTAAGTTAAAAGGCGCCTCCCTAGAACTTTGTTCCTTGGTCAGACTTCTGACTTCTAGAGACACCGGAAGTGGGCTTTGTGCTGCCTCACTCCTCACTCCATACATACAACCTGCCAGATGTTTGAGTCCTGCTCTCTGGAAGTCCCACAGAAATTCAGAGAAGGGATGGGAGTGGGTCCCTTCACCTGGGACTCCTTTCCTTTTTACTCACATGGCCAAGACCTGCCTGGTCTTCAATACCTAGCTTAGCTGTGAGCAGCAGGCCTGGGTCTCATGCCCTAGGTTGGTCTGATTGCCAGATAAAACATAGAACAGCCTGTTCAATTTGAATTTCAGATGAACAATGAATACTTTTTTAATGTTAAGTATGTTCCAAATATCACGTGGGACATACCTATACTAAAAACTGATTGTTTATTAGAAATTCAAATTTAACTAGGAATCTCTGGTCATCCTGAGCAGGTGTCATCCTCTGTGCGTCCCTAAGGTTTGTGCACGTCCCTATCACATACTCTCACACAATCCCAACTGACCCTGTGGTCCTCCTCGCCTCCTTTTTCTTCCTCTCCTTCCTCTCCAGCAGACCATGTGGCTCCCACCACCCTAACCCGAGGCACAGTGGCCTCTCCCTTGAGTTATTATTGTCGTTCTCCTCCAACTGTGTCCTGTTTCCATCCTTGCCCACTTACATCTGTTCTTCATACAGAGAATATTCTCTAAAATATGAGTCTGTGAAGTCACAACTCTGCTCAGAACCTTCAGAATCAAATCAGAAGTCCTTCCGATACCTGTGAGATCCTCTCTCCCTTTGCCCCCTGGCATCTCTGCCTTCATCCTCTGCCACTCTCCCCTCCTTTTGCTCCCCAGTCTCTCCCCAGGCATGCTGAGCCCCTCCCATGGCAAGACTGTGACTCCCTACACCTTCTGCCCTCATGGATCCCTCTCTCTCTCTATTCACATCACCTAATCAGAGAGCCTCTTCTGTCTCTCTGTCTAAAATCTCACTTTCAACCTCTAGTCTCTGCCTAATTTTCTTACTATTATTTATCAGCATGTGGCATATTATATATTTGTATATTATTTGTTTATGGATTGTCTTTCCCTCTACAATTTCTGCAAAGACAGGACATCCAGGGGCTTCCCAACTTATGGAAAATTGGGACATATAAACATCCATTCATTTCTTCATTCAATCAGTATTTATTAGGTACCTACTATACGCCAGACATTGTGCTAGGCAGTGGTATATAGGAGTGTGCAAAGCAGCTGCCCCTGGATGTCCAGGGACCACCTCCAAACACCCAGTTCCTAGCATCAGACCAGAGACATAGTAGGAACTTTCCAAATTCCCAATGCCTAACACAAGGCAGGCACATAGTAGGACCTTAATGTATGCTGCTTGTACTGAACTGTTGCAGATGTCTCTGGCTCTTGCCAATGAAGCAGAAGGTCTTGATTAACTTGCTTCTGGAAACCCATTAGAATGTTATGGAATTTGAAAACAGCTACTGAAAAAAAAAAGTAAGAAAATAGAATCACAGTCTTGGAAGACTTTGCTTTGAGTGTGGCAGACACCTTTCATAGATCCTGAGTTCAAGCTTTCTCTCCAGGGTTTTGGAAGTTCAGAACTGCTAAATAGTCAAATATATTTGTTGAGGAAAAATCCATATGAACAAAAAACACAATAAACATCCCCAATTAGGAGGAGAATAGGCAGATAAAGGAAGCTGACTCTTGCATGGGGTGCGGTGAGCAATACTGAGAACAGAAGAACTTAAACCTTCCCCCGTTAATGAGCAATAGAGGATGCGATTTAGACGAATGCTTACTTATTCGTCTCAAGGTATTCCAGTTTGCCACCAGGAGGTAAAGACGCGCCTCAGGAATGGACGTCAAGTATTTATCATGGGTTTCTGCTACGGTACTTATTGGAGCTGACCCTTTCACTCCACCAAAAAATTATGATAAATGTAGAGATGTGATCTTTGCCCTTGAAGGATCTATGTTCCAAGGCAGTGCTGTCTGTGAACATTCTGTGACAAAAGAGAGATTCTTTGTGCTCTCTGATAAAGTAACACCTAGTTGCATGTGGCTATTGAGAGGTAACCTGGGCTAGTGTCACTGAGGAAAGGGAATTTCCTATCTATGTAGCTGTAATTGATTTAAATCTGAGTGTCACCTAGGGCTAGAGGCGTTGGATAAGGTAGTTCTAAGGTAAACAGAAAGTAGACAGAAAGGTGGTGGTTGAGTCAGGTTGGCAAAGTGGATGGGCTCCCGAGAGCCCTGGAGATGAGGAGTCTGAATTCAGTTTCTGCTCTAGCCCTCTTCCTGTCTGTGTCTTAGCGTTCTTATCTCTAAAGTGGGCATGGTGTTAGCTCCTGCTCTATGTGTGGAGTTGTTAAAATAATTAAGTGGTCTGCTGTACAACAGTGTGCCTGTAGATAACAATACTGCAGGCTACACTTAAAGATCTGTTAAGGATGGATCTCATGTCAAGTATGTTTACCTCAGTAAAATAAAGAAATAAAAAAATAAATTAAGTGAGCTAATGTGTGTAAAGCATGTGAGACAGGACCTGACACATAGCCCTTTGTAAATGCCTTCTATAATTAGGGTAGTTATTTTCAGAGGGAGGGGTTGGGGGTGGGCTGTGTATTGGTTCTACCTCTGTATGGAGTAAAATCTCAGGAAGTGTGTGCCCCAGTTCTCATTAACCCAACATGCTTTATTGATGCGCTATTGTGTGTACCAGATGACAGGGATGCAAACTTGCACGACGCTGATTCTATCTTCCAGATGCTCACAGTCTGGCAGAGAATATACATAGAACATTTGTTCATTTATTCACCAAGAATTTACTGAAGACCTACCATGTGCCAGCCCGGTCTTGTCTTTGGGAATTTATTGGTGAACAAGACAGCTAAGGACCCCACTCTTATTGTGCTTAAATTCTAATGGGAATGACAGACGATTAATCAACCATCAATCAATCAATCAAGAAAAGTTAAGTGTTACAGAGAAAACCTTAAAGAAAGGGAATGGGATAGAAGCTGAGTAGTCGATTGATGCTGAGAAATCAGTGATGAGGAGGCTGCCATGAAATATTACTGGGAAGGTTTCCAGGCAGGGAATGCTAACCCACGACATGGATTGTTGAGGTGGGAGCAGGTGGACGAGTGGCACAAATCGGGGTGGTAGCCACGAAGGTGGAACGTGATGAACTTATTCCAGATATACTTGGGGATACAATCAACTGAACTTGCTTACAGATCCCATGCGAATAGTGAGGGAAAGAGAGAAATGGATGATTTTGGTTGGAGCACCTAGTTCTGTTCATTGATGTGGGAAGACTAGAAAGGGCAGCATGAAGGGGAAAAGCTAGAGGTCTAGAGAAACTGGGAGATGAAAAATATGTAAGAAATAGCTTTTGAGGATTTACTGCATGTGAGATGCTATTTAGACATCTGACCATTTCTCCTTTTAGCATCTATGGCCAAGAAGATTTTCTGAGATGTTCACTGTAAAAAATATGAGCTTCTCTGCAAGGGTCTCTCTGTATTTGTAAAAGAGAAAAAACAACCATTTCTTGTCCAGAGGGATAATGGTGACTAAATAATTCTTAAAAAAACAATATATTCTTTATTTTACATGCTTCTCTTCCTTTCCTCTCATTATTATTTCACAAGCAATTCTCCATGTGACCCGCATTGGAGTTGAGAGGTACCACGATTTTATGCCTCCCGAGGCTGAAGTTCTTAGTTTCCTTTATTTACATGAAAGGACACTTATCTAAAAATTGCACTTCCACTTACATTAAAGTTGTTTCTATTTTAGTTTATTTTCCCTGATTATAAAATCATTATCTAATCTTTGCATAAAATTTAGAATGCAAAGTGCAAGGGGAACAAAATAACACCCATAATCCCTCAATATTATGATGTCATTCTATTTCACTGATGTCTGCAATGCAATTTGGGAAAGTTTTAAAATTATTTTTGAGAAAGCATTGTATAAACACATTTTAAAAGTTCAGACAGTGTATAGAGTATATAGTGAAAAAGAAGTCTCTCTTTCTTTAAACTCCAGCCTGTTCACCTATCCAGAGGCAACCTTCATTACAAGTTGTTCTGTAAATTTCCAGGAACCTCTGCATAGTCAAGTGTTTCTCCTGTATCTTTCATATATATCTTGCTCTTTTTTTTTTTTAAACATCTTTATTGGAGTATAATTGCTTTACAATGATGTGTTAGTTTCTGCTTTATAACAAAGTGAATCAGTTATACATATACATATGTCCCCATATCTCTTCCCTCTTGCGTCTCTTTTTTGTTTGCTTGTTTACACACATTTGGGCACACTATAGACCTATTTTCTATTACTTTGCTATCTTCCCATTCAGTATTGGAGATCATCCTGATGGGACTTTCAGATTTATTTAACTCTTTAGCCGTGTGGCATTCAATGCACCAAGATGCCACAGTGTAACCAGTCTTCTTTTAGGAAATACCAGTGATTAACAAGTTACCTCAACTTGCTACCTTCCATTGTTTCTGCTGAGAATGCAATTATTTGAAGGTCATCTCTCTTTTCTCTCTGTTTGCCTTTAAGATCTTTTTATTCATGATATTCTGCTATTTCTCTACAACATATTCAAATGTAGACTTTTATTTATATTGCTCTGCACTCAGTATGCACTATCTTGGGACTCACATATTTCTTTATGTTTGAAAAATTCTTAGCTATCATCTCTTTAAATATTTCTCCCCATCATGCTTTCTCTTCTTCTGAACTCCTACTGGACATAGGTTGGAACATCTCCAGAATTCTTCCAAGTATTTTAATTTCCCATTAACATTTTCTATCTTTTTATCTCTCTGTACTACATCCTGGTTAAATTCCTCAGTCTTATATTCTATTTAACAAATTCAGTCTTTGAGTGTGCCCCATGTACAGATTTAATATTGAGATTTTCAGTCACAATTCTGTATTTTACAATGATATGGTTTCTTGTTTAATATCTCTTAGTTTAATATATACCTGTTAGTACTCGATACTTGCCAATGTTTTTTTTTTTTTAAAAACTAGTCTCCTATCTTGCTCTATATTTACAATTCATTCTTATATCACGTTGAGAACTTTACTGCTTTATTTAGAGTCTTTTCCCAATTGCATAATTACTTCCATTTCCTTAGAAAAAAATCCACCTTCCCTTAGTTGTATTTATATAACTTGTATGATGTCAGCTTTCTTCATGTGGCTTGAAAATTTCATCTGTAAACTCTTCTAGAGTGGGGATTTTTTTTTTCTATTTTTTGGCCTTGCCTCGTGTTATGTGGGATCTTAGTTCCCTGACCAGGGATCAAACCCATGCCCCCTGAAGTGGAAACATGGTGTCTTAACCACTGGACCGCCAGGGTAGTCCCTTGAGTGGGGATTTTTAATCACTGCTCTTATCCTTCTCTGAGTCATTGTTTGAAGATTACCTCCCCACATATCTGGGGCTTGGCTTTCTGTAGTTTCCCATATCTGAACTTGGTAATAGGGGAAACTAAGCCTGAAACATACATTCTGGACTCTGGACTGAATGCAGTGGCTAGATTGAGTTTACTGGATTGGGAGCTGCTGTCCTAGGAGTATGTATGGTTGAGTATACTTTATTTTGTGCAAAGAAAGTGAAATAGGTGTTTGCTAACTGGAAAGGTGGAGTATGCTGGGACTCAGCAGGTATTCACCACACTTCCTGCCTGGGCATGTATGTTTCTAGCCTTCCTCGTAGGTAACTGGGACCTCAGGGTGAGTAATGGTCAGTAGAATGTGAACAGAGGAGATACACACCACTGCCATGGGTGGCTCATAAAACTTCCCATTATGATTCTCCCTTCTGTCTTCCCTCACCTGCCCACTGGATGTCAATGCCTGGGGCCACCTGAGGAGCCACTGGGTTGATGATGGCTGTGACTTGGTCCCTGAAGGTCTGGGAGTGGAGTCTCCCACTATCACACTATCATGGGCAGCATTTTTCATGATTGAGAAATAAACTTCTTTTGTGTTGAGTCATGAGACTTGGAGGCTTAGCTGTACAGCAATAAAACGAATACGTGTCTCCCTTGTTCTTGTGGGCTTATACCTTTAAAAATATTACTTCACTGTCATCTGAGTGAGTGGCGTTTCAGGAAGGAACATGTTCAAGCCACCATGTTTCAGCTGCATTTTTCTCCTTTTGCTTTCTCTCAGGGATTTCTTACTGCTCAGGCATTCTGAGAGTACCTCCATTCTATTTTTGAGTGTGTGCATTTATTTGTTTGTTTTAAAAATAGCTTTACTATCATTTCTATGGATTGGGTACAGGAAGAGGGAGGCTCAGTTTGTGCTTAGATTGCCATCTTCAAACCGGTTTAATGTGCTGCCGGATTCTATTTGCTAATATTTTATTTAGGATTTTTCATCAATATTCATATGCAAGATTGGTCTGTAGTTTTATTTTATGCTCTCTGTCACGTTTAAAAATCAACATTAGGATGGCTTCACAAAAAGAATTTAGAAGGCTCCCTTCTTTCCCTATGCTGCCCAGGAATGAAAGGACATAGAAAGAATCCATTCGTCAAAGATTTGAAGGAGTTCACCCATGGAACCATCTCAACCCAGGGCTTTTTGGAAGAATGGCTTTATCTTCAATTTCTTCTATGACACCAATTTCATTCAAATAATCTGTCCATCTGGGATCAGTGTGTTCATTTATGATTTCTCAGAAAAATTATCAATTTCATCAAGAATTTTAAGTTTATTTGCCCAGCAGTGAGCACATTATTCTCTTACTTTCTTTTATTTTCCATTTTTTCTGTTTATTTTATTTTATTTGATTCTCATATTTTTATTTAGGTATTTGTACTTTCAAAGATTTATTTTCTTGACTAGCGCATCTAAGCTTTTTTTAAAAAAATTATTTGTTGTTGTTAAGGTCTTGAATTTATTCTTTCTACCAATTTGTTTTCAAATTCACTATTTTCTATTTTTATCATTTGTACTCCTTTTGACTGCTTCTGCTTATCTCACATTTCTTGTATTGATCTTTTTTTTACTTCTTTAGTCAAATGTTTCCTATATTTTCATTCATTTTTCCTAGTAACATAAAATTTAAAAAAAATTTTAAACATTTTGTTTTGAACATGACTTTAACAATATTGGTTAGATGCTTAGTGTTCATATAATTGCAATTTTATGTTAGAAAGATGTTCTACCATTAAGGAAAATTCCTTTTAAGAGGGAGTTTGTGTACATACATGTCTTATTTTATTAATTTCCAGGTGGGGTACAATCCTTACCACCCTGACATTTTAATTTTTATTACTTTATGTTTAGAAAATATCTGAGCTATAGCTATTTGAGAACATTTGGTAAGGTTTTCTTTGTGGCCTATCTATTATTCACTTTTTTGGTAAATATTCCACGGGACTTTGAAAAGAAGACACAATGCCTCCTCCTGCAGATCAGCTTTGGAGTGACCTGGGGCAGGTGTCTGCCAGGTGTTGAGGCTGCCAAGACTTTATAGGACACCTTTGTTGTGTGTGGGGTATATTAAGCCCAAGGCTTACTCAAAGGCTCCCATGGTGGGACTCATAAAATTACTCCCCCAGCTGCTTTTGCCGTTAAAACTCCTGCATCTGGCTCAAACTCCACTAAGCCCATTCATCTCGGTGACACTTCTGTTGGGAAGTGAGCATCTTGAGAAATGTATAGAAGCAGAGAAGCAGAATTTAGCAATTTGAGGGATTTATAGACCAACAGGTAGAGCAGGGTTGAGTTTTTGGGACAGAAGGGGCTTTGAACTGGCAGTGAAGAAAATGCCCTCATCAGGTTACTTTATAATCATGATTTGGGGACTCTTCCTGTGGGTGTGTCCATTAGCGTGGCTCCCCAGACGTGGTCATATTTATGTGAACTACTGATTATCTTTGATGAATTCCATTTCTGTGCTTAATCAGCCAGAGACAACTTCTGTTGTTGCAACTTCAAACCCAGAATGTTACATAAGCATAAAAATCAATTCTATATATTATGTAATTATATATAATATATTAAATATCTGTAAATTAGTTCTGTCTTATGCTATTTAGGTTGTCTATATCCTGATTTTATTTTATTTTTTATATTTCTAAAACCTTTTTTATTTTGATATGATTGTAGATTCACATTTTATTTTACTTTATCTCATTTAAATTATTATCTTCATGGGCTGAGAGAGGTGCATTAAATATCTTAACATTATTTCGTGTTTGTTTTTTTTGTTTCTTCTTACATTTACTACAACTTTCGTTGTTGTATAAATATTCAGGACTGCCATATCTCCATGGTAGCTTGTTTACTCTTTAAAAATGGTCATACAGATCTCCTTTAAAACTCTGTGCCTTGAATTTATCCTTGTATGACATTTTAAGGTTCGTATGTACTTTGAAGTGTGTGTGTTTTCCTGCGTATGTATATGGTTCTCTTTTCTTCTAGCACTTTGGAAGGTCTATTGTGGGTTTACTTTCACTTCTTCTAGTAGTTATGTTTATTACTAAATTTATAGAATATAGGTAATCTTTACTTCTTCAGACAGTATTTATTGAAATGCATGCACGGTAAGGTTCTTGATTTCTTCCCACTTACTCTCTCTCCAGCCTCTCCATACCACCTGATTTTGGTTAGTTACATTATTATTTTTATTTATTCAAGTGAATACTTCACACCTTTAAATAATATACTTACATATTTTTCTTTATTTATCAGCTTTAAATATTACAGATATTGATCTTCCAGCTTTCATTACATGAGACAAAGAGACTGGCATTCATATCATAACTTTCCCTTTCTTCCTGTTCTGATTTTTTATAGGTTCAGTGTGGTAGCTGATAGAATATACATTTTATTTGATAGCAATATTTTCCCACAGCTGTGTAATATTTGTTTAAATTAGTTCATTTAAATTAAATATAATAACTATCACTAACTTTTTTACAGTATCTTCTTCCTTTATTCCTGAAATGGCAACAGAGGAACTTTTAATACTTCCTTTAAGAGATCATGGAAACTTCCCTTCTTGAGTTGTGAATGTCTGAAAATAACTATTTGTTCCTTATTCTAAAAGCACATTTTAGCTGGGTATAAAATTATTTTCTCACCCTTTCCCTGAGGACTCTGAAGACATTATTCCATTATATTGTAGCACTGAGTGTCTCAGGGAGAAGTCTAAGGGCAGGTTGATTTTTCCCTCTTGTAGATGAGTTGACTTCCTTTCCCTGGCTATAGGATTTCTTCTTTATTTTTGAGGTTTAATAACTCTAATAAAATGTACCTCTTTGCTTACAGACCTGCCTCGACTTATCTGGGAACTGTTGGTCATTTCAATAAGTAAAGTGTTTATCTCAAAAATATTTTTCTTATCTTATATCTTTGAACAATTTGTATGTTCTATCTGTTTTGTTCATTAATTCCAGTCACCAATTTTGCATACATTGGATTTTCTTTGTCATCTTTCACAGTCATCATTTCTCTTCTATAATTTTAAATTTTTTGTTATTTTTTCTATTTTAATCTGTTCAGGTTTCTCAAGTCTGTCCTCCATGCCCCTGATCATTACCGTGGCAGAGTCTATTTCCTATTTACTGCTTCTAAAATGACCTTTCCTTATTAGATGATTTTATTTTTTTCTCTTCTACTTTTTCTTGCTCTTTGCCAATTTATTTTTATTTCATTTGGTTGTTTTTTAAAAAATTGGGTTCTTAGATTTCTACTTTGATCTTTTGTTTTGCAGAGGTTATTATTCCTTTTAATGAGACAATGTTAGGGCATGCTATTGCTTTACTGAATACCAAAATTTTTCTGAGGTATGTTTATCATCTCCTTTTGCTTTGCTGTGTTTCTGACACTCTCAAACTAGAATTTTGGTGATGGTCCTTTGTTAGTTCCTAGTCTTCCCTCATCTGTAAATGGGGGAGTTCCTTCCAATGAGCTCTATGCTGCTGGACTATGTGAAAGAGAGAGGCCAGGAAAGGGTGGTGGGTTAGGAGGCAACTTGTGGTGGGGAGAAAGTTTGTGTGTTGGTCTGTTGTCCATGGAGACTCTCTGCTACACCATCATCTGCCTATTTTTTGAAGAATCTATGGTGTCCTGACTTTGCCATACTGGGTATGCTTTTTCAACATATTCACTTAATGTTAGATCAGTTTTCACTTCAGAATATATCTCCTGATTTTGTGAAAGAAATAATTTTCTTAAATTTTTTATTCTCTTTGTTTTTTTTTTTTTGTCTTAGAAATAGTATGGATAGAAGAGTATGGACCACATCTACTATGTACTTTTAAAATTGATATTTTCCTTCCAATGTTTAATTATTCTTATAACAACTTACATAGTTTTAATTTTTGTGCTTTAAATAATTCTCTGATAGTCCTAGGGGTATAAAGTTTATCTGCTTATGTGGTTGTTTCTTTGGGGGCAGACTTCTAGAAATGAAATTATTGGGTAAAAGATTTGAACATTTTTAGGGCCTTTGATTTATATTTAAAATTGCTATTTATAAATTTTTCTTTACATTTCTTCCAATGTAAGAATGTATCAGAATGCAGTAGAATGCCCTCTCTTCATAAATTCCCTCCCCCAACATTGACTAGTGTATTAAAAAAAGCTCTTGATCATCTGATAAAAATTATAGTAAATTTAACTTGTTTATTTACTTGTAGGTTTGATTATTTAAAAATA
The DNA here is from genome assembly GCF_028564815.1 of Eubalaena glacialis. Taxonomy (NCBI): domain Eukaryota; kingdom Metazoa; phylum Chordata; class Mammalia; order Artiodactyla; family Balaenidae; genus Eubalaena; species Eubalaena glacialis. The sequence continues at coordinate 189,419,626 of NC_083717.1, read as the reverse complement.
AAATGATTTTTTCTTGTCGTGCTTAAATTATCTGTCCATTTTCTCACCCTATTATCTACTGGAATGATTATATTCTTATGAATTTTCATGAGTCTTTTAATAAGCAGAGTGGTACTTTGTCATATTTGTTATAATGTTATTTTTCTTGAACTTTATTTATGGTATATTTACTTTAAAATTTTGAAATTTTTATATAGTAAAATTAATTTTAAACAGTTTTAATAATTTATCCTATGTTTTTAATCTTAGAACTCTCTTTCTTATTCAGAGATTAGACAATATTTAGTGATTTCTTTTAGATTTTTGAGTTTGATATTTTAAAAAAAATATTTTATTTTTTATTTCACATAGACTTGTCTATTTGATTTTACTCAACATTATATTTTTAAAAATTTTTATTGGAGTATAGTTGATTTACAACATTGTGTTAATTTTGGGTGCACAGCAAAGTGAATATATCCACTCTTTTTAAAGATTCTTTTCCCACACAGGCCATTACAGAGTATTGAGTAGAGTTCCCTGTGCTATACAGTAGGTTCTTATTAGTTATCTATTTTATATATAGTAGTGTGTGTATGTCAATCCCAATCTTCCAACTTATCCTTCCCCCCTTACCACCTGGTAGCCATAAGTTTGTTTTCTACATCTGTGACTCTACTTCTGTTTTGTAAATAAGTTCATTTATTAATCATATAACTTTATTATTAGAGGCATTTTTATAATGACTATTTTTCTATACAGTAATCTGTTGGGATATATAATAATTTATTTGACCCTATTATTGGCTGTTTTTATTGCTCTCAAGGTTTTTATTATTTTAGAGTATTTTTTGGTAAAAAAAAAAAAAAAAAACTCTTCCAAATAAGTACTTTTTTCATAGTGTGTAGTATTTCATTCCCATGAAAAGTATGACAAGAGGTCCAAAGTTGTGGATATTAGAATGGCTTTCCAAATGGGTTCTCCTATTTTGTCATCTAAATAGTATTGTTTGGAGAGTCTCAACAAGGAAAATCATGACCAAATATTTAGCCTAGCTTGTTAACTAGTAATCCCAATCTATCATGTTTTCTTTAACAATTTCTAGTACGCAAAATCTATTCTCATCTTGGCAACCACTTATTTTCTCATCAACTACAGAGGAAAACATTGAGGCCAAGGGATGTTCAACACCCCTCCCCATGTTGACAGAGCCAGACATTGGCCAGCTGGGTTGAGGGGCAGGTTTTCTGAAATGTAGCCCAATATTCCTTTCTCTTGTCACTGTTTCTTTGTGATGAACACAAGCTCACTGACCGACACTCCAAAGTGGAAGGTGATTTTAAAGCCAAGACAGATCCAAATGCCTGCCAATATTCAAGAGAAATAGCAACCAGCACCCTGTGCAAGAGTGGAAGCAGGTGGAAAATTTCTCGAGAGGAATGCTACTTTTTGCTGCCCCCCAAAAGTACTTCAGATATTCAAGACATCTTTCAGCAGTTGCTTCAAAATTTTGTGAGGTGAAAACCCTAGAATTTGGCCTGGTTTTAATCAAATATTTATGATGCCCTCATTAGTCTCCAGTCCAAGGGTAGTGCAGATTCTCATTTGAATTTCCGAGTGGTGAGGGAGTTTTGAAAGGAAATGTCATATTATGTGCACTGTTTATACAGATCAAATATGCATGTGTTCATTTTGCAGACTGGTGTCAGTGCTGCTGTTATTTACAGGGACGATGATAATGAGGTGCAGCAGGAGCTCCCGCTGGGGATCTCGGGGAACATTTGGGCTATGTGGGCCCAGGGAGGCCACCCCATGGCACTCGAGGTGTCTATGGGGCCAAAGGTACGTGAAGAGGTGTCTCTGTCCCTGCACTGCCTGGCAAGTTTGACTGGTGCGTGATGATGAGGTGACATTCACACCCAGGCCAGCACTGAGAAGGAGAGGAATATTCCAGGCAGAGAAAACCATGATCATAACAGCCTGGAGGCCACAGAAGGCAAGGGGTTTTCATTAATTGAAGGCTCAGTCTTGCTGGAGACTGTGTGACAGCGGTGAGCAAGATGGGAAGGTAGAGGCTGGGATCCGAGTGGCCTTGGAAGCTCCGTGACGGACTTACGATATTATCATTGGAGCAATGGGAAGGCGTTTATGTGTTTTAAGCTAGCAAATGACATCATGTTATGTCTTAAGAAGATTACTCTTGCTTCATTGCAGAAAATGGATTGTCAGGAGGCAGGGCTGAGGCAGAAAGACAAGTCCAGAGCCTGTTTCAGAAATCCTGGAGATAAATGATGGAGATGTGGAACAGAGTGGCAGAGATGTCGATGGATTATATTTAGGTTCTAGAATCCACATTATTCAGTGGCTGTTTGTATGCATGGGATGAGGAAGAAGGAAGCCTCAGAGTTGGCTCTGAGTGTTAGCTTAGGTGACTGTGTTTTGGGGGACCTACAGAAAACGAGGGACATCTGTTTGGAAGGGAAGAGGATGAGTTTGTCTTAGAGAAACTGAGTTGGAATTGACTGCCAGCTGTCCCAGCAGAGATTCTGAGTAGACAATTGGGTGTAGTGATCTGGGACTCCAGAGAAAAAATGGGAGCATATACAGGTGAGCGTAGGTTTGGAAGCTGGAAGTTGAGAGTATTTTTATCTGAGGGTTTGTATTTTCTCTAAGAGGAACAAGTTTTCTGCTGCTGGTGAGCCTGGGAATCTTGGAAGGCCTAGAGGTGTATGGTGAGAGCTGGCTCAGGAGGATGCATAGATGAAAAACACTGAGCACCCTTGCCTTTAAGGATCTTGCAGTTTAGTTGAGGATACAGGTAAGTGAGCAGATGATGGCACAAAAGATGAAGAGTGCAGTGGGAAGGGTAGGAAAAGAGGGCTACGGAGAGGCACCCAACCCCACCTGGAGGATGGACGGTGGGGAATAGGGAAGGATTATTTAGAAAACAAAACAAAATGGATATTTCCTTTGAAGGATGAGCAGGTTTTATCCAGGTAGAGTAGGTGAGGGAGGGCATTCCATGTGAAGGGGACTGCAGGCACAAGGACGTGAAACGGAGAAAGAACATTGAGTCTGTTTGCCTTGGAAATTGTGTCTGCAGCACCTGACTCAGCACCCAGGAGTAAATAGGTGCTCAGTATTTATTGGGAAGGAAGGAGAGAAGAAAGGAAGGAAAGAGAGAGGGAGGGAGGGAGGAAGAAGAGATAGGAAAGAAGAAAGGAGGAAAGGAAGGAAGGAGGGAAGGAAGGAAGGAAGGGAGGAAAGTGAACTAAAGGCTTATCTGGGTTGAATGGCAATGAGGCAGGAGAGCAGCAAGGGCAAGATGTCACAGAGCCTGACAAATCGAGGTAAGGGGTTTCCACTTTATCTGAGGTCTGGGGCTTGTTGAGTGGCGGTACCCAGAATGAGACATGGCTCCCTTTGCGTTATTTGCTAATGCTGTTTCACAGAAGGGATGGAGTGCCTCAGACAACTTCTTGAAGGAGGCAAGTGTTTGGATTTTGCTGACCTGTGTTTCCAGGTCTTTGTTTAATGCAAGTTCAGCAAAAACAAGCTTCGGTGAGAGTTGAAGGTCTAAAGCAGCTGTCAGTAGGAGGAGGCTGAAGGGCTCACAGGTGTGTGGTGGGAAGGACTCCCTCAGGCACTGCCATGGCTCCACACCCTCCCTTTCTCAGCACCCCGACCCACCCCACTCTCAGGGAGGGCCCTGGCAAGGGAAATGCAACAGAAATGAGAAAATTGAGAGGGTGCAGAGCTGAGCCCCTCCCTGGGGCCAGGAGGGGTCAGAGCTCACCCGTCCTGGCTGCTTGGTTGTTGGCGGGGTCAGGGTGGAGGCTGCCCTGGTGGGAGGAGTAAATGAGCTATAAAACTTCTTTCTCTCCTCTCTCATTTTCCACCTTCCTTTTGTATTAACACACACAGTGAGGGACGCAGTGTGGAGCTAGAGGCACCCTTTCCCAGTCAGGCCCTCATGTAATAGAAAGAACATAAGCTCTGGAGACAGGCAGCCCTGGTTTTTCACCCCAGTTTTGCTTCTTCTTACTAGCATGTGACATAGAGTGAATTATTCCAAATCTCTTAGCCTTTGTGGAGTTGTTGGTGGTCTTAAATCAAGGACAGTTCTTTTTTCCACGACAGCATGGCTGTAAGGCTGCAATGCCCATCACTTGGGAGGCATTTAATGAACATTCGTTCTCGTCCCCACCCATCCTGGGAAGTACCTTTGAATCTAGAGATCCAAGAAAGTTCTTAAAGGAGAATCAAGGAAGCAGAACTTTCAGAAAGGGAGACCGGGTACCACTTTGAGCCCAGCGTATCTGTGTGGAAGAGGCACCAGAAGCTGATTCAGTATCTTGTAATAAACTACAATGGAAAAGAATCTGAAAAAGAATATATATATTACATATATATAATCAAATCACTTTGCTGTACACCAGAAATTAACACAATATTGTAAATCAACTATAGTTCAATTTAAAAAAAAGTGAAGGCTGAAGTCATGCACAGGAATGGGAGACATGCCTGTGGATGGAGGACCCTGCAGGCCAGCCTCTGAGGGCTCAGTGCGTGATGGCAGGAGGGCAAGATGGTGGGTGGGTCTCTCTTCCAACAGAAGAGAGGGAACCCCTGATGGACCTCCCCCACTGCCCTATAGTGTGTTGAGTTGGGTCCTGTCCTGTGATCCCAGGTGGAGTGTCCCAGTTGCACAAAAGGAATAAAGGCTGCTGACAGATGAGCAATGTGCCCAAGGGCAGATTTATGACTGATGTAGGGAGGCAGAGCCTGCATCTGGTGATGTGCAGAAGGACAGAGATATGATTAGTTTGGGAGGGTAGGGCTGTTTGAGATCTGTTATCTCTCTGGTCATCTGCCTTGGGAGGGGTGATTTGTATGTGAGTCTTTCTGCTGGTTTCAGGATAAGACACCCAGAATATATTCTGCCTGTTACTGTGTGTAATTATAAATAATTCATGTATAAGCTGCATAGAGTCATACAGGTATTACTCTCACCACTAACTCCAGTGAATCCATCTGAACTCAGACCTATGTATCAGGGTCTTTACGATGGTCTGGACACATGGAGATGAGAATCAACAAAAGACAAACAAATAGGAAAAGATCCAGTGCCCGACCTAGGGATCTCCCACTGTAGCTGGGAGACAGTCATAAGAGTTTCCTCTCCAAATAGTTTAAATGAAAGATAATAGAGTTCAATGTCGAGAGTATACAATTAGAAGTCAGTTCTCGAAGAGTCAAGAGGGATAATGACCAACATGTATGGGGAAACTGGGAATATTTCACAGTGGAAGGAACATTTGAGTTGGGTCTTGGAGGAGAGGAGTGGGAGGAGGATATTTTGGTGGAACCTGGTCAGGGTCATGAGATTCCAGACCTGGTTTCTAGCTCTATCTGCCCTGTAAGACTCATATTGAACCTGAAGGGGGAAAAGTTAAACTCATTATCATTGGTTTCTCCATCCTCTTACTCTCCCACTTCAGGTTAGAAAAAGGAACTGATGTCATATTAGACTGAAAATGCTTCAAAAAGTCCATCATGCTGCCCATGTGCCCAAGGTTGGTGAGACTTCCTTTTGCTATGCCCCCAGAGCACCACCTCAGGTTCATGCAAGGAAGGTACCTTCATCTTTCTCCACGAACCCACAGACTCAGTCTTTCATTCTCCCAGTGCACCACCAATCTCATTTGTGTTTACTTTCCACTGCGACTGCTTTAGAGCTGGTTGCATGTTTGTTCACTCCATGAAGGCCAAGGTCTTATCTGGAGTTTTCTCCTCTGTGTGCCCCGAATCTAGCTTAGAATCTAGTGGGAGTTAGGAATCCATAGGTCTGTGGTGAACAGATGAATGAGTGGGTGGAAGAAAGGATTACTGGATGAATGCAGGTAAGAGGTAAAGTTGACACTTCCTAGCTATTTTTCCCTATAGATTTTGAAGACCGCTGTGTATTCTTACCTTAAAAAATGTATTTTTCTTTATATTCTTTATTTTTCTTTTACTTTCTATGGTGTGTAGAAATTTCTACACATCCTAATACACTAGAAATTTTTAAAAATGGACATGTGTAGAAAAAGAATTAGCCCTATTTTATTAAACAGGGGATTAAAATAGTTAATATTTTGATATTGTTTTCAATACTTTCCCCTGCATTTATCTAAATAGCTGCCCACCAATCAATAATATATCTATCAGTCCATTCAAAAAATGAAATAGGAACATTTATACAGTTTTGTTTAATATTTTTTTTAACTTAGCATTATATCCTGAGCATATTCCTATGTTAAGTATTTTTTTTTAAAGGAACTTAACACTTCATTATATGACTGTATTAATTCATTAAGCCATTGTAATTTTTATTTCATTGGGCATTTTTAGGTGATATTCATCTTTTAAATATTATTAACAAAGAGAAAATAAATATATTACGACTTAAATCGTTGAGGGCAATTTTGGTTATTTCTTTAAAATAAAATTTTAGATTTAGATTAATCAAGTCAATGTGTATACTTATTTTAAGGCTTGTGAAATAAATTACCAAATTATTTTTCTGCAAAAGTGCCTCAATTTACAAAATTTTCGGCAGTGAGAGTGCTCATCTTACAGTGTCTTATTAGGTCTGAGACCAAAATTCAATAGCAGTTTAGATTTAACCTCAAGTATTCCTGGCTTTTATGCTCATTGCCAGTTCTTAAATACCATCATTCAGTTCCTAATATTGATTGATTTCAGTGGTTTTGCATACATATTCAACTAAATTTTTGGAGACAGGCTTTTGAGGACAGATATAAGTTCTGACCTCTTGTCTGGCTGAGAGTGTATGACTTTCTTTTGCGTTCATACATGAAAGGTAATTTTGCTGGGTCGGATTCTCTTGGGGCACGAAGTTTGCTGCTCAAACTTCTGTAGATGTCTCTTCATGATCTTCTATCATTTAATCTCAAAGAAGGTAGAATTTATCCTGAGTTTTACTACTTTCTAAGTCATCTATATTATATGTTGGGTATTATAGGTCTTATTTTTTCTTTCTCCTTGTAATAACGTCAATTTTGCTAGTATTTGCTTCTTTTTTTCTTTGATCCTCCCCCCACCCCCAAATAAGATCAGCCTTTCTGGTAAAAATGCCCTGGTCTCCTTTCAATCTACTTGCTACTTCTATTCTGATTACTCGTTTTACTTATGATCTCCTTTAACTCAGAGAGTCAACATTTTTCTTATTCTCGTTACTTTCTCTCATCTTCTCCTGAATTATTTTCAAATCCTTGTGGTCTTTTGTTGTTGTTGTTCTGAATTCTAAAAGATCTATTACCCTTTGCTCCTGGTCACTGATTTTATTTTTTCATGGTGCCAGTTCTCCTCTTGGCAGACCTGGGGCATCTTAGAGCTGCTCCAATCCTTTCTCATCCCTCTCATCTCCTTTTTCTTCTGGTGTAGTTGTTTGCTTTGGCATTGTTTCTCTTCATGACTTCCAGCTGGCCCCGACTGATGATGCCCAATCATGCAGACAATTTTCCTTTTAAAAAAATCAGCACTAAATCATTCTATGTGTCCTGGTTTTTCAGGGACTGTTCAAGCTGATGTTGTCTTTCCCCTCCTTTTGTTCTGCAGTGTTGTTCTTTCTAATAAGCCCCGTTCCCTGTTGACTCATCCTCAAGCGTGGAGAGAGCTTTCCTGACCTCATGTTGACCAAAGCTGAGATGTGTATACAACGTCCCCATATGTGCTCTCTCTCCCATTTGGCCATTTATAGATTATACATATTCTGAGCTCCTCAATGCAAACATCTTCTATGATAATGGTGTGAACAAACACAATAGAAATGGTGACACTACCTGATTCTGATTAAGGATTAGCACATGGCCGTCAGTATGCTGAGTGCCAGTGGTCCTCAACCTTTTTGGCGCCAGGGACCGGTTTTGCGGAGGAATGGGTCGTGGGTGGGGCGGCGTTCAGGCAGTAATGTGAGAGATGGTTCAGGCGGTAATGTGAGAGATGGGGAGTGATGGGGAGCAGCAGATGAAGCTTCGCTCTCTCGCCCGCCGCTCACCTCCTGCTATGCCCCAGTTCCTAACAGGTCACGGACCGGTACCCGGTCTGCGGCCAGGAGGTTAGGGACCCCTGCTGACTGCTATTCATACATGAGCTCATTTATTCTCCCAATGACCCTGCATTATCTATTGTAGTAAATTTCACAGATGAGAACACTGGGGACTAGAAAAGTGCACACCTTGACGGAGGTTGTCCATCCAGCCAAGACAGCAGAATCCTGCCTTTAGCTCACCATGTAATATGGGATGGGTCTGATGGGGTCATGGAAGGAGGCTCTGTGCACTCAAGATGCCCCTTTTCATTGTCTCAAGTTCAGGCTCAGACTCAGTGAACACGTGGGATTTGTGCAAAACTGCCATTTCCAGCATGAGCCACTAACAGGACCTTCTTGCCTCTGTTTCTGCTTGATGTGCCTCAGATACGGAGACCACACCATCCAAGACCTGTCATGCCACCATTGGGTGCCCTTGTTGACTTTTGATCCACTTCTTTTCTGATTATTACAATCTCTTAAAAACTAGAAAACTGTGAGATGAGCAGTAAGAATGGAACTAGGTGACCTCTCCAGGGTCTCTGATGTGCTCTGTACTGTGTGAAGTACTTTACCTGTATTAATCCTACGATTACTCATAGAATCCCTGGGAGAGAGGTGCTGTTAGTTAGTATTCCCCTTTTACAGCTAAGAACATGGAGTCAGAGCTGTCCTGATGCCTCTACCCCTTACGCAGTAAGGACGGCTGATGGAGGAAGGGGTGAGGTGCTGAAATTAAAATGAGAGAAAGTGAGTTCCTAGATCCCTGCTTTGGCTGCATCTTACATTTCTGTCCCAGAGGACCCCTGATGGTGGCTGCAGGGTCCTTCTCCTTATCTCAGACAGGTGGGCTCACTTTCTCAGCAATGATAGGACAGGGCAGGCCAGGAATATCAGTCTTTTGTCCTATCCCCTGAGTTATGCACCCAGGCTTGCTCTGGCCAGATGTTTGCACTGGGCTGATTGTCAAGCCTCCTAGTAAGTGTTGATTCAGTGAGCTTTTGTTCTCCATCTTTCTGAGCCTCTGATTTCTCATCAGTAAACTAGTTAATTTTCATAGTCTTGCCTTTGGAGGGTGGTGGTGAGTACTAAGTAAAAACTGTGTCAAGCCCTTATCACACCATCTGGGTCAAAAATATCAGGGCTCTAAAATGTTTATTGCATTTACCATTATTATTCTGTGTTCAGAATTACTGTAGTAAGAGGTTGCAGGAAATTCTATCTGAGGCTGCTAGTTTGATGCCCTTTTAAAAGCTGAACCAACGCAAGCTGATTTAAAAATATATGTCTGTGTATGTTCATGTTGATTGTACATTAGTGTGTGTCGACAAGGGGAATCAGACAAGGGTGCAAAATAGTGGACTCGGACAACGTCAAAGTCTCGGGCAGTCTTGGCTCCCAGGCCCTCTTTCCTAACCCCCTTTCTTAGATTGTCCACTGATTGTCCAGCTCACTTCATTTATCTCAGGTTGTGCCTCATCCAAGCTCAACCCTTTCTGAGACCTAAGCACTTTGACTACACTGGACATATTTCCTAAGGTAGCTCATTCATTCATTCATTCATTCATTCTTCCAACAGACATTTACTGAGCAACTCCTATGTGCCAGTCTTGGCGCTGTCTGCTATGGATACGGAGATTAACAAGGTACAAGTCCCACCATCTCCATCCCCTGTGATCCCACGGACCTGATGCAGTCCGTGGGCTGGAAAAGTCCAGGGGAAGTCAAGGTCATTGAGGTGCTTCCTTGAAAAAAGGAGTGACAAATTTCAGGTAGCTTCCAAAATGATGATGCCACCTGTCCCACCTAGAATTGTCCCCTTGCATCTTTCCTCAAAGCACATAAAAACATAAAGCCCAAACGTCTCCTGTCTCTAAATCATAGAAATTCCAGGGTTGGCCTCATTAGCTTCTTAATAGGGAGGTTTGCCTCAGCCATGATAAGACCCCTCTCCCACCTGACACCTCTTCCCTCTGGATTACTCTGGGTTTTTCCTCTGTACAGCCTGCACCCATCCATGCTTTCAATAGCTCTCTGTATAGGAGATAACTCTGGTGTGATAAGCTCTTTCAGAGGGTAGATATTTTTAAAGATTGTCAGGATCCTGCCAGCAGCCCTTACTACTGAGTACTTCTAGGCTTTTCACGGGAACAAAGTTGGGTGCAAATACCTCTCTAATGTGCCATCCGTCCCGACAGAGAGTGTGCTATTATTACTCCAGGAGGTTACCGTCCCACTGGGTTTTCAAGTTGATTCATTACTTTTTTCATGACTTGCATTTATTTTTCAGCACCTGTGAAAAAACACATTGATATTTCAATAACCACTCTCACGGGCTGCCTGTTGGGTGAGAGCACTTGCATTCCTTGAAGGCGATTTTTTTAAAAAAAATAGAAAGTTATTTAAAAGTTTAAAATCAAAAGTGAGTTTATATTAGTCCTTTTAGCATCTGACTTAAACAGTTGGTTTTTTTCAAACCTTCACCCCAATTGAGCATTTGGATTTAAATAGTTCAAAGATGCTATTTTGAATTTAAGTACAAAAAAAAAAATAATAATAAGGGACTGGATTCTATAGATTTGAAAGAAATTCATCCCCCAATAGATTTTATCTAGCCGAGTCCTAACTTTGTTTTCTAAGCATCTGCTGGGTATCTCTACATGGGAGTCCCACAGACCATGCAAACTCAGCATGGAAAAAGAAAAATAATTTTCTTTTCCCCTCAATTCTATTTTGCCTCCTGTGTCCTCTTATTCCTTGTGTTAACAACCTGTCCTGTCCAGTTTCCAGGGGTTGATGTACCGAATTCATTTGCAAGCTCTCCCTCCTTTATCAGTGAGTTTCTTCACCATGACATCTTGTGTCTCAGGAGCCTGAGGTTCTCAAGATGCAGATGCCCTGGCCCCATTTAGAGGCCATTTAGAGAGTCTGGTGATGGATATTTCAAGCACACTCCCAAGGTTATTCTGATGCACCCTAGATCATGAGAACTCTCTAGTCCTCCTCTCATGAACCCAGTCTAAGCACTTCTTGTTTTAGTTTTATTTTCCTAATGGTCCACCTGGTCTCTTGGCTCCCCACTTCGAATTTCTCCAGGCCACCTTTGCACCCTTTTCAAGATTCGATCATGTTGGTGCTCTCGAGTTATAAAAGTCAGTGGATAAAGAAGCTGTGGTACATATATACAATGGAATATTACTCAGCCATAAAAAAGAATGAAATAATGCCCTTTGCAGTGACGTGGGTGGACCTAGAGATTGTCATCCTGAGTGAAGTAAGTCAGACAGAGAAAGACAAATATCATATGATATCATTTACATGTGGAATCCAAAAAATGATACAAATGAACTTATTTGCAAAACGGAAATAGAGTCACATGTAAAAAACAAACTCATGGTTACCAAGGGGGAAAAGGTGGGGGGAGGGATAAACTAGGGGATTGGGATTGACATACACACAATACTGTATATAAAATAGATAACTAATAAGAACCTACTGTATAGCACAGGGAACTCTACTCAATAGTCTGTAATGACCTATATGGGAAAAGACTCTAAAAAAGAGTGGATATATGTATATGTATAACTGATTCACTTTGCTGCACACCTGAAACTACACAACATTGTAAATCAATTATACCCCAATACAAATTTATTTTAAAAAACTCAGTGGAACCCCGTGTCTCTAGGATAGTGTCCAGACAAGTCAGTGGGCATCTTAGAGGCTCTAAGAACATTCTCTAGTATCCTTCCCCATTATTTTCTTTCACATGCCCTCTACTTCTTCATGTAACATTCCAGAGTTTGCAAGAATACAAAACTGAGGTCATGGATGCGAGTAGTTTCTGAAATAGGGAAGTGATTGTCCTGCTTACCAGAACACATCAAGATTATCGCATTCATTGTGGGTATTTTAAATGACATGTTGGCCATTGGAATTCACTAGAGAGTCATGGAGGTAGTAATAGGATTTACAGGGAAGTTGGTGCAAGCCACAGGATGGTCACTGGGACAGCTGTGGGGGGAGTCTTTCAGAAGACATGGGAGCTGCCTTCAAATATACAAATAAGGATAAGAAAAGAGGGCTTCCGTTCTTAGGCATAGAATTAGGGCCAGTGGGTAGAATCCAAGGGACACAGTTTTCAGGCTGATATAGAGCTGTCCAACCAGTGCTCTCCAAAGATGAATGGACTTCATCAGGAAGTGATGAGCTCTCTGTCACTGAAGACATGCAATTAGAGACGAAATGGCCTCCAGGTCATTGAAGAAATGGAAGATGCTTAAACAGTGCCTGGTCCATTGCAATCTTTAGTTGTTGTTGTTATCATCATCATCATCGTCACTGACTTAATTCAAGGGTTAGAGGTGTGTAAGGAGCATATGATAGTTAAGCTCTCCTCTGACACCGGGATTTTGTGAACCTGCACATTGCAAAAGACTGGCACAGCAGGTTATAGTCACCATTTTAGAGCCTACTGAATATCTTAAAACCAGCACATGTGCACTGCGTGTAATGCTCCACCCAGAGCCAGCTCCCTATTCAGATTGATTTTATTTTCATGACTGGAAATAGCTTTTACTTTATCTCCCCACGTTGTATCATTCCAAAGATTTCTCCCTCACCTGCATTATCTTGTGTGCTTTCTGAGACATTGGTGATCAACCTCTGCAACAGCAAGAGCCAAATGCTGCTTCGAAACAAAGTAATGAGAACAATTCATAGAGAGGCACTGCCTTGCACGGCGGCAGTGATGGACCAGGGAGCTCACTGCGTCATTTCCTGGGGTTGATGCCATTTACAAAATGACAAATAAATTCTTAATAAAACTTGAACCTGCCCTTTTCTGAGGCATCGCTATATGCAGAGATCTTTTATTTTCTGCCTAACTTGAATCTTCACATCCGGCCATACAGCAACAATTTTTATGAAAGGTGCAACTAACTTATCACAGAGTTAGAAAAATGAACCTTACAAAATATTGGTGACAATAATTCTGCCTTCTAATGTTCTTCCAAAAATGATGTCAGGATTATTGAGAAACTGAATGGCAAACCAATGAACTTTGCACGTTTATTTTCATTTTCTTTTCTTCCTTCATGACTTTGGAACTTAAAAAAGCTCTAGGTTATTGTTTAAATACAGTCTTAAAATTATTGCCATAGAGAAGATCTCCTTGGACCTCTTGATGGACAGAAATATCTGGGTACATCTATCTCTATATATAGATATACACATATATAGATATACACACATATAAACACACACATACATATATATATATGTTTCATATTTTGAAGATGGTAAAATACACCACACATCTAGAATTCTATCTATGTATCCTCTCCCCCTCCCTCCCTCCTTCTCTTCCTCTCTCTCTGCCTGTCTGTCTGGAATACATACAAGTATACAATTTGAGCTCACTTTTTTTCCCTCCATGACCCCATTTTCCTCTCTCCTTGTTCAAAGAGAACTATTATCAGGCATTTTCTGTGAATCATTTTAGTTCATGCTTTAATGTGTTATTGAATGTAAATCCATCAGAAATGCATTTTTTTTTTTACGGTAACTAGTAACCAGCTTATTTTTTGCTATTAAAATAATTGACCTGAAAGGAAGAACACTGTGGTTTTGTTTGTCTTACTCCTTGCTTTTTATACTCAGCGGTGAGTTTGAGAGGTCTACCTACACTTAATCTCTTTTACCTGCTTTGTAATATCCCATTTGATGAGCATATTGCACTTATTTATCCACCCTTTTGTTATTTTTCATTTTTAGCTATCACAAACAGCGCTGGAATGCACATCCTTGACTATGTCTTCTTGTAAACATGTGGGGAAAATTTAGGGGTCCAGGACTTGAAAGAGCAAAAAAAAAGTTAATCTTTATTTTTACTGACAGTTACCTGAAATTTAGCATTTCCTTGTGAATGCAGACTACAAACTCTAGTAGCATTGGTAGTGCTGTGGCTTTGTCGCCAATGGGAATCACAGTTTAAGATCACGTTACAGTTGCTGAAGTTACCTAAAAATATTGTTGATGAGTATCAACACTTCAAAATTACAGTAATTATGAGAATATTAGTAGGTTTTAGTTTAGTTAGTGAGTTAAGAAACAACACATATTACAATCTCAAAAGTTTGTTTTTTAAACATTTATAACTGCTTTCAATATAATTGGTTTCCTTTAAAATCTTTGTATGCATTTATTATACACATTATAATATTACATGTTATAATGTATATAATATACATATTGTATAATATATTTACACATATTATATGCATACATATACATATATAACATAGTATACCTATAATAATGCATATGCATATGTATATACATATCACAAGACTGTCAATAAGGTCCATGACAAAAGAAATAAATAAGCCCTTCTCCAAGGTGAGTACTCTTAACAATATAATTTCTAGGGCACACGGTGCTCACAATTTGCTCTTTAGTAGACATTGACAAGTGCTCTAATAAAAGATTTTACAATTCACTTGACACACCCACTAGCAAAATATGGGAATTCCCATTTCCTGCACCCTTGCCAGCACTTGGTATTTGAGGACTTTTTCATATTTGCCGATTTGTTGACTGAGAAAGAGTATCTCATTATTTTAATTTGCATTTCCCTGATTCCTCATGAGATTGAGCTTTTCTTTTCAAACGTTTATTGGCCATTTTAGCTCCTCTTCAGTGAATTGGGCAATACCTTTATTAACAAGACACTCCTAAGAGAGTTACAAAAAGCATGGAATTTGGGGAAATATTTTTTCCTGTGAAGTTGCACTCATAAATTCCCTGGAAACCCACATTTTCAACCAATGATCTTCAAAGTGGGGTGTTTGCTCATAGGGGTACCCAAAATGATTTATTGTGGTGTGAGAAAATATAGTAGAACATACTTTATTTGTATTTATTGTCATCTAAAAATATAAGTGAAAATTAAACTCTATGAAAACAATATGTATATTTGCTAATATTTACACATGTGTAATTTATATCATGACTGATAAATACATAGACATATATTGGGAAGTCATGCTTAGTATTTACAAGAAACGTTTTGATACCACTACTTAAGACAATGGGCACAATGATAAAAATCGTTACATTTATTTTTTTATTTTATTTAAAATTTTTTTTTATCTTTTATTGGAGCATAGTTGATTAACAATGTTGTATTAGTTTTAGGTGTACAGCAAAGTGATTCAGTTATACATATACATGTATCTATTCTTTTTCAAATTATTTTCCCATTTAGGTTATTACAGAATATTGAGCAGCATTCCCTGTGCTATACAGTTGGTCCTTATATAATGGTTACATTTATTGATCACCTACTACGTACAAGTTGCTTTGCAAGCATTATTCAAGTAAATCTTCATGATAACCCTACAGAGTAGGCACAACCATTTTTAGTTAATCAGGAACCTGAGAATGAAGGATGTCACCCAATTTGCCCCAATGTTGCTTTTAGTAAATTGTGGAATTAGGAATTGCATTTGCATTTATTTTTTTCTGAGTCCATAGCTCAGTCTCTTTTCACCATACCTCCCTCTCTCCTCAGCTCTCCCTCCACTAAATATTAGTTCCATGAGGGCAGAGCCCATCTTCCCTTTTCTCTACTCTACCTCCAATGCCCCAGACAGTGCCTAGCAAGATGTAGGATAGCAATTTAATTTTATTTAATGAATAATTGAAGAAAAGAAAGAAGGGAGGGAGGAGAGGAAAGAGAGAGAGAGAACGAACACAGGAAATTCCTATACACACACACAGAGAACACAAGAAATTCACATGCCAGTGTGGGAAATGGACAGGGCAGTTGGTCAGTAGGACACTCTTGGGCATGTACATGGCATGGTGCAAGCATGGAGATGGTGTGGTTATCTAGGATTAGGTTGGAGAAGGAAAAGGCTCCCAAATGGGCAGGATGAGAAGTCCACTTGCATCAAGAAAGCTGACATTTATTATGTGTTTTTGCACAACAGAAGGAGGGGATTAAGATATGGGATATTGGGGCTGACAAGAGTCTGGGGTCTTGGGCTCATGTGCTTTCACTTGAGAGCTGCAGGCCTTCAAAGAGAAGGGATGTGGGTACCTTCAGCTTGACTGTGGCTCTAGATTGTCTTTGGTCTCCTTTGTCTACCTTTCCTGTCAGGGGTCTCCCAAGACAGTGCTGGGGGAATGCAAGACAAAGTGTTCAGCTAGACCCTCATTTCTGTTTTGGAATATGACACCTGTATGGAACTGGGCCCTGCAGTCACTCTCTAAGCAGGCAGGCGGGGGTTCTCAGCCAGCCAGTGGCAGGCTCTCCATGCCATGTTCTCTGTGGTTTGAAATGAGAGATAGGAGAGGACATGATCCCGTTATTCTCAGGCTTGAACTCAGGCTTGAATAATCTTTGTGCACAGAAAGTCCCTAAGGCACTCCTCCCTTTGTAGCAGCAAGCTGAGGTGAAGGATGGGGCAAAGAGTGCTGACATGGCAGACAGGACCAGCCCCTGGTTAACGATAAATGCTCATGTAGACTTTTGTGGACTCTCATGGAGAGAGAATCCCCAGAGAAGACAATTGCTGAAGACAAAGCACTGAAAGGGAACTTTCTCATTGATGGATACAAATGATCCCAGATGTTTTGCAGAACAGACTGAGGACCCTGACCCAAGGGCAAGAGCATGTCAGAGCCGAGAACAAGGGGCAAGAACATGGACGACCCCAGTAGAGATGCGCGGGACTCCCACCACACAGAGAAATCCCTATGACACTTGCAGCAGAGCCCATTGAAGAAGGAGCTTGAGGAGAAAGAGCCAGAAGAACTCCTTTGGGGTCCGTAGTCCAGGTCTTGGTGAGGTCGATGCTGGTTGACCTTCGTGGGGGACACCTGGACCATGAGTTAATTCATTCATAAGCAGTCCTGTTGCTGTGTTTGTAAAGTACCTGGGAGCACGTTTTGATGGATATATTTAGACCCAACCTGAAATGGCAACCGTGATTTTGGTGCCTAGATCCAACAGAAGAGATGGTAGTCTGCTGGAGTTAACTGTGGGCTACGTTTGATGAGAGGAGGGTGTGGAAGATCAGGAGAGCTCCCTTTGGCCCTGGGCATTGTTTTCATCTCCAGACTGAATTGCATATTGGATCTTTTCATTTTATTTTTATGTTTAAATTTTTATTTTATATTGGAGCATAGTTGATTAACAATGTTGTGTTACTTTCAGGTGTACAGAAAGGTGATTCACTTATACATATATCTATGTGTATTGGATCTTGAGTAGGAAATGTCTCTATGGGCTCTCAGCCCCACAGTCGTGGCAGTATCAAATTGACAATCAAGATTTAAGAACCGGAAGCTTCATTTAACAAAACCCCAAACACTTTTGATAGTAGTGGGTGCTGCTGTAGTGGCAAAGCCCTGAACCAGACAACCTTGACATTATGCGATCTTGAAAAAGTCACCTTAGCCTGCTTCTTGTCAAAAATAAGTCTGGTCACTTTCTTTGTTCTCCTTAAGACTGGGGACAATGAACGGGGAAGCTCCTTGAGTTTTGGTTTTAGCTGGTGGAAGGTTAAAGGAGACAGGACTATTTTATGATGCGGTTTGCCAAAAGAAAGTCTTCTTGTTCATTAGAAAGGCTTTGAAAATGAGGCCTCTCTCAGTGGGAGAACTGTGGTTAAATAAATAATGCTAACATCCTATCGTGGCAAAGAGTGTTGTTTGTTTTCCCATCCTTCAATACTTTTGATTTATTTTTCCCCCATTTGGTGCTAATTGGACTGTATTTACAAAAATTGTTATGACCTGTTACCTGTTATCTTGTATACCTGGCCTAAGAGACACTTGAGGGTCTTCAGAGAAAAAAGAAGTGAGAACTGATCTAACTTTATTTTTAATGTTCATAAAACTGGATGCAAAATAGCTTAGTTCCATTCTAGAGAGGGACTTAAAATAAGGCTCTTTTTTCAGGACTTCCAGGGAAAGCAACTAGCTTTCACTGTTCCTTCTGGTTTTTATTATTAGTTTTCTTCCCTTCTTTCTTATTTTAAATGGACCTGATGGCTTTTAAGCAGCTGCTGTTGGCTATTTTGAGAAAAAATGTTAATATTCTCCATCCAGTAGCATCATTTAGCATTTTAAGAAATATTCACTTAGCTTTAAAAATGTGGTTTGGTTGAAAAGAGTTACATTTGTTTCATGCTTTACGCAGCCTGTGCAAGCAAGACGGCAGTAGAGAGCAGGAATGATTTGTTTCCCTGTGTGCTGTGTTTATTATTACATCTTATTACATTATGTTTAGAGATAAAAAATCACCTGCCGAGGGCAGCGGCAGGGGCTCTGCTCACCTCATCCCTCACAGGTGGCCTCGGAGGTATGTTATCTTCAGCTCCTGCCAGCTTGGTCATATCTGGTTGGGCTGGGGATGATGGGCACCATCTCTGGAATACAGATGCAGCAGGAGGGCCTGAGAGGACCTCGTGTTCCAGGCTCCTCTCAACCAAGAAGATATTTGAAAACATTAAAAGAAGATTTTATAAACTTATAGAGCAAAAGACCATAGTTGGAGCCTTGTACACATTCGTGCTCATTATTCAATAAATGGTCTGAGGTTTTTTTGTTTTGTTTTGTTTTGTTTTGTTTTACCAGTCTCTGGCTGGGATGCTGAAGACAGAGAAACCCACAAGACATGGTCCCTGTCTTCGAAGCACTCACAGTCTAGAGGGGAGACAGATGTGGAAACAGTCAGATTTGGTAGCCCCTAGGGTGGAAGTGAGAAGAAGATGCTATGGGGACTCAGAAGAGGCATCTTATCCAGGGTGGAGATGGTGGGGCAAGACATTCATTCCTTCAATATCTATCAAGCACCCAACATTTATCACGGTGGTAGGGAATCTGAGGTGTTCCATGGGATCAAGTCCCAAATAAATGATGTGGTCTCTCTCCCATCTCTCAGACATACAGACTTTCACAGACAGACATACCTTCACACGATAGTTATAACCTCTATACTTGTGCAATTTTCAATCTAGAAGGAGGAGAGTGTGTGTGTGTGTGTGTGTGTGTGTGTGCATGTGTGTGTGTAGCTGAAACCAAAAGCTTTCCTGGAGCAGTGATATCTCAGCTAATGGCTGATCAAGTGGTATTTAATGAAGAGGAGATGAGGACCAAGAAGTCTCCTCATCCAGGAAGTGTAGCAGCTTTGGAGCACCCAGCGTGTTGGGGGAGTCTGAAGCTCAGAGGTTGAAACAGTAAACAGGGAAATGGAAGCAGAGAGGCTGCCTGGGCAGCTCAGGAGCACATGGGCTGAGGGCAGTGGGGGGGGGGGGGGTTGGGGGCGGGGCATCAGCTTGGGGATGCGGGAGGCGCTCGAGGCTTTTAGGGCAGGGGTGTTCAGATCAGATCCTTGAGTTGGAATCATCACATGTTCTGCTTTGTGTTCTAAACTGCATGGCCACCACTTTCTCCTCTAGTCTTGAGTTTTCCTTCAGATATATCCTTTTGATAATTGCAAACAGAGTTAACAAGGAGGCGGGATGGGGGGCTTTTCTGGGATGAGAATGGGGTTGAGCTAGGGGTTGCATGGGCTGCAGTCGTGTCCTTGACCTGGATAGCATCCGCAAGTAATGCTGTCCAGAACGATGACCTGTTGACTTACCTTAGCGCATCTGGAGTGTGTGGGAGTGAGCCATAGGGGAGATGGAGGAAGGGGGCATCACCAGGGGCTTGGTCTTCCCCGTTCCTCCCCACCTGGGTTTTCCTAGCTTGAGATGCCTCCTCTGGCCTGACTCCTGTCTAAACTTCCTCCTGGCTCAGAATGTCATGAACACAACTGGTGCTTCTAGACTTGAGCTGGAAATTACAAGACCAATGAGTTAAAACAAGAGGGTGAGAAGGAAGTCAACAGGAAATGAGGAAGAGAAAAAAAGAGGGGAAAAACTACAAAAATGATAAAAAGATAGTAGGGCAAATCATGCCTAAGATGCAGGGCTGCCATTGTTGTTAGTATTGATTGCTACTGATTGTTATTGATTGTTAGTATTGATCGGGACACAATATGAAGCAAAGGGTCTCATAACTTATCTTTGCTTTATGAAAGGTGAGTCTATTTATAACAACTTTAAATCATTGTTTATTTTTGCATATTGCTTTGTCTTAGCAGAGGTGGGCTCTGGTGCTATGGATGATCCAAGGTTCACTCTGCTAGAAGTGGCAGAGTTGGCCTGGGAAAATCAGAGGGCACAGCCTTAAGTACGAAGAGTTATATGTGCTGGACAGAGTGAGATTCCTGAGGAGCTGAGTCATTCTGATCTGAAGGGATGGGAATATTCCAGAAAGGAAAGGACCTGAACATGGCTTGTGGAGCTCTGGTACCCAAAAATCTCAAACAAGATGCTCCCAATTTTTCATTTCCCCAGTTGCCAAATAACTCAACAGGTGACTCCTAAGATCAGAGGGACCCCCACGCTAGGGGTCCTCTGCTGTGTGGGTTTTCCCCCTTCTTCCTTAGATTTGCACATGCCCAAAGGCACATGGAGATGAGTAGCTTCCTGGAAGAGGAGGCAAAGAGTTTATGGAAGTCGGCTTTCTGTTCTTCCTGTTCCTGCACACAGCTAATCCTGATTCAACAAGATTTTTAAATTCCTCTTTCATTGCTGTGCAAACAATTTTCTGCTCCCAAGTGTAACTCTGGTTAAAAACTTCTGCAACTGTAGACAAGTTTTTGGTGAAAGTCAAGTTCATACATATTTGCCTATTAAAACAGGACCCTTAAATCTCCAAGCTGGGGGAAAAAATAAGTTGTCTTTAAATGCACATGTACAAACTTTCCTTTATAACTGAGATTTTCTGTAGCTCTGTTTTTTATTTATGGATTTTTTCAGTTGCCTTTGGATGGGCAGATTATTTTTCTCTTTTCCAACTCCAGCTGACTGATTCAATGCACCTGCTCAATTTCAGATACAGCCGGAGAAGCTACAGCCTAAGTTTGTATCTGTATTTAAAATTGGGAATACAAAATGGGTTTAAACTTGAATATTTCATCGAGACATTGCATTTTACAAGTAATTTATTTTGGAAATGCAGGCTTCTGCCTGGGCAGTGTAGATTTTGAGTAACTCAATGCTCAGACTCATTTCTGAATACTCACATCATTTGGGCTGTGCACACTTTGAGATTTCCTACTAACTTATCAGTGCAAGACACTTAAATAGCCATGAAGGGGAGGAAGTGAAGGCTTTTCTCCACATTTATTGATACATCAGGATATTGGCCTTCCATGCGGTGACTTTAGCATGATCTCAGACAAGAAAACCAACAACATTTAGAATGGACAAGAATTCTATGAATCACACAGGACACTGGATGCAGTACTGAATCATTTTTAGGACCATTGGAGTCATGTGTGCTGAGTAAATGTAAGATTTTTCTTTTTTCATTACATTAACAAATATTTTGTTGATATTTTTTAAGACGGAAGCTTCAGAAGTCAGGTTTAACAAAGATTTAGTCACGCTCAGTTCCATTTCTCAGCAATACATCCTGATTTGGAAGGTGAAGCTCATTATGTTCTGAAAAAAAAATTGTGAGGATTGGTGGATCGTAGGAAGGGGGAATGATTCAGATTGGATTCTGACCCTCTGTGATTCTTTCCCTAGGGGTCAATTTCGCCTTCTATCATCTTTGAGCACTTTATAATTCCCAGTTGAAAGATGACCCTTCTATGAAATGAGACAGAGGTGACTTGGAAGAAGGGTGAGGAGGAAGACAATGAGTAGCATATGGGTTGAATGGTGCCCCCTCCCCCAAAGATTTATCAGAGCCTGAACCCCTGGTATCTGTGAATGTGACATTATTTGTAATTACAGTCTTTGAGGATGTAATCAAGCTAAGATGAGGTCATGCTGACTTAGGATGGGTTCTAATCCAATAAAATGAATGGGTGTCCTTATAAGAAGAAGAGGTGAGGACACAGACAAGCACAGAGGGAACATGGTCGTGGAAGACAGAGGCAGAGATTGAAGTTCTGGTTCCCACACACAAGGGGATGCCTGGAGCCACCAAATGCTGGAAGAATCAAGGACGGATACTTCCCTAGAGCCTGCAGAAGGAGCATGGCCCTGCTGGCACCTTGATTTGGGACCTCTGGCCTTCAGCATTGTGAGAATAAATTTCTCCTGTGTAAAGTCACTCAGTTTGAGGTGTTTTGTTATGGCAGCCATAGAAAATAAATATAGATATAAATAGTGTCATGGTTTGAACTCTGGAGACAGAACAACCAAGGTTGGTTATGGGACTCTCACCAATTATGTGACTGGACAAGTTACTTCATTTCTTTAAGCCTTTGCAAATAAGGATGATGAGAGTATTTACCCCATAGGATTGTGTACAGGTGAAATAAATGATCGGTGTAAAGTGTTTAGCACAGGTAAGTGTGTGTGCATGTGTGTGTATGTGATTATGGCAACGTATATTGATAATTTTGATTGCCCATTTTAAGAGCTACAGCTTTGATGGAAAATGAGCTATATGAGACCAATACAGACTGGTGTGAATCAATAAGAAATATTTCCATCATATTTAAACAAGGTATGAATCTTCCAATTTTCTGATGGCCCTGTATCCACACTGGCAGCCCCGTGAGGAGGATGGGACACTCAATTGAAAGTCTGAAAACTTGGTTTCAAGCCCAATTCTGCTGCTTAAATAACAGTGTGACCCTGAGAAAGTTATTTGATGTCTCTGAGCCTTGCTGTCCTCTGTCAAATCATTTTAACAATTAGAGTCTCACAGGTTTGTGGTATACATCAATGAGGCAATGGTTGTAAAAGGCTTATTAACTTGTAGTTTCACAGAAGTTACTGGTTGTTATTGTTGCTAGAACTTAGCCTGCTGCCCAGCATGGAGGTAACAACACAAATGTACTATAGGTATGAAGGGTCCTACATAGAAGGTACTCAACTGATGTTTATTAAAATGAATTGAATTTGTCTGAGCATCCCCTCCTTCTAATCATTATAGATTTTTATGTATGCGATTTTCTTGAACATAATACCTATTAGCTCTGGTAACAACATGTTGACCTCAATGGAGTGGAGATGCTGATCTTACCTTGATGTGAGGTGAATGTTTGCAGGCAAACATACATATTTCTAGTGGGAGGTCTTGAGGAGAATAGAGTTCCTTACAGCAGCTAAGATGTCTGAAAATGGAGGTGAGATTTCTAAACCTTTTCATTGGATCACGTTCTGGATTAGCCCGGAAGGGAATATGGAGGCACAATGGCTGGGTGGAGGGTGGTAGAGTAAATCTTGCAAAGCTCCTGTTAGCTGTAGAAGGCTGCCTGCCAGAAACTCCTCAAAGCAGAAAGCATTTCCTGTCCTTCCCCTGGCCTTCCTCCCCCTCCCAATCTGCCCCTCCAAGGCCCAGGGATTGAGGCCATTTAGTCTTTGTAAATACCAGTTTCATCATTTTAACCTCGGAGAGATTATGTTTTTTTGAACAAAATAACTGAAGCAGAAATCTTGAAAACTTTAATTATGATGGACTCTCACTGTTTGCATTGTTCAATACCAGATCCCCAAGGCAGGAAATCTCTGTGGCAATTCTGAGGGTGTAGGCGGTGGGTGATACCTCTTTTGTCGGCTCCTGGGTTCTCCATGTCTACACTGGCCACAGCAAGCCCAAGGGCTTCATGGCAATGGAAGCTGCCACTCTGTCTGGCTATGCTCTGGGAATTGTTTAGGGGAGAATTGAAAGCTGACAAATAGGCAGGATTCTCACACAGGTGGGGCCCAAAAACTAGCCAGCACCCTACCCGTGCACTGGAATTTTCCGGAGTGGTAGTTGACAAACATACACAAGATATAACATACCTTCCCAGTAGAAGCTGACCTAGGTATTGTCCATAAAAATTCTGTTCAGAAAGGCGTCTCTTACGTGAGGACCCAAAAAATAAATTCGGAGCTGGAAAATTATCTCCCAGGAAAGGTCCCTCTTTTCTCTCTTGTGACAATTCCATAATATAATCCTGGCTTTGGCTATCAGTGACCCAACACTCAGCCCCAGACAACTATGGCAACCATTTCATCCAAGAGCCTCCATGGATTTACTTTCCCCCGCCCCCCCCTTTTAAATGATCCCTGAGTATTATTTTTTAAACATTATTTTAACAAACTAATTCCATGTATATCTAAACATCATCACCTGTTGCACATAGATTTAGAAGTAGGCAAGATCAAATCTCAGGAAGCCAGGCTCCTAGAAGGCTCTTGAGAAAGACTTTACACCCTATCTTGGTGCTTTTACTAACTCTTGACCCAAGATCATCCACAAAGAGACTCTCTAGCACTGACTGATTCCTGGCACTTGGGCTTCAACCTTGGGCCTATCTTGGTAATTGTGTTCATGACCATGGCCTGACCCCTGTCTGACCACAGATTCTGGTTCTCTGGCCTAGCCTCCACTGGATTGTACTTTTGTCAGCTCTGTTCCTGGGATCTGCCTGGAAATGCCTTTCCTGGTCACATCTGCATCTGTCTGCTCTGCTGGGCTTGGCCACACCCTGAGCAGAAACTTCACAACCCAGGCTCTTGATCTCTAAAATGGGGTTAATCACATCTCACCTGCCACCCCATTGTTTTTTGGGAGGAATCACACAGATTAGTGAATAGTGGTATGAGCTATTATTCAAACATTCTCAACTCTTCACTTGAGGCTTCTTTCTCTGGAATTCTTTCTTTGGATCTGTCCCCAACACTCCCCTTCACATCACTGTTACCTGCTCAGTTGTCACCTCCTCAGAGAAGTGCTTGACTCTGTGTCCCCAATATCCCAAATGACAACTCCCACCCCACCTCCTTACTGTGCTTCATTGTTTTCTAGAACTATGACCACTACCTGAAGTCACACTATTTACCGATTTGTGTTCTCGCTTCTTGTCCGTCTCCTTCACCACTGACTGCTCATCACTGTATCTTGGGCATCCGCAGATCACTGCCTGGAACAGAGAAAGTGCTCAATAAAAACGGTTAAGTGCATAGTTAAATGGATGAATGGGCATTGTGACCATAAGGGTCCAAAGTCAGCATGGAAAGTGAAGATTGTACAAGGCCCAAGTCTCCTGAGATCCATTGGAGGCCGCCATGTTGGAGGCAGATGGACCATCTCTTAATCATCCCCCCCCACCCACCTGCAGTTTTCCCTTCGTGGTGGAACATGCTACTGTTTCTTAAGTAGAACATCAGAGGCAGGACTAGACCCAAGTTTCAGATCCATGTTGAAATGCCCATCTAGAAACACTAGAATCACACCCTCCACGGTGAGACATTCACACGTGTTGGAACTGGGATCTACTTAGTGTAAGAATACAGAAGTCACACTTCCTGGTCATGCTCACATTGGGGCAAAAATTCTCTTTGGGTGGAATAAGAGACAGAATTCTCCACAGTATTTAAATGATTCACTTTCCCCTCCACCCTGCTCCCCACACCCCCCAACTCCAGATGCTTATAATGACTGTCTGTAATGTTACTCCATCGTACAAGCTCTTCAGAAGTCACCTTCATCCAGTCCCTTAGTTTTGGTTGGCGGTAAAATCTGGTGACGATGCTCTTGGAAGATGGCCCTAGTTCCTCCAATGACACACCTCTATGCCTCTGAAACCCCTCCTCTGCCAGACAGGGAGGCATCCTTCATTAGCACCGAAGCCTCAAGCTTGAGTTTCGCTACACATCCGAAGTGAGTCATCCATCATCACTGACTTATTTAGAGCTATTTTTCTGTATTTTTTTCCTCCTTCAAATTGTGACCTTTGCTGAAAAGACCCCCAGGCACAGAGACAATAACATCATTCATTAAAATATTTAAATCAGCTGCAGCAGCAGTAATGACCAAGATGAAACCTTGAAGCACAAATTGCCTGTAAGAGAGGCACCTATTTTGCCAAAGGGGTTTGGAACAATCTGGATTTGGGGTGCTGGCAACAGCTTAACTCTTGTCAATAGAAAGTATCTTAGATTAACATGAGGTCCCATATTTGCAGTCTGGGGTCACCATCCTTAAATGCTTCCCAAAGATCATTCATGCTGGGATTTCGTAAGACCTCTGATTTTGGTGCCAGAAATATAATTCTCATAATAAGACAAAAACTATTACTTAAGATAAAAACTTAATTACTCAATTATCTGACAAAGTTTCACAAATAATAATTGTTTTTAATTTTTTACAAGAAAAATAAAATTTTGCCATGCTTCCTGAAAGCAAGGAGTTGCCAGTGGATAACATCTAGGATTAGCACCAAGACACTGGAAAGTTTGATTGAGAAAGAAATCTGATTTGAAAAATAGGAACTACATGAAAGCACTTTGAAAATTGGATAATGAGCAAGTATTTAGTGAAGGCTCAATACGAGAGGCATTTATTAAGTATGGTTAAGGGCAAAGTCTCTGGGGAAAGAGATACCCATTCAGGTCTTACCAGCTACATGATCTTGGGGAAATGGCTAAGGGCTCTGAGTTTCAGTTTTCATCTGACAGTGGGGAGAGCAGCCCAAGCTGCCTCCCTGTGCCCTTGTTAGGAATTGATCCACCTTAGTTCCAAGTTTCCCTGAACCAATTGCACTCCAGCTTCTGGGTTCTGATAGCACCACCTCCTTTCTTGGTGGTGATGGTGGTGGCTTCCAGCTGTGATGAATCCCTGGATTCTCTCGATTTTCTCATATTTAATCCCCAGCTGTTCCAAGGGCCATATAACCAATCCCCAGGATTGGACTCCCTCTAGTTGAAGCACCCGGTGTAGTTTCTATTTTCCCAACTGGATCCTTCTCCTTCTCTCCTTCCCCTCTCACTCCCAACCTGCCTTCTTTCTCTCTCCTTATTTAAATTCATTTTGAACCCTAATAAATATGGTGACCTTTTCATTGTGTTTCAAGATCCAGGTCAAATCTTATTTCCTGATTGAAACTTTCTATGGCATCTCCAGCAGAAATCATCAGTCATTACTCTATCATGTCCTCTATTCAACGTGTCTCTCTTTTTATTACAAACCACATGACACTTAGTTTCTATTTTTTTCTTCTGTTTTCTTCACCAGACTCTGTTTTGTTCATCTTTGTGTCCTTAACTCCTGATGCAGAGTAGAAATCAGCATATTTTTGTTAATTCACCTGATGTTACACAGGTGATCCCTGCATGTGTGCATTAAGCAGCAAGGATGCTCAGATGTCTCTGGTCTCATAACAACCACCAAACACCTGCATGTTCAGATTCTCAGACGGAGAGCTCTGGGAGATGCCATCTCGGATGTACCTCCACGCCCCCCTGGCTATGCCTCTGCCTTGATTCTCTTGTCTTCTATGTGGTGCAGTATCAGGAGTCAAAAAGGCTTGAGGCTCATCTGACAGGGTCACAGACTTATTACCTGACCAGACCCTTCCTGGCTCTGTTTGATTTCTACATCTATAAAATTGGGCTACAGGAGCTCTCTCTAATTGGATCCTAGGACCTTCAGGGTGCTCTTGGAGGGCTTCAGGTAGCCTGTGCATATTGGAGATGATGAAAAATGTGTTGGGTGTGTATCACACACTCATTCTCCTGGGAATGGCCTGTAGGTTTCTTCCATCTTTAAATAGCCCACTTCATTTCTCTACTTTGTGCATCCAGAAGCCCTTCACCACCACTGTGCAGGTAGAGGGTGACCAAGAGTGGTCAGCGAGGCAGGGCAGGGGTGGGGATCCTTGCCTCTTTGACTGGAACTCGTCATTCTAGTTCTGATGGAACCAAGGAAAGCTCTTCAGGAGGCTATCTTTTTTTTCCCCACCACCCCATTTTACAAAGCACTGTATAATTCATAAACTATCAGCCTAAATAAATGTTTATCTGAATGTTGGGCAAAGAGCCTGCAGTGTCTCCATGGAAAACGAATCATTTTCTAACCTTTGATGAATTATTATTTATGGGACTCATACAAGCCAATGAATGTACCCTCCTCTTCCCATCCCCCTCCTACCCTCTTCCCCTGGAAGAAAAATAAAAACAAATCTCACACTGCCCACCCAAGCCAGATCCTAAGAAACACGTGTACAGGCTGTGGCAGCTTCAGTGTCAATCAACAAACCCTGTGGAGGGATGGACTCGGGCCAAACCTGTGAGGAAAATCAGCAAGGTCTGGCCCTCCTGTCCTCACACTCCATGTTGTCAGGTTCCCTCATGGGTGTGGGGCTCCCAGGCTGTCCTCCAAGCAAGACGTCCATACCTGCCATACAGTTAATCCTAGAACTAGCCAAGTATAGATGCTTTTATGTTTTTTTTTACTTCCACCTTCTCTCATTTGGAAGAAATAATCAACATCGTAAAATGTTTCTGATCACAAAGTGTCAATCACTCAGGTATTTGAGAACAGAGGACTATTTCCTTGGAGTTTCCTAGGGTACAGGCACAGACTGTCCAGGTCTCACGCTGACGTGGAGACCCTTAGGCAGTCATGTTCCCAACACAGGTTTAAGCAGACCTGGAACAAGTGGTCCAGTTGCTATATCCCAGGTCAGACCTGCTTGGGTTGCAGGTACAGTCATCAGAACGACACCTGGCTTAGGCTGTGGTCTGGAGGGCACAGAGAGATGATGCATTTTCAGGGGTGAGTGTAGGTAAGTGTAACCCCTGGGAGCCCACAGTCTGTGCATTCAGGAAGGGTCACATTCCTCAATAAGTCTCAGGAAGCAGCAGAGAACCCCATCAGGCCACTGCTTAGATGAGAGGTGAAGAGATAAATCCAGCAGGTCGGGAGGCGGATTGCAAAGCAGGAGGTGGTGACAGATGTGAAAGGTCACTGTGCTGAATGCTGTCCCACTTTGGGGGCCCTGGATGGAGGAGCGCTATTAGGTCCAGGTTGTAGGTCGTGATGAACACAATCAGGCTCATGAATCTCTATGTAATTCTGACCTCTCTGGATACCACGTTCCCCCAATTTATAAAGTGGTGTGGAAGAACCACATTTTTCTCCTCTTCAGAAAAAAGAGTACATTCATGAGCAATGAGAGAGAATAACCATTGAAGCCTCAAGGAGATTATCTGGATCCAAAGCAGTACTCTTTCTGACCTTTACAACAAGAGGGGCAGGAAGGAAGGCAGCGGGGTGAATGCAACTTCCCGCAAATGTTATGCTCAGCTGCCCCTGGTCTTTGGCGCTCCCCCCAGGAGAGGCAGCACATCCATTGCAACTGCTGACTACATGACTTTTAGAGAAAATCCCATTCCTCCAATTCTAGAGGTTTCTTCTCCTACTCCTCTTGAATCAAATTTTAATGGAACCACCCTTCTCATATGGTAAAACATGTTTGTTAGGTTTTATTGGCCAGTATATACTACAATTTCACTGGTAACCAACTTAGCTATTTTTTAAAAATCAGATAATCATTTTTGTGGGGTGAAGTTATGGAGTGTAAAAGTTCAAGTGCTTAAGCATTCTCCTCCTTAATATACACTTGCTTTGGTGCACTTTATCTTATGTTCATGAAATGTTCAAGTATTCACCTTAGCACCAGCTCTGTAGAGACCTAATTCCCTTTGTCATGGCAAGGAAAGGCAATTATATTCTGTAAACATTCCATTTGCTATCAGTGCCTAGAATACATCTTGGTTAAACCTGCATCCTTAAAAGCACTTTAAAAATTTGAAGAAATTCCGTGGAGGAGAGGATTATATTGGGGTCCACTCTTTCGGGGTTCCTGCTGACAGCTGGCAGAGTCTGACTGCCACCTCCCTGCCCAGATGCAGGCCCCCCCTGAGCCAAGGCTAGTCTGGGACCAAGCTGAGGGCATTGTTCCCTCCACAATGAGTGTTGTGTCAGCGTTTGCATGCCTGCTCTCTGCTTTTCAACACATTGCTGCAAAATATGAGGGGTGGTGGGGGGGTCAGAGAAGGATTCTTGGAGTCAGTAGTCACTTATTTTAGTCCTCGTGGGATGCACAGGGTTCGGACAGGCAATAGGTAAGGAGAACAGCATTTAAGTGGAAGTCCCTAGGATGAACACAACTAATAATCAAATCCATAGTCAACTCTACTGGGAAACTAGTGATTTAACCAGATCCAACATCATATTGTCCCTTCCCCTCTGCTCCCTGGACTAACCTCTTAGGGTAATCCAGTCTGATTCTAGCCAGAATTTGTAGGTGATTGTCAGGACAACAGCAGGATGGTGACAGGAGTGCCAATTAGTCATCCATGGCCGTAGTTTCTTAGCCCAGGACCCTGGGAGGATTCGAGAAGAGGACGGTGACCTGGGAGAAGACACTTGGATTAGGAGGCAGGCTATTTGGGTTCTGATATTGGCTCTGCCACCAGCTTGTTGCGTGGAGGACCTTGGCAGAACACCTGGGCTCAATTCCCCTCCTGTGTCTCCTTGGTGGAACAAGGAGATTGAATTTGCTCCCAGCTCGGGACCCCACACTTAATAGGGTGCCAGTAGGGTCTGGCTGCAGCAACTTTGTTCCCTGACCTCTAGCTCAGTCTCCCTGGCTGCCCTGTCTCCCTGGCTTCAACAGCCTTACAGCAAGATGCTCAAACATGTTGATCAAGCCAAATGAGTCTAATGGGACTGAGAGCCACCTTGCCTGACATCACTGAATGGAGGCATCCTGGCTTGACCCTCCCTGAGTCTAGGAACCACTGGGATGCTGGCATGTACCACCAGGTGGGTGGGAGTTGTGTGGGATGGGGGAGTGACTCTACTATCTCAGAGCTGACATCCCGACCCCTGCTTCTACGCTGTCCCTGACACTATTGCCAGCCCCACCCTCGCTCTCCTGAATCACAAGGCACCCCATGGAGTACAAGACTCAGGCTGTCATGAAAATGGCATAAAATCGTCATCCTGACCTGTTTTTTCCCTCTAGAACACTGTGCAAATGCAAATTCGCCAGCACTCTTCCCCATATGTGATGCAAACTATGTTTGGTTTCTTTTTTCCCATCTGGAAATTATTCCTCTCTGATTGAGAGGTTCGAGTCCCTTCTGCATGTAATAATATTATTATTTATAATTTATGTTCTTAATTTTTATAAATAGTGCTCAGTCGCCATGGCAACAGAATCTTCACAAATCGTTAAATTAAATAATGAGTAGTCATGATGCTTTGCACTTATGTTCATTTCCTTATTAAAAAAAAAAAACAGATCTCCAAGTTCTTTTAAAAATACTAATTAATTGGGCCCCTCGCTCCACTAGTATTTTGTAAAGGTGGGTGAGGAAGTAAAGGCTTTTTATCTTTCTGCTGCCTCTCTCCTGGAGTCAGGAGATGATGGGGGGAGGACCTCAAAGATCATCCGGTGTGATGTTCCTCAGTGGGTGGGCCCCAAATTCCTACTTAGGTTTACCAGGGGTGTTTGTTCACATGAAACCCGGTCCCAAGCTCACCCTAGACCCACTAGAATAACATCTCTAAGAGATGGGACCCAAGAGTAAATACTTTTAATCAGCTTACCTGATGATTTTTGTGCATGATAAACTCTACCACCTCATGCCATGATCCTGCTATGCCATCTGACCAGGGTTTAAACACCTCTAGGGCAGGGTGTCTCAACTTCTGTACTATGGAAATTGGGGGCCAAACGATTCTTTGTGGTGGGATAGGATGTTTTGCAGCATCCCTGCCCCTCCCTGTTAGATGCCAGGAGCAAAACCTCCCCCCAGTGTGACAACCCCAAATGTTCCCAGACATTGCCAAATGTCCCAAGGGGGCCAAAATTGTCCCTGGTTGAGAGCCACTGTCCTAGACTTGGAGAACTCATTCTGGGGCTGGAGTGGCACAGCCTTCATGTTTTATTTTATTACTTTTGGTATTTTATTTTATTTTATTAGTTCAGTTTATTTTTGTCAGTTCCCATGAGGGAATTCTCCCTCAAGTTGAAATAAAACCTGATTCCCTGTAGGTTCTGTGTGTGAGCCCTGTGGTCACCCCCAGAACACAAGGTCACATCCTCTCTGTTTGTTCCAACACAGCCCTTCTGATTGAAAAGCAGTGATCTTGGGCCCTTTGAATCACCTCTTCCTTAGGGTGAACTCTGCTGGTTCCTTCAACTGTCCTTCCACTGACTTGAGTTTGAATTCTCTCTCTTATAATTATGATAATGCTGATTCAGATTTAGATCAGATGTAGACCACGGATTTAAATCAGACCCATTTCTTTTTTTCAATATCCCTCTTGAGGGCCAGTGCCCTGATACGGAGGGAACAATTCTCCAGTGACATTTATTCAGCACCTTCTATTCCCTAGGCCTCCCCTGCCTGGTGCTGGAAATACAGAGATGAACCTCCTAGCAGGGACTTAAAACTCTAATTCAAAGTTGGCAGGGACTTGAAACTCTAATTCAAAGTTTCTGTAAACAGGGCATCATCTAAGGTGGAAGCCAGAAGATGAGTCAAAATGATGTCAAGGCGATACATGGAGAGAGTGAACAAAGTAACATTTTCGCAAAAAGAAAGCTGAAGGAAGCATTGATTCTGCTTGTGGAGCAGCGGGCAGCAACTCCAGGGAGAAAAGGGGGCATTTAGGTGGCACTGGTAGGCAGATGAGCAGTCAGTGGGCAGAGGAACAGTCCAAGCAGTGGCCCAGGGTCTTGCCAATGAGGAGCACGTTGGAGGAAGTGTGAATGTGAAGTGTGCTGAGAGCTCAGAGGGCCCGGGTACCGGGTGAGCACCTGCTGGCCAGGTGGCCTGGATTCCAGGGGACAGCTCGTCCCTGAATGTCTGAGTTCTAATAAAAACAGGAGTCATTGAAGTGGTCCTGGCCTCTTTGCTGTTCAGAGGATGCTTTCCCCAAACAGCCTCAGGCTTGCGCAGGGGCAACCTGCAAGGGGGATGGCAGACAGCAGCCACAGGAAAATCTGCTGGTCTCTTCACCTCCAGACCGAGGCCTGCCTTGCATCTCTTGTTTCTAGAGAGGTCACTTGCTGAAAAGAAGATTGATCCTTAGAGCTGTTTGGGAGACGTGCTTTGGAATGGCTGTGTCGAAAACTAGCTCTGAGACCTGTACATACTGCTTCTCTGAGGTTCACGTCTTTAACCAAGAAATGGAAAAATTAATACCCACCGTCATGATTGAATTGTGTCCCCCCTCAAAGTTCATGTTGAATTTTGAAATCCTAACCTCCAGTACCTCGGAAGTTCATCTTATTTGAGAACAGGGTTATTGCAGATGTAATGAGTTAAGATGAAGTCATACGGAAGTAGGGTGGCCCCTAATCCAAAATGACTGGCGTCCTTATAAAAAGGAGAGATTTGGACACAGACAGGCACATAGGGAGGGTGTCACATAAATGAGATGGAAACAGAGGTCAGGGTGATTCTCCTACAACCCAAGGAACGCCCAAGATTGCCAGCCAACCACTAGAAGCTGGGAAGGAGGCACGGAAGGGATTCTCCCTCAGAGCCTTTAGAAGGAACCAACCTTGAAGACACGTTGATATTGAACTTCCAGCCTCCAGACTTGTGAGACAATACATTATTGTTGCTGAAGTCACCCAGTTTGGGGTCTTTTGCTGTGGCAGCCCTAGCAAACTCAAACACCCACTTTATGGAATTGTGGGGAAATAATAATAATTGTGGGGCCTGCCTCATGAGACCCAGTTACCAGCTGAGGGAGGAAGATAGTTCTGGAAGCGAGAACCTGAGAGTCACTTTAGCCCATGGGAAGGGAGGGGAGGGGGCCACGGAGAGCAAGGTGTATTGAGTCAGAGCAAGGATTGGATGGAAAGCCTGCAAGGGGGCCCTGCTAAAGGACAGTTCCTCCAGAAGTGGAGCTTAAGCCTGTGGCTCAAGAAAGTGAGAGATGGGCCTGGAGTCAAATTAAGAATAGCTCCTGTCCTAAAGCACCTATGAGGTGCCAGAGTCTGGGCTTCGTGCTTTACATTTGACATCACAGTCCTTCAGGGTCAACAGCAACCTGCCTGTCTGGTAGAGGGATGTCAGTCATGGAAGCTAGTCCAGGGTAGCGAGGGGGCCCGTGTTATTCACATTTGTATCTCCAGCACCTTGCACTGTGCCCGACTAGAGAGACGTTGGCTAAGGTTTGTCGAATGTTGGATAAAATTTAAAAAGTGGAGGAACTTGGATTCATACCTAGGATCTTCCCCTCCCGAGCCCACCCCTTTTAATTTCCTCTTTACCACCCTACGGAACAGACGGGTTGTAGAGCAGGGCAGAGAGTGTGGGAGCCAGCCACTGCCTGTCGAGACCCTCGGTTGCCCCATTTGTGAATTAGGAGCAATAAAATGCATTCCAAAGGTGATTTCCTTAGGGCTAAATGAGCTATTTTAAGTGAACGGGATTTGCAAACTGTAAATTGCCACATAAACATGAGGAAGTGAAATGACAACGGAAGCCATCCACCAAGACTCTGCCCGCACCCAGGTGCTCTTGTTTTGAACACAACCTTCCGCTGCTAATGCATCAATTTACTCCCAGAAAGTCTGCACCGTGTCCCTGAGCAACTTCACCCAGAGCCACAGCCACTCAGTTAATAAGTCCCGATTACCCTGCAAAAAACCCCAAACAAACAAAAAGCCATTTCCTAGTGCCTAAACAACAGGATGTTCAACTTAAAACACAATGTCAGCCTAATTAACTGATTAGATGACAAAATAAATAATTATCCAGTGTATCAGGGAGAGAAAAGGAGATGTGTTAAAAGGTTACTCAGAATGATTGTTTCCTCTGGAAAGGGATCAGGCCGGCTTCACCAGGAACTGGAGAGTTTTATTTGCGGGTTTCAGTCAGAGACCTCTCCCAAGCTGCTGGATAATTACACACATCTCCTGGTAATGGCAGAGCCCATATGCGCAAACTTTCTGGGTGATGAACAGTTCCGTCTCTCTCCCTGGGCTCCCACCCCTTTGCATTTATGCAAGTCTCTTTCCCAATTCTCCTGCTGCACAAACTTATCAGAGCTATAGCATCTACAGAATGGAAGAGGATGATGCTATTTACCCAATGAGCCACATGCACGCGGGCATGTTTTGGCCCCCTCCTTTGTAATCCTCAAGCAAATTGCTTTTACATCATTGCGATTTTGAGTTCCCAGGAATGCGATCTGGGATAAAGGTTGAGAAGCCTTTGATCCCATATTTCTGTGAGACCAGAATCTATGCAAGCGATCTAGATTCACTTATTAATTTTAAAAAGTGGTGGCAATGAGAAGCATGCATCTGTTGTGGGGGTGGGTACCACATAGCTGCCTGGTGGTCCTTTCTGACACCCCTGATGAATATGCTCTGGTCAGAGTAGAGGTGTTGTGCCCAAAGGATGTCATCCTCATCTACAGAGGAAGTGGATTTGATGATGCTAGCAAGTGAAATTTTTTTTTTGACATCTTTATTGGAGTATAATTGCTTTACAATGGTGTGTTAGTTTCTGCTTTATAACAAAGTGAATCAGTTGTACATATACATATGCTCCTATATCTCTTCCCTCTCGCGTCTCCCTCCCTCCCAGCCTCTCTATCCCACCCCTCTAGGTGGTCACAAACCACGGAGCTGATCTCTCTGTGCTATGCGGCTGCTTCCCACTAGCTATCTATTTTACGTTTGGTAGTGTATATATGTCCATGCCACTCTCTCACTTTGTCACAGGTTACCCTTCCCCCTCCCCATATCCTCAAGTCCATTCTCTGGTAGGTCTGTGTCTTTATTCCCGTCTTACCACTAGGTTCTTCATGACCTTTTTTTTTTTTCCCCTTAGATTCCACATATATGTGTTAGCATACTGTATTTGTTTTTCTCTTTCTGACTTACTTCACTCTGTATGACAGACTCTAACTCCATCCACCTCACTACAAATCCCCAAATGAAGGAAATAGTCTACCCTTCCAAAGATTAAGATTCTAAATCTCAAAAGGCCACTAGAGCTTGGCCGGAGGGAAGATGATCCTGGACGTGGGGCAGAAGGATAGGGTGAGACTTCTATCCCTTCAAGGAAAAGGACAAGATGGATCGTGGGTGAGTCAGTGAATTACCAGCCAGAGCGATTCACTTGGCCATGAAAGGACTTTACTTCTCACTTGTATCCTGAAGAAAGAACCTCTCCTTTCTCACTCTTTTCCTTTCCTCTCTTTATCTCTATCAAGATCTATGAAGTGGTTGCCACTCAGCAGACACCATGTAGGCACCATGAATCCAAGAGTAACGACTCCATCCTTTTCCCCATGATACTTACATTCTTGCCAGGGAGGCAGACATTACCCTAGTTATGAATTTAGTTATTTAATTTAAATGGAGATAGATACTGGGAACTTGAGTAAGATACAAAGAAAGAGGGCCTGACTTGTGACAGGTGGAGAAAGAGGACTTCGACCTGAAATCTACAAGGATCAGGAGAGGCAGGCAGGGATCAGCTCATGCAGAGAGTAGGAGGCTGTGGTTTTTATCCGAAGACCCATAGAGAGTGGTCAAGATCCCATGAGCAGAATCCAGATGGAAAGCTCTGGTGTTTCAGGTGAGAGCGATGTAAGCTCAGGCTGCCGAGGCAGGAGTGTTCATGGAGAGAAGCTGACAGATATCTGCGATGGTGAGGCATCCATCCACAGGGTTTGCTGATTGATTAGATTGGGGTGGGGGTACAGGTTGTCCAAATCTGACTCCTAGGGTGTAGCTTCTGCTGCCGGATGGATGGTGCATTGACCAGGATAGTTGTTGTGAAACTTCGTACAACCACTCAGAGAGTCAGCCTCAGTCTGCTTAAGTCTGGAAGGCAATTTGAAGTGTGTGCCCTCTGATTCCCAAGTGGGGATATATCACATAGGAATAGGGGACCCTCATGCCCATGGAGAGCAGGGCTGATGCAAGTCACCGATGCTGGGGCAGAAAACTCAAGGCTAAGAAGAAGGACAGGCCTTGAGATTGGAGATCAGAATGCACAGAAGCCCAGGTGGGCTGCAGAAGAAATATGGAGCCCAAGTAGGTGTGGTGGGAGCTGGTTACAAGCAGCACAGGTGGGTGTGGAGACAGGGAACTTGGCTTGAATCCTGGATCTGCCACTTACAAGGCGAGTGGCCTTGGACGTGCATTTCACCCTCTCAGCCTCTCTCTGTGGAGTGAGAGTGAGGATGGCGTCTACCATGGGACGATGAGATGGAGAACTGACAACTCCCACGTGACAGGTCACTAACCTCTACTGTCATTATTCCCACCAGTAGAGGAAATAGCATACTCAGTACCCAAGTGGGGCAAAAAGCAGGGGCGACATTCACAGAAGGGTCCAAGGGCAAATGGTATCAGGAGAGAAGACCAGCAAAGACCTCGGCCAGGGGCAAAGACTCAGCAACCCTCTCTACTTTTGTTTTTCGAAACACTCAGATTTCTGAGCCCAACAACAAACGCCCAGTCTGCATAATTATAGAAAGTCAAGGGCCAAGATCTTACTACAAGGAGCAGCAATTGTTCAACTGTCCCATGACTCTGAGTTCGCAGTAATAGTCTTAACATCGGCCACAGTCGGTGGCCCTTGTCATGTCTGGCTTGCAGATGTGTTTCATTTGGCCCACACACTGTTTCAAAAAAAAAAATTAACAATTCACATTTAAAGCTTGGATCCTCCATGTTAAAATCAGACTTTTCAGATTCTACTGAGAGAACAGAAGCCCTGACAAACTTTGGGTTCACATCACAATGTACCCACAGCCTCCTGGACACAAGAAGTGGACGTCTCCTTTAAGAGAGACACCTGCTCTCCGAGATCCTTGGGTGACGTTTGATGCCTTTGTGTTTTCTTACACCAGTCACTCCTCCTTGACACCCCTGAGCCTTGCAGACTTAGAATTTTGCACTCCTGATTGAAAACAATCGTTGACTGTGTTCCAACTAGGACACTATTTCTTTTTAAACTGGATAAGGTGGTCAATAATATTGATTATTTAGGGTATTTTCCAAATTCACTGCAAGGGCACACACATGCTTACACTAAGCAAAGCTGATTATTGGGAGTTTTCTTTACTTTTTCTCCAGAATTCTTCTCTCAAGTCTTCAGCTTGTTTATACTAGAATCTGGCATCAATGTCAGATTTAGCTCATATTTCTATCTTTGTTTTTTTCCATGGAAGGATCTACATTTCACAGTTTTTCTCCAGGTGTTTTGCCACCTGAATGCTTCTGAGACACACTTGGCCAAAAGTTCTTGTTCAAAAGAAACAAAACTCTCCCAGGCCCTGAGGGAAATCTCTTTTGATAATTCCCCTCAGTCTTCCCTTGATGAACTGGTGAGGTGAGAAAGTGACACATATGAAGACTCTGCCTCTTCGATTAAAACAAATTTTACAAAAAGGCAATAAAATAGTAGACAGGGAAGGTATTTGCCCCAGTAGCAAAATCAGCTACCTGCAGGATTTCATTGACCTGAGGACAGCATGTTTTCTCAAATATTTCATAGTGATTATCTGGCAAAATCTCAAAACATTTTTTAACACAAGTTGTCTTTGGTCAATAAATACCAGAACTGAAATGTCCTGGGGGTGGAGATTTATGATGTAAGCACAACAAACACACCCATAAATCAGGCCGAGAGAGCTGTCAGGTACCCAACGCTGCATTTCCCAGCTCTCAGCAGAGGTCACGGGTATGGGGTCCTGGCTGAGCTGCACTCTGACCAACACTCAGGGAAGGACAGCGTTCAGAGACCCCATTTATTCGCCACAAAGGAATGAACACTTCTGACTTTGCATAGTTGAATTTTTCTCTCTCCAATCTGCCTTCACTGGGAATTTGCCTTTTTCCTTTGCTCACAGAACTTTGTAGAGGGAGGTATGTGGTGAACTGGGTTTGAATCTCAGTGGCTGGAGAGTTTGGACAAGTCTCTTAAAGGCTCTAGCATTTTTATAACCTTATGTGAAAACTGAGGATAGTAATACCTACCTTATAGGTCTGCTATTAGGATTAAATGAGATAATGTATGTGAAATACTTAGTGCAATGCTTTGCTTATGGAAAGCATCTAATATAGTTTTACTTTCATGGTTAATATGTATAAGGAGTGTGACACAATGTACGTCTTCTATAAGTTACCCTTAGTCTTTTCAGAGGTGTTAATTCAAGGGACAATGTAGATGATGCTCCCAAATAAATAATTCCTCCACCCTCCTCTCCTCCTTCCCCTCCCTTCTCTCCCCTCTTCTCTTTGGCTTTCCTCCCTTCCCGCCTTTCTATCGTTCTAGACTCCCTAATCATCTTAAATGCTTCCTGCTTTCAGTTACTATCTACATACACTGATGTTCCAAATGATGCTTCTCTCCAGCCCTCCCTTCTGGATTTCCAGTATCCACATCTAGATAGACCATCCACCTGACATTTCCGCTAAGGGGTCTCAGACTCAACATTTCCCAGACACGCCCCTCTATCTTTCATCAGTGGTTCAACAATTCATTGCAGCCTCTAACATGCACTGGGCCATGTGGAGGATGCTGAGGGGGCAGCAGCGAGAGTCTGACAAAGTCCTGAGCTTGTGGAGCTCACGCCTGGTGGGTCTCAGGCACCCTTGATCCTGGTAAGTGTCACCAACAATGTACCGGTCGCCCTGGTCCAATATCTGGGAATTCACCTGGACGCCTTCCTCCCCTGCATGTAAGCCTCCAGTATGTCCTGTGGATTTCGCTTCCTGAAAATTTCACTGCTTTTCATGTCTGCTTCTTCCTTTCTTTCTATGGCCTCCATCCTATTTAAAAGCACTCTCATCTGTCGCCTGGATGGCACGGCAGACAGCCCTTCACTGGAGCCCTGCGTTTCCCCCAGCCATCTCTCACAGAGCAGTGAGAGTAGCTTTAAATACATAAGTCTAGTCATGTGATTCTCCAGCTTAAAACTCTTTGATGGCTCCCCATGGATCTTAGCTAAAAACCAACATCTTTACACGGCTTACAAGGCTCTGCCCACCAACTCCGACCTATATCCCCAACATGTTTCCAGCTTCTCTCTTCCTCCTGTTCCCTACTAGACTTGTCAAAATTCTTCGAGTTTCTCTGCCATGCTGTGATCTCCCTGGACCCCCAATCTTTCTTCCAGTCATTTCCTCTGACCTACCAATATTTCCAATTCACTTGTTCTCAGGTCTCCACTGAAACAGGACCTTCTTGGGGGATGTATCTTTAAATGCCTACCCTTGGTTTACACTCCTGTGCCATCCAGGGTCTTCCTTATAAGCTCTTGGTCACTTGTAATTGTTGAGTTAATTCCAGGATACAGTGGATCGAAGGGCCGATGTTTCTTTGTGCATGGTCTGGAATAAACATGTGAAAGTGCAAATTCCTGGGTGTCCTCAGACTTAATCGGAATTCTTAGGAACTAGAGTCTGGAAATGAATACTTTGAACAAGCTCCACTGATGATTCTTAAGCACAGCAAAGTTGGAGCACTGTTGCCATGAGTGCTTGGCCCACGGAACAGGAGAGGACTCCCTGCTCCTGGCCTAGCTGGGCAGAGAGGTAGGGCTTCTGGATGGGGAGTTCATGGCTGGGGCACAGACTCTCAAAATATCCTCAGAAGCCTCTCCCTCCTCAGGTTCTCAGCTCTTACTGCATGGCTCAGATTTCCAGCTGTCTCATGACCACTTGACAAGCACATATTTCACAAAAAGGGGAGAATTTTCTAGAACTGTCAGCACGAGCAGACTTTCTATTTCCTATCCCGGGGGGTCTGCCGCATAGATTACTCTCCTCCAGCACTCTCCTGACACATGCATAAGCCTCGCTGACAATAAAAACCCCACTATCCAAAGTTATGGGGATGGAAGAAATGAATGGAGAAGGCCAGTATTTATCTATGAGATCTGACTTCCTTCAAGGATATTTTCATCTGTGACATCTCTTCCACTGTTCTTTTGAACAGCTGCTTAAATCTTGTTGTTGCACAAAGAGCAGGGATTGTCAAATCAGACATCATTTGGTGATTACATGACCCTGCATACATTTCTTTACCTTCTCTGGAATTCAGATTTCTCCTCTGTAAAAAAAAAAACAAAAAACAGGCAGACTGCTCACCTGGAGGGGGATTGAAATTCATGAAAGGACTGGACACAGGGAGGCCCCCCAAGGAATGGAACTGCTTTTCCCTTGCCCTCTCTGCCCAGTGTACGTCAAACTTCGGCGTCCAAAAGGGCCAGCACTGCTCTGACAGCAAGATCACCCCTGCTTGCAGATTTTAAATTGTATTATTGTCATCGTTGAACCAAGCAGTAACAATCCTTGCTTTGATAAAGGACTCTAACTTTTATCTTATTTCATCCTTTTTCTAAGATTGGCAGGACTCACAGCCTCATTTTCCATAGGAGGAAATTCAGAGACTTAGAATGGTCAGGGTTTTTTCTTATGATCAATTAGTGATCTACCTGGATTCAGATTTTGACTTTGCTACTTACTAGCTGTGTGATGTGGGAACAACCCCCATGCCGCCACCAAAAACACAATGCACCTGCTGGGCCTTTGTCTAAGGGTTCGGTGGTCCCTTCACTCCCCTTCACATCATGATCATGATCTTTATTTCACAGGTGAAGAAACTGAGGCAGAATGAAGTAAACCTGTTGTCCTGGATCCCACTGCTGGAAACATCCTTGGGACAGTGGAGCCTGGCACCAGACTGTCACTCATGACCACCATGGTTGAGCTTTCTAAGCCGTTGCTACCTTAGTCGCCAGGTGTAGGGGCGATTAGAGTTAGTAGTACCTTGTGGGGATGGAGTGGCCAATTGAGCAAGGTGGTGCAAGTAAAATGCTTAGCCAGCAGCTGGCCGTGTAAGTGTCAGGCTGTGCTATTTGTTACGTCTCATGTTAAGGCGGTACTTGGAGCATCACTGATGTCTCCTGTCACCATGGTGGTGGAATGCAAATGTTGGCTTTGCCCCTGCTTGCATGGCCTGGCTGAGTCCTCTATGTGCCCCAAACTGGCCACAGGCTCTTTTTGATGCCCCCATCCTACTAGAAGTGATTCTACTCCAGCTCCCACTGACGGCCTTGGGCCTTCAGCTCTTGCTTCCATGCCCTGGTTAGCAAAGGTGTGGAGGGAGAGTGCTTCGTGAGAGACTGGCCTTGGCAAGTCTGCCTGCTGTGGGCACATAGGAGGGAGCCAGGTCCTGGAGCTGCCCCCTCTCCTGCTGTCCATCGTTCCCCGAGCCCTACATCACGTTAGCTCTTTGTAGGGCTGGGTCTCTGTCTTCTCCATCCCGGCCCACTCCTCACCATCCCTCACCTGGGGTAATTTTGGCAACCTTCCAAATTGTCCTCTTTATCAAGACTCTAGACCAGGAGTTAGCAAACCACAGTCAGTGACCAAATCCGGCCCTGGGTCTATTTTTATGGCCCTGAAGCTAAGAATATTTTTACAGTTTTTAAAGGGTTGTAAAAGCCAACCAACCAAACAAACAATAAAAACAAAGAAGGAGATGCAACGAAGACCACAAAGCCTAAACTATTTACAGTCTGGCCTTTTATGGATACCTCTCGCTGATGCTTGCTCTGGACCGTTCTTCACTTTGTAACATTTCCATCTTCCTCTAGCTCCAAGGGCCCGTCCCCCACCTAACTCAACACATTGGGTCACTACCCTGCTCAAAAATCTTTAAAACACACTGCCTGTAAGGAAGGCACCCTGGAGGCGGTATGAGAAAATCTGGATTCAAATCCCAATCCCTCCCGAACCTCAGTTTCCTCATCTGTGCAATGGAGTTAGTCATAGTGCCAACCCACGGGGGCCCAATGACTGTGAGGTGTGTAAATGCCCTTCGAGCTGCAAAGCACAATTGCAAGTGTGAGATTATTTTATAACTCTTCTGTCCATGGGCAGCGTCCATACCCCAGAGCCTGCTTTGAAGGCTGTCCTCCTTTTCCTTTTCCACCTCATTCCTTGTGATTCTCCACATGACGTCCACCCCACGGAGCTTTGTTCTCACCCTGGCTTGGCTGACATGCTCTTCCCTGTGTCCTCTTGCCTTTGAGTCCTACCTGATCGTCAAGGTTCACACGTGGTGGGCTGTGCCTATGTTGTATGGTTCCTGGAATCTGTGTGGGGACATTTGGAGGAAAGGAAATTGTGACAGAGCGTTCCCAACTCA
Organism: Eubalaena glacialis; assembly: GCF_028564815.1. Lineage (NCBI taxonomy): Eukaryota > Metazoa > Chordata > Mammalia > Artiodactyla > Balaenidae > Eubalaena > Eubalaena glacialis. The sequence goes on along the minus strand of NC_083717.1, from coordinate 189,376,480 downwards.
GAGGGATTGTGCTCCAGGCCCGCGAAGCCATTAACCATTTCAATCTGTGCGCCAGTTTTAAATCTTCTCCTCCCTTTCTTTCTTTTTTCTTCTTTTTCTTTCCAACACTCCAGCATGACACAGTGCCTGCTGTGCAGTAAAAATATTTTGGCTGTCTCCCTCTTAAAAACTTTCTAAAAATACACAGAGGCATCTCACAGGCACACATGGCTGGCTTTGACGGTTGCCTTCCAGGTGACAGAAACACAACCCAAGCGTACATCGCTCCTGGGGACCAGCACGGACAACTCCTGGCTCAGCCTTCCAGACAAGATGCTAGGAAAGTAGCAGCTGTGTTTGATATGGAGCAAAAATTCACCCTCTCTGCCGGCCATTAGAAATATGCAGAACTCTCATTTATTTGTAGAAATCAGGAGGAATGTGCCTTAAATGAAAGTAGAATGTGATTCATCCCTTTTGTGTTGCCTTTTGTGTTGTAAGATCTGCTCAAGAAAAATAAGAAGTTTGGAAACTTTCCCCTCTTTAAAGCCCTAGGTTTCTTGCCTGGACTTGGTTAAACTTTTGTCTCACTGATAGACATTGTAGAGTCCTAGAAGATCACTGGGCAGACAGCCAGGGAAACAAGGTACTAATTGCCACCTGTCACTAACCTTGGACAGGTCATGGGTTGTCTCTGAACCTCAGTCTCTTCTTCTAAACATTGAGAGGATCTAAATAAATGAACTATCAGACCCATTCCAGCTCTAAAATCCCACGATCTATTAGTTGTCTAATATTTAATACGTAATGTCTAAAATTCCATAATCTGCCAGCTGTCTAATATTTAAGACATAGTATGGGTCTAGAAAATAAGAGAATTTCTTTCACCATCAATAGTCACAACTTTGCAAGCTGATGCATATGGTTTTCATTCAATGTCCTCTTCACCGTGGGGATGTGTGCTGTGGCTACAGCAGAAGAGAATGTGTTTTTATCCAGTGGTCCCTGTGTGTTGGATGTTTATAACATGCTGCTGTGGTTGATATCATTCCCATTTCACCGAAGATAACACTGAGGCTAAGTGAGGTTGAAATTAATATTCAAACTCATATCTATGATATGAGCCCATTCTACTTAAAGGGCCCCAGTCTCATTAAGCATCCTCACAGTGGGCCTTCAGTTTACTGGTCTTTCAGGACATTCTGAGGTATGAAGAAATTTCTTATATTTGATACATTATTAATTAAGGTAAACCTATTTTGGATTGCAGTTTTTTCAATATATTACTTCCTATGATGTCTTGGTACTGTCTAAAAGTTTCTTGCTTATTCTGTGCCTAACATTAGTAAAGCCTCATTTAGGACTCTTAGATAATTTGGTCTTTTCACAAAATCAGTATTCCTTACTGTGTGCCCTGATTCAATCATTCATGTATATCTTCTTCACTATATTAAAAAGGTTTTCATGATCAATGCACTTTGGAAATATGAGATTAAATGAAGCTACATTAGTGTCCTTTCAGTAGGGTTTTTCAAAGCCTGTAATGCACAGATATATATTTGGAACCTCCGAGTGGGTGCTATAACTTGGTGCTTTTTCCAAAGTTATTTTGCCCTAGAACCGTTCTATCATTGCACTGATATCCACATAAATCAGTGCTACCCCCAGTTAATCTGAATTTCTCTCATTGACACTGAATCTGTGGGGTTTTGCTACAATGTAAAAAAAAGAAAAATGACTGTTATATTTTAGACACTTCATGGTTTCCAAAGCTTTTATCTTTCTTCGCTTCAAAAATAATCCTGAGAGATGGTTATGATTACTCCATTATATTCACATAGTAATGAGAATTTTAGCTCAAGATGGTACACAGAATAAATGTTGCCATTTTACCCCACTTCTGTGAACACATGGGGAAGATGGGGAAAATATTGGCAAGGTGTACTAAACACATAACAGTGATCTAAAATAAGAAAGGGGAGTCTCCAGATACCAGACGTGGAAATATTTTCTGAAAAGAGAGCTCTTGTTGTGATTAGGAGGGTCTGAATCCCTGAGGCCCAAGGGAGTGCTGGGAAGAGTCCAGTTCCAAGTATGAGGTTGGTCATGGCTTTGAGTCCTAGGAAGGGCTGGGGCTACTTCTGGGATCTGGGTGTGGCTGAGGACTGCACTTAATCCGTGAATCTGAAGTGAGGGCTGGAAATCTGCTACCTGACCCCCATTTCTAGAGTCTGCACTGCTGTCTGTCTACCCAGGGGTCTGGTTTAAAGCCCTCTCTAGTCTGGAGACTTGAGCAGTATCTTCTGCCCGTGGCAGGGCCCAAAGCCACCAAAGGGTAAAGACTCTCCTGAGATAAGTGCAACATAGAGCATGGGGTCCAAACTCAGACACATGCCATGATTGGAAGCCATGACAATGCACCCTGAGAGTCCCAGGATGCAAAAAAGAGAAATCCCCCAGGGCGATGATGACCACATAACCAAGATCACAAAACACTGAAGGAAGCTGAAGCCCATGGGAGACACACCAAACTGCAGGGAGTGGAAGAATATTCACGTGATGAAAAGAAAAGATCACAAAGAAATCTGAAAAGAAATTTAAAGTATTTTTCACATCCTGAAAAAAATAAAGGCTGCAAAGCAGCCACAAGAGAAGGAAAGAAGGCTATGGAGGAAAAGAGACTTTGAAATAATAACAGGGAGTTAGGATAGAAAAAGCAATGCTAACTTCCATGTACAAAAATACATTTTTTTGAAAATAAAATGTCCCTTACAACATGTGCTTAACAAAGGAAACCTCTAACACCATAACAGTTCAAAGAGAGAACAAGCTAGAAAAGTTGAGACAGAGAAGATGACCTGTCCAGAAGCACAACATCTGTCCAGTTCTAGGAGAAGAGACTGGACAGGACCGGGCACAGGACATATGTGAGGAGCACTGAAGACATGCTGTATGAATACTCCAATAGCTGGCTGTTGTCAGCTAGAAAAGCCTCCAAACACAACAGCTAAAAAGAAAACCCTATAATATATCAGAGGAAATTTTTAAAAAGTGGATTTCCGCTCGGTGCTTTGTGACCACCTAGAGGGGTGGGATGGGGAGGGTGGGAGGGAGGGAGATGCAAGAGGGAAGAGATATGGGAACATATGTATATGTATAACTGATTCACTTTGTTATAAAGCAGAAACTAACACACCATTGTAAAGCAATTACACTTCAATAAAGACGTTTAAAAAAAAAAGTGGATTTCCTACAAAGGAGTGAATATCACATTGATATCAGACTTCTCATCAGCAGTATTGGATGCCAGATGAATAATTAAGTAATATATTCAAAGAGAAAATACCTTTCTGCCATGAATTCTTTGCTCTTCCCAAGTAGTTTTCAAGAGTGAGGATATAATGTAAAATAAAGAGATGTAACGATACACACAGATCAGGAAGTTGACCACAGATCCTCTCTGGCAGAACAAGATGTCCTACAGTGAAGGTCAACACACAATGGCTAAATCCACCCACCACCTGGTTTTTTATGGTCTGTGGGCTAAGAATGGGTTTTACATTTTTAAATGACTGAAAAGAAATCAGAAGAAGAGTAAAATTTTGTGACACATGAAAATGATATGGAATTCAAATTTTGGTGTCCATAAATAACATTTATTGGAACACAATCATGCCTGTTTGTTTATATGATGTCTTGGCTGCTTTTAAGCTACAGACATAGAATTGAGTAGTTGCAGCAGAGACCATATTGCCTGCAAAGCCTAAAATATGTACTATCTGGTCCTTTACAGAAAAAGTTTTCCCATTCTTCTTTAGCAAGAAAAAATATGTGCCCAGGAAAAAGGAACTAGATGCAAGAAATGAGAGTAAACTGTATAATCAATGAATATTTTGAGAAATCTAAATAAAGACTGTTAACTAATAATAATAGTACAATAATCATCATTTTAAAAAATTTAAATGTGTAAAACAACTAAATTTCAGACAACAAAGTAATCAGGTAGGGAGTTTTGGGGAAAAAGCAAATAATCTACACAGATTGTCTTGCTTAGGACATGATGGTACACATGATATTTGTGTCTTTCAGAAAAGAAATTAATACATATATTGAAATCTTTTGAGAGACATTAAAAAATAAAGAGAATATATAATTCCTACATTAGTTGGAGTTAAAAAAAAAAAAGCATTAAAGAAACCTCAATCATCAAGTGGAAAGAGAGAAAGGGGAAAAATAAGAAAACAAAAAAACATAGTAGAAAGTATAGAGAAGGCAGAAATAAGCACCAAATTTGAGTAATTCCAACATAAAAGAAGTTAAACTCACCTAAAACAGACTCACCAAAATATGACAAAATGCTGTTTGCAAGAGATCTTGCTAAACAAATAGTTCCAAAGATTGAAAATGAATGGCTAAAAAAAAGAAAAAAATGATACAAGTGAACTTACTTACAAAACAGAAACAGACGCACAGACATAGAAAACAAACTTACAGTCACCAAAGGAGAAAGAGAAAGGGGGGGGGGAGGGATAAATTAAGAGTTTGGAATTGACATATACACACTACTATATGTAAAATAGATAAATAACAAGGTCCTACTGTAAAGCACAGGGAACTATAGTCAGTGTTTTATAATTACCTATAAGGGAAAAGAATCTGAAAAAGAATATATATATAAACTGAATCACTGTACGGTATACCTGAAGCTAACAAAACATTGTAAATCAACTATACTTCAATAAAAAAAAAAAAAAGAATATGGATGGAAAGAGACATCCAGGCAAAACTCTCACCTAAAGAAAGTCGGTATGTCAATATTAATACCTGGAAAAAAAAGAACAAAGAAGATGCTACCTGATAATAAAACGACTAATTTATAGGTTATGAACTAGTGGTACTCTTAAAAATGTAAAAACCATTTGGGATTTGCAGGCCTTACAGAAACAGTCTGGTGGTCTGGATTTGGCCACCTGCTCAAAGTTGCCACTGGGCTGCAAGGTCATAGAATCTTCATTCTCTAGAAAGAAAGAAAATTGGGAGAGAGCAAGGGTACCAGCAGAAAGGCAGGCGTGAGACATGCTCTGACCTCTGAGCACAGTCTGCACTTGGGTGCTTAGCTGGGAGGCTGTGATCTGAGCTCAGCTCACAGAGAACATGGGTCCTGAACCACGATCCACAGAGACAAGCAAAGATCCTTGAAATTCTACTTTCTAATCCTCACGATAAAGATTCACCCAGCTGGAATTTTTAGACGCAAGTCTTCCTTGGCCATTTGTGAATACAAGAACTAACCCAAAGTATAAACCCAGAGGTGGTCAAGCAATGGAGCTTGGGTGGAGAGGGATGCTGTGGGTGGTGGGTGGAGCCTGCCTTTGGAGTCCCAGCTCCACCCCATCCTGGTCCAGTGCCTGCAGACACCGTATTTCCTCATTCCAAAGTGCATTGTCCTTCTTCTTGGTTATATTTTTGCTGTTGATTTCTAATTGTACTGTGACCATGATTTGCATGATACATATTTTGGGAGGAGAGAGGAGGATTAGACTTAGAACATGATCAATTTTTATAATTTTCCATATGTACCAAATGTAAAAGATATACATTTTCTGTCTGTTGGGTATACACATTTTCTACCTCTATCAGTATATCTATAAGTTATACTACACCTATGTACTTACATGTGTGTGGTACATCAGCATTTCAATAGTGATATTCAACTCCACTATATCTTTTACTTGTGTTACATCTGTTTTATCATTTTTTGCTTTAGGTGTGTCAGAGAAGCTCATTTGGGTTGGGGGTTTATCTATGTTTTTCTGGCAGTTCAATCAAATTTTTAGTCTTTGTAATTTGGTAGTTACATTATTAGGTACCAGGAGGAAAAAAAACAAACAAACAACTTTCTTTCCTCCCAAGGTCCATTCCCCATGCCTTCCTTATTAGCAGAATCCCTACATTGTTGGAAGGAGCAATACCCCTAATTTAGAAATGATACCCCCCCTCCAAAAGAAAACAAAAGGAGTTGGTGAGAATGTGGGGAAATTGGAATCCTTGAGCATTGCTCGTGGGAAGGTAAATGACACAGCCACTGTAGAAAACAGAATGGCATTTACTCAGCAAGTTAAATGCAGAATTACCATAAAATGCAGCAATTTCACGTCTGGGTATGCACTCGAAAGAATTGAAGGAAAGTGCTTGAACAGATACTTGTACAACAGTGTTTATAGCAGCGTTATTCACAATAGCCAAACGTGGAAACAACCCAAATGTCCATCAACAGAGGAATGGGTAAACAAAATGAAGTAACATTCTATCTATAGAATGAAATATTATTCAGCCTTAAAAATGGATGAAATTCTGATACATGATAAAGCATGAATGATCTCTAAGGACATTGTGCTGAGTAAAATAAGCCAGATGTAAAATGACAAATATATATGATTCCATTTACACGAGCCACCAAGAATAGACAAATTCATAGAGACAGAGAACAGAATAGTGGTTTCCAGGGGCTGGTAGTGGGAGGACACGAGGAGGTTATTCTTGAATGGGGAGGATGTATTTTGTTTGGGATGATGATAAATTTCTGGAGATGGATGGTGGTGATGGCTGCACAACAACATGAAAGTACTTAATGCCGCCGAATTGTATATTTAAAAATTATTAAGATGGTAAGTTTTATGGTACGTCTATTTTACCACAATAAAAATAATGTAAAAACTCATATTTCCCAGCATCTTTGCAGAGAGGATGTAGGAAAAAGCAGCTGGATGAGGCTTCGAGGAAGAAACCACTCCCAGGCCCTGATTGCCCTTTCCTGCCTTTCTCTCATTCTTTCTCTAGCTCTGGTCGCACTCCCCTGGAATGAGGGGCCATCACTCAGGACCCCCATGTGTTTCCCCTTTGCAGAGCATGTGGCAGAACGTCCAAGGTCCTCACTTGGCTCGGGCATCCTGGACCAGACCCTGACGTGAAGGCCATATGGAGGGTTGACTCAGATCTGCCTTCCCTTTGTCAGAAATCCTTCATCGTGCCCTAATCTCATGATGTGATTTCACTGGAATGCAGCAGGAAGAGCAGCACGTTATAGAATTAATTGCATTCAGCTTTAAGGCCTGGGACTAATTGATACGCAGCCCTAAGTGCGTGGAAAGCGGGTATCGCAGGGCTGCTGTGCCGGGCATGGGCAAGAGTGATGCCGCCCGTGACCACTTCCACTTCTTCCCGACTTTCTCCCGGACACTCCCTGACTTCAGCTCACCCCCCGCCACACTCCTGCTGTCCCCCCTTTTCACAGGTGAGGGATCTTCAACCCCAGGAGGTGGTGAACGGCCCCAGATGACACACCTCATAATGGACCAAGATGAGAGCCAAACGTGAATCTGTCAGCTTTGAGTTTATTTTCTTTCTGAATCTGTTCCTCTCATTCAAAGAAAGTGTCTCCTACACTCTTCCTTACAATTCTGCTCTATTGTCTCCAAAGGACTGCTCAGGAGCTTATTCATTATTAGGGGAAGAAAGATGAAAGGGTTGTGTTTTTTTCAGGGGGAACTTATACCTGCTCAAAGCTTCCCAACTGATGTCAGTTTTGGGCTGCGGGCTCTCCGCTTGCTCCTAAAATCAACCCTTTTCCTAATATCCAGCTCCATCCTCCATGGGAGGTTCCAGACCCTATGGAAGAGCAGGGAACTTTTGTCTGCAATTTTTGGTGCCCCTCAAATTACAAAGCTCTGGGCCCCTTTCTTCTCTCCTTTTTCATTGCCTGAATGAATCTTAATTGTCACCTGAAATTCTCTAACCATCTTCATCAATTATGAAATATTCATTTATCAAAGAAAAACAGTTCTGTTCAAAGCACTGTGCTAGTCACAGGGAACCCGGAATAACAAAGTCTTGGTTTGCCACCAACTCACAGTCTAGTAGAACGTGTGATATATAAACAGATAGTGATGATTAATGTTTATTAGAGGCTTACTTTTACGTACATTGTCATTTAATCCTTTACACACTGTAACCTCATTTAATCCTCAAAACAAACAACTGTACAAGGAAGGTATTATTATCAGCCTATTTTAGGGATGTGAGGGTTTCAGATGAGAAGGGAGGAGGTAGAGACGGGGTTCCTCCTTTAACCAGGATGGCAAAGGCCACACTCTTACAGTAGGTGATGAGACCACTTGCATTAGGATGTGATGCTCATTTGCTTAAAGGATAAAGGTGGGTAGTATCAACTCTGCTGCTGATGTTATAGGGCACAGTGCTTAGAGCAGGGTAGACACTAAACCAAAGTTTGAAGGACTAATCAGAGCTCACCAGGGAGAGGACAGAGGAAACAAAGACCCACCATCCCAGTGCAGCTCAGCATGTTAGCACGAGTGCAAAGAGTTTAGCATTGATAATGCCTTTAGCAAATCTGGGGGGCAAGTGGGGTGCAGAAAGCAAGGACCTGGAGTTGAGGGTGGGAAGCGAGTGGGGCCAGGTCATGGGAGTCCTGCAAGCCTTGCTAAGGGGCTTGGACATCTTCCTGTGGGAGACGGAAGATGCAGACATGTTTACAGCAGAAGCTGGTGTGACGGAGAACACATATGAAGCTGTTTCAGGGGGGTGGGCACATAGCAGGTATTCAGTTCCTGCCTGTGAAACAAACCGATTTGCTCTGGAGGCATCTCTCAGTTTCCAGTTTAGATTGTTCATTAACACAAAGAACTAAACTGCAGCAAAAGCCAACAATATGTCTATTACATGCCCATGTCTGTTTTAGACCATTCACAGAATAATTATCAGGATGACTAACAATGGATGATTTATTATAAATATCAGCTTTGCTGCTTGTTAATTCAGAACCAAAATATTTGCCCATTTCCATCCCAAAGGGGAAAATCTAGTTAGTTTGTTCCCCATGTTATAACTATGAAATTAAATTAAATGAACTGAATGAAATGCATGGGGGTAAATAAACTATTTAATTTAATTCACACAATGAAGAATAATACTGACTACATCTATAGTTGGCTAAATAAACCAATTAACTATTTTCTCTTTAGACAGCACAAGCCAATAGTGCAGCCACGACAAAAGAAAAAGAAAAAGAAAAAGAATAAAAGCAAAAGAACGTGTCTTAATTAGATGTGATCCAAATGGATCTTGGGTCACCACCCTGGCTTCCGGCTCGCTCACCACCTTGACTGATCCTGACATTGGCTTCAGGTGTTTCTCCTTCTTGTCATCCAGTTTTTGTTTGTTTGTTTGTTTGTTTTTTTATCACAAATTGAGAGACTTAAGCCTATGGGGTCAAGTGAACCAGGGCTTAAATGCATAGGCAGGTTACACAACCTCAGTCTCCTCATCTCTAAAATGGGAACCATAGCAGTGACTATTTCCTGTGATGGGGCTGAGGATGAAATGAGGCAATGATGTAAAAGCATAGCCCAGTGCCAGGTGCATAATCACCGCATCCTTGTTGGTGCTTCCTGCTGGCTTGGGTTCTAACCTGCCTGAGACTATGGCGATGCCCTACTCTGAGAGTCAGGAGAACTAAATTCTTTCAACCACTTTCAACCACTCTTTCCTGAGCACCTACTGTTTGCCTGGTTTTTGACTCGAGGTGTTGGGGGCTGATAGGTATATGAATGAGACTCCCAGGGCTGCCCTACAGGATCCTATAGTCTAGCAGGTGAGTCAAGGATAGGTCTACACACATCACATCTTGGAATTTCACAAGAACATGCTGAATGGGACTTCAGAGTTTAAGGAGACTCTGATTACTGTCCTGGCCTCTAGAAGTCACTGACAGCGGGGGTTCTCAGGAAGCTGGCATATAGCCTCTGACAACAGTTTCAAGCCTCTTTTCAACACTATTTCTGCCTCTACCTGACTCCAATTCTTAGTGTAACTGAAGCTGATTCAGAGTAAGGTGGGGGGTCCTGAGTGCTGCTTCTGGTTGGCCCAGGGGTCAGCATCAGCAGAGAGGAGAGTGAGAGAGACAGTTTGCTGCCAGCAGAGGAGTCCTGGACCAGTGTCGGGCACCCAGGCCAGTCCAGGAGTGGCAAAGAGCTTTTCCCTCCCAGGGCCTCAGTTTCCATATCTGTGAAGTGGGGGTGGGAAGAGTTTCCCTCCAGTTCTGAGACTCTTTAGGGAGAAATTCTTTTTTTTTTTTAACATCTTTATTGGAGTATAATTGCCTTACAATGTTGTGCTAGTTTCTGCTGTATAACAAAGTGAATCAGCTCTATGTATACATATATCCCCATCTCCCCTCCCTCTTGTGTCTCCCTCTCACCCTCCCTATCCCACCCCTCTAGGTGGTCACAAAGCACCAAGGTGGTCTTAGGGAGAAATTCTTGAGTAACGAGTGCAGCTCTGTTCTCCAGGGAAAGGAAATTCATTATGCATTCTTTGGACACATACTTTGTGAGCACCAGCAGTTGCGTGAACCGAAGTGGGTGCTGGGGTAGAGAAAGGTTTAGCCCAAGGAGCCCACAGTCCAGTGGGTGACACAGACACACAACATCACTCGTGACAGTGTTGAGTAGTGACAAACTGTAGACTACTGGGTCAGGGCGTAACCATGAATACATAGTTACTCATGATGGAAATTGTACCCAACCCAGCCTGGGGGGAATCAGCAAAGACTTCCTGGAGGAGCTGAAGCCTCATATGAGTCAGGAAAGTCAAGAACAGATCAAGGAAGTGGAAAGTGTGAAGTCACCTGGTGCACAGTCTAAGCTGGGAGATGCAAGCTCTTTGGTGTTGTTGGAATTGAAAGACACGAGGACGTAGAGAGAGGCCCGGTCAAATCGAGAAGGACATTCTATGTCTTGCTAAGGAACCGGGACTGGGTCTTCTAGGTGCAGGGTGACTTTGAGGGTGAATAGAAATTGCAGTGATGTAGGAAAGGAATCAAGAAAACTTGAGGAGATAAAATCTTTAGGATGTTAGGAATGCAGGAGAGGGAGCAGGGCCCCACTTTCTGTCTTGAGCCACTGTGGTGGAGGGTACCCAAACCACAGGGGAAGGAATCCCTGGAGGTGAGAGCTTCCAGTTTAGGAGCTTCAGGTGTGAGGAACAGGGCAGTTTCCGGAAGAGAAGACGATAAGCTGTCGACCCAGAGTTCAGAGAGAGAGGTTTCAAGATGGGAGATTCAGATTTGTATGCTGCGATGGCCCAAAAATAGCAAGGAAGGAGAGGCACAGAGCCAATGGCATTTGGTGCTTCATCAGAAGATGAGCAAATCCTCCCTCCCTCTCCCCACCCTCTGCTGTCATCTGGCCACCCCCATGTGGCTCCAGTCCTCCCAGCCTTGAGAGGAATGGGCAGTTCAGAGTCTGTTCCCCTCCCTCAGTTTAAATCTCCATCTTCAAACAGAGAAGAAAATCAATAACAGGTGAGGACACAGCATTTGACTGAAACCTGATAATCCCTCCCCATAATACCCTATGTATATGTTGTTCTTTCCCCAAGCTCCCTTAATTCCCTGTGGATGTTAATGACAGATCATCAAGTAATCTTCTCCAGAAGAGCCCATCCTCCGAATGCAAAAACACAACTTTTTTTGGTGGGTTCTGCTAAGGGCCCTGGGGTCCCCAGGGGCTTCCTCTGCCTTCTCCGAGGGAAGATGAGGAATTGTAAAAGTCTGGGGTCATCCCAGGAAGGCAGCAAATGGCATTTTGAACGTCCGTACTTGACACCCCTCCCCCCGAATAAATTTGCTAAGTTATTGTGTGGTTTTTGTTTCTTTGCTTTTGTTTTAAATCAGGGGACTTCTGATTCTTCCGCAGAAGCATTAACTAGCTCTGAATGATGCCCTGAGGTAGAGCTTAAATCCAGCTGTCGGGACCTCTTCTCTCCCACTCCTCTTCACCTCCAATTCCGATCCGTCTTTTTAGCCTTATGTCTTGATCTGCCTTGTGAGAGGAGACTGCTGGCTTGGCCCAGTGAACTGGGAGGCTGGGGAGGACCGGACAAGTTGACTCTTCACCCCTCCATGTCCTCCCTGAGCTTCACGCAAATTCTCACACGTGACAGGTGCTCCAGCAAGGTTTTCTGGGACAACGCTTGTTTCCCCAGAACAAATCTCCTTGCCTTTGCCCCTTCGGTGACCCCGGCCTCCAAGCCCGTCCCCCATCTCTGCATTTCAAACATCTAGCTCCAGAGTACCATTCTCTGGAAGCCTTTCCCAGTGTCTCCCAGCAGTGGACCATCTGTGTGTCCCTCTGCAATAGACACCCGCTCTGCACCCCGCTAAGTGTTTCTGAGTGTATTCCTCCTGTTTCTAAACCAAGCCCTCCCATGCCCAGGACCCAGATGAGGACTCTCGGGTGCTTGTGTGGCTCTTGGGGGCTCCTAGAAACATCTCTTCAGCCATTAGCTCTGCCCATGCTCTGGGCCTTGCGAACGCACAGTCTTCTAGCACAGAGTTGTCGCAGGGACATTAAAGGGTCATGCAGGCTTATGACGGGGGTAAAGCCTATCTCAGGGCCTTGCCAACATGATCCCCTTCTCCAATCCCACACAGAGTCACATCTTCACGTCATGGTACCTCTGGCATTTTGCAGCCAGCATTTACCTTGATACAGCATCTTGGTGGAAACTGACAACTTACTGTTTCCATGCTAAGGTATTGGTCCCCTACTTGTCTGTAAGGAAACCTTCTCTCCAGTCTGACCTACTGCCCAGTGGCTTATAGGAAGTACATGATCAGTGCCCATTGGATGGCTTTGGCTACTGCATCAGTCCATCTGTAGTATGATGTGGTATTGGTGGCAAGGTGAAATGGAATAACAGAGTTTGAATATTATCTTTGCTTAATAGCTTAGTGACCTTGGACATGGTGTGGGCACCGCACACCATGCTAGGACTGGCCTAGGCAAGGGGGAATGGCTTAGAAGCTAGAGACCCTGCTAATGATTCAGGCAATCACCACCTCATATGTTGTGTTGCCTACACTCAAGACTCAGCTATGTGCCAGGCCCCTGCTATAGGCTCTGGGATATAACCACGGGTTAACTATTTTCTTCACCACAAATGAGCTAAGTCTGTTGGGAGAAACATACATGTAGGCAGGTCAAATCTAACCCAGTGAACATTGCCCAAGTGGATTAGCCCACCTTGTGTGGAAGAAGACAGGGCCAGTGATTTTTCTAACCTGTCAGTTGAAATTGCCTCTTTTATTTGACTTCTACAAACACACCAAGAAGATGAGAGAGTGAGGCAGTGAAAGGCCTGTGACTTTGGCCTTCACTACCTACGTGACCATGGATATGTCATCCCACCTTTGAGCCTATGGTTCCTTCTGTGAAATGGGGAACAATCTGCCAGTGTGTCCAGAAGCTTGCTGGACGCTCTGTATGTATGAAGCACTGGCCCATGAAAGCCTGTCCTCCCTGAATGCTAGTCGTGACCCCAGTTCGTCCCATCCACACCTAAGGGGTCAACTTGCAGAGTGACAAGAAGCAGGCATCCTGCACCAGAGACGCTGGCTGCCACCTGTGCGTTCTTACTGCTGTGGGACCAGAGATATTGGAGAGGTCTTTGTCCCACTGCTTTTCTAACTTTCGCTCTTTCCTCTAACATGACCTCCATAGAAGCTGACCTCATTGCCTCTGAGAAACTCCACTTAGAGTCTCACTAAATCGCCACTGGGTCCTGTGAATCTTCCCACTCAAGAGAACAAAACAAGAGAGAGTGGCAGTGCGTGGATGGAAATCTTCTGCCGGTCCCAGATGGTGCACTGACTGCTCTTTCAGGGAATGGGTGCCTCTCGGCAGAGCTGCAGATGCAGGAGGCTGTCTGCTCGGAAAGCTGGATGCCGGCCAGCTGCTTCAGGACTCAGCGCCTGGGACCATGCAGGGCACAACTCTGTAGATCTGTCCCTGTGTCCTTGGGTCCTGCAGGAGGCAGGGACCCACCCTCGATTGCCCACCCAGTGTAACACGCCACCTGAGCTTGGGTCACCTCTCTGCTGGGTCTGACCAAGGAGTGTTCACCCTTACCTTGAATATTCCAGAGAGAAGGAAGTCACCCAGCCAGAACAAGCATCCACAGACACAGAAATGTTAAAATGATCTTTTTTACTTTGTAACAACACTTGAATTCTTGTAACTTCCACAAATTCATCTCATGTCGAAGACACATATTTGAAATTTGGACTCTGGAATTTGACAACCCAATCATTTCTCCAGTTGATGAGCAACTTAAAGACAGTGACCTGCCTTGTCTGTATTTACAACACCAGCTGGCAGAAGAGAGTGGCCGATGGATGCATAGTCAAAGCTCTTAACAAAGTCTGTTACAAATATGATTGAATGAATGAATGGATGGATGGATGGATGGATGGATGGATAAATTGTGGCTTGACTCCATCTTCCCAACTTCTTGCTCTGTGATCTTGTGCAAGTCACATAACCTCTCTGAGCTTCAGTTTCCTTATCTGAAAAGCAGGAATACTGCCGTTCTCATAATTACACTCTTTCATCTGTCCCTCCATTTATTCAATTATCATTACTCATTTCTCTGTAGCAGTCTGTGTGCTGGTTGCAGGGAATTCAATGGGAAGGAGGGAAGAGAATGCAAAGCAGGACCCCATGAAGCACGCCATGTCGTGGGGACACTACCAGTGCACCCCCATGGGGCTAGGAGAGCAAAAGGGGGCTCAGGGATGTGGGCACAGCCCTCAGGACAGCATCGTTGCTCACGAGTGCCCAGGCCTCCAGTTCCTTTCCCTCACTCACCCCCACAGGCCACCTCATCAGATTTCTGGAGTCAGTGATCAGAGTTATCCATTCCAGACCCCTACATATCTGTGTCCGGGATAAGAACTATTTTCAATGAACATTTGGTATGTGCCGGCAAAAGCTGCCTGGGGCTTTGCATGGGTCATGGCCCACAGTTTTTCCAGGACAAGCACAGGCAAAGGCCTCTCTGATGACGCCTTCCCCTCTGATCTCTCTCCATCACATCACCCTGTTTTCTTGTCTTGATTTCCTTCTATTTGACATTATTAAAGAAAAATGCCTTGTCTCCCTCCCTCTTGTGTCATCCATCCATCCACTTACTTTCCTAACTACGCTTAAAGTTCCTGCTTCCTCCCTCAGAAATAGTGCAGAGCAGACTCCATGTCTGTCTTGCTCTCCCTGCATCAGTGCTTCCCTCAAGACCTGCCCCTTAGAAGGTCTCCAATAAATATTTATTGAATATACAAAGAACCCTCAGTACTTACGAAAGTTAATCTTGGGCTGTGCTACTTACTCCCTTCACCCAGTTCTCCTAAATTGACATATCCCCTCCAGGAAGAATCCTCACCTCCACTTGCTGCCCCAGGCAGAATTCAGCAGACTTTGCACCACACCATCCTTGCATTCTGTGTACATCTTTACTTCAGTGCTTAATGCGCCATGTTGTGACAGCTTGCACGCATGTCTCTCTCCTCCATCCCATCACCAGAGCATGGTCAGGTCTTGGTCATATTCACTTATCCATCCTCCATGCTTAACAGATCTTAGTGTATGGTACGTAATTAATAAGGGTGTATTGAACAAATGAATGAGTGAGCAGCCTGGTTGGAATTCAACTTTGGACAAAATCAGAAAATACCTGAAAAGGCTCAAAGGCAGGTTGAAGTCCAGGCTTATTTGGGTTGCGGGGGGGGGGGTAAATTTCCAGAACTAAGTCCACCTGGCATCTTACAAGAATAACAAAGAGACGTTCCCTATTACTTGGTTTTCTAAAGATCCAAGGCATAGCTACTGAACGTGGTTCTCAAAATGTCCTTGATAAACATCAGTCCAGTCATTTTGGCTTTTGAACCATCAGTACTTTAGGCCAATACCCGCCATTTCCTTTCATCCTTCATCAAAACTTGATTAATATTTATTGGGTGAGTCTCATATGCCTGCAACAGGTACTTTATAAAATTAAAATATATTATTCTGTCCACCACTCTGCATGATGGATATTTTATCACCATTTTCCAGGGTTAAAAAAAAGCCCAAAGAACATAAATAATTTGACCAAAATCATAGGTTCATACCTAGTGAATCTGTCCTGTTGTTGATCAGACTCTAAAGCTCTGTTCTTTTTATTTCACTAAAAAGGCACAGAATCATAGGGAAGTAGGAAACCTTAGATGTCACCTGGTTCCCACTTTCCACCCAATGCAAGGATCTCTTAACATTTTTCCCAGAAGCAGCTTCTTTTATGCTGTTATCATCTTCATGTCTTCCTTATCACCACTTTTTCATTGCTGTCATCATCCTCTTGACCATCATTGACATGCTCACCATTTTGTGCAGCTACAAAGTCTCACAGCTTGTAAGTCAGAGCTAAGACATGAACCCAGAACTGCTTTGACTGCTGTGATGCTTTTCCTCGTAATTCTTAGATTGGGAAACTCTTTCTTCATGAGATAATACATCTTCCTTTTTTTTTTTTTTTTTTTTGTTGGTCAACTGTAATGGACAGAAAGGTCTTTAATTAGTATACAAAGGGACCAAACACTTGAACGGCCCTAGTTTCATGCTGTGGATAAAATTTTAATTCCTCATGTATATCACAAACTTCTCTTTAGATATTTGGCAACAATGCTCAGTAGTACCTATTTTTTATTTTGTGATTATTTTAACCCCTCTTTCCTGAGCCATACCCAGATTCATCTCCTCCCTGTGAAAATGCGCTGATACAAAGTACAACCTCTCCTCCAAGATGGGGTCTGATTTGGCAGCCCTTCTAGACATGGACATAGTGGAAATTGGTTTGTGATGGCACATCCAAGAAGTGTTTGCAATGGTGAGGTGGAGAAATTCTTGATGGGTAAAGTTTGGAGGGTGAAAGTGTGGACAGTCACACCGGGCAATATGGACCCATGGCCAAAGATGGGTAGACAGGCAATACCTGGGACACAACCCTCTTCATAAAATGTGAATATTTCTGAGTTAGGGTGAAGTAGTGTGGTGGAGTGAATGGTTATCCTACTTTCAGATTGCTTGGATCTAGTCTCAGCTCTGCCATGAACTTGCTGTGTGACTTTGGTTAATCCATTTTCCTTCTCTGATCTTCAGATAGACCATCTTAAAAACAAGAGTTAGATGTAATGATCTTCACGTTTGAAACTTCTATGAATCAAAGGATTTAGAGCAAAGGAATAAAGCTACTGGATTTAAGACCCACCAAACATCGATTCTGCTTTGAGAAAGATGAGGGCCAGCCATTCAAATGAGCCATTCTCCCCATACACGTGGAAAATAAAAAGAAGACCGCGCAGTGACTCTGCATCAGTGTTTCAAACTTATTTAGAAATACGAGTTTCATATAAAGAAAGGGGCATAACCTCTTGAAGGGTTAGACCTGAAATGCAACTGAGAATATAATTGAACTTACTTATTACATGGTAGAGTGTCATTTTGATACCAGTGAGTTTCAAAGGAAATTTCATTGAGTTAGTAAGAATGGGAGGCAATGAACTTGCTGTTCAAAACAGTGACCCTCCGCCCAGGTATCATGTTCTCAGTCTCTTCCACATTGAGAAGCAAGGCTGAGGTCAGCATGAGCTCATGCCCACCACACCAGAGCTAAACTTTCACCAGACCCTGGCTCATATTTTAAGACAGATTATTAATATGTGGGGTTCATAGTAAAGTAATGCTTGTTATATGAACTTAACACCGAAACGAAAATGATCACAGATAACTTATCAGCTATTCTTTAAAGAAATTACAGATCACATTTTATTATTTACATAATGACCTGATTATGTTTAGTTTCAAACTGAATGAAACATGAAGCCCTCTGGAACGGAGATGATCTATCAGGCATCCAGATGTACATCTTGCTTACACCACCTTTGATACTTTGCAGAATAAATTGAGGTGTACATAAAACCATATAATACATTTAACATTTTTTTCTCTTCGTCACAATATCAAACAAAAATGGCTGGACAGATTTCTGCACTCTGGGTTTGGATGGTTGAATGTTAAACTTGTGCCTAGTGTGTAGGTAACATTCATTTCGGGGGCCTTGATGGCTTTTCCACGAGAAAGGCAGGCAGCCCTCTCTGACCTTGAGATTTGATGAGAGGTACATGTGATGGCTTATCAGGAAAGGTAGACTGTAGTATGAATATGCTGTGGACAAAGAGGATGAGCAGTGGTTCCGAGGGTGAGTTCCACACTGTAAGTCACAAGGGCAAAACTTTACGTCATTCAAGTCTTGCTTTGCAATAAGATCTAACCTGCTTATTATGGGGCAACAATATGTTCAAGAAGAGTAACATCAGAGATCAACATACTCAACGACTGTCAGTAATTCTAAGCAATACAAAGAGGTGAGTGGTGTGTGAATTCATACATATGTAATATATTTACATACATGAAACATGTATGTAGTGATACTTATGTGTATTAGACACACCTACAGGTTTGTTTATACCTGCTATGTGGTAATAACTATAATACCAATTTCTTTCAAGGTGACTTAGCAGCCCAATTTTTTTTAAGAAAAAACACAAAGTTAACACAAATGTCAAGTATATTTTACTCTTTATTGATACAGTAGCACAAAACATAAGAAGCTAATTATAACAAAAACTATTAAAAAGCCTGATTTACTAACTAAAATGAGCCATGAAGGAAAACCAACTAGCTAAAGCCCTCCACACTCCCACCAGCTGGGAAGTAGCCTGGAGTCAGACCACTCTGGTTCAAGGTCGGGCTGTGTGACCTTGGACAAGTCCTTGCCCCTCTCTGGTTCTGGATCCCTTTACTCTGAAATGAGCCACAAACTCACACTCTGGCAGCACCGTGCTGAGGATCATGGGTGACTGGGAGTGTGGGGCAGTGTGACACAGTGGCTGGGAGCTCAGACTGACCGAGTCTCTGCCACATCTTGGTCGAGTGACTCTGAGTTTTTGGGGCCTCAGTTTCCTCATCTGTAAAGCAGGGACGTTGGGAGCCATCCTCATGGGTCCCGGGAAGCTTCCTGGTTTCATTTAGGTGAGGGGCTTTGCACAGCGCCAGACACGGAGGATGATGATTCATGAGTCATGCAGAACTGGGAGCCCTGCGCCCTCATCAGCTTCCTGGGGATCATAGGAGCCTTCAGATCCTTTCTTGGGCTTGGAGAAAAAGGGCAGCATAAGGACAGAGAGAGGGCAATTGCTCGTTCCCTCCCAGCCCCTTAACGAAGCTCTCGGAGCCGCACAGGCTCTGTGAAGGTCCCCGCTATCTTTCTCTGCAGTGTCTCCTGCCTTCTCGCCTTGACAGGTGGACACCATTATCTCTATCCGGACAGTTAAATTACCGAAGGAAAAAAATTTCACCCTGAAGCCATCAATGTTACTTTTAATCCTTCTCCTCAGGGTGAAGCTTTCTTCAGAAGTCACTTTTAAAAAATAAAGAAAAAAATTTTTTAAACCTTTTAAATGGAGGTTTTATGCAAAGGACCATGTTCCCTATTTGAATGATTTCTTTTGAGCCTGGATAGCATTTGTGTTGCCCACCATCCAATAAAACATTCATCACAGAAATACTGAGCTTTCAAGAATGCCTTCACATCTCCAATGTGTCTATGTCAAGCACTTAGGGGAATGGATATATTATAAATCTGGAAGGGAAGGCGGCTGCAAAGTTCACTGCTTTCCGGATCCACGCTGCAAAGACAGAGGGCGAGGAGTTCGTTCTTACTCTGAGTTGCGTGCTCCTTGGAGCGGGGAGGAGACACACAAAGGGAGACAGGAGCTGGCACCCTTATTTTCATCCTGACACGGTCCTCCCGAGTACCACGCTCCCCTCTGTGAGTTGGTGTCTCCTAGCCTTGGATCAAGTACTGTTCTGCTGTCTGATGTTTGGAGGACATTGGGCACTTTGTTTCACCCCCGTGAGACTCACTATCATCACAGGTCAGTGTGAGGATTGAATGACCTAAGGATATTGTGGTTTTCACATAAGTTCACCTTATCTGAGAACTCACTGTGTTCTAGACACTACGCTGACTGCTTTATACACATAATCCCTTTCAATCCAAGTTTCATTCTACCTGGTGGGCATTATAACCCTTCCCATCTTGCTGCAAACATTAGATTTGTTCAAGATCATATAGCTTATAAATGTTGACTCCAGTTACCCACACTCCTTATCATAATTAGGCGTTGCCTCTCTCTATATGAGGTCCGGAGATAGATGCCCTGTGCCTGGCATGTAGGAGATGCTCAACAAATGCCATCTCCTTGCCTTCCTTTGGCCATTTGTGGTTAATGTCTGCCTGAGGGTTTTTCTTCCTGGTAGGAAACCCATAGGTGTGTGAATTCAAAGATGCTTGGTAGTTAATGCCCTTGGAAACAACCCTCAACCAGCAATGGATGGCAAGAGGGTGGATCAACACCCCAGCTCCCTAGCCCCTGGTTTGTGTGTGGGTGGATTCCAGGCATGTTGTACATTGTCTCCTGGAGTCTCGGGTGGGAGAAAGCCCCACTGCTCTCTGAGGTGGCCTTGTCTGGGTAGCGTACCCCTTTGTGGCTGTCTTCCCTTCACTGTCTCATGTCCATCTCCCCTACCCGTGCTTCCTGCAGTCCCAAATAAACTCCCTGTTTGCTAATCCTTGTGTCAAGTTCTGCCTCTGCAGGAACCCGAACCAAGCCCGAGATTCCACGGCAAGTGCTCCTTGTGACAGGTGGCATGATGTAAGTTGGGAGTGCCCCAGGTCTTGGCTTAGACACGTGCTAGCTGAGATTCTGGGCAAGTTCCGTATGTACCTGGAGCCTCCGTTTACCCCTGGGGATGAGACTCCTTGCAGGAGTATCTCTGGATTTGGACCAAATTCACAGATAGCACCTGACGTGGGGTGGGCAGTCAGTGCACGGTAGCTGTGGTGATGTTCTTTGGAAGACTCTGGAGCCCAGGCTCCTGGCTCACCTGCTACTCTGGCAAATCATAAGCCTGTGATGCACGGGGTTCACAGCAGTAGAATGAACTGCTGCTAACACCCCTCAACAGGGTAGCCTGAGCTTTTGTGTGGCCTGAGCCAGGTGCCTCTGTTGAATTAGGCTGGTCTTACATCTTACTCTATATAAAATAGATAACCAACAAGGACCTACTGTATAGCACAAAGGTAATTTCTGAAACAGGGTCTGATGCAGTGAGAAGGGTGAGTTTTCTCAGCATCGGAAGCCGAGCCGGCTGAACCCTGTTCCAGGATTTCAGTGTTTTGTCCAAAACTTTTATTCTGAGAAGCAGCTGCAAGAGGAGACACTTTGCATTATCTTAATATTATGAAAATTGCATTGGGAGAGACTCAGTGGGTATCCAGGTAATTATAGTATTGGTATTAGTATTATTAGTATTATTTTGAGTAAAGGCATGGTCCATGCCAGCTGCATCCAGGAAAATTAAACTCTCAGGATGTCTCTGTGTTTCTGGACTGAGAGGCGTGGATGGGAACAGGAATTTAAATGGTCCCTATCATGGCCGTGTGTGGAACCCAAAGGGAGTATGTACCGAGTGTTAAATATTGGGGTTTAAAGAGCTGCACAGGATAGGTCTGTCACCTCAGAAGGAAGGGCTGTTTTCCCGCAACACTATTAGCTGCATATGTTCTGGAGACGTACTGTTAGCTGCGTAAATGCAGGGAGCTGTGGGTTTGGGAAAACACACTGGGAAGGAAACCAGCGTTGGTAGGTGGGTTCTCTGGGCCCCCGGCAGTTGACCTGAGTGATACATTGGGTATTCAATCCTCACAGTAGCCTATGAAGCTCTCCCTTCAGTTAAATAATGATGTAGCTGGGCTTTCTGGCTTGGTTCTGCCTGGTTTCCAAGCCTTTTCCTCCCCAAGTGAGCAAACTTTAAAAATCTAAGTTAAATCTGGTCATGACTTGCCTATAAGTCTCCCACCTTGGAGAAGCCGCAGTCATCACCTCGGTGGTTTCCCAGGTCCTGATGTTGCAGTCCCCCGGCTTCCTCTCTGATAAAAACCCAAACCCTTCACCCCATGCCCTGTCCCTAGTGCCGTCTGCTCCTGGTCCCCGTCCCCTGGCTCTTCAGGTACCCCAAGCATAGTCCTGCCTCTGGGCCTTTGCTCTTGCCGCTGTCCTGCCTAGAGTGCCCAGCCGCACTGCCTGGGGCTCACAATGTCACTTATCTCCGTGGTCCCCCATGTGAGCTCCTCAGAGAGGCCTGCCAAGCTGGGCTTATCCAAAGCAGAAGCTCCTGAACCTCTCTATGCCCTAAAACTGCTTTAGTGGTCATATAACTGCCTGTCTTTGTTATACGATGATTGATCTGGGTTTGCTGATTCCCTGGGCCCCTCGCACACTCTAGCTCTCTGTGAAAGCATTGACTCTTTTCATCTCGCCCACCAAAGAGCCCCACACCTAGAACAGTGCCTGCACCCAGAGGGCCCTCAGAAATGCCGGGTGAACCAACGAATGACTCACCAGCTGCCCCCCACTCTTTGTCACTTACATCTTTGAGGCTGACTTCTTTATCTTACTCTTGAGCCTTTGGGTTTGTGCCTCCCCCATGTGGGCAACAGTCAAGCACTGGCCCAGTGCAAGCAGGGATCTGGGAAGAGCAGACCATGGCAGGTGGGATTTGCCATTAAGATTTGCACACGGAGAAAAGTCCGACCCCAAACATGATTATTTCTGTTGGCCTCCAAAGTATTTTTGTGATGTCCAGAAGGCTCCTTTTGGCTTGAAATATATTTGGAGCATTAGGACATTTACTGAACTCTATATTAGGAATATCTATATGGAAACAGATAGGAAGTTGATAAACTTACCTTATTTGAGTTTTAGGAGGTATCAGTGATTTTCACACCAGGAAGATGGATTGAATTCAAATACTTATTGCTTGGTCTTTAGAAAGGCAATAGGTTGATGGAGAAACCGACAAACCAGGAGCCCCTCCAGGATGACATGGGTCTCTGTCCTGTGTCTGTCACTAAGGAGCTAGGCAGACCCAGCAAAGGATGAACAATGAAGGGCTGTTAGCTGGTCTCTGGGGGCCCCACCAGGACAGGATTCAGGGGCTCTGATGCTGTGAACAGCTGGGTGCCAGGTGGCCCAGGACTGCGGCCCCTGCGTTCCTGGGTAAATTCAGAACAGCTGAGCATCCCTGGCCCTTTCCTCATGGCATGTTGTCCACAGAGGCCTCCTTTTGGCAGAAAATCAACTTTAATTCTTGGGAGCTCTGGGGATTTGGGGTCGTCCACAAAGCCTGCCCCTTCCTCCCCAACCATTCATTCATTATTGTCTCTGGAAACTTCTATTTATCAGACACTGAGCACAGGTTTTGGGGAGAGATAGACGCATGGAGAATGTTAGTGATTTGACACAATTGGGCTCTTAGAAGAGCTACCGGACCATGGATGTTAGTTAATTAGGAATTCTGGGACTGCCATTCAAAGATGGTTGATAAACAGATCCCAAGCATCATTATCTCCTCAACCAACTGAGCAGTCGGCCGCCTCCCTGCCAAGCCTTCCTGCCCCCTGGGAGGGAGAGCAGTTTCCCTGCATGGTGAATAGCGTCTGATGTTCTAAGGCAAGTGAGCCCTGGGCCAGCCTGGATGGAGCTGGGTCTGTCTGGACCGAAAATCCTTTTTTCAGTCTCCTCTCACCTACACACAGCCTCACTTTTCTCATCTGTCAAATGGGGCCAATAACAGATCCCCACCTGTGCTACTGAATGAGGTCACAGGCTGAAAGAGAATGGCCAGCCATGGAACCAATAGGCAAACTGGGGAGATTTCTTCAACAAAGGGTCATTCCCTCATTCTTTCCTCCTTCGGTTCATTGTGCCCTTCAATTGCCTGGGGGTCCCAGGAAGATGATGGAGAAATCTCAGTCTTGTTATCTGATGGAGATTCATCCTGCAGGAGCTCCATGAGCAGGGTACACCTGCTTGGGAAATTGGGAACTTACAACCCAAAGCCAATATGTGTTGGATTAAAAATATTCCATTTCCCTTCCAGATCTGGGGGTGAATGAGGCTGCATACTTTCCAGTCTCTATTTCCATATAGGTGTAAAGCAAAGGAAATGGAGGAGATAAACATAGATCTAGGGAGAAATTGAGGGCAGGTGAGAGGCATTTTGGGACCCAGGGAAACTTGTGACTTCAGAATTAAGGGGGAAAGAAGAACCGAGGCCTAAAACTCTAGTTGAGCAAAACATGCTTTTTCAATATTTCTAGAAATATCCCAAAGATTGAATGCTAGCAGCTCCAAGGAAAATTGACAAAAATGATGATGGAAGTTTCGTGGTTTTCTTTTTTTTTAGTTTTTAAGTTTATTTTTGTTTTTTGTTTTTTAAAATTTGTTTTGCTTTATTTTCTACAGAATTGGATGCACAGTCACAGTTTCTTCTACCTAGCAGGGACGGCATCCTTTACCTAGAGTCACGGCTTTGTCTTTTTGTCCTGTCCATGACGCTGTCAGCAGAGGCAGGCTTGACGGAAGGCAGCTGTCTGGCTCCAGGAGGGGTCACCCCTCCTGCTCAGAGCAAGGCCAGAAGCCGCTGTCCTAGAACCATCTCCTCTGAAGGGTGGAGCTCAGGCTTCCTCCACAGTAGGATCTCTGCTGGCGAGAGCTCAGAAGGCCTTGCCACCCTCCCCCTGCCCCACAGGCCATTTTGCAGCTGAGGAAACTCAGGCTCAGAGGCATCCACTTTCAAAGTGACCTTTAGCTAGTGAGTGATGGAGCCAGATTCAAAGCCAGGTCTGCTGGTCTCCACAGTGGTCACTCCTCCTATGCTGGGGACCAGCATACTGTCCTTCCTCCATGGATTCCTGCCATCTCTTTCCCATGGCATTCCAGGCCCCAACCTGCCCATTGCTTACCTGACAGACCTGCTCCACGTTGCCCGGGCAGGCTCGACTTCCTCCAGGCCTCGCACTTCTGCCCAGGCTTCTCTCTTCCTTCTGCTTTGTGGATCCCAGCCTCTGCCTTCCAGAATCTTCTGCCACTCAGAAATCCAGACCTACCCCCTGTCCCCGCACCCAAGCAAGGAACAATCTCTCTGCCCTCAGACTCACTATACCATTGCTCATGTGGCCCAGGGAAAATAACTATAACTTTTTATTTTAATTTTTAGAAATGGGGTTTCTCAAGTATGTTGCTTTACTGTCCTCCTCTAAACTTGTTGAAGGAAAGAATACATTTCTCCAGCCTGCTCTGACTCTCTGGACAGCCACAGAACTCTGCCCTCTTTGGGTTTGCTGTATTTCCTCAGGCCTCCACTCCTTTGCACATGGGTCCTCCCAGCCTGGAGCCACCTTACCGCCCCTCTCCTCCACCAGAGAACTTGTTCTCCTCCTCAGAATCCCACGCAAGCCAAGATGCCTGCCTTGGTGGTGCTTCCCTTAAACAGCCCCACCGACTAACCAGAAGTTGAAAGAGGTATCCTGCATCCCAAAGGGCACCCTCTCCCTTTCAGCACGTTCCTATCCTAACACGTGTGGTTGTTTCTTGTCCCCGTTAGACTGTCGACTCATTCATCTTCATGTTTCTGGCACCTGGTTTGCTTCCTGGCACACAGTAGGCCTTCAGTATATCTTTGCTGATTGCACAAATGAACAACTAAGAATGCTCAGAGCATGTTTGCTGAAGTATGGAACACTAAGCACGTGTTTCAAAAATCCCCTGATGAGCTAGGGACAAATTACTAGTGACTGCTGGGGATGGCCTGATACTCGGGTGTACTGCTTGTGCAAAGATGATGAAGGTGACAGCAAATCAGCACCAGTCCAGCCCCACTTTGCTTCTCTTCTCCTCACAGTGGCCACAGTGGGGACGTGAATTTCATGCTAACATGTGGCCAAGACAATGGCTGGTTTTTCTGGACCTGCCCTGTCCTGGTCCAGTTTTCCCCTCTCCCAGGCCCTCTATGGGAAAGAACATCCAGACTGGAGCAGTGAGAGAAAAGGATTCCATTCTCAGATGCCCCTTTCCAGGGAACGCTTGACACTTGGGCCAGATGGGAGAGCTTCCCTACAGCCAGACTTGACTCACAAGGCCACACGGGGTGTTTGGGGCAGATGTTGGCCCCCAGCCACACAGGGCCACCCTGCCAGGACCTCGCTCATCTGGCCCAGCTGTGCAGGAGCTTTAGAACTAATCCACAAGAATGTCCCTTTCAGCTCTGATTGGCTGCCAGTGACATCATAGGACTTTGGGAGAAGTGATTTTATTGCATATCCTGTTATATATGTCTTTGATTAATAAACATTGGGCAATCAAATTAATTATGTCATCATCAATGCAGATTTGTTGGCAAAATATTTTGAAAATGTGAAGTTCAGTCAAGTAAGGCTTGATTAAAGTGGTAACCTTCTCATTGTGTAAATGACACCAAAACCTAGCAAGAAGGGTTTTTGTCTAAATGAGCGTTCAAACACAAGTTTTCTGACCCAGCCCAGGGTCTTACCCATTTTTAGTCCACTACCTGCATGATCTTCCAAAGAGATGGTGAGTTTTTCTTACCTAATGTCACATATAAGGCAGCCCTTCTCCATGGTATGTCTGTAAGATGGTACATAGATATGTGTGTATGTATTTACAGAAGACAGACATGGATATTCAGCAAGAAGCTTTCCACTTGCAATATAAAGATGCTTTATTTGTTTCTTAGGGCTGCAGTAACAAAGTACCATAATCTGAGTGGCTTAAACAGCAAGAATTTATTGTCTCAGAGTCCTGGAAGCTAGAAGTCCAAGATCAAGGTTTGAGCAGAGTTGGTTCGGTTCCTTCTGAGGGCTGCAAGGGAGAATATATCCCATGCCTATCTCCTAGCTTGGGGTCTGTTGACACTCTTTGGTGTTCCTTGGCTTACAGAAATATCACCCTAATTTCTGCCTCTATCTTCACATGGTATCTCCTTGTGTGCATATCTGTGAATTTCTTCAACTTTAAAATGGATTTAGTGATAATTATATGAAAGGGATATATATGTTTTTGTTGATCCAGCAACATGGCAGATTGAGTGAGGACTAGAGAGGGCAATGCCTTACCTGAGTTCACACAGAGAATAACTGGCAAAGTCTGGAGGGCTTGAGCTCCCTGCTGTCTAATTAGCTCTTTCTACTCTGTCAAGTGGCCTCTCCATTTTATATATATATATATATATATATATATATATATATATTCTCCACATTGAAGTATTTCTTCCTTCTACATACAAACATACAGAGCATAAAGGAAAAGTCGCCTGAATTAAATGTGGGAAGTCTGAGCTGTAGAGTCAAATCTGCCTCTACTTATATGTGTGGGTGTAGCTATTGGTAAGTCTTTCATTAAATATGCATGATTTAGTGCCTGTTGTACACCAAGAACTTTATTTAGCTTATGAACTGGGAAATGGTAAACATGAATGGTGGTGTCTCCCAAAGCAATATCTAGCTATGTGCTGCTTGTAAGAGACACATCTAAAAAGAAAATGATGCAGGATGTTTGAAAGTGAAAGAATACAAAAAGATATATCAGGCAAATGCTAAATAAAAATAAAGATATTCTAAATGAATATCAGAAAAATAAATTTCAAGTCAAAATTGACATTAGAGATTAGAGATTATAAGTTGTAACTTATAATAAAATGAATACTTTATCAGTCTATATAATAATCATGAAACTTAATGCAACTAACAACAGAACCATAATCTGTATAAAACTGAAATTAACAGAGTTGTAGGGAGAAATTGGCAAATCCATCATTAGAGGTATTTTAATAGCCCTCTTTTGAAACTTTATAAAGGGAAGATCAAAAATTTAATAAGGATGTAAGAAATATGAACAACATACTGAAAAGCTTAAGCTATACATAAAATCCTAAAAAATACAGAGAATACACAGTTTTGAAGAATATACATGTGTTGTTCTCAAACATTGACCAAGTAATGTCTGTAATGGAAATTTCAGCCAATACCAAAAATTATATCAAATAGACCATTACCTCTAAATACATTTCAGAAAAAGCAGAGATTAATGAAATAATCTCTCTCAAGCCCACCATATGTTTAGACACTAAGAAAGAAAAAAGGGCAACTCAGTAGTTGATGGAACAAATAATCAGTCATAATGTAAGTAAAAAAATTATTTAAAAGTAAATAATAACAGAATCATTATCCATAAATATCTGTCAGGTAAAATTGAAGTGTTAGATGGGAATTTGTAACTTTAAAGGTATATATGAAGAAATATTAAATTTAAAAAATTGATGAAGTGACCACTTAACTCAATAAATTAGATAAGAGCAATAGAGTAAACCCAAAGAAATTAGAAACAAAGATATATTAAAATATAAGAACAGATATTAGAAAAAAATAGAAAGAATCAACAAAATCAAAGCTAGTTCTTTAAAAGATTATTGAAACAGAAAAATCTCTGGTAAGATTAATTGCAGGAAAAAAGATAAAAGTAATAAATAAAAATATTAGAAACAAAGAAGATTAATAACAGATATAGTGGAGATTTTATGAATAGCTTTGTTATAGTAAATGTGAAGATTTATATGAAATGGATAATTATTGAAATAATATGGATTACGAGAATTGAAGTAAAAGAAATAAAATATCTGAATAAACCAACTACTATTATAAAATAAACTTTCTGACATATAGATTACATTAATGTGTCTTTTCTAGAAAGATACTGGATGTAGATTATTTTATGAATTAATTTTATCAAACTATCAGGGAAAAAATAAACTATGTCTTTTATGAATAGCTTCTGAATAAAAAAAAGAAAGCTAGCCACCCAACTTATTATATAATGCAAGTACTAGCTTGGTTACAAAACTGGAGGATAGGGCAAGAAGTGAAAAGTTATAGGTGACTCTTACTGAGATGTAGGCAAAAAATCATAAGTAAAATATTAGCAAGCCAAGTCAGTTGTGTTTTAAAATGCTACATACTGGATTTACCTCAGAAATGCAAGATTTGCTTAAAATCATAAAGTCTATTAATATGGATCACCATGTCAACAAATTAAAGGAGAAAAAATGTACATATAATCATGTCAAGTGATGCAGAAATTTTGATAAAATTCAGTACACCTTTATCATAAACTTTTGATAAGCAAATTAGAAAAACTAAGAAGAGTGTCTATTATCAATACAGACCATAAGAAGGTCTCAATAAATTTAAAACGATTTAAATAATACAGTAAAATAATACGGTTATCTAACCATACCAAAATTAAACCAGAAATAAATAATATAATATACCTAGAAAATCCTAAAATACTGAAAAATTAAACTATTTCTAAATAACTCTTCAAATAAAAAATTGCGATAAAACTAGAAAATACCATAAATGAAATGAAAATAAAAGCACAATATATAAAAATGTGTGGGATACTGCTAAAGTAGTTCTTAGAGAGAAATGTTTAGGAGTAAATGCTTGTAGTAAAAATGAATATCTCAAATCAATGATCTAATCTTCTACAAAAGAAACTTAAAACAGAAAAAAGAGCAAAGTAAATCCAGAACAATAAAAAATGAAAGAAATCGGTGACATAGAACACAGAAAAACAATAGAAAGAAATCAATGAAGTCAAAATCTGGTTCTCTGAAAAGATTAATTAAATTGGTTAATCTCCAGACAAGCTGATCAAGATAAAACAGAGAGAAGACACAAATTACCCTTAATAGCAACGAAAGAGGTGACATCCCAAACAATGATAAAAATATTAAAAGGGCAATAATGAAATATTATGAACTAATTTATGGCAAAAGAAAATCAGCAAATTAGGTAAAATGGGCAAAGTCATTGAAAGACACAAAGCACCAAACTAACTCTAGACAATAACTTGAAAATTTCAGTATCTATTATATAAATCAAATTTGTAGTTAAAAATTTTCCCACACACAGACAAACCCTAAACAAAATAAACATGAAAGAACAACAACTCCTGGTCAATATATATTTCACTGATGAATTCTATCAGATATTTAAAGAAGACCTCTAACTAATTCTATAGGAACTCTTGCAGACTATGTGAGAGGAGGGAATACTTCTAAACTTGTTTTATGAGTCATGCACTATTATTCTCAAACTAGACATCTTTATCACACTAAAAGAAAGCTACAGAACAATATCCCTCAAGAACATAGAGGTAAAAATTCATAAGAATTTTTTTTTGTCAAATCCGACAACACACACAAAGTCATAATTCATTATAACCAAAAGGACTTTATTCTAGTAGTGTGATTTCAGCTAACCACTCTAAAATCCATCAATGTAATTCACCATAATAATAGACTAAAAAAAGAAAGATCACTGCAATAGATGTAGAAACATATTTCCTAAATGTAGCACCTATTCATGACAAAACAACAAAACAAAACAAACTCTGCAAACTAGGAATGCAGGGAGCTTCCTCAACTTGATAAAAGGAATCTGGGAAAAACCTAGAGCCAACATCATACTTAAAGGCAAGAGACTGAATGCTTTCCTCTAAAGATCAGAAACAAGGCGCAGATGTCCATGCTTACCACCTGTATGTTATATTACACTGGAGGTCCCAGCTTGTGCAGTCAGACATGAAAAAAGACATAAGAGGCATCCAAATTTGAAAGGAAGAAGTAAAACTATCTTTATTCACAGAAATGTGATTGCCTAAGTAGAAAATTCAAAGAAAAATATAAAGGAAATTTTATACCTCATAAGTTAATTTAGCAAAGTCACAAGATGCAAAATCAGAATACAAAAATCAAATTTATTTCTCATACTGGCAATGGACAATTAAAAAATGAGATTTAAATAAACCATGCCATTTACCAGAACATCAAAAATATGACACACACAGGTTAAAATTTAACGGAATATTTGCAAGATCTGTACACTAAACCTACAAAACACTGCTCAACTGAGTTAAAGAAATCCAAATAAATGAAAAGATAAACATGTTATGGATTGGAAGATTCAGTATCACTCAATTTAATATTGTAAAATTCAAGCATCAGAAAAATCACAAATAAAATCACAGCAGGATTTTATTTTTTTAATTGGCAAGTAGATTCTAAAATTTATATGGAAATGCTAAGTACTTAAAACAGTTTTGGGGGGAATTACAGTACTTGAATTGAAGCTTACTATAAAGCTACTGTAATCAAGCCATTGTGTTATTGGTGCAAAGTCAGACGTAATAGATAAATGGAAAAGAATGGAAAGTGAACAAATACATCTTCAATATACGGTCAGTTGAATTTCAACAAAGCTGGAAAGTAATTCAAAACGGAAAGAATAGTCTTTTCAACAAAAGGTACTTGAATAATTGGACATCCAGATGGAAAACAGTGAAGCTCAACCCTTACCTCACACTATGCAAACAATTAATTAGGAAGGAATCATACACCTAAATATAACAGCCACTAAAACTGTTCTAGATAAAAAGGTAGAAAAAATAGTTGTGACCTTGAGCTAGGCAAAAATTTCTTAGGACACAAGAAACATAAATCTTAAAAATTAAAAAAAAAGTGCAGCTTTACACAAATTAAAACCTTTTCTTTGATGAGACAGGAAAATGAAAAGGCAAGCCATGAACTGGGAGGAAATATTTGCAAAACGTTTATCTGACAAAGGGCTCATATTCAGAAGATATAAAGAACTCCTACAGCTCAATAATAAATGGTACTTGAATAATAAAAGAAAAACAACCTGATTTTTTAAATTGTGGATATAAGAGTTGAGCAGATATTTTACTAAAGAAGATATAGGAAGAGCAAATAAATACATTGAAAATCACTCAAATTCATTTGTCTTTAGGGAAAACTAAATTAAAACTACAATTAAAACAGGGGATTGACTGCAAATAGGTATGTATGAGGGAACTTTTTGGGGTGATGGAACTATTCTATTCCATGATTGTAACTATATATATTTGTCAAAACTTTTCCAATTGTGCACTAAAACTGCTGAGTTTTATTTTATGTAAATTGTAACTCAATAAAGCTGGTTAAAAAAATAGCATAAACACTGTTGAAAGACAATTCAAAGTTTGGGAGAATATAATTGCAACACACACACCTATCCAGGATTAGTACACTGAAATCAGAATATGGATTTTCCGCTACAATATAATAAAAAGAGAGAACAAAGCAGGAGAAAAGCAGGCAGAGAAATAAATAGCATGTCATAGAGGAGGAAACTCCAGTGGGTAGTGAACAAGTTTCTCACTACGGATCAGGGAAGTTAAAACAACACTGGATATCATTTCACTCCTGATGGAGTGGATAAAATTTAAAAGATGGCAATTTCCAGACCTCATGCCCTCTTTTAGTAGAAACAAAGTTTGTTACTCCTGGCTGCAAACAAGAAGTAGAAATTCCTTCTTCTGGCTTCTTGACAGGTATAGCATTGATCAGATCTGAGTTTGAACAATCACACGTTCCACCAAAGTTCTGCGGAGGACTTTGAGTCCTGAGTAAGTGTCACCAGTCATGTAGATATAAATGCAGATGCAGATATAAATATAATTTGCTTATTATCTGTCTTCTGCTCAAGAGTATATGCCCTATGAGGACAAATACTCAGTGCTATTAGTGCTCTGTTCTCAGGGTATAAAACAGTGCCTGAGAAATAATAGAATAAAGAGAATACTACATTGAAGAAGGAGTTAGCAGCAGCATGCATCAGCAATGGTGACAGTGACCAGACTGGGAGCCACTGTCTAGTGACGAGTGCCAGCAAGGTGGCATGCACAGTGCAGCAGTATTAGCAGCAATGCATGGGCAGGGGTGATCTGCATGATTCAGCAGTACCAGCAACCACGCTATGACTGAGTGACACGCATAATTCAATGGCACTGGTAGTGATGGACATGCTGGTGTCATGCACAGTCCAGAGGCTCCAGCAGGGTAACTGACCCCACTTCCTTTGATAAGATGGCGACTGTGGTTTCAGCTGCCTGACCTCCCCCCCAAGCTGCCCTTTTCTTGAAGTTTCTTGAGACTCTCTATTTCTTCTATCAATCCCCCCAAATCCTTCTCATTAAATCCTTTTCTGCTTAATTTAATGAGAGTCGCTTTCTGTTGTTTGCAAACAAGACCCTTGACAATTACAGATGCACAGCTGTTAAAACGATTGAACCAGATCCGTGCGTATCAACATGGACAAATCTTAAAACAATTTTGAGTGATAACAGAATATTACAGAAGGATATATGCAGTATGACACCATTCATGTAAATTTTAAATATACATCAAACAATACCATTTGTTATTCATAAATAAAAAGATATGTAGTATAAGTGTTAAAAGTATGAATAGGAAGGATACACAACAACTTCACAATGCCAATGACCTCTAGGGTAAAAGAGAGAGGAATGAGAAATTTACAAAAACAAACTCAACTTTATGTCTGATGTGTTAGTCAAAGAAATCTGAAGCAGCTGTGGTGGTGTATCGGTTCATTTGCTACACTGGGGTGTTAGGCACATGGACATTTGTGAACTTAATACCTTTACTTCTATGTATACTCAAATACTTTATAACTATTAAAAAGAGCGCAAACACTTTTTTGTCCCTGCCTGCCTAGCCTCCCTCACTCTTTATGGTGACCCTAAGTCACCACCTCGGGACGGAAGGATTTCCTGGAGCTGAGTTTTGAATCTACTGCCCCAGGTTAAGGACTATCTTCCTCTTTGGAAAATGTGATCATTGTAGTTATAGCCAGTTCTGTCAAAATAATCAAGTGTTTCATTAAAATGTTAAATGATACTTAGTGATAGGAAATTTAACCCCCCAAATGGGATTAAGGACATAATAAAATAGAATTGAATCTTTAATGTATAGTTTAAAAGTTGTTTCATTGAAGCAATACAGAGTTCCTTATAAATGTTGTTAAATAATAGAATACAATGAATCTTTAATTTACTGTTTAAGTAGTTGTTACATCCTTGAAATAAAAAAGGACAGCCTTTGTGTCTTATCATTTTTTAATGATTCTTCAGCAAAGACTACCTGACTATTAAGGTTTTATATATATTAAGAGAGAGAGAGAGATTCACTGTGCCATGCATATGAAAATTTACTTATGTCCTAGCAAGAGCATTCATGCTACAAAATACATCCTGATGCTTCTTTGAAAGTCTGAGGGTTGTGGTAAGATTAGTAAAATCAAAGCCCGGTGTAGCGTTCATCCTTTTATTTTCAAAACGCTCAACATTTCTACATTTCAAAGAGCTTCCAACTAGCTATGGAGGCCAGGAATTACACCCGAGTTGTAATGAAAAGACTGATGCTCAGAGAGAAATGTCCATCAATGGTCTCAAATTGTTTTAGGGATGAAGAAGGACTAAGATTCAGGTTCCTTGACTGTTTTTTTGGAATAATTTTTACTTAATGATGTTGACTAACCCAGGCCCCAGCCCAATGACCTCTACATTATTAAGATGGCTTTGGAGCTTAATTGAACAAACATTTAAGAAATATTTTGTATATGAAGGACTCTATGTTAGGTATTGGAAAACCAAAGACAAATAAAATACTGTCCCCATGTTCATAGCATAATGGGTAAGACAAACACATAGAGCAGGTCAATTGAAATTTGAAAGGCTTGTGTAAGACTTAAGCACAAGGAATTGTGGGAAGCTCACCTAGGCTCAGAGAATCTCTCATGGAAAAGGTGATGCATGAGCTAAATGTTAGCAAATGAGTAGGTGTTCACCAAGACGAGAGGAGAACACAGGGCATTAAAAGCAGAGGAAAAAAACATAAACTAAGGTGTGAAATAGCATGCTGTGTGCTGACAATGACAAACATCATTATTAGAGGCAAAAAGGCACAGTGGGAGATGGAAAGACTTGTGGGTTTGCTTATGATCACAATTCTGAGGAAACAACTGCTGAATCTCTTCCCCAAGAACACTCTGGAGGAACAACAGAAGGAAAAAGAGAGAAAACTGTAAGAAAACCTAGGCAAATTTTAATGATAGTAAAGAACATCTATATAAAGGGAGAGATATATTATCTTCATAGATAGGAAAACAATATTATAAAGATATCAATTTTACCTAAATAGATCTCTCCAGTTAATGGTTACAGTTAATGAAACTTTAAAAGTGACTTCTAAAATATACTAGAGACGAAAGGTTAAACCTGCAAGTTTAGCCAGGACACTTCTGAAGGAGAAAAGTAGGAAGAGGTGACACCAGAAATTAGCATCTATTATGAAACTATAGACATCACAGAAGTGTGGAAATAGAAAGACATATTGACCAAAGGGGTATAAGGGGGAAATCCATCTTACATGTGCAGGGATTTGTGTAAACATCAGAGTAGCATGTGAGATGACAGAGGGGAGAATGGACTTAAAAAATCAATTGGAAAAAATGGTTATCTATATGCAAAAATAGAAAATTGGACCGCTACCTCATATCATTTACAAAAATTCATTCTAGATGGGTTAAGGTCTCAAATATAAGACAAAACACTAAAACCTCTGTAGAAAATAGATGGGAATATGCTTTAGATTTAGAGAATTGAGACAAAGTATTGACTATGAAATAAAGGATACAAAATTTCACCTTATTAAAATTAATGAAAACACCCTTTAAAGAAAGTAAAAAGATAAGTTATAAACTAGGAGGAGATATTTTCAATACATACACTTAACAAAGAATTTATATAAAAATTTAAAAATCGTTTTGAAAAATGGACAAAATACCTGTGAACAATAAAGCCAATAAACATATAAAACAATATTCAACATGCTTGGGGATATGGAAATTTAAACGAAGACCACAAAGCCATATATTATATAGTTTCAATTGGAAATATTTTTAAATTCTGAAAATTCCAAGTGATGGTCATTAAAGAATCCATAGGATCTTCTACACACCACTGTTGAGAAGGAAAATGGATGCAAATGCTTTAAAGATCAATTTGGCATTACTTCTTAAAGTTGAATTTTCACAAAACCAATAGCCCTAGTAATTCTGTTTCTAAGCACAGTCTTGAAAGAAATTCTTACACATACACAGTGAAAGACATATGTAAGCGTGTCATAGCCTCATTGCTCACACAGAAATTTAGGAACAACAACATTGCCTGTCAGCGGGAGAGTCAAAGGACAAAGTATGGTATATTCAAAAAAGGGAATACTAGACAGCAGTCAGAAATAATTAACTACAATGATCCACAACTAAAGGCTGAATATTAGCAATATGACATTACATGGAAAAAGTCCAAAATACACTGAGCAGCATGACACTCTTTTTATAAAGTTTAAAACCAGTAAATTAGAAGTACTTTTTAGGAATCCTCATAGATGCTATAAATCTATGAAACAAAGAAAGCAAGTCAATGATAAGCTGAGGGCTGAGGACATTGATCACCATGGGTGAGAGCAGGCAGGGATTGGAATGGGGGTGGGGACATAGGGTTAGATGTAGTCAAGGACCTGGTTTTCATTTTGAAAGTTGGATTTATGTTGCATGTTATTAAAAATATCTGTACACTGAACTAAATAAAGTGTGTCCTGAACAGAAATTATAATTATTTTAGTTATGTGTACCCGAGGCCAATAAAAAGGAAGGAAAGAAAGAAGAAGGAAGGAAGGAAGAAAGGAAGGAAGGAAGGAAGGAAGGAAGGAAGGAAGGAAAGAAGGAAGGAAGGAAGGAAGGAAGGAAGGGAAGGAGGGAGGGAAGGGAGGGAGGGAAAGAAAGAGGGAGGGAAGAGAGGGAGAGAAGAAGGAAGGAAGGAAACATGCAATACAAATTGGGAAAAAAAAAGGGGGGAAGGAGGGAGGGAGAGAGATGGGTAACCCCAGAAGAACTACCTTCTGAGACAGGTAGCTGGCAGGCCATGAAAGCTGTGTTTTTCATTCAATTAAAAATTTTCTTGCTGATTATTATTATATTACCATATCCTAATGACTAAGGAACACATAATATGTTCAGGCAGTGTGCCAAATGCTTTGCATCCTTTATCTCTGTGAATTCTCCCTATGAAACCACTCCCTATATGAACCTCCCTATGATGGGGCTTTATCCCCATTTCTCAGTTGAGGCAACTGAGGCTCAGAAAGGTTGTGACTTGCCCAAGGGCACTCTCATATATACAGAGTATCTTCTGTAATATACATTATTTCCCCCATTATTTCAGTTTCTTGGCTTCTGGGACACCATACTCTGTGGTTTCCAAGCCTCCTTGGTGGCTGTTCCTTCTCAGTCCCATGTTTTGACTGCTTCTTTGTATCCTGATCTCCATGTGTTCACATGGCCCTCAGCCCTCATCTTCTTCCCTGCACAGACATCCTAGGTCATCTCCTCTAATCGCATGACTTTAAATGCCCTCCACACCTGGATGGGTGTGTTTGTCTAACTGCCTACTCAACACACCGCCCGGCTGCCTAAGGGATCTCTCAAACTTAATAAGGTCAAAGCTGGACTCAATTTCCCTCTCAGACCTACTCCAACTCATCTTCTCTGCTCAGCAATAATGTCACCATTGATCCTATCGCTCAGCCCCAAACCTGGTTGTTATCTTTCTTGCCTATTTTTCCTCATAGCCAAGTGCCCCACCCATCATCAAATCCTGTCAATGCTTTTCTCTCCAACTGCATCTAAGTCAATGACTTCCTAGACCCTGTCTGCACATCTGTAGGGAAACTGTCACACTGGTTCACCTGCATTACTGCAATAGATCTACACCTGGACAATGCCTTCCTTCCTTTTTCATAAACTCACTAAACTCCCTCTTTCTCTTCTGATACTTTTCTCTGGCTCTCAGTCTCACCTGGAAATGCTTTCATAAACCCCCTTATCTAAAATATGCATGCAACCCTGCAATTCTCTATTCCCTTATCCTGCTTTATTTTTCTTTATGACTTTTCACAGCACTTCAAACCAGACTGTTTATTCCTTGCTGGTTAACTGTGTTTCTCTCCAAATGGAATGTTAAGTCCCATGAGGGCAGGAAATTCACCTGTCACATTCACTGTGCTACCTCTAGTGACTGGCACGATGTCCAGGGCCCTTTTATTCTGGATTGGGAATAAATGAATGAATGGCCTCACAAAAACCTGGACAGAAAGCTTTTCTTATTACCTTCATTTTACAAGTGAAAACCAGAGACATAGGGAGTTGCAGCAACTTTGTGAAAGATGAATAGCCAGTAAGACATGGAACCAAGACTCAGATCCAAGCAACTTGACCCCTGAGTTCATGGACTTAATTACTCTGTTATATTTCTTCTTGAACTGGCTAGGAAAGTGCCATTCCTGGAGGCCTACATGGAGGACCCGTTTTAATGGATAGAGGAGAACCATATGCATTTAAAATATTACTTTTGGCTTCAGAGTTGCCTGCCAGGACCTGACCAAAATATTTGAAATATGTCTCCCTATGAATTCTTACTGTTAATTTCCTTAGCAAACCCTTATAGAGAGAAACAATGTGAATAATGATCTGAATTCTTTCAGATTTTGAAGACGTGGCTTTAAATCAATCAGGTTTTAGCTGATTTGTCATTTATCAGTGACTGTGAGACTTGCCACAATATTATTTAGTGAAATAGTGAGACTATATGAATGAGCGGACAGGTGTAGCAGATAGAGACACACCAAGAGGCAGCTGAGGTGGCTTCCGATCATTGTATTCTTTGATAAAAAATAAATACAAATGTATCTTTTCTGTCTTTAAAAGTAATACATGTTAATTTTTGAAATATTGGAAAAAAAAAGTGTATAGATGATAATTGTATTTTAGAAGGAAGCACTGTTACCTGAGTGTATATATGTATAAACCTCACCACATTGACCTCAGTGGTATATATAGCTTTGTGTCTTGCTTTTCTCACTTTATGTCAATCATAACCACTTTCTTATATGAGTAAATACTCCTTGATAGTACGATTTTTTTGTTTGTTTGCTTATTTATTTTGGCTGCATTGGGTCTTCGTTGCTGCACTTTCTCTAGTTGCGGCGAGCGGGGGCTACTGTTCGTTGCAGTGCGCGGGCTTCTCATTGTGGTGGCTTCTCTTGTTGCAGAGCACAGGCTCTAGGCATGCGGGCTCAGTAGTTGTGGCTCGCGGGCTTCGTTGCTCCACACCATGTGGGATCTTCCCGGACCAGGGCTTGAACCCATGTCCCCTGCATTGACAGGCGGATTCTTAACCACTGTGCCATCAGGGAAGCCTCGATAGTATGATTTTTAATGGATGCACACTTTCTTGCAATAAAATGTCCCATTACTTTATTTATCCATTTACCCAATTTTGGCAATTGAGGAAACTGCCTCTTTGTGTGTGTGTGTGTGAAGAACATTGCAAAGAACAGCTTTATACATAAATCTTTTCTTGTTTCTCTGATTATTCCCTGTTACCAAAAGGTGATTACAAGCGACTAAAAGGAGGCTCACAGGAATGAAATTAGAGTTACTTAAAAACTTGGATCATTGGTGTGATCTATTTCTTCTTTTCACCTCAGAGGGAAAAGCTGTTGAGTGTTCTATAAATGTTCGTCTTTTGCTATATATTTTCTAGCTTGTCAACAAATTGCCTGCTAGCAGGGGAAAATCTAGTGGCCGTATCAGAGTAAAACTGAATCTATGGATTGACACACATTTATCCTTTAACTGGGCATTTATCTAATGGTCCATAAATGCAGTCCAGTCACCAAGACCCTTTGTCTGTGACCAATTTTCATTGGTCCTTGATAAAAGGAGAAAAACGAAGCCAAAGTAATATATATTCCAAAGAGCCAAATATATTCCCCTCTTGGAAATTATGGTGATAGGAGGTGCCTGGTTGTGTGTTGTTAATGCCTAACTTGGCAAAATACAAAAATTGTCAACCCTCAAAAACTTTTCATGAAATTTTACAGGCCTGTGAAATGCCCAGATCTAGAAACAACTGACCCACATAGAATGAACAGGAAGTGATTCAATTGTGTTCTGTGCTACTGCTGCTGTTTGGGGACTTTTGATGATGTTACACAGGAAGTATCATCACAGTGTCTAATGGCGAATGTGGCTCAAGCAGAAAGTGACTCTTACTCTGAAAGGGACTTCCAACGCTCCCTTTATCACCACAGCAACCAGAATCTGTTGATGACAACAGAGGCTATAGGCAGAGCAGCACATACAGGTTACAGGGAAATCTGCCAGATCAGGCATCAGATTAAAGTCACTTGTAAGTTAAAGAGTTAAACAGGCAGCCAGTATTTTGCCAAGCATATTGGAAGGAAGTAGAGCAAGCTAAATTTAAATTTAGTTTTGACCATTTGCAGATGTAAGGATAAGAACTCAGAAGTGTGGGTCATGAAATGAGAAAACCCTGCCAGAATCCTAACACTGTGGGGTGAGAATGAATGGGGGGAGGGCCACAGAGAGCACACTTGAACTTGACCTTGAACCTGAACCCAAAGAAAACACAATCAGAGATGTCAGAGGAGGGTTCCCTGCAGCTCTTTAGGGAGAACAGAGAAGTTGGTTACAAAACTCATTTCAGCAGATAATAATTGTTTATTTTTAGGCCTAAGCTAATTGTGTAGGAAAATGAAGAGGGCTCCGTTTTGAGCATCAAGTCTCCCATTCCTTATAATTGTTTATAATGTATGAGGCCTACGACAAACTATTGGAGATCTACAAACTCTTAACAGCAATACCGAAATCCAAAAAGTTCTGAAAACCACATTCCTTACAAAGTCTGTGGCTGACTTATTTGATAGCAGATCCTGACCTGAAGGGAAGTGAGGCTATTTATAAATCTGATCACAGCCCTCTTTGTGTGAATATTCATCTTTTGCAGCAGAAATATTCATGTGTTTAATTACAGGTTACTGCCTCAGATCCTGCTGTGGCTAAGTCATATACAGATTACTTTTCTAAAATCTAAGAAGTTTTGAATTATGAAGTCATCTGCCCCAAAGGTTTCAGTCAAGAGATGATGGATTTGTATATTAATATACAGATCCTATGGGTACGCCCTATAGTCTATCAAATTCTAACAGACTTTAAGCAATTAAATATTAGAGAAATACATTAAATATAGATATATTATACCACTCTACTAGCCTAATGTTCTCCATCTTTCCTCCTCAAAAAGCCGCATTTTGAATATTGGTATCTATTATCTCCATACAAGTTTTTTTGCTAACATATGTTAATTTAAATACCACAAATATTTTAGTATTATATACATATATGCATTTATTTGCATACATAAGTATATTTGTTTACTTTTATATGTTGCTATGACTCCATAAATACAATTTTACTTGTGGCATTCTTTACATGTTTTTATTAAATATTATAAATAAATCATTCTGCAATTATTTTCACTTTTTACAATGACTTTGTTTTACAATAAAAATCTTCTTTTTATGTGCTTACTGTTTATTCATACATCTCCTTTGGTGAAGTATCTGTTCAAATGTTCTTTCATTGATTTGTTTGTTTTCTTGTTGTTGAGGGATAAGACTTCTTTATGTAATCTGCATTAAGTTCCTTGTCAGATATATTATTTGCAAATATTTTCTCCTGGTGTGTGGCATGGCTTTTCTTTTTTTTTTTTACAGTGTCTTCCAAAGATCAAAGGTTTTTAATTTTGATTAAGACATTCTTAACTTTTTCTTGCATGGCTTGTGCTCTTCTATTTAAGAAGTCATTGTCTAAATCATTGTCACAAAGATTTTCTCCTAGGCTTTCTTCAAGATACTTAACAGTTGCAGCTCTCACATTTCAGTCTATAATCAAGTTAATTTTTTGTATGGTGTAAGATGTGTCAATGTTCATTTTTTTATACAGATAATCTAGTTATTCATATTGTTGAAAAACTATCACTTCCTCAATGAATAATCTTAGCATCTTTGGCAAAAAGTAATCATCTAAGTGTGGGTCTATTTTTGGACTCAATCCCATTTAAATCATTTATATACAGATTCTTATAGCAATATTACATTGTCTTTATTATTGAACTTTTATGGTATGTGTTGAAATCAGGAAGTTTAATACTTTACACATGTTCTTTTTTTTGAAATTAATTTTATTTTATTTAACTCAATAAAGTATTTTGCTTATCTCAATATATCCAAAATAGTATCATTTTGACATGTAATCAATGTAAAAATTATTGAGACATTTTTTTTTGTACTGTCTTCAAAATATGGAGGGTAATTTATACTCACACCACCTGGAAACGTGGACTAGCTGAATTTCAGGTGTCAACAGCCACATATCTGATAATGCAGGTCTGGAATTAAAACCTTTTAGAAGGCCACACTTCCAAGTTCTGTTCTTCTGTAAAATATCTAATTTAAACTCAACAAAACAAGATGCCTTTTCTTCATGTCCAAAGTATTTTCTATTCCCTGTAGAAAACTTGGAAAATACAGAAAATTACAGAGAAGAAAATAAAACTCCCCAGTATTCCAGGTTTTTCTTCTAGGTGCAACTAAAAATATATAGATTTGAAAAATTAGAAGCATTGTGTTAGTACTATTTTGTAATTTTCTGGCTCAGAAACTTCCCCTGAAGTTTTCAGGTTGTCCCATGTATGTTAGTTTGCTCTCTAAGTAGATTTTAAATCTAGAAGACAAAGGTCATGTTTCACACCATTTCTATGTACCCCAGAGAATATGAAAGAGAACATAAAACTCAATCAATAATCAGTTGAAATGACTGAAAAAAATGTTAATTAATCAACAAATATTGAGTGGGAGTGGCTTCTCTGTCCTTTTAGTTAGCAATAAACTGGATCTGAGAGTTGGACAAACCCAACAGAAACATCTCACTTAGTCTGGAATTGCCCTCTGAACTTGGAGACAAGATCTTGCTACTTGCTAGTGGCTAAATATGAGGTGATCCATATAAAGGAGTAAAGCTCCCTCAGCCTTGTTTTTTCCAGTGGTATAGAAGAGAAACATGTGCTTGCTGACCTTATTAATTCTCTCAACTCTCCCAGGGTCATGTGAGACCCAAATGAGATCATGTTCGAATGACACCATACATACAACAGCACTGCAAAATAAGGAAGTGTGTTGTCGTTCCTCTTTCTAACCTTGCTACGCTGTGTGAACTGTGCTCCGAATATGCTTAAAATTTGTCCCCAGCCATTGATTGCATCCACTTCTTGGTAACACTCTCTAAGGTTATAGACTTTGAATGATTAGTATTTGTATTAGTTTTAAATCATTACTTTTTAAAAATAGATCTTTATTGGAGTATAATTGCTTCATAATACTGTGTTACTTTTGTTGTACAACAAAGTGAATCATTCATATGAATACATATATCCCCATATCCCCTCCCTCTTGAGCCTCCTTCCCACTCAGCCATAAAAAGAAATGAAATTGAGTTATTTGTAATGAGGTGGCTGGAACTAGAGTCTGTTATACAGAGTGAAGTAAGTCAGAAAGAGAAAAAAAATACCATATGCTAACACATAGATAAGGAAACTAAAAAATAAAATAAATAAATAAATAAATCATTACTTTTTAATAATATGTAGCTTCTCCTAGAATTTTAACCATATTTATACCAATTTTTAAATTTTTAGTAATTGGAGCTCACTGCTATTCCTTAGCTCCCTTTAATTATGACTTTCTTATTCAAATTTTTTTTAACATCTTTATTGGAGCATAATTGCTTTACAATGTTGTGTTATTTTCTGCTGTATAGCAAAGTGAATCCACTATATGCATACATATATGCCCATATCCCCTCCCTCTTGTGTCTCCCTCCCACCCTCCCTATCCAACCCCTCTAGGTGGTCACAAAGCACTGAGCTGATCTCCCTGTGCTATGTGGCTGCTTCCCACTGGCTATCTATTTTACATTTGGTAGTATATATATGTCAGTGCTACTCTCTCACTTCGTCCCAGCTTTGCCTTAAGCCCGCCCCAGCATCTTTATTCATGTCTTGCCCCTAGGTGCATCACAACCATTTTTTTAAAAATTTCATATATATGTTTTAGCATATTGTATTTGTTTTTCTCTTTCTGAATTAACTTCACTCTGTATGACAGACTCTAGGTCCATCCACCTCACTACGAATAGCTCAGTTTCATTTCTTTTTATGGCTGAGTAATATTCCATTGTGTGTATATATATATATATATATATATATATATATATATATATATGCCACATATTCTTTATCCATTCATCTGTCAATGGACACTTAGGTTGCTTCAATGTCCTGGCTACTGTAAATAGTGCTGCAGTGAACATTATGGTACATGACTCTTTTTGAATTAGGTTCTCTCAGGGTATACGCCCAGTAATGGGATTGCTGGGTCATATGGTAGTTCTATTTTTAGTTTTTTAAGGAACCTCCATACTGTT
Source organism: Eubalaena glacialis (assembly GCF_028564815.1). NCBI lineage: Eukaryota > Metazoa > Chordata > Mammalia > Artiodactyla > Balaenidae > Eubalaena > Eubalaena glacialis. The sequence continues at coordinate 189,332,239 of NC_083717.1, read as the reverse complement.
CTCCATAGTGGCTGTATCAATTTACATTCCCACCAAAAGTGCAAGAGGGTTCCCTGTTCTCCACACCCTCTCCAGAATTTATTGTTTGTAGATTTTTTGATGATGGTCATTCTGACTGGTGTGAGGTGATACCTGATTGTAGTTTTGATTTGCATTTCTCTAATGATTAGTAATGTTGAACATCCTTTCATGTGTTTGATGGCAATCTGTAAATCTTCTTTGGAGAAATGTCTATTTAGGTCTTCTGCCCATTTTTGGATTGGGTTGTTTGTTTTTTGATATTGAGCTGCATAAGCTGCTTGTATATTTTGGAGAGTAAACCTTTGTCAGTTGCTTCGTTTGCAAATATTTTCTCCCATTCTGAGGGTTGTCTTTTTGTCTTGTTTATGGTTTCCTTTGCTGTGCAAAAGCTTTGAAGTTTCGTTAGGTTCCATTTGTTTATTTGTGTTTTTATTTCCATTTCTCTAGAAGGTGGGTCACAAAGGATCTTGCTGTGATTTATGTCATAGAGTGTTCTGCCTATGTTTTCCTCTAAGAGTTTTATAGTGTCTGGCCTTGCGTTTAGGTCTTTAAACCATTTTGAGTTTATTTTTGTGTATTGTGTTAGGGTGTGTTCTAATTTCATTCTTTTACATGTAGCTGTCCATTTTTCCCAGCACCACTTATTGAAGAGGCTGTCTTTTCTCCATTATATATTCTTGCCTACTTTATCAAAGGTAAGGTGAACATATGTGCATGGATTTATCTCTGAGCTATCTACCCTTTTCTGTTGACCTATATTTCTGTTTTTGTGCCAGTACCATACTGTCTTGATTACTGAAGCTTTGTAGTACAGTCTGAAGTCCAGGAGCCTGATTCCTCCAGCTCCGTTTTTCTTTCTCAAGATTGCTTTGGCTATTCAGGGTCTTTTGTGTTTCCATACAAATTGTGAAATTTTTTGTTCTAGTTCTGTGAAAAATGCCATTGGTAGTTTGATAGGGATTGCACTGAATCTGTAGTTTGCTTTGGGTAGTATAGTCATTTTCACAATGTTGATTCTTCCAATCCTAGAACATGGTATATCTCTCCATCTGTTTGTATCATCTTTAATTTCTTTCATCAGTGTCTTATAGTTTTCTGCATACGGGTCTTTTGTTTCCTTAGGTAGGTTTATTCCTAGGTATTTTATTCTTTTTGTTGCAATGGTAAATGGGAGTGTTTCCTTAATTTCTCTTTCAGATTTTTCATCATTAGTGTATAGGAATGCATGAGATTTCTGTGCATTAATTTTGTATCCTGCCACTTTATCAAATTCATTGATTAGCTCTAGTAGTTTTCTGGTAGAGTCTTTAGGATTCTCTGTGTATAGTATCATGTAATGTGCAAACAGTGACAGCTTTACTTCTTCTTTTCTGATTTCAATTCCTTTTATTTCTTTTTCTTCTCTGATTGCTGTGGCTAAAACTTCCAAAACTATGTTGAATAATAGTGGTGAGAATGGACACCCTTGTCTTGTTCCTGATCTTAGTGGAAATGATTTTATGTTTTTACCATTGAGAATGATGTTGGCTGGGAGTTTGTCATATATGGCCTTTATTATGTTGAAGTAGGTTCCCTCTATACCCACTTTCTGGAGAGTTTTTATCATAAATGGGTGTTGAATTTTTCTGCATCTTTTGAGTTTATCATATGGTTTTTAATCCTTCAATTTGTTAATATGGTGTATCACATTGATTTGCATATATTGAAGAATCCCTGCATTCCTGGGATAAACCTCCCTTGAGCATGGTGTATGATCCTTTTAATGTGCTGTTGGATTCTGTTTGCTAGTATTTTCTTGAGGATTTTTGCATCTATGTTCATCAGTGATATTGGCCTGTAGTTTTCTTTTTTTGTGACATCTTTTTCTGGTTTTGGTATCAGGGTGATGGTGGCCTTGTAGAATGAGTTTGGTAGTGTTCCTCCCTCTGCTATATTTTGGAAGAGTTTGACAAGGATAGGTGTTAGCTCTTCTCTAAATGTTTGATAGAATTCACCTGTAAAGCTCTCTGGTCCTGGACTTTTGTTTGTTGGAAGATTTTTAATCACAGTTTCAATTTCAGTGCTTGTGATTGGTCTTTTCATATTTTCTATTACTTCCTTGTTCAGTCTTGGAACGTTGTACTTTTCTAGGTATTTGTCCATTTCTTCCAGGTTGTCCATTTTATTGACATATAGTTGCTTGTAGTAGTCTCTCATGATCTTTGTATTTCTGCAGTGTCAGTTGTTACTTCTTTTTCATTTCTAATTCTGTGGATTTGAGTCTTCTTCCTTTTTTCTTGATGAGTCTGGCTAATGGTTTATCTATTTTGTTTGTCTTCTCAAAGAACCAGCTTTTAGATATATTGATCTTTGTTATTGTTTCCTTCATTCCTTTTTCATTTCTTTTTTTTTTTTTTTTTGGCTGCATTGGTTCTTCATTGCTGCACATGGGCTTTCTCTAGTTGCGGTGAGAGGGGGCTACTCTTCCTTGTGGTGCACGGGCTTCTCATTTCAGTGGCTTCTCTTGTTGTGGAGCATGGGCTCTAGGTGCAGGCTTCTGTAGTTGTGGGACATGGGCTTAGTTGCTCCATGGCATGTGGGATCATCCGGGAGCAGTGATTGAACCCATGTCTCCCACACTGGCAGCTGGATTCTTAGTCACTGTGCCACCAGGGAAGTTCCTTGTCATTTATTTCTGATCTGATCTTTATGATTTCTTTTCTTCTTCTAACTTTTTTTGTTCTTCTTCTTCTTCTTTCTCTAATTGGTTTAGGTGTAAGTGTAGGTTGTTTACCTGAGATTTCTCTTGTTTCTTGAGGTAGATTTTATTGCTATAAAATTCCCTCTTAGAACTGCTTTTGCTGCATCCCATAGGTTTTGGGCCATCGTGTTTTCATTGTCATTTGTTTCTAGGTATTTTATGATTTCCTCTTTGATTTCTTCAGTGATCTCTTGGTTATTTATTAGCGTATTGTTTAGCCTCCATGTGTTTGTATTTTTTACAGTTTTTTTCCTGTAATTGATATCTAGTCTCATAGTGTTGTGGTTGGAAAAGACACTTGATACAATTTCAATTTTTTTAAATTTACCAAGGCTTGATTTGTGACCCAAGATATGATCTATCCTGGAGAATGTTCCATGAGCACTTGAGAAGAAAGTGTATTCTGTTGTTTTGGATGGAATGTCTTATAAATATCAATTAAGTCTATCTGGTCTAATGTGTCATTTAAAGCTTGTGTTTCCTTATTTATTTTCATTTTGGTTGATCTGTCCATTGGTGAAAGTGGTGTGTTAAAGTCCCCTACTATTATTGTGTTACTTTTGATTTCCCCTTTTATGGTTGTTAGCGTTTGCCATATGTATTAAGATGCTCCTATGTTGGGTGCATAAATATTTACAATTGTTATACCTTCCTCTTGGATCAATCCCTTGATCATTATATAGTGTCCTTCTTAGTCTCTAGTAATAGTCTTTATTTTAAAGTCTATTTTGTCTGATATGAGTACTGCTACTCCAGCTTTCTTTTGATTTCTATTTGTATGGAATATCTTTTTCCATCCCCTCACTTCAGTCTGTATATGTCTCTAGGTCTGAAGTGGGTCTCTTGTAGACAGTATATATATGGGTCCTGTTTATGTATCCATTCAACCTGTCTGTGTGTTTTGGTTGGAGCATTTAATCCATTTACATTTAAGGTAATTATTGATATGCATGTTCCTATTACCATTTTCTGAATTGTTTTGGATTTGTTTTTGTAGTTCTTTTCCTTTTCTTGTGTTTCTTGCCTAGAGAAGTACCTTTAGCATTTGTTGTAAAGCAGGTTTGGTGGTGCTGAATTCTCTTAGCTTTTGCTTCTCTGTAAAGATTTCAATTTCTCCATTGAATCTGAATGAGATCCGTGCTGGGTAGAGTAATCTTGGTTGTAGGTTTTTCCCTTTCAGCACTTTAAATATGTCCTGCCACTCCTTTCTGGCTTAAAGAGCTTCTGCTGAAAGATCAGCTGTTAACCTTATGGGGATTCCCTTTTATGTTATTTGTCGCTTTTTCCTTGCTGCTTTTAATATTTTTTCTTTGTATTTAATTTTTGATGGTTTGATAATATGTGTCTTGGCATGTTTCTCCTTGGATTTATCCTGTATGGGACTCTCTGCACTTGGATTTATCCTGTATGAGACTCTCCAAGTCTCTGCGCTTTTTGGACTTGACTTTCTTTTCCCATGTTATGGAAGTTTTCGACTATAATCTCTTCAAATATTTTCTCAGACCCTTTCTTTTTCTCTTCTTCTTCTGGGCCCCCTATAATTTGTATGTTGGTGCATTTAATGTTCTCCCAGAGGTCTCTGAGACTGTACTCAATTCTTTTCATTCTTTTTTCTTGATTCTGCTCTGTGGTAGTTATTTCTACTATTTTATCTTCCAGGTCACTTATCCGTTCCTCTGCCTCAGTGATTCTGCTATTGATTCCTTCTAGAGAATTTTAAATTTCATTTCTTGTGTTGTTCATCATTGTTTGTTTGTTCTTTAGTTCTTCTAGGTCCTTGTTAAATGTTTGTTGTATTTTCTCCATTCTATTTCCAAGATTTTGGATCATCTTTACTATCAATACTCTGAATTCTTTTTCAGGTAGCCTGACTATTTCCTCTTCATTTGTTTGGTCTCGTGGGTTTTTACCTTGCTCCTTCATCCGCTGCGTATTTCTTTGTCTTCTCAGTTTGTTTAACTTACTGTGCTTGGGGTCTCCTTTTCTCAGGCTGCAGGTTCATAATTCCCATTATTTTTGGTGTCTGCCCCCAGTGGGTGAGGTTGGTTCTGTGGCTTGTGTTGGCTTCCTGGTGTAGGGGACTTGTGCCTGTGTCCTGGTGGGTGGGGCTGGATCTTGTCCTTTAGGTGGGCAGGGCCTTATCCAGTGGTGTGTTTTGGGGTGTCTGTGAACTTAGTATGACTTTAGGCAGCCTCTCTGATTATGGGTTGTGTTGTGTTCCTGTTTTACTAGTTGTTTGACATGGGGCATCCAGCACTGGAGCTTCCTCTCCATCGGGTGGATCTGGGTCTCAGTGTTGAGGCAGAGAGCTGTGGGAGAGCTCTTGCTGATTGATATTATGTGGGGCCGGGAGGTCTCTGGTGGTCCAATGTCCTGGGCTCGGCTCTCCCTCCTTGGAGTATCAGGCCTGACACCCGGCCAGAGCACCAAGACCCTACCTGCCACACAGCTTGGAAGAAAAGGAAGAAAAAAAGAAAAAAATGAACAGATATAACCCCAAACCAAATGGTAAAAGCAAACTAAACAGACAAAATCACACAAAGAAACATACACATACACACTCACCAAAAGAGAAAAAAGCAAAACAAATGAAAAATAATAAAATAAAGAAAAAAAATAAAAAGAAGAGATCAACCAAACCAATAAACAAATCCACCAATGATTACAAGCACTACAAACTAAACTAAGATAAACATAAAGCCAGAAACAAATTAGATGCAGAAAGAAAGCCCCAAGTCTACAATTGCTCCCAAAGTCTACCACCTCCATTTTGGGAACATTCTTTGTCTATTCAGGTATTCCACAGTTGCAGGGTTTATCAAGTTGATTGTGGAGATTTAATCTGCTGCTCCTGAGGCTGCACAGAGAAATTTCCCTTTCTCTTCTTTGTTCGCACAGCTCCTGGGGTTCAGCTTTGGTTTTGGCCCTGCCTCTGCATGTAGGTCACCCTCAGGCGTCTGTTCCCTTCCCAGACAGGAAGGGGTTAAAGCAGCAGCTGATTAGGGCTCTCTTGCTCACTCAGGCCAGAGAGAGGCAGTGGAACAGTTGTCATAATTGGAATGCAGGGGTAGCCTGCTGTGGCAGAGGCCGGCGTGACATTGCAACAGCCTTAGGCACACCGTGTGTTCTCCTGGGGAAGTTGTTCCTGGATCATGGGACCCTGGCAGTGGTGGGCTGCACAGGCTCCCGGTGGGGTGTGGGTAGTGACCTGCGTTTGTACACAGGATTCTTGTGGCAGCAGCAGCAGCATTAGTGGTTCACGCCTGTCTCTGGGGTCGGAGCTGATAGCCATGGTTCATGCCGTCTCTGGAGCTCGCTTAGGTGGTGCTCTGCCTTCTGTGGGCACACAGAACAGGAATCCCCTCTACTCGAGCACCCCAAAACAATGGTCTCTTGCCTCTCCAGAAGGTCCAGAGATTTTCCCAGACTCCCTCCCGGCTAGCCGTGGTGCACTAGCCCCTTCAGGCTGTCTTCATGCAGCCAACCCCAGTCCTCTCCCTGGGGTCTGACCTCCAAAGCGCAAGCCTCAGCTCCCAGCCTCCACCCACCCCAACGGGTGAGCAGAGAAGCGTCTCAGGTTGGTGAGTGCTGATCGGCACTGATCCAGTGTGGGAATCTCTCCACTTTGCCCTCTGCAACCCTGTTGCTGCACTCTCCTCCATGGCTCTGAAGCTTACCCCCATCCTCACCACCCATCCCCCCAGTGAAGGGTCTTCCTAGTGTCTAGAAACTTTTCCTGCTTCACAGCTCCCTCCCAGAGGTGCAGGTCCCGTCCCTATTCCTTTGTTTCTGTTTTTTTTTTTTTTTTTCTTTTGCCCTATCCAGGTACGTGGGGATTTTCTTGCCTTTTAGGAAGTCTGAGGTCTTCTACCAGCGTTCAGTAGGTGTTCTGTAGGAGTTGTTCCACATGTAGATGTATTTTTGATGTATGTGTGGGGAGGAAGGTGATCTCCACATCTTACTCCTCCACCATCTTGAAGGTTCCTCCTCTACGTGTTCTTCTTTTTCAAAATTATTTTGCTTATTCTAGGTTCTCTGCTTTTTCACATAAATTAAAAAATTGTGTTGGAAATTTAAAAAAAAAATAAAATAGCCTGAAAAGATCTGTATTGAGCTAGCATTGACAGCCTTGTATTTATTTAGGTCACCTTTAATTTCTCTTTGCAAAGTTTTATAGTTTTCAGTGTTTTATTCCTGGTATGTATTCACTATTTATTCCTAGTGTCTTGATCTGTTGGAACTGCCATAACAGAATGTCATTGACTGAGTGGCTTATAAACAACAGAAATTTATTTCTTGCAGTTCTAGAGGCTGGAAAGTCCAAGATCAATGCACTGGCAGATTGTGTGTCTGGTGAGGTCCCACTTCCTGATTCACAGAAGACCGTCTTCTTGCTGTTTCTTAACCTTAATGAAGGGGGTGAGTGAGCTCTTTGGGGTCCCTTTTACAAGAACACTAACTCCATTCATGAGGACTACACTCTCAAGACCTAAGTACCTCCCCAAAGCCCCACCTCCTAATACCATCACATTGTGGGGTTAGGATTTCAACACATGACCTGGGGTGGGGAGGACATAAACATTCACTCCATAATACCTTCTATGCTGAAATATATTATATTCACTTCTTTTTCTTTTTGAAAAATCTGAACTGTATTTCTTTCCGAAAAAAATCCTTCCATAATCAATTAGAAAACAATTATTTTTTATTGTAGTATAGTTGCTTTACAATGTTGTGTTAGTTTCTGCTGCACAGCAAAGTGAATCAGTTATATGTATACATATATTCACTATTTTTTAGATTTCCTTCCCATTCAGGTCACCACAGATCATTGAGTAGAGTTCCCAGTGCTACACAGTATGTTCTCATTAGTTATCTATTTTATACATAGTAGTGTACATATGTCAATCCCAGTCTCCCAATTCGTCCCACCCCCCTCCCCCCATTCCCCGCTTGGTAGCTGTAAGTTTGTTCTCTGCATCTGTGTCTCTATTTCTCCTTTGCAAATAAGTTCATCTGTACCACTTTTCTAGATTCCACATATAAGTGATATTATACAATATTTGTTTTGCTCTTTCTGACTTACTTCACTCAGTATGACAATCTCTAGGTCCATCTATGTCTCTGCAAATGGCACTATTTCATTCCTTTTTATGGCTGAGTAATATTCCATTGTATATATGTACCACATCTTCTTTATCCATTCCTCTGTCAATGGACATTTAGGTTGCTTCCATGTCCTGGCTATTGTAAATAGTGCTGCAATGGACATCAGGGTGTCTGTATCCTTCTGAATTATGGTTTTCTCCAGATATAGGCCCTAGGAGTGGGATTGCTGGGTGATATGGTAGCTCTATTTTTAGTTTTTTAAGGAACCTCCATACTGTGTTCCATAATGGCTATACCAATTTACATTCCCACCAACAGTGTAGGAGGTTTCTTTTTTCTCCATACCCTCCCCAGCATTTATTGTTTGTAGGTATTTTGATGATGGCCATTCTGACCAGTGTAAGGTGATACCTCATTGTATTTTTGATTTGCATTTCTCTAATAATTAGCAATGTTGAGCATTTTTTCATGTGCCTTTTGGCTATCTGTATTTCTTCTTTGAAGAAATGTCTATTTAGATTTTCTGCCCATTTTTTGATTGGGTTGTTTGCTCTTTTGATATTGAGAAAAAAATTATTTTTGTTAAGTAAATATATGCAATGATGGGTAGGCTGGTCTTAAGCAAGTCTCCCCTTAGGTAAACTGAGACCACTACCCTAGATGATCTCTAAGGCTCCTTCCATCTCTGATTTTCAGAATTAATTCATCACACTTGTTCCTGTAATCAATTTCTTTCCACTACACCACTCTGCCTGCTGCTCAGAGATGGGACTTTCACAGTTTAACTTTTTTGGGGGGAGTTATTTAAAATACAAAATTATGGTTTGGGGTCACTGGGGCCATGAATTCTGGCAGTGAAAAACCAGAAAAAAATTCCTAGATGAAGCTGGTAGACAACCCAAGTCACAACTACACAAACCAGGTGTATGTTTGTAGTTGGGTCCATTCACTTGAGAGAAAAATTTACAGACAAAACTCTAAATTCTAGTTGAGGCATTTCACAGTCATTCAGGAACTGTTAGGAGAAGTTGAGATTTTGAGAACAAATCTGGAGAACAAAATCTTGAGAAGAACCAGATAAAACACAGGGGGTGGGGTCCTTCAAGAATTTCAAAAACTACTGTATTGAAAAGAAAGTTATGATAACAATACATTCCCACGAACAGTGTAGGAGGTTTCTCTCTCCAGCATTTATTGTTTGTAGGTATTTTGATGATGGCCATTCTGACCAGTGTGAGGTGATACCTCATTGGGTTTTGATTTGCATTTCTCTAATAACTAGTGATGTTGAGCATATTTCCATGTGCTTTTTGGCTATCTGCATGTCTTCTTTGGTGAAATGTCTATTTAGGTCTTCTGCCCATTTTTTGATTGGGTTGTTTATTTTCTTGATATTGAACTGCATGAACTGTTTGTATATTTTGGGGATTAATCCCTTGTCAGTTGCTTCATTTGCAAATATTGTTTTTTCCCATTCTGAGTGTTGTCTTTTCGTTTTGTTTATGGTTTCCTTTGCTGTGCAAAAACTTTAAAGTTTCATTAGGTCCTATTTGTTTATTTTTGTTTTTAGTTTCATTACTCTAGGTAGTGGGTCAAAAAAGATCTTGCTGTGATTTATGTCAAAGAGTGTTCTGCCTATATTTTCCTCTAAGAGTTTTATAGTATCTGGTCTTACATTTAGATCTTTAATCCATTTTGGATTTATTTTTGTGTATGGTGTTAGACAGTGTTCTAATTTTATTCTTTTACATATAGCTGTCCATTCCTAGCACCACTTATTGAAGAGACTGTCTTTTCTCCATTGTATATTCTTGCCTCCTTTGTCATAGATTAGGTGGCCAAAGGTGCATGGGTTTATCTCTGGGCTTTCTATCCTGTTCCATTGATCTATATTTCTGGTTGTTTTTTTTTTTTTTTTTGCCAGTACCATACTGTTTTGATTACTGTAGCTTTGTAGTATAGTCTGAAGTCAGGGAGCTTGATTCCTCCAGCTCCATTTTTCTTTCTCAAGATTGCTTTCGCTATTCAAGGTCTTTTTTGTTTCCATACAAAATGTAAAATGCATTGTTCTAATTCTGTGAAAAATGCCCTTGGTAATTTAATAGGGATTGCATTGAATCTGTAGATTGCTTTGGGCAGTGTATTTTCGCAATATTGATTCTTCCAATCCAAGAACATGGTATGTCTCTCCATCTGTTTGTGTCATCTTTGATTTCTTTCATCAATGTCATAGTTTTCTGAGTACAGGTCTTTTGCCTCCTTAGGAAGGTTTATTCTTAGGTATTTTATTCTTTTTGATGCAATAGTAAATGGGATTGTTTCCTTAATCTCTCTTTCTGATCTTTCATTGTTAGTGTATAGGAATGCAATAGATTTCTGTGTACTAATTTTGTATCCTACAACTTTACCAAATTCATTGATGAGCTCTAGTAGTTTTCTGGTGGCATCTTTAGGATTTTCTATGTATAGTTTCATGTCATCTGCAAACAGTGACAGTTTTACTTCTTCTTTTCCAATTTGAATTCCTTTTATTTCTTTTTCTTCTGTGATAGCCATGGCTAGGTCTTCTGAAACTATGTTGAATAAAAGTGGCAAGAGTGGATATCCTTGATTTGTTCCTGATCTTAGAGGAAACGCTTTCAGCTTTTCACCACTAAGTATGATGTTAGCTGTGGTTTGTCATAGATGGCCTTTATTTTGTTGAGGTAGGTTCCCTCTAGGCCCACTTTCTGGAGAGTTTTTTAATCAAAAATGGGTGTTGAAGTTTGTCAAAAGCTTTTTCTGCATCTATTGAGATGATCATATGGTTTTTATTCTTTGATTTGTTATTATGGTGTATCACGTTGTTTGATTTGCATAGTTTGAAGAATACTTGCATCCCTGGGATAAATCCCACTTGATCAGGGTGTATGATCCTTTTAATGTGTTCTTAGACTTGGTTTGTTAGTATTTTGTTGAGTATTTTTGCATCTATGTTCATCAGTGATATTGGACTGTAATTTTCTTTTTTTTTTAATATCTTTGTCTGGTTTTGGTATCAGGGTGATGTTGGCCTTGTAGAATGAGCTTGGGAGTGTTCCTTCCTCTGCAGTTTTTTGGAAGAGTTTCAGGACACTATGTGTTAACTCTTCTCTGAATGTTTGATAGAATTCACCTGTGAAGCCATCTGGCCCTGGACTTTTGTTTGTTGGAAGATTTTTAATCACAGTTTCAATTTCAGTACTTGTGATTGGTCTGTTCATATTTTCTATTTGTTCCTGGTTCAGTCTGGGAAGGTTGTATCTTTCTAAGAATTTGTCCATTTCTTCTAGATTGTCTATTTTATTGGCTTATAGTTACCTTCTAGTAATGTCTTTGGATCCTTTGTATTTCTGTGGTGTCCATTGTAACTTCTCCTTTTTCATTTCTAATTTTATTGATTTGAATCCTCTCCCTTTTTTTCTTGATGAGTCTGGCTAAAGGTTTATCGATTTTTTTTATTTTCTCAAAGAACCATCTATTAATTTCCTTGATTTTTTGTTATTGTTTTCTTCATTTCTATTTCATTTATTTCTGCTCTGATCGTTATGATTTCTTTTCTTCTACTAACTTTGGGTTTTGCTTGTTCTTCCTTCTCTAGTTACTTTAGGTGTAAGGATAGGTTGTTTATTTGAGATTTTTCTTGTTTCTTGAGGTAGGATTGTATTGCTATAAACTTCCCTCTTAGAACTGCTTTTGCTGCATCCCATAGGTTTTGGGTCATTGTGTTTTCATTGTTATTTGTCTGTATGTATTTTTTGATTTCCTCTTTGATTTCTTCAGTGATCTCTTGGTTATTTAGTAGCGTATTGTTTAGCCTCCATGTGTTTGTATTTTTTACAGTTTTTTTTTTCCTGTAATTGATTTCTAATCTCATAGCATTGTGGTCAGAAAAGACGCTTGATATGATTTCAATTTTCTTAAATTTACTGAGGCTTGATTTGTGACCCAAGATGTCATCTATCCTGGAGAATGTTCTGTGTGCACTTGAGAAGAAAGTGTATTCTGCTGCTTTTGGATGGAATGTCCTGTAAATATCAATTAAGTCTAACTGGTCTAATGTGTCATTTAAGGCTTGTGTTTCTTTATTAATTTTCTGTCTGGATGATCTATCCATTGGTGTAAGTAGGGTATTAAAGTCCTCCACTATTATTGTGTTACTGTCCATTTCCCATAAAAACACTCATTTAAACATATTACAATTTGTTTTAATCATCTTTTTCTTCCTCATTTTTGTTTTCTTAGTTTATTATTCTCTGATAGAGGCACATAAAATATTCTCATATAATTTGGATTTTATAATTTCTCCTTGTAATTCTTTCATTGAAATTTATTTTTATAAATATTTAAAGTGTTTAAATATTTTATAAATATTCAAATATTTATAATTTTCTAGTTTTTCCTCTTTTAATGAATTTGATGTAGATTTTATTTTATCCCCAATAATACTTAACACCAGCTGACTAGATTGTGAATTCCTTGAAGGCAAGCTTAGCTGATTCATCTCTGGGTCCTCAGTGCTTGGGTCTAGGGCAGTGGCTGGAGTACAGGAAGTAATCATAATGATTAGTCATCCTCAATCTGAATAGCCTGGTAGCCTGATCTAAACTACCTGGGATGAAATGAGAGTCATAATATCTGTAAGCATGTTTTCTCTATGTGTTCTGCACTCTTCATCTATGATTTTATGAACATTTCTCTATATTAGGAGTTGGCAAACTTTTTTCTGTAAAGGGTCAGATAGTAAATATTTCAGGCTTTGTGGACTGTGTGATCTGTGTCACAAATACTGAGCTCTAACATTGCAGGGGAAAGCAGTCCTAAATAAATTAGCATGGCTATGGTTAATTAAAACTTTATACACAAAAACAAGTGGCAGGCTGAATTTGTCGACCCCTGCTCTATATTGTTGGATTGTCTTCAAAAACGTCTATAGAATTTTCTGGACTATGAATACATCATAATTTATTTAACCAATTTTCTATTGTTGTGCATTAAGACAGTTTTTCTTTTTCATTATTATAAACAACCTTGAAATATGAGTTCCTACATACAAAAGTGTCAGCTTATTTGATTTTCTCATAAAATGTTATTTCCCTGGCACATGGTACATGCTCAATAAATACTTATTGATTAAACAAATTAAAACATTTCTATTGTAGCAAACTCATTTCACTGAGTATTGTGGATGTAAGTTGATGTGAAGAAGGTCAAGTTTGCCTGGAGAACTTCACACTTTGGAGAAACAAAGCAGATTTGTTGCTCTCTAGCTGGGGATCTCAGTCAAGTCAAATGACCTTTTTGAGTCTCAGTTTCCACAGTTCAAAAAGAGGAAGTAATAACTTCCTCAAAGATGTGCTGTGAAGGTTGGATGACATCAAGTGTGAATGTTTGGGAAAGGGTTGTTTTAAGAAGTCAGGATTACCAGGATGATTCCCTGTAATTCAGTCACATTTTCCTTTTTTATTCAAAATTTTACTTGTCCACAGCATGAAGGCTTTGAGGCTTTGGCCTGTGGGCCATTGGAAATTTACATTAATTTGCATAAATTTGCATGAGGAAATTACTGCCTGTAGCATCATTATTGTTAAGTTACTTAGATATCAGCTTTCATGGCATACATTAAAAAAAAAAAAACAAAACAGTTCCAAATTCCCTGCTCACTTCCCTGGCCAGAGCCCAGAAATGTCAGGTCAGGGATTGGTATATTCTGGCCAAAAAGAACTGCCAATTTCATCTTAGAATTGTGTGTTCCAAATAAGAAAACAGATCCACTAACACTTGAACAACCTAGAGTATCAGTTTGACATGCCCATGCCACTTTTGAGGAAGAAATTTGGATAATTAGGATAATTTGAATAATTAGATAATCAGAAGAAATTTGGATAATTTGGATAGTTTGATAATCAAGCACAAGTTGTTTCCTATTTATTTTCCATACAAATGACCTGAGAAAAATTTATTGTTTTATTTTTATAAGAAAAAAGCTAAACATGATTCAATGATTAAAATATGTATGTATATCCATGCATTATATATGTTATGTATGATTCAATAATATATATATACATATTATACCACAATCAAGACTCAAAATACTTTGAAAAAATACTATCTTTTTGTAGATCAGTTGCTAAGATTACTGACCTGTAGAAAAAAACTGAAAAGAATATTCTAAATCAACAGGCAGTCATTCAGTGATCTTTCTGCAGACAACATAAAAGTGAACTACAGGCAATATACACAACGAAAATCAGCTACCCAGTTCTTAATAACAATAACTAAAATTTGCACATACTTTCCCCATTAGTTATAAATCTATTATCCAAATTTCACAGAAACACTATGACAAAAAGGTCACTTAATTATTTGTTCATTTATCCACTCAAGGATAATTACTGCAAGGGTAATTAAGGCTTGCAGAAGTTAAATGACTTGACCAAATGTGCAGTGTTAATAAGACGGGAGTCTCTCTTCATCATCTTGGGTAGTCACTTTCCATGATACGCTTGGCTTGGTCACGTGACTGACCTTGCCCAATAAGAAATGAGATACAAGAGAGGCTTGAAAAGTGCTTGCACATCGGAGCTTAACCTCTTCCTACTGCACCTGGAACCCTGAGACCACCACATGCATGAGTCTAAACCAGCCTGTTGGAGGATGAGAGCCCACACTGAGGGGAACAAAGGTGCTCCAGCTGATAGTTTAGCCAGTCTCCAGACAGCTTGCCAACCATCAGACATGTGAAGAAGGCTATCACCCAGATCATCCAACCACCAGCTGAGCTGCCAGTTTTCTGGGGAAGCATGAGAGGGATCAACAAGCCATCACAGCCTTAAAACCATCCAACTACCTGCAGGATTGTGAACTAAATAAAAGGATTGTTGTTTTAAGCCACTACATTTTGGGTTGGTTTGTTACACAGCAAAGCTAACAGACACAGACATGAACCCTTTCTTCTCATTCCAATCCTTTGTAACTGGAATAGCATCTAGGACATGATAGGTACTCAATAAATATTTGTATCAAAGACAGCCTGGCTTAGTGCTTAAGAGACCTCTTGTCTATGAAGCTGTGTCTCAGTTTCCTCATTTATTACTAAAAAATACCACCTTACAGGATTGTTCTGAGAGATAAATGAGTTGATATATGTAAAGTATTTAGAAAAAAGGCATTTTTCATGTTTCAATTGTACTGCTTAGTTTCATTGTACAATTGTACAATGCCCAGCATATGGTAAGTTCCCAATGTATGCCTGCTCTGATTATTATGTGATACTAACAATTTTATTACCAGGCAACTTATTTTCAAGTTAATAACATAAATGAAGATAAATCACAGCCAACATCATAAACATTATTTATTTAACATCTAGTATGTGCCAGGCTCTGTCTTAAACTTTTTTTTCCTAAACTTTTATCCTGCATATTTTTATTTACTTATAATACTCTTCTGAGATATTATTTCTCCCCTTTTACAGATAATCAGCTAGTGGTTGAGAGATTATAAGTCACTTGCCTCAGGGTCACACAGATAATAAGTGACAAAGCCTGAATTTGAACGTGGATCTCTTTGCCTCCAATGTCCTTGCTGTTTCAGAAAATACACAGAAAGCACACTTACACACACACACACACACACACACACACGGACAACTCTTTTTGGAAAAATGCTACTGGATAACCTGATTATTTCGATGTCTCTCCCCCAACAATAGCAACAGCAACTTTTAGAAACTATGGGTCTTTCAGGCCTAAGAAATTTAATGATAGTATCTAGTGCATGCATGAGTCAGTCCCTCTCAAAATTTCAGCTAAATAGCTACCTAGAATATCATTGCCTAGTTTGGATAAAATAAAAATCACAACCTAATTCTCATTTGAAGTTGTACCCTACAGACGATGGTTAACTAGACAGTTTTGAGAAGGAATCTGGGAATCTGAGTTGAAATGGGAATATCCCTGGGCTGGAATTACAGTGTCTGCAGTTAGGCAGGGAGGCAAAGGGCAGGGCTTAAATGAGAGTTCTGGATTCTGATGGTCACTTACTAGCCTGTGCCTCTGTTTCTTTGTACTGGGGATAATGCCTATAACTTTCTTGTGGTGAGGAGGAAATTATATAAATGTAATTGTATGGCTTAGAGTTATCCACGTTATGGTTGTAAACTATTATTCCATTATTTATTATATTATTATATTTGTCTATCACCTTTTAAAATTTTTAGTAGCCAAAGTTTTTGTGCCCTTGATTTGGGGCATATAGCAGTCAATTATAGAAAATGACAGAGAAGTGTTGTTTTTTAAAAATTATTTTTCCTTTTTCTTTTTACTTTTAATGAGTGCCAACTGTTTCTGGCCCAGTGCTAGGTATGTAGGAGACAGAAATATGTAAAGTATGTGTCCTACTTTTAAAGGTCTCCTAGGGCAGGAATGACTATAAGCATGTGAATGTTTTAAAATGTAAATAAACGCTATGTGCCAGATCCTGTTGTAAGCACTTTTCAGATATTAAAATATTAACTAATTTAATCTCCATAATAACCCAGCAAGGCTGGC
Organism: Eubalaena glacialis; assembly: GCF_028564815.1. Classification (NCBI taxonomy): domain Eukaryota; kingdom Metazoa; phylum Chordata; class Mammalia; order Artiodactyla; family Balaenidae; genus Eubalaena; species Eubalaena glacialis. The sequence goes on along the minus strand of NC_083717.1, from coordinate 189,315,796 downwards.
ACCACTATTTCCTTTCCCAGTTGTTAAATGCAAAGAGAAGTTAGGTTAACTTACACATGGCTCCGGCTCCCAGCTAGTGTATGATGAGCCAGAGTTTGAACATGTGCAGTCCAGCTACTGAATCCTGACCACATGAACCTTGCTACAAATAACTATTACAAAAATAACATTGAAACCTAACAGTATTGCACAAGATTTGGAAACCAAATATTGCATGATCATGCACATACATGGGTGAGGACAACCTGTGAAGTGGAGAATTCTCAGATCACATGCAACATTCAAGCTGAGCTGCACAGATTGAATGGGATTTTTCAGGTATACTTTTGTGCAGATATAATTTTCCAGTTGGAGGTGAAAGTGTTTGTAAATGTGTAGGGATGGGAAATAACATAGCAGATTTTTAATGGCTGCATATGTAGGTTTTCCTTGGCTAGGTAAAGGGAAGCAGAAAACCATGAGTTCAGAAAGGTTAGGGATGGCTTAACATTCTTTCTTCAGTGCTGCGACTTTCAAACTCTCTTCTTGCATTTGACACTGGGAGTGAAAACTCTAAACCGATACTGAAAAGCCATGCAATCATGTCATTCCAGAAATTCCCATGTACATTAAGGAACCGGGGTTCCTTAATGGCAAACTGGGGTTTGCCATTCCTGATACAAGATATAAATACCATGTAATGTGCGAGTGGGAGATTGCGAGGAGGTGAAACCCTTGATGTTGATTTTTTTTTTCTACTTAATGGTGCCATAAGTAAGACAAATTTGATCAGAAAATAGGTCAACCTATCAGTGATTGGGATACAGATGTTTCCCAGTTGGAAAGATGAACATAAAAGAATAACAGATAATTGATTCAAGTGCACCAGTGTTTGGAGTGATAGCAGGAGCATGGCACCTGAACATAATTTTACATATTTTAAGGACTATTGTATTATTTCTACATTTGCAAGCAGCTCCAGGAAAATTGTGCATGAAAAATAAATGAGGACCTAATGCATCAAGTGGGAAAGCTTATGATAATATGGGGTGATCATCTCACACAGGATAGAATACTCTGAGAGAGCTTTTGCTGTTTATCTATCTATCTATCTATCTACCTATCTATCTATCTATCTATCTATCTATCTATCTATCTATCTATCATCTATCATCTCTATCTAACAGCTATCTAAGTCTTAACTATTTATCTATATATTATTTTTATTGAGAAATATTTCAAGCATTCAGAAAAATACAGAGGTTATTCTAACAATTGCTATTTTCTTTTAAACAATGAAACAATAATAAAAGGTGAGTACTAAGTAGATTCTAAGATACAGTATGAATACTTTGGAATTCTGGAGGTAAATTCTCTGACTGGCATCTATATTTCTAGCCTGGATACACAGCAGTTGCAGAAATAGCTTGTCGTTACCCAACAGGCTCCATCAGAACCTACTTGGTCCCCCCATCCACCATGCTTTCCCTACTCTGATGGTGATCATACACTATCATCATCTTCCTATGAAAGTGCCCTGCTGATTCTGTCCCCTTGCAGAAGACCCTACAGTTTTTCCCTGTTGTTTTTCAGACACTTTCACATCCTTAAGGCTTGAAAGCCAATCTTTTCTCATGGCTTAACCTCCAAGTACACTGAACTTCCTGCCAATTCTTTCACACTTCAATAATCCCTGTGTCCACAGAGCTTCCTGATAACAGAAGAGACAAAAAAATGAATTAATGTCTTTTTGAGCATGAAATCTGAAGAACATGTACAAGTTAGCTAGGAAAATCCTGGGGGAACACATTGCCTAGGCAGAGGTCTTTCGTAACCATCCTTATAAAACAATACTGTCCAGTAGACACATAATGCAATCCATATAGGTAGTTTAAATTTTTTTAGTTGTCGTGTTAAAAAAAGTAAAAAGAAATAGCTGAAATTTATTTTTAATATTTTATTTAATCCAATATATCCAAAATGTCATTTCAATATGTTAATTAATACAAAATTATTAATGAGATATTTTCATTTTTTTCATACTGAATCTTTGATATCTAGCGTGTATTTTATACTGAGAGCACATCTCAATTTAGACTGGTCACTTTTCAAGTGCTCAATAGCCAAAGGGAGCTAATGCCTACTGTATTGGACAGTGTAGCTCTAATCTTACCCTGTTGTTATTTTCTTCATAGCATTTGTGTCTACCTGAAATTATTGGGCTTATTTGTTTACTTATATATTTTTCTCTGTCTCTCTCCACCAAACTATGAGCTTCATAAATTCAGGAACCTTTGCTAACTATTCGATTTCAGATGGTGATAAAAGCACTTGGTTTACGGTAAGGTCTTGTTACATGTTTGTCGAATGGATGAGCAGTAGATAAGAAGGCCTGGGAGTGGGAAAGATCCTGACATCTTTGGAGGCCTCCAGCCTGGTGAGCAATGGGGCAAGGGGTGTGAAGGAGTGTGAAGGAGGCAGGAAAAGACCAGGAATCAGTAAAGATGTCTCCATGCTGCCCTCTGCATGGTGATCATACACTATCATCATCTTCCTATGAAAGTGCCCTGCACTTTCGTAGGAAGTGTCTCGTTCTTTTCTTCACTGACAAACTTCCCCATTCTTTTACACCCAAATGAATGCTGGGTCAGATCAGTAGTTTTCTCATAAATGTTCCTCAGACAAGGCATGTCTCAGTTTTAGTGCTCACCATTTTGGACTAGTATTCCATCTGCTTACAAGTTGATCTTCCCTAGTAGCACCTGTGCTCCTTGAGAGCAGAGCCTAGGTCATAGACACTTTTGTGTTTATTTTTCTGTGCTTTCTCAGGAAATGATTTTAAGATCCGCTCACATTGTTACATATCTTAGCAATTTATTCCTTTTTATTGCTGAGTAGTATTTCATTGTTTGTACATAAGAAAATATATTTATACATTCATCTGTTGATGAACACTTCAGTTGACTCAAATTTGGAGGTCTGATGAATAAATCTATTATGACCATTTCTGTATACAATTTTGTGTGGACATACATCTTCCTTTCTCTTGAGTAAATAACTAGAAGGAGAATTGCCAGGTTATATGATAACAGTAGTTTTAAATTTATACCAAACTCAAAATTTTTGCAAAGCATTTACATCATTTTATATTTCCATCAGCAATATATCAGAATTCCAGTTATACCACATCCTCACCAACACTTGGCATTATTTATCATTTCAATTTTAGCATTCTAGTGGGTATGTAGTAGTGTCTCAATGCAGTTTTACTTTACAGCTAATAATTTTAAGCATTGTTTTCTTGTGCTTATTTGTCACTTGTGTACATTCTTTAGTGAAGTGTCTATTTGAAACTTTTGCCTATTTTTAAAAATTGGGTTGCTTTCTTGTTATTGAGTTTTCAGAGTTCTTTATATATTCTGGACATAAATCCTTTGTCAAATATGCATATATAAAATAGTTTCTTCTTGTGTGTGGTTTGCCTTTTCATTTTCTTAGCAGAGTTTTTTTTTGGTTTGTTTGTTTTAGCAGTGCTTTGTGAAGAGCTGAAAGTTTCAATTATAATGAAGTTCAATTTATTAATTATTTTTTTATTATTCATTAATTTTGTGTTCCCGCTAAGAAGTCTTCAGCAACTACAAGTTCACAAAGTGTTCCCCTATGTTTTCTTCTAAAACATTTATAATTTTAGCTTTTGTGTTTAGCTGTAAATCCATTTTAAGTTCATTTTTACGTACAAAATATTTACTTTCACATGGATGCCTGTTTATTCCCCCATCCTTTGTTGAATAGTATTTTCCCCGTTGAGTTGTTTTGGTACATTTTTCAAACATTCTTCTCATGCCAATAACACACTACCTTGATTACTCTACCTTAATAACAAGTCTTAAAATCAGGCATGTCAGTCATCTGACTGTTTCTTATTTTTCAAAATTTGTTGGCCATTTTAGTTTTTTTACATTTCCATATAAATATTAGAAGCAGGGGTTCCCTGGTGGCGCAGTGGTTGAGAGTCTGCCTGCCAATGCAGGGGACACGGGTTCGAGCCCTGGTCTGGGAGGATCCCACATGCCGTGGAGCGGCTGGGCCCTTGAGCCACAATTGCTGAGCCTGCGCGTCTGGAACATGTGCTCAGCAACAAGAGAGGCCATGACAGTGAGAGGCCCATGCACCGCGATGAGGAGTGACCTCTGCTTGCCGCGGCTGGAGGGGGCCCTTGCACAGAGGCAAAGACCCAACCCAGCCATGAATAGATAAATAAATAAATTTAACAAATTAAAAAAAATAAATTAGAAGTAGCTTGTAAATTTCTACAAAATCAGCAGCTGAATTTTCTTTGGAATTGTGTTGAATCTATAAATCAATTTGAAGAGAACTGACATTGTCATAAACATAGTATAGTTTTCCATTTATTTATGTCTTCATTACTTTCTTAGCAGTATTTTATAATGTTTAGTGTATAGGTCTTGCACGTGTTTTGTTAAATTTATCTCTAGTTATTTCATGTTTTGGAATGCTATTAAAATAGTATTTTTATTTAAATTTCTAATTATTTGTTGTTATTGTATAGAAAAATATTATTTTTTGTGTATTACCTTGCTGAACTCCCTTATTAGTCCTAGAAAAATTTTTTTTGTAGATCCCTTAGGATTTTCTATGTACACTATGACTGTCTGTAAACAAAGATAGTTTGTATTTTTCTTTCCAATTTTCATACATTTATTTCTTTTTCTAATAATATTGCACTGGCTACAATGTCTAGTACAATGTTGAATATAAATGGTGTGAGTGGGCATTTTTGCCTTGTTCCCTATCACAGAGGAAAAAATATTCAATCTTTTGTGATTATGTATAATCTTAGCTACATATACCCATTATCAAGTTGAGAATATTTCCTTCTATTTCTAGTTTGCTGAGAGCTTTTAGCCTGTATGGGTATTGAATTTTTATAAATGATTTTTCTGCATTTAATAAGATGATCTTTAATTTTTTTTTAATCAATTGGTATAGTGAATTTCACTCTTTGATTTTAATGTTAAATCAACATTGCAGTCTTTGAATTTACTGTATTTTGTCATATTTCTATACACAATTTATGTGTATACAATATAATGTAATAATATTAAATAATTATATTAATATGTATATATTGTTATATATCATATGCATTAAATTATATGTATGTTAGTATAGGTGTATGCATATGTATGTGTGTGAACAAATTTGCTAATATTTTTGTGAAAGGCTATTTTAGAGATATTGATCTATAGTTCTATTTTGTAGTAACATCTTTTTCTATTTTTTTTGTCTGGTTGTTGTAACAAAGTTAACCTAGCCCTATTAAATGAATTTGGAAGTATTCTCCCTTACTTTGTTTTTCTAGAGGAATTTAAGTATATTCATATCATTTCTTCATTATATGTGTCATCAAATTCATCAGTGAAGGCATCTGGGGAACAACATTTTGTGTGGGGGGTATTTTCTAATTACAAATTTAAATTTTTAAATAGATATAGGACTACTTGTACTTTCTTTTTCATCTTGGTCAATTTTGATAATTTGTGTCTCAAGAAATTTCTCAATTTAATCTAAGTGGTTAAATTTATTGGCATAATATTGTTCATAATATTATTTTATTATCTTTTAATTTCTGCTGGATCTGTAGTAAGTTTTTCTTTTTCATTCCTGAAACTTGTCATTTTACTTGTGCTTTCTCTTTTTTTCCTTCATCAAAGTAGTTAGATTTCTTTCAATTTTTACTGATTCTTTTTTAGCAATTAATTTTTTGTTTCATTGATTTACTTTATTATTTATCTATTATTTTTTCAATTGATTTTTGCTCCTTTATTATTTCTCACTGCATTTGGTATTGCCTTCTTAATTCTTTTTCTCTATTTCTTTCTTTCTTTTTTTAACCTTCCTACTATGGAAACTAAGAATACCGGCTGGTTTGGAATCTTCCTTTCTAAGTATACATTTTCCTTTAAGAATTATTTAAGCTGCATCCCAAAAGTTTTGATATGCTGTGTTTTCACTTAATTTATTTAGGTATTTAAAAAAATATTTTCTTCTTCTTATTATGACTTCTTTTTTGACCCATGGTTTACTTAGAAGTGTTTTGTTCAATTTTCAATTATTTGAACTGTTTTATGATATTTTCCTTGTATGTTTCTAATTTAATGTCATTGTGATTAGACAACAAACTCTAAATTTATGGAGACCTGTTTTATGACCCAGTATATAGTCTATCTTACTGAATTTTCATGTCCACTTGAAAAATATAGTGTATTCTGTTGTTATTGAGTGGAATGTTCTATAATTGGTAAAGAAATCAAATTAGTTAGCAGTGTTAGTCAGGTCTTCTATATGTTTATTAAGTTGTTTGTTGTTGTTTTTTTTTACTTTATTACTGAGAGATCAGTGTGAAACATTTCATCTATAATTGTGAATTTATCTATTTCTGCTTTTAATTCTTTGGGATTCTGCGTTATGTGCCTTGAAGCTCTGTTGCTACGTTCATATACAATATTGAGAAAATGAAAAAGTTATACATTTTGTATAAAATTACACCTAATTAAAATTTATACTATCATCAATATCTAAAGTCTTGAAAGTGTCCAGAAACAAATATATGTAGCAAGTATGACAACCAATAAGAAATGTCAGTTTTATTTCTAAAGAGTTCATGAAAGTTAATAGAGAAGTAAAACATTGAAATCTCAATATATAAACCTATAAACAACATGAAAGACAATTAACTAAAGAGAAAATTCAACTGGTAAAGAAGCATAAGGATACATCCTAAGCCTTCCTAGTAACCAAAAAAACATAAAGTAAAATAACTATGTTTTTCTGTGTGTGTATTAATTGACTAATTTTTTTTTAAAGTTTTAATACTCAATGCTGGGAAATGGACCATATAATTATGCTCTCACACCATGATAAGGACATTGATAAGTGGTTTTCATAATGTATAAATAAATGCACCCTGAAAATAATTAAACCGTATTAATTAAGGGCAAGAAAAATCTCATTTATTTATTCACTCAGCATATTTTTTTAGGATTTATCACATGATAGGCACTATGCTAAATAGTTGGGGATACAATGTTGATTACAGGAACAATTTCTTTTCTCATCTAGCTTAGTCATACTTTTGGTATATATCCTAAGGCAATAATACCCACTTGACTCATATTATATGGGTGAATACATTTATAATGTCGCATACCAAATTAATTAACAGATCAACTTCTTACTAGCTAAGTGAACTAGGGTATATCAACATTTTGAAATATTATCCATGTTCTAATATCATTGTATTTATTCATTTGCTAACTAAACGAATGTTTATTTTTCACTTGATAAGTACCAGGCATTGTGCTAGGCATTTTGGATAAACAGTACACAAGACAGACGAAGTCCTTACCCTCACTGGATTTATATTCTAAATCAAAACTGCAACGTTAAATGATGTAACATTACACAAATAAGCAGTATAGTAAATAGATTCTGGCACCGTGATTCTAATTTTCAGATGAAAACATGACTGAATTCAAAATACCCCATTATATTAGTAATTTTATTGCTTTGTAACAAAATACTATAAACTTAGTGGCCTAAAGCATTACACACACTTATTGTCTCGCCAGGTCTGTGGGTCAGGAGTCCAGGCACAGCTTAGTTTGGTCTTCTGCAAGACTACAATCTAGGTTTCAGTAGGGATGGATTCTCATCTGGAGGCTCAACTGGGGAAAGGTCTGCTTCAAAGCTCACTTATATTGTTGGCAGAATTCATTTTCTTGCTGCTGAAGGGCTCATAACAGGTTGCATTTTTAAACGTACCAAGGAAAGACAGACTTTAGAGTGAGTGTTCTAGTAACAGAGTCTTATATAGTGTAATGTGACAATGGGGATGACATCCCATCACTTTTGCCATGTAATGTAAATATAACCATAGGAGTGGTGTCTCCTCATCTTTGCCATGTAATGTAACATGATCATGGGAGTAATACTCCATTACTTTTACCATATTCTACTGGTTAGAAGCAAGTCTAAGCCCTGCCCACACTCAATAATGAGAAATAACTCTACAGGGGTGTGAACCAGAAGGCAGGGGTTATGGGAACCACCTTAAAAATCTGTCCACCACACCAAATAACTGCAACTTGTTGGGGGTTGGAGCATTACAGGTGACTTTCATGTCTCTGCTTTTTATTGATAAAATATTTGTTATAAAGTTGTTATGCTTATAATTTAACATAATTTAACTTTCAAGTGCCATAGTTGGTCATCGACTAACTAATTTACCTTTTATTAAATATATCTTTTCTCAGGGATGCAATAATTCCTTTTTAAACAATCATTTATCCTTGAATTTCATTATTTTTCCATGACTTCTGTTAGATAATATAGCAGTTCTCTTTTCTGCTTTTTTCATTGCAAAAGCACATGATTTCAGTTGAGGTCATTAGCAGCATTTTCTGAGCTAGTCTTGGAAAATGACCATTACTTATAATATCCTATCTAAGGTTGTTGATTCTCCTATAGTCACCTGCAATCTATTGCATGTCTAGTATCTAAACACAAAGAGAGACTGGGACAGCAAAGACAGTAGCCTCACCTGGGCATGTCTCCTCCAGGTGAGAAGAAGAGGAGCTTTGTACCAGGAAGTACCAAGATGGGGCCGTGTACCAGAATTAGAAAGATGTGTGTACCAGGGAGTAGGCACGATGGAAGTGGGTAACAATGAAGTCACATAATCCTTCACCTTTCCTCCTTGACAAAGACCCCCAGAGTGAATGAGAAGTGGGCCTACTCGATCCTGATTATTAAATTACACTTAGTAGACATTGAGGGTGTGGTAATTGTTGTCATTTTTACAATATTGTGATATTAATCTTATGGAATATTGAATCTCCAAATAGCCCATGGCATAAAAAGACCTTTATGGCTCCGATGGAGCTATTATATTTTATTATCTCACGAATATTCAGATTTAAAGAGTCCTCAAAGAGACCTTGACATAATTAAGCCTAATGAGTCCAGAGGAGTTACAATGGTCTATTGTGCCAATAATTTAGACATGACAGGTCTTTGTTGTAAGTAGGCCTTGGTATCCCAGTGTGGCCTGTGGGTTGTGTAGGTCAGACTGACAGCTGAGAAAGCGAACTGAAGTTGTTCAAAAGGTGCTCTATACATCAAACATGTAGTTTAAAAGTTTCAAATAAAAATTTTTACCACATTGACTCTGTCTTTTAATGCTGCCTGGGGCATCAGTTCATTTATTCATTCACATACAAAATTTGTGCCTGCCTAGTCATTTATGTGCTGTGCTAGGAATAGGGATGCAAAGGTGAAATAAGACACAGCCTCTGCTGAAGAATGCTCAAGGATTTCAGCATCTAACAGTTTTAAGAAGTTTGCAGTCTAGAAGGGGGGTGAGCAAAAACCATGGCCCACAGAGCAGCCACCTGTTTTTGTAAATAAAGTTTTATTGGAACGCAACCATATTCTTTCATTTATGAATTATCTATGGCTGTTTTAGTTGTTGCAACAGAGATGTATGGACCACAAAGCTGAAAAGATTCACTGGTCCTTTAACTAAGCTTTCCAACCTCTGGTCTAGAATTTCAAAGGCTTAGGAGCTACCTCAGTAAACCACAAATAAGCATGAATTAGTATATTCAGTTCACATAACTTTGGTGTAATGCAGAGAGGAGGTCTTCTTTTCTTTTTTCATTTTTCTTTTTTTTTTAACAACTTTATTAAAGTATAATTGCTTACATTGTTGTGTTAGTTTCTGCTGTATAACAAAGTGAATCAACTATACATATAAATATATCCCCATATCCCCTCCCTCTTGCGTCTCCTTCCCACCTTCCCTATCCCACCCCTCTAGGTGGTCACAAAGCACCAAGCTGATCTCCCTGTGCTATGTGGCTGCTTCCCACTAGCTATTTTACATTTGGTAGTGTATATATGTCAATGCCACTCTCTCACTTCTTCCCAGCTTACCCTTCCCCTGCCCCATGTCCTCAAGTCCATTCTCTATGTCTGCATCTTTATTCCTGTCCTGCTGCTAGGTTCTTCAGAACCCTTTTTTTTTTTTTTTTTTAGATTCGCTATATATGTGTTAGCATATGGTATTTGTTTTTCCTCTTTCTGACTTACTTCACTCTGTATGACAGACTCTAGGTCCATCCACTTCACTACAAATAACTCAATTTCATTTCTTTCTATGGCTGAGTAATATTCAATTGTATATATGTGCCACATCTTCTTTATCCATTTATCTGTCGATAGACACTTAGGTTGCTTCCATGTCGTGGCTATTGTAAAGAGTGCTGCAATGACCATTGTGGTACATGACTTTTTTTTAGCCTCTGGATCCTCAGAAGGCTTAATTTTTCTTTTTTTTAAAGAAACGTAAGCATCGATTGTCACAAACTTTTTTTTTTTTAATTTATTTATTTTTTATATTTATTTTTGGCTGTGTTGGGTTTTCGTTTCTGTGCGAGGGCTTCCTCCAGTTGTGGCGAGCGGGGGCCACCCTTCATCGCGGTGCACGGGCCTCTCACCATCGCGGCCTCTCCCGTTGTAGAGCACAGGCTCCAGACGCACATGCTCAGTAGTTGTGGCTCACGGGCCTAGTTGCTCCGCGGCAGCATGTCGGATCTTCCCAGACCACGGCTCGAACCTGTGTCCCCTTCACCTGCAGGCAGATTCTCAACCACTGCGCCACCAGGGAAGCCCACATGACTCTTTTTGAATTATGGTTCTCTCAGGGTATATGCCCAGTAGTGGGATTGTTGGGTCATATGGTAGTTTTATTTTTAGTTTTTTAAGGAACCTCCATACTGTTCTCTGTAGTGGCTGTATCAATTTACATTCCCACCAACAGTGCAAGAAGGTTCCCTTTTCTCCACACCACCTCCAGCATTTATGGTTTGTAGATTTTTTGATGATGGCCATTCTGACTGGTGTGAGGTGATACCTGATTGTAGTTTTGATTTGCATTTCTCTAATGATTAGTGATGTTGAGCATCCTTTCATATGTTTGTTGGCAATCTGTATATCTTCTTTGGAGAAATGTCTATTTGGGTCTTCTGCCCATTTTTGGATTGGGTTGTTTGTTTTTGTGATATTGAGCTGCCTAAGCTGCTTGTATATTTTGGAGAGTAATTCTTTGTCAGTTGCTTCATTTGCAAATATTTTCTCCCATTCTGAGGGTTGTCTTTTCACCTTGTTTATGGTTTCCTTTGCTGTGCAAAAGCTTTTAAGTTTCATTAAGTTCCATTTTTTAATTTTTGTTTTTACTTCCATTTCTCTAGGAGGTGGGTCAAAAAGAATCTTGCTGTGATTTATGTCATAGAATGTTCTGCCTATGTTTTCCTCTAAGAGTTTTATAGTGTCTGGCCTTACATTTAGGTCTTTAATCCATTTTGAGTTTATATTTGAGTATGGTGTTAGGGAGTGTTCTAATTTCATTCTTTTACATGTACCTGACCAGTTTTCCGAGCACCACTTATTGAAGAGGCTGTCTTTTCTCCATTGTATATTCTTGACTCCTTTCTCAAAGGTAAGTTGACTATAGGTGCATAGGTTTATCTCTGGGTTTTCTATCCTGTTCCATTGATCTATATTTCTGTTTTTGTGCCAGTACCATATTGTCTTGATTACTGTAGCTTTGTAGTATAGTCTGAAATCCAGGAGCCTGATTCCTCCAGTTCCGTTTTTTTTTCCCTCAAGATTGCTTTGGCTATTTGGGGTCTCTTGTGTTTCTATATAAATCGTGAAATTTTTTGTTCTAGTTCTGTGAAAAATGCCATTGGTAGTTTGATAGGGATTGCATTGAATCTGTAGATTTCTTTGGGTAGTGTAGTCATTTTCACAATTTTGATTCTTCCAATCCTAGAACATGGTATATCTCTCCATCTGTTTGTATCATCTTTAATTTCTTTCATCAGTGTCTTATAGTTTTCTGCATACAGGTCTTTTGTCTCCTTAGTTATGTTTATTCCTAGGTATTTTATTCTTTTTGTTGCAGTGGTAAATGGGAGTGTTTCCTTAATTTCTCTTTCAGATTTTTCATCATTAGTGTATAGGAATGCAAGAGATTTCTGTGCATTAATTTTGTATCCTGCTACTTTACCAACTTCATTGATTAACTCTAGTAGTTTTCTGGTAACATCTTTAGGATTTTCTATGTATAGTATGATGTCATCTGCAAACAGTGACAGCTTTACTTCTTCTTTTCCGATTTGGATTCCTATTATTTCTTTTTCTTCTCTGATGGTTGTGGCTAAAAATTCTAAAACTATGTTGAATAATAGTGGTGAGAGTGGGCATCCTTGTCTTGTTCCTGATGTTAGAGGAAATGCTTTCAGTTTTTCACCATTGAGAGTGATGTTTGCTGTGGATTTGTCATATGTGGCTTTTATTATGTTCAGGTAGGTTCTCTCTATGCCCACTATCTAGAAAGTTTTTATCATAAATCGTTGTTGAATTTTGTCAAAAGCTTTTTCTGCATCTATGGAGATGACCGTATGGTTTTTATTCTTCAATTTGTTAATATGGTGTATCACATTGATTGCTTTGTGTATATTGAAGAATCCTTGCATCCCTGGGATAAATCCCACTTGATCATGGTGTATGATCATTTTAATGTGTTGTTGGATTCTGTTTGCTAGTATTTTATTGAGGATTTTTGCAGGTATGTTCATCAGTGATATTGGTCAATAATTTTCTTCTTTTGTGATATCTTTCTCTGGTTTTGGTATCAGGGTGATGGTGGCCTTGTAGAATGATTTTGGGAGTGTTCCTCCCTCTGCTATATTTTGGAAGAGTTTGAGAAGGATATGTGTTAGCTCTTCTCTAAATGTTTGATAGAATACACCTGTGAAGCCATCTGGTCCTGGGCTTTTGTTTGTTGGAAGATTTTTAACCACAGTTTCAATTTCAGTGCTTTTGAATGGTCTGCTTATATTTCCTATTTCTTCCTGATTCAGTCTCGGAAGGTGGTGCTTTTTCTAAGAATTTGTCCATTTCTTCCAGATTGTCCATTTTATTGACATATAGTTGCTTGTAGTAATCTCTCATGATCCTTTGTATTTCTGCAGGGTCAGTTGTTACTTCTCCTTTTTCATTTCTAATTCTGTTGATTTGAATCTTCTGCCTTTTTTTCTTGATGAGTCTGGCTAATGGTTTATCAATTTTGTTTATCTTCTCAAAGAACCAGCTTTTAGTTTTATTGATCTTTGCTATTGTTTCCTTCATTTCTTTTTCATTTATTTCTGATCTGATCTTTATGATTTCTTCCCTTCTGCTAACTTTGGGGTTTTTTTTGTTCTTCTTTCTCTAATTGTTTTAGGTGTAAGGTTAGGTTGTTTATTTGAGATTTTTCTAGTTTCTTGAGGTAGGATCGCATTGCTATAAAATTCCCTCTTAAAACTGCTTTTACTGCATCCCACAGGTTTTGGGTCATCATGTTTTCATTGCCATTTGTTTCTAGGTATTTTTTGATTTCCTCTTTGATTTCTTCAGTGATCTCTTGGTTATTTAGTAGTGTATTGTTTATCCTCCATATGTTTGTATTTTTTACAGATTTTTTCCTGTAATTGATATCCAGTCTCACAGCGTTGTGGTTGGAAAAGATACTTGATACAATTTCAATTTTCTTAAATTTACCAAGGCTTGATTTGTGACCCAAGGTATGATCTATCCTGGAGAATGTTCCATGAACACTTGAGAAGAAAGTATATACTGTTGTTTTTGAATGGAATGTCCTATAAATATCAGTTAAGTCCATCTTGTTTAATGTGTCATGTAAAGCTTGTGTTTCCATATTTATTTTCATTTTGGTTGATCTGTCCATTGTTGAAAGTGATGTGTTAAATTCCCCTACCATTACTGTGTTACTGTTGAGTTCCCCTTTTATGGCTGTTAGCATTTGCCTTATGTATTGAGGTGCTCCTATGTTGGGTGCATAAATATTTACAATTGTTATATGTTCTTCTTGAATTGATCCCTTGATCATTATGTAGTGTCCTTCTTTGTCTCTTGTAATAGTCTTTATTTCAAATTCTATTTTGTCTGATGTGAGAATTGCTACTCCAGCTTTCTTTTGATTTCTATTTGCATAGAATATCTTTTTCCATATCCTCACCTTCAGTCTGTATGTGTCCCTAGGTCTGAAGTGGGTTTCTTGTAGACAGCATATATACGGGTCTTGTTTTTGTATTCACTCAGCCAGTCTATGTCTTTTGGTTGTAAAATTTAATCCATTTTCATTTAATTTAATTATTGATATGTATGTTCCTGTTACCGTTTTCTTAATTGTTTTGAATTTGTTATTGTAGGTCTTTTCCTTCTCTTTTGTTTCCTGCCTAGAGAAGTTTCTTTAGCATTTGTTGTAAAGCTGGTTTGGTGGTGCTGAATTCTCTTAGCTTTTGCTTGTCTGTAAAGCTTTTAATTTCTCTGTCGAATCTGAATGAAATCCTTGTTGGGTAGAGTAATCTTGGCTGTAGGTTCTTCCCTTTCATCACTTTAAATATGTCCTGCCACTCCCTTCTGGCTTGCAATGTTTCTGTTGAAAGATCAGCTGTTAACCTTATGGGGATTCCCTTGTATTTTATTTGTTGCTTTTCCCTTGCTGCTTTTAATATTTTTTCTTTGTATTTAATTTTTGATAGTTTAATTAATATGTTTCTTGGCATGTTTCTCCTTGGATTTATCATGTATGGGACTCTCTGCACTTCCTGGATTTTATTGACTATTTCCTTTCCCATATTAGGGATGTTTTCAACTATAATCACTTCAAATATTTTCTCAGCCCCTTTCTTTTTCTCGTCTTCTTCTGGGACCCCTATAATTCTAATGTTAGTGCATTTAATATTGTCCCAGAGGTCTCTGAAACTGTCCTCAATTCTTTTTATTCTTTTTTCTTTATTCTGTTCTGCGATAGTTATTTCCACTATTTTATCTTCCAGGTCACTTATCTGTTCGTCTGCCTCAGTTATTCTGCTATTGATTCCTTCTAGAGCATTTTTAATTTCATTTATCGTGTTGTTCATCATTGTTTTTTTGCACTATAGTTCTTCTAGGTCCTCGTTAAACTTTTCTTGTATTTTCTGTATTCTATTTCCAAGATTTTGGATCATCTTTACTATCATTACTCTGAATTATTTTCAGGTAGACTGCCTATTTCCTCCTCATTTGTTTGGTCTGGTGGGTTTTTACCTTGCTCCTTCATCTGCTGTGTGTTTCTCTGTCTTCTCATTTTGCTTAACTTACTGTGTTTGGTGTCTGCTTTTCGCAGGCTGCATGTTCGTAGTTCCTATTGTTTTTGGTGTCTGCCCCCAGTGGCTGTTGGTTCAATGGGTTGTGTAGGCTTCCTGGTGGAGGGGACTAGTTCCTGTGTTCTAGTGGATGAGGCTGTATCTTGTGTTTCTGGTGGGCAGGGTCAAGTCCCGTGGTGTGTTTTGGGGTGCCTGTGAACTTACTATGATTTTAGGCAGCCTCTCCGTTAATGGGTGGTGTCGTGTTCCTGTCTTGCTAGTTGTTTGTCATGGGGTGTCCAGCAGTGGAGCTTGCTGGTTGTTGAGTGGAGCTGGGTCTTTGCGTTGAGATGGAGATCTCTGGGAGAACTCTCGCCCTTTGATATTATGTGGGGCCGGGAGGTCTCTGGTGATTCAATGTCCTGAATTTGGCTCTCCCACCTCCAAGGTTCAGGCCTGACACCTGGCCAGCGCACCAAGACCCATTTGTGAACTCCTGAGGTCCTAGTGTTACCGTACCAGCTTGGTTTTGCCTGACGGGCAGCAATTAAAATGCTGAGATGCCGAGGTTTGCAGAAAACAGAGGGCTTATTTACAAGGTAGCCAAGCAATAGGAGAATCTGAAATTTGCCTCCCTGAAGAAAGGGGCTTAAGGTATTTTTGGAATGAAGAAAAAAAAAGCACAGAGGTTCTAGGTGCAGTGAGCATGAGGTGTACAGTGATTGGAAAAAGGTGGTCTTCTTTTCTTTTAGTTCACATTTATTCTACTTTAATAGAAATGGTAGGTTATAGCTTATTCTTCATACCTTTACTTGGTGCTATGTCTACCTAGTCCTGTGATCCTCTCTTGGTATAATTCGTGGAGTACAGAAGATGCTTAATTAATGTTTACAAGACATGAATCCCTTTCGTCTACACCATTCAGGACAGTGTGGTGGTTTTAAAGATATGTCCTCAAATCCTTTGATACACCTCCCCTGTGTATGGGCTGGACTGTGACCCCCTTCTGTAAACAGATCACATCAGACATGATGGGATGTCATAACTTTATAAAAAGACTGCTACTTGCATCTTGGGTCTCCTCTCTCTCTCTCTCTCTATCTCTGTGTGTGTGTCTCACCTCCTTTATTCTGTGAGACTCCATCTGCCATACAGCAGGCAGTCAGGTCCAAGTGACAGGGAAGCCATCCACTGTGTCATAGGGACACTCAGGTAGCTGATGGAGGAGTCCATGTTGTGAGGAGCTGAAGCCTGTCAATAGTTGATGAATTTGCTTGAGAATGAATTCTGTCTTATTGAAACCTTGAGATGGCTGCAGCCCCAGCTGACTTTACCTGTAACCTCATGAGAGATCTTGAGTCAAAACTTCCCAACCAAGCCACTCCTGGATTCCTGACCCACCAAAACTGTGAGCTAATAAAAGTTTGTTGTTTTAAGTCACTAAGTTTGTGTGATTTTTCACATAGTAAGAAATAACCAATACAGGAGGTGGTCAACCAAGGGTGTGAGAGATAGTAATGGTTGTCTCCTGTTCTGAATTCTTCCCAATGTCCATGCAAGACTTTTGAACCCTTAGTCAAGGTTCTGAGATGGTTCAGAAGCTCTCCCTTTGCATACAGAGCTGTACACAGATGGCAATGTCCTCCCCTTTGCCATGTTGTCATTCCTGCCATGCTGTCATTCTTGAATGCAGTATGGGCTGATCTAGAAAAAATTTGGACAAATATTGATATCAGCCTCATGCAATTTTGGTCTTAATGATGCTGTATTGGAGACTCCCATTGTTTATTGTTCCCTTCCTTGCAAGAAGGAAGGGAGTTCTCTCTACCAGAGTTGAAATTGCTTTACAAGACTGACAAATAGGATTATAGCTCACAATGCACATAAGTCTTTCATTTAACTTGATTTCAACATTTTTATATCTGTCTTACTTTTCACCCTGATATCAAAAATGTCAATTGTACACCATTATTTGGGATGATGCCATTCAGAGTAGTAGTCAAGTAAATCCACCTTTGGTAACTAATAGCTAGTGATGCATTTTGCTTCTTTTAACCTCAGAGTGATGTCTGTGTCCAAATGGGATGACTCATGGAATTGTTGAGAGGTTATCATCTTCCTTTTCTCTGAAAGTCTTGGTCATAAGACCAGCTGGCAATTCCAAAGTGTGTCTTCCAGATGACTGGAACTTAGTGTTGAAAGAGATGCTGCTTTTCACCGGATAACATGAGATGATATCCCCGAATTCCAGAATTCCACATTGAGCAGTTTTGGGACTCTCATTTCTAAACCCTAACAGAAAGCAGTTGTAACCAGTGCTAAATCAGAGGTACAAGCAAAATTCAATGAAAACACAAGGGTACCTAAGTGCAATGTTTTGTCCTGCATTGGCTCCTGGAACAGAAAAATGGCATTGGCAGGAAAGCTAATGAAATCTTCATTAAGCATGGAGTTTAATGAATAGTAATGTGCCAATATTAGTTTCTTATTTATGACACATGTATCACAGTAATGCAAGATGCTAATTGCAGAAAAAACTGGGAGGAAGGTCTATGGAAACTCTCTCTACTATCTTTACAACTTTTCTGCAAATCTACACATACACATATACACACACACGCACACACATGAACAGGAGATTTATTCTGAAACCAGGGCTTAAAGAAATTTCAAGAGAAGGACTACTAATATAAGTCAGGAGGATGTTGATGGGCAGAAGAGGTGGGTGTAGAGAACAGTCCAGACCAAAGTGACAGAATATGGAATGTTTAAAAACAGCCTGTATTACCCGTGAACTGACAGGTTCTGTGACTGGTGAGGCACCTGATGTGACCAAATCATGTCATGATATTCATGGGCAGGTATGGGGGAATATAAAGCAAAGGGAGAAAGCATGATAGGGCCTTGAATGGTACAATAAAGAGTCTGAATTATAATATTAATTATAATATTAATGGGTCTACCGTGAGGGCTGTGACATCATCAGAGCTGGGCTTACAAAGAATAAGTATAATATTTTATAGGGTGCATTTCTGTGCCTCCCAACACATACATACACCCTCACCCACATAGATGCTACACCTCTTCTTGGGTGACTTCCAATTATCTTTCATGCCTGCTTCAGGGAGGCCCCCTCTGGCCCATGCAGACTGGGATGGGCACCCTGTCTTTGTCCTTTCTGAGCACTTATTACCACTTGTTAAAATTGTAGCTCCTTTTCTTCTTTGCACAATGTTTCCAGGAGGTGAATGCCTATCTCATTTGTCTGGGCATCCCCAGGACCAAGCACATGTTGGATGCCAGACACTTTTGTTAAAGGAATGAATTAATGGATAAGTCTAGGGGTGCTTCAGAACAAACCAAGATGTTGTGACCTACTTTTGCATAGATTTAAGGGGTCTGCCTGACTCTCAGTGGATAAAAATTATTAATTAAAATGAACACAATAGGGAACAAGTCGACCTTACGGGGCTTTTGGGAAAGCCTCTGAGGTTGTAACGAGATGAGGGAGAGGCAGAAATGGATCTTGGTGTTTTTAGGGAAATGGTGAAAGGAAGCCACCAGTGAATCTGGCCAGCTTTCCAGGTATCTCCCCAGTGCGGCACCCTCAGCCCTGCTCTCAGTCACTGAGCAGTGCTCTGCGTGGACTCACCATCCGTAGCCATCACTTAGAAGATCAATGTCTTCAACGTTTCCTCTTCTCTGAGATATCAGACAGCCCACAAGTCAGTAATTCACAAGGATCAGTGCTGGCTCCATCCAACTTTCAACTCTTTGAAAAGTTTGCCTTAAGAATTGAGACATCACTTTTCTCTTCCCAAAGCACGTGTATCTTTTCAGGATTCAAAGAGGCAAGAAAAAATGTCCACATTTTCCTCGACAGATGATGTGCTGTGTTCTCCAGGTTGCTGATCGGCAAATCAGGATAGACGGTTCTTCCTTTTTATCCCTCCTCATTACACTGATGTGGTTTCTTGGTCTCTCTCCAAATGAGGCCCTCGGTGAGACATCTCAAGATGAAAGGGGCAGTGGTCGAACTCACCGTTCGTGAGCTTATCGAGGATTTAACATTTTGATTGATAACACTACTATGTCATAGACATTCGTATTTAAAAACCTTCTGAAATTTGGAGCAAATATATCTGAAAGATGCATCTGCTTTTCCCCCTACAAGGAAAGAAAGAGCAAGGTCGGGTACAGTTTTCTAACATTCCCCAACATAAATCCTGGGTTTATTTTTCTGACATTTCAGTGTGCAAGTGACAGGTTTGGTGATGGAGACAGAGGGTTTTGAAGCTCCATTTTTAAAAAAAAACAATTCTTTTAAATGTAATAGCACCCTTTCCCCCATCCGTTCTTTATCCAAAACACAAATTAATGCTTCCCTGCTGGGGAAGTGGTAGACAAAGGGAGATTATTGACAATTACTGATCTCGGAAGCCCCATTAAGTAGATGATGCTAGAATTGAAGATTTCCAAGGACAAATCCAGGCAGGGACAGTGGCCTCAGATCAACAGAACCTACAAAGGCTGGATGAATACTGTCTCTTCAGAGCTGCTGCATTGGGAGGTGCTGCCTGGATTCTCAGCAGCTTCTTCCTAAGGAACTTTCCTGTTTGCTACCCATCACCAGATGGCTGGTGAGTAGCATAAGGTCCCAACCAGGGCTGGGTGTAAAAACATATCCTTGGACACCCAGTGTAAGCTGCCAGCCTGGGAGCCTGTGGGAACCTGAGAAAGCATTTTAAGGTATTTAAGGAAGCAGACAATCTGAAGTCAGACAAACTCTCCAAATCCCAGGGACCTGCTTACCAACTCTGTGAAGCTAAAGGAATCCTTTGAACTAAGTAAACTTCAGTTTCTCCTCATACATAAAATATTTGTAAACCTGTATAGGATGGTTGGGAATGTTAAAGGAGAAAAAAGTGCTATTGCAGCTCCTGGCAAATAGTTAGAACCCATCAGACGCTACCTCTTATCATGATCCTTATGGTCACTGCCATTGTCATCTGTTCACTGAGACATGGGGTAACATTTCTCCTGCATCCTGTGGGTGTCTGTGGGAATGGACCAAAGCTGTCCAATTCTTTGGTTTCCCCTTGTTCCTTGTTACATCTTCTTTGACATCCTGAATATACCCTGTAAGTAAAGTCAGAACCCAGTTTTAATTTTTTTTTTCTATTTCTTCTTAAAGGGGAACCCAAACATAGTTTACCTTGCTATCAATAGATTGCTGTTTGGACAATCTCCACCCCACGCCAGTTTGGTTTCTGTTCTGAACGTAACTTTATTTTCCCCCATTGAAAGATATAGCAAAACCCCTCTTTGTGCAGGGACCATTAACACTGCCCATTCTTAAATTAGCACAGCAAAAAAAAAAAAAAAAAAAGAAGTGCATTTTATAGTCAAGCCAGCAGTAATTGGACACTGTGACTATGAGTGGCCCTTGTGGTGTTTGGACGCAGGCCAAATGTACCTTCTGTCTGTCTCTGACACAGGCAGACAATAGCAGTATTATTTACTGCCCTGGCTCTGTGCAACTCCAAAGGCCAGCTGCAAGAACAAAAGAATCTCTCACACTTTGCCCAGCCCTAGACTCCACTGGAGGCTCTATCTATGTTTCGTAAATAATTCACCCCTCTACCCCAAATGTGGGATCATCTATTCTGTGCTTCTTTCCTTTTGCACTGACCATGGCTGCAAGGAAAAGATGTATCACTTCTCGGAATCCTTGGAAGGGAACGGAGTGGAGAGAGGAATGGATAACAATTCTCTGTGTCCATGTCTTGGGGGTGCAGAGTCGCCATGACAGACCAGCTATGGTAGCAGAGCCTGTGTCAGGGAAAATGCTGGCAAGGGCTAGCCCCTCCTGGAAAGTCATGCTTCCCAGGCATGTCATTCTGAGTTCTGTCCAAGGAGCTTTATAAAGGAACTTGATGTTTGCCCAGGCAACACTCACAAATTGCCACGATCTTAGGGGTATAACCTTTGTGTTACAGGAAACCTGGGCTTTAGGTGGGCTCAGCAAAGGGTTTCACAGTTGACTTGGCTTCAGTTCTCACTTAGAATCTGGGAAAAAGGACCCCCACTTGATGGGATCGTCCAACTGCAATCCTTACTAACATGGCGTTTAGCAGGACACAGCCTTATCAGTCACCTGACATGCAGCCTGTACCTGGGGATGGAGAGTTCACTGCTCCTGACCCAGATCTGGGTCTAGGAAGCCAGCAGTCCAGCCTGACCCACACCTTCCTCTCCCAAGCAGGGCAGCCTCCAGACTTCCAAAACTGTCCTCGACAATCCATGGCTCCTTATCACCTCCTCTCACCTTGAACTGTGTTTTCTGACCTGTTCCTGGGATCATCAGCTCCTGGCCTTGTGCCTAGACTTTGGAGCCAAGCCTCCCAGGGGTCTTGGGATCCCCTGCCTGCTATTGCTTTCTTGGATGGAGGGAGCCCCCCGGTGTAGGCTCAGTCTCCCTATCTCCCTGGGCAGCATCTGTCTCCAGCTGCTTGGGCAACACCTGGCCTGATGAAACCCAGACTCGACATGCTGCGCAGCCACATTCAAGCAGACACTCTGATCCAACAGGTTCTAGAGATTCCACCAAGATCAGTCCCAGGTCAGTTATGACCACAGACTCAATAGTCACGCAGGGAGTCTTCATGGCTCATAAACTAATGGTTTATCAACTATTTTGCCTCCCTTTTCTCATTTGCTTCTCGCACTCTATGATGCAGGCTAGGAAGGCATTATCATTCATATTTTAGAGGTAAGGTTAAGTGGGGTCTCAAAGATATTCTGTTAAAAGGGGGTGAAACCAAGTCTAAGGTTTCAGCTCTCCAAGTCCATGTGTCTTTTGACACACTAGAGTCAGATGGAGGGAGGGAGGCAGGGAGGGGGTTAGAAGCATGTTCGCCATGAAGTTCAAAGGATCTGACTCTGTCTTCAACATATGTCATGCTGAGCCTTTGGATTTTCCTTTTGTGGACAACGTTCTCTAAAAAGAAGACTCTGCCCCATCATGCTGTACCTTCTATGATGACAGAGCTGTGCGTATTCTCACTCACCATTTATCTCCTGGGCCAAGAACAGCTCTCACTATAGACCAGGTGTTGAATGAATAAATGGATGGATGGATGGATGGTTGGATGGATGGATGAAGGGGTGGGTGGACTCATGAGTGAGTGGAGGGGGAATGACTGTTCTGCATGTCCTGCAGGCCGGCGTGCTCATCCTTTGATTGTGTAAGACACTGGAATAATCCTATCTGTCCCTTTCTCGGTGTCCTCTTTCTGTCTGTCTGGTCACCCACACTCTTCTTTAGATGCTCCTGACCTCTTAGGCCCTGGGAGAACTACTATTCTTATTGCAGAGGGAGACGTCCTTTCCTTATCCTCATTGCTACATTTGTGCCATCTTGGAATGAGACTGCTGGGGACTGGGATGTATTCTTGAAGATAACTCTGCCCCTTCTGCTTTAGGGTGTCTCCCCTGAGGTGGGGGAGCTTGGGCCAGGGTCCAAGAATCAGGAAGCTCTCCTTCTTGACCCCTGACTTGATCTATCATCTTCCACCAAGAGCCCCACTTAGATTCTTTCTGCGGACAAGGACTCAGGCCCCCAGGCTCTCCTCAGATAGTCTCAGAACCAGGCAGGACTTCAGGAAACATGTTTTGTTCCTTATTTTTCTTTCCAGAGAGAGCCAGAGCTCAGAGAAGTAAGTGGTCTTGCCTGGGGTCCCAGTGACCCTTCAGTGACAGGCAGGGACTTGAAATTGCAGCATCTGCCCACATTTTCTGAGCCCCTCCAGCCATTCTCCTTGCCTGTCACACCATGTACCATTTTTTTCTTCAGGGTTTGGCCTAGAAGAATTTTGACATTTCGAGCATGCGGATGAGGACCTTGGAATGTCACCGCACCTACTCTGAGAAAGCCAATTTCCCCTTAGTTCAGTACTTGCAAACAGCAAAGTTAATTAATCCCCTGTAAATAAACATTTGCAAACTGCCGTTCAATACAGCACCGACCAGGAATGCTTCCAAATGTGTTCTGAGATTAGATGATAAGAGGACCAGAGCTGGTCATGTGACTGAGTCTCCAAGTTGGGCTGGAAAATGTATTGATGTGATGGAAAAATCATTGGTTCGGGGGGTTCATGAAGACACAGGTCTGGATTCCAGCTCTGCCATTGATTCACTGAGACATTTGGCAAGTCATAAATGTTCTGAGCCTATACGCCCATGTGTAGTAGAAAGCAGTGAGGTTGCTTTTGCAGGCATTAGATCCTGAAAGTAGAGATGCCTGGTATGAGGCCGGCTTCCTGAAAAGCATTCCATAAACGGTTCCCTCTGCCCTTCCTCTTCCCACCATCTTCCCTGCTTTCCAGCATAGCCGGTGCCTTTAAATGTCGCTGATCTCCAGGGACTCTTAGGCTTTTAGAAACCTCTTTGGTTAATGAAGGTGTTGGGCAGGAAGATTGAGCCAGACGATTTCCAGCTCCTTCTCATTTTTGACGGACTTACACAGGCCACTGATTTGCATCATCCACCTCCCCGTTTAATGAGCTCCTGTGCCCACAGTTAATGAACTAATTACGTCTGGGCAAAATCAGCATTAAGTTGCAAAACTGCTTTCTGCAGCGTCCACCAGACCAGCGTTCTTTTGTCGAGTCAAAGAGAGTGTAGCAGTGCGGAGGCTCCGTCAGTTTCCGATGATAGATCTTCACCGACCAGAGATGTCCAAATCAGCCGGCACAATTTGAATTAAAATACCTCACCCAATGAGAATGACATCAAACATGACAGGTACTTTCTCAAGATCCAGGACAAGGCTGAACTGCAGGATCTGACCTCCAGGTCTCATTGCTTTCCCGGTCAGAAATAGAGCTCTTCTCGAAGGCTATAGATTTTTTTCCCCCGCAAAATGACTAGATTAATGGCAATAAAATGGAGGTATGCCAAATGGCCTGCTTTAAATTCAGATGATGGTGAACAGACCATCTCTGAGCATACGGAAGGGAGCTTTATACACAAGGCACATCTTAATTGGAAGGAAAACTTTCTACACTTTGAAACAGTTAAGCCATTTGCCTGGGGAACACCTTTAAGTGACGTAGCACAAGGTTACTTGCTGTAAGGACTCCATTTTCATTCCTTCAGGACTCGTTTACTGAGAGGCCGGAACGCAGACTTCAGAGTTGACTACCCTGGATTTGAACACTGGCTTTGCCCCTATTAGACAAGTATGTGCTGTGTGACAGTAGAAAAGTCACTAATCTCTCTGTGCCTTAGTTTCCTCATTGATGACAGGTGGAAATCGATAGGTCCCAATTGCATTGGGGTCATTGTGAGATCTATATGGAAAAGGGATGTATTTAATTATTCAACAAATATTGACTTAAACCATGGCAGAGACCATTGATGTTCAAGTCTCCATGCGCCTCCTTATATTTCTCATCTGCCCTCGGAGTTGAGTTGGAGCCATGCACCTGGATTCTGACAAATGGGAATGTGTGTCTACAATGGGGCAGAGCCTTGGTTGGCCTGGGTCCCTGAGTCACTATGTGGAGCCAAGTCATATTTGCTTCTTAGGGCGGCTGCCATAACAAAGTACCACCAACTGGGTGGCTTAAAACAAGAGAAATGTATTGTCTCACAGTTCTGGAGGCTAGAAATCTGAAATCAAGGTGTCATCAGGGCCATGCTCATCTGGGACTCTTGGGAGAATCCTGCCTTGTCTCTTCCTAGCTTCTTGTGATGACCATCAGTCCTTGGCTCTCCTTGGCTTGCAGCTGCATCACTCCAGTCTCTGCCTCTTTCATCATATCGTCCTCTCCTCTTTTTATATGGATATGCAAGCATACTGGATTCAGGCCCACCCTAATGACCTCAACTTAACTTGATTACATCTCCAAAGCCCTTATTTCCAAATAAGGGTACATTCACAGGTACTGGGGCCAGGACTTCATCACACCTTTTTGGGAGTCACAATTGGACCCATAACACCTACCAATTTGTGTTGAGCATACATTATGAGTGAGATAGTAATCTTTGTCATGTTAAGCCAGTGAGTTGTTGGGGTACATTTGTAACCAAAGTGTAGTCTTGCCTATCCTAAGACAAGTAGTGGATTGATGACAGCACTATGCCAAGGGCTGGGGGTAAAATATTTAACAAGGTAGAAGCAGATTCTGCCCTCTTGGAGCTTACTGTCTAGTGCCTGGCAAAGAGAAAGTGCTCAATAAATGGTAACTATTAAAATTGTAACTTCAGAGTGTTAAAATTCTGGTTATTCAATCAAAATCACAATTTAATATCACCTCACACCGATTTGGATGGCTATCATCAAAAAGACAAGAGATAACAAGTGTTGGTGAGGATGTGGAGAAAAGGAAACACTTGTGCACTCTTGGTGAGAATGTAAATTGGCGCAGTCACTATGTTTCCATAGTGGAGGGTCCTCAAAAAATTAAAAATAGAAGTATCATATGATCCAACAATTCCACTTCTGGGTATTTATCTCAAGAAGATGAAAACACTAACTCAAAAAGATTTATGCACTCCCATGTTCATTGCATCAATATACAACAGCCAAGATATGGAAACAACCTAAGCATCCATTGATGGATGAATGGATAAAGAAAAAATATATATGAATATTATATATATATGAATAATATATATGCATAATGCATGAATATTAGCCATAAGAAAGAAAGAAATCTTGCCATTTCTGACAAAATACATAACATTGAAAGCATTATGTTAAGTGAAATAAGTCAGAGGCAAATACTGTATGATATCACTTATATGTGGAATCTAAAAAACCAAACTTATAGATACAGAGAACAGACTGGTGGTTGCCAGAGGTTAGGGGTGGGGAAAAATGGGTGTAAAAGCACAAACTTCCACTTATAATATAAGTAAGTTCTTGAGATACAGTGTACAATATGGTGACTATAGTTAACAGTACTATATTGTATATTTGAAAGTTGCTAAGATAGTAGGTCTTACAAGTTCCCAACACAAGAAAAAAATTGTAACTACGTGAGGCAATGGATGTTAACTAAACCTATTATGGTAATCATTTCACAATATATGTATATATCAAATCATTGTGTTGTTCACCTAAAACCAATACAATGTTATATGTCAATTATAAAACCAAGGATTCTGGTTATCAAAATGAATAAAACATCTTTGAGATCTCCTTGCATAATTATGTAGAGAGTAGAGGAAGCAGGTTAATTATGTAGACAGTAGAGGAAGCAGGTTATATAAGCAGATAATATGACAAGATACCTGATGGATTTGGTGTGTAAAATGTTTTTTTCTGTCACAGAGAAGTGAGTCTTCAACTCTCTCAGGCATGACATGTAGGGTGTGAGGGTATGGAAGGGTGGGAGGTGGAAAAAGGCCATGCCACAAAAGCCCCTGTGTGCCAAGGTACACTGTTGAGTATAGGAACTGTTGAATGAACAGTAGTGTGAACAGCTCTGTCCTTGATAGGAATGAGAATCCTTGACCTTCCTGTGTAGACTCTTGCAATAAACCACTTAACTGGTCACCTGACTTGGACATTACCTCTCTCTGGTCTCCATACCACAGTGACTATTCCATGACCCAAACTTTAACATGGCCATATCCCTTCCAAAAAGTTTCAAAGCTTCCCATAGCCCATGGGATAAATAAAGTGGCAGCTCCTTGAATACCTCGAAATTCTCCAGGGCTCAGCTCCAATACTGATCCCCCTTGGGGCCTTTGCTGGTCCCTTAATTTGGATTTAGCATTGCTCTCTTCTGTGTACACTCTGTCTTACATAACCATGAGTTCCATGCCTATGTACATGTTTAAATAAAAATAATCCAATAAATACTGAGGGTTGCCACATGCCAAATCCTGAGCATAACAAATCAGATTTTAAAAATATTTTTCACTCTCCCAGGCTTCCTTCCATACTGACCCCTCTGCATGAAATGCCCTCTGCCCAGCTCTTCCCCTGGCTCATTCCTTCATGTCCTTCACTTTTCTCATTATCTCCTCCAGGAAGCCCTCCTTAATCCTTCCAGTATGTGTCAGGATCTTACCACGTATTTTCCTCCTGTATTAGTTCCCTGTTGCTGCTGTAACAAATTACCACCAACATGGTGACATAAAACAACACACATTTATTACCCTTACAGTCCTGGAGATCAGAAATACAAAAGGATCTGATGATGCTAAAATTAAGGTATTGAGAGGAAAGGTTGTATTCCTTCTGGAAGCTCTAGAAGAGAATCTGTTCTTTGCTTTTTCCAGCTTCTAGAAGCTGCCTGCATTCCTTGGCTCATGATTTATCACTCCAGCCTCTGCTTCTGTTGTCACATCTTTTTTTTTCTGACTCTGATTCCCCTGTCTCCCTCTTACTACAACTCTTGTGATTACATTGGGCCTACCCAAAAAGATCTAAGATCATGTCCCCATCTCATTGTCTTTAACTTAATCTTATCTGCAAAGTTCTTTTTGTCATGTAAGTTACTACATTCACAGGTTCCAGAGATTAGAAAGAACATCTTTATTTTTTTATTTTTATTTTTGTATTTTATACTTTCTATTTTTTAAAATTGAAGTATAGTTGACTTATAATGTTTCAGGTGTACATCAAAGTGATTAAGTTATACATTTATACATATATTCTTTTTCAGATTCTTTTCCATTATAGCTTATTACAAGATATTGAATACAGTTCCCTGTGCCATATGGTAGGTCCTTGTTTTTTATCTATTTTATATGTAGTAGTGTGTACCTGTTAATCCCAAATTCCCAAGTTATCCCTCCCACCTTTTCCCTTTGGTAACCATAAGTTTATTTTCTATGTCTGTGAGCCTACTTTTGTTTTGTAAATAAGTTCATTTGTATCATATTTTTAGATTCCACATATAAGTGATATCATATGATATTTCTCTTTGACTTGCTTCACTTAGTATGATAATCTCTAGGCCCATCCATGAATATTAACATCTTTTATGTTTTATACTGTGTTGTAATTTTCTTTGGCTTTCTTCCTGTGGACTCATAAGGTCCTGAAGGTAGAGACAATGTTGAGTCATTGCCATGTCTCCAGAGCCTATAATCATTCTTTTCATATACAAGGTCCCCATAAATGTTTGAGGAATGAA
The DNA here is from genome assembly GCF_028564815.1 of Eubalaena glacialis. Classification (NCBI taxonomy): domain Eukaryota; kingdom Metazoa; phylum Chordata; class Mammalia; order Artiodactyla; family Balaenidae; genus Eubalaena; species Eubalaena glacialis. Next base: position 189,287,382 of record NC_083717.1, on the reverse strand, counting down.
TGAATGAAGTCTCAGTTATATCCTATAGCCTCTTCTACTGGAAAACCAACTTGGACTGCCAGTTGGAGAGAGATGGCAAGGAGACTGAGTTAGCAAACATGTTGCAATGGCGGTGTTGATGCTGAAGGTTTCCTCCAGAGTTGGGATGCCACAAGGATCAGAGGCATGGACCTCAGAAATCCAGGAGAACAGCAGTGTTCCACCATGATATCTGTAAGGCTGATGCAACTGTTCACAAGCTCTGTGTTGACTGGACTGATTCTTCATGTTTTATACATTCCTGGTTTGCAACTGGGACCCCAAACATGGACATAACACATTTCATAAATGAAAGAGATGCAGAAACTTTCTTCTAACATGCATCTGGTTTAAGTGATGGAGCATATTGTAAATTAAGTCCTGTTTTCAGAAACTCGTGCATGCCAAGGTATAGTTGTATTGCAGGAGGTAGGAAATCAATTTCTAACTTTTATTGTAATGTGTTTGTTGTTGTTATTGTCATTATTATTTTAATCATCTTCCAAATGATGGAGGACATGTTCTTGTGATAAAACTGGACCATGCTTGCAGCCAGAAGAGAGCCAGGCACATTCATATTGGAAAGCAGCTGAAAGGAGGAGAGAAAAAAACATCTAACATGCATTGATCATCTGATAAGTGACTGGGTCCGTTTAGAGTTATTCCCACTGTATCAGTTAGCCCTTGTCACAATAATGCTACATAACAAGTTCTCCTGCTCTCCAGGGGTATAAAGCAAGTACCCATTTGTCTGCAAGTACACTGATGTAGCTCTTCTTCAGGCTGCAGCTCTGTAGGTTTGGGTCTACAACACATGAGTTTCCTCCTTATTAGACCAGCAGCCTAGTTGAGACTTGTTCCTGTTGTGGTGATGGCAGGGGCACAAAAGAGCCAGTGGAAACAACATGAGATGCCTTGTTGACTTGACTTGGCCAAAGCAAGTCACATGACCAAGCTCATAGTCAAGGGTTGGGGATGCAGAAAAAATGAAAAGTTAGAGTTAACTATTCAATCTACTATACTCATTATATGGATGAGGAAATTGAGGTTAGAAGAGATGAGGTGACTTTCTCAACATAAAAGGGCTGATAAAATATAGAGCCTGGGTTAAGGTCTAGGTCTATCTAACTCTGGTACTCAGCCAGCTCAGTTGTCAGCCTCAGGCAACATTAACATTTGGCAATATCTGGAGACATTTCTGGTTGTCACAACTCAGGGGTGGGATATGATACTGGCATCCGGTAGGTCAGGGATGCTACTAAACTCCTACAATGCACAGGTTGGTCCCCCACAACAAAGAATCTTTCAGCCCCAAATGTCAACAGTGCCAAGAATGGGAAACCCTGATCTAAAACTTGTCCTCTTTCTGTTCTATCTAACCACCTTCCCCAAGTAGAGAGATCTGATGCCCCAAGCTCAGAGAATCATTCTGTAGCATCTAAGAGACTGATGCTCTCATTTAGGTGCTTGACATATTTATTTTACCACTATTTATGTTCAATCACTTACCCATTCGACAAGCATTGTTGAACAACTACTATATACAAGGCTTTGCCTTGTCTTATTTTCCCATTGAGATTGTGATGTCTCCTGGCACCTGACTCTCTTTTTCTATGTCTCTTGGTGTATACCACAGTGCCTGCAGTTGAATCCCATCCTTGATGGTTTGATTAGCACAGTGCTGGGCATGTGGAAAGCTCTCGCTCCTAATTGTAATCTCACTGTCGAAAGCACAGTAGCTCACTTGCTTTTCCCCCAGCCCCACCATACACTCACCGCTCCCCAACATAATGTCATATAACCCACTTCTTTCCTACAATATTTAATTATCTTTCATATATAAAACACTCCTTACTGAATAAAATATTCAGACAACTCATTTGACGGGGGAAGCAAACAGTAATATGTAACATTTCATTTGTTTTTTCATTAAATCGGGCATGACCATTGTTGGCGCCTGGGAGTTTACGACCGTGGGTCTGACACTCTGACATTACTCATCTATTCATAGTCGGTTTGAGCACCATGGAAGTGCCTCATTTTCTCTCTATTTACATTAGTCAAATAAATTCATCTTTTATTTCATTGAGCTGAATGCCTCCATCTGTGGGGTTGCTTATGAGCCCCATGATTTTATTTTTTATTTATTTTATTACTGATTTTTTTCTCTGCTGCTGCCTTCTCATTAAAATGTCTTTTAGCTTTTAGACATGAAGGCAGAAAGGGATTAATTAAAGTCTCCCTGATTCTCTGATATTGAAGAATGGAGAAATATAGGCACACTCTTTCAACCCGTTACAGAGAAAAATGAGTGACCGGTGGAGCAACCTAAGGACCTGAATTGCACAAATCCGCACAGAAACAAAGTTAAAAAATTAATGAATTAAGCCACGCCCACAGGCTGCTCACCTGGTCCCCACCTGGGATGCTAAGATGATTGGGAGCAAGTGTAGGAGGCCCAGGCTTGTAGCCAAATCGAAATTCTAGAAATCGTTGTGTTTGGACTTTGTCACGCTGTGTAGGTGGTGGAATAAACCTTGTTGAAAATTATCATTTTCATAGATAGCCTATAGTACTTTGTTTCTATTTATTTAATCAGCCTTCTACTAGTGTATAAAAGGCCTAGTTCATTAAGTATGTGCTATAAACCAGACACACTGACCAAACCTAGTTTATAGGCAGAATCTTTTTTTTTATTCTCTCAACCACACTGAGAGGTAGGGCATTAAAGAGGTTTTTTACTTTGTTTTGTTTTGTTTTAACTTGGGATAGAATTACATACAATAAAATGCATAAATTTTAAGTATAAAATTTTGTGAGATTTGACAAATTGACACACCTGTGTAACCCATACCACTATAAGTTATTAAATATATCTATCACCTCAGAAAACTCCCTTATGTACATTCCCAGGTAAATCTGCCAAGACCCTGCAGCCCAGAAGCCATCATTTAAATTTTTTCAGCTTTATCCAGGTAAAATTGGCAAATAAAAGTTGTATATATTTAAGGTGCATAATGTGATGTTTTGATATATATATGCTTATATTGATATATGTATACATTGTGAAATAATTACCATAAGCAAGATAATTAACATAGCCATCACCTCATATAGTTACCTTTGTGTGTGTGTGTGTGTGTGTGTGTTACATTTTCTTTATCCATTCATCTGTTTAAGTTGATTCTATATCTTGTCTATTGTAAATAGTGCTGCTATGACCATCTTTGAGATACTGATTTCATTTCCTTTGGAACAAATATCCTGATTTTTAAAATGGGCAAAGGACCTGAATAAACATTTCTCAAAACAAGATATACAAAAGGCCAACAAGTTTATGAAAAGGTGAAACATCACTAATTACCAGGGAAATGAGAATCAAAACTATCATGAGATATCACCTCACACCTGTCAGAGCGGCTATCATCAAAAAGACAAAAGAGAACAAGTGTTGGTGAGAGCATGGTGGAAAGGGAACTCTTATACACTGTTAGTGGGAAAGTAATTTGGTGCAGCCATTATGGTAAACAGTATGGAATTTCCTTAAAAAATTAAAAATAGAACTACCATATGATCCAGTAACTATTTTTTTTTTTTGAGAAAATAAATTTTTATTAAGGCAATCATGGGTTTGGGAAAGCTTATGTGAAATTTTCCTAAATGTAGATATGTTATTTTTTTACAACTTTTAAAGCAATATTATTTTCTGGATACTTATAGAAATACAAAATTACCAATGAAATATTTCATCTAAAAATTTAAATCTAATCTTATTTTGGCACGAATGACATAACTACTGTTTTGATTTCTTTCACCATTGCTTATTTTTACCTGGTGGAGAATTTCACATAAACAGGATCAAACAGTATGTGGTCTTGTGTGTTTGGATTCTCTCACTCAGTACAATGATTTGGGAATTTATCATCTTGTTGCATGTCAGGGTTTCATTTTCTTTCTTATTGCTTAGTCATAATCCATTGTATGAGTAGAGCATAATTTGTTTACCTTTCTATTAACTTTCATTTATAAAATGGTTGTTTCTAGTTTTTGGCTGTTTGAATAAAGACAAGTGCATGTCATTCTGTAGATTTCTGTTGGGTAAACACCTGTGGATGGTTTTGCTTAGCAGCTCGGTAGTGCTACAGATTGAATGTTTGTGTCCCCCACCCCTAAATCCATATGTTAAAGCCCTAATCCCCAATGTTATGGTATTTGGAGATTGTACATTTGGGAGGCAATTAGGTCATGAAGATGAAGCCCTCATGATGGGATTAATGGCCTTAGAAGAAGAGACACAGAGAGATGATCTCTCTCTCTGCCATGTGAGGAGACAGCGAGAAAGCAACCTTCTGCGAACCAGGAGAGGGTCCTCACCAGACATCACATCACCTGATAACTTGATCTTGGACTTCCCAGCCTCCAGACCTGTGCAAAATAAATGCCTGTTACTTAAGCCACCCAGTCTATGATAATTTGTTACACAGCAGCCAAAGATAACAAAGAGAGGTAGTATGTGTTTAATTTATGAGAAGTTGCCAAGTGGTTTTCCAACGTTGTCTGCTATTTTACACTTTTATCCCCAACGAATGAATGCTCTGTTTCTTCCACATCCTCACCAACATTTAGTGCTATCAGCCTTTTTAACTTTGCCTTTCTAATGGGCATGTAGTAATACCTCACGTGGTTTTTATTTGTATTTCTGTGATGTCACGTGCCTACTGGCCATTTGTTATCTTCTTTTGCAAAACATACACTCAAGTCATTTGCCCATTTTTATTATTGAGTTGTGGGATTTCTCTATATTTCTGGATACAGATGCTTCATCAGATACACATACTGCATATGCACATTCTTTCAGGTATGCTTCCCAGTCCATGGCTTGGCTATTCTTTTGCTTAATGGGGTCATTTTAAAATTAATTTTTATTGGAGTATAGTTGATTTACAATCTTGTGTTAGTTTCTGTTGTACAGCAAAGTGAATCAGTTATACATATACATATATCCACTCTTTTTTAGATTATTTTCCCATATAGGTCATTACAGAGTACTGAGTAGAGTTCCCTGTGTTATACAGTAGGTCCTTATTAGTTATCTATTTTCTATATAGTAGTGTGTATATGTCAATCTCAATCTCCCAGTTTACCCCCCCACTTTCCCCCTCGGTAGCCATAAGTTTGTTTTCTGCACCTGTGACTCTATTTCTGTTTTGAAAATAAGTTTGTACCATTTTTTAGATTCCACAGATAAGAAATATCATATGATATTTGTCTTTCTCTGACTTACTTCACTCAGTATGACAATCTCTATGTCTATCCATGTTGCTACAAATGGCATTACTTCATTCCTTTTTTATGGTTGAGTAGTATTCCATTGTATATATGTACCACAACTTCTTTATCCATTCTATGGACATTTAGGTTGCTTCTATGTCTTGGTTACTGTAAATAGTGCTGCTATGAATATTGGGGTGCATGTATCTTTTTGAATTATGATATTCTCCAGGTATATGCCCAGGAGTGGGATTGCTGGATCATATGGTAGGTCTATTTTTAGTTTTTTAAGGAACCTCCATACTGTTTTCCAGAGTGGTTGGTGTCTTTTGATGAAGGGAAGTTTTTGATTATGTTGAAGTTCAAGTTTTCCATTTTTATTCTTGGTTAGTACTTTTTGTATGTTAAGAAATCATTACCTAAGCTAAACTCAGAGATCCTCACCTATGCTTTCTTCTGTAATTTTTAGCTTTCGTGTATGTTTCCATCTATGACTGGTCTTGATTAATTGCTGTGTATGAGAAAATGATTGTGTGACAGAGGTTGAGGCTATTTTTTTTATAGATATCTGGTTATTTGGGAATATTGCTAAAAAGACTTTCCTTTTGAGGTATAGGGAATATTTATTGTCAACCTGTTGTTTTTTAACAGTTGAAAATACTGAGGTAGAAACATGTTAAGTGATTTTTCTGAGATCATACAGGTAATAAGTAACAGAGCCTGATTAGAGAGAAGATTTGACTTGGAGCAGAGACAATTATTGCTACTCCAGAAAAGAATGGCATTGTTTCTCATTGGCTCTGTGAAGGTATTTGGAGGTGGAGGCACTATTTACTGGAGTCTGGTGATTCAGCAATTTAGACAGAATATACACTGAAGCTTGTTTTCAGTTTCATTTATCTGGTTTGAATTTCCAGTTTGAGCTGTTGGAATCAGTTTATGCATTTGAAGGAGTGTGTAGATTCATACATTAGGTCTTGTTGTAAAAACAACTGTTCACACAAACGGTCTGGTTCACTCTGACCCACAATTTTTGTTGTTGTTGTTCTCTTTCTGTTCCCCTTATTAATTGTATTAAAAATAGAAGTTCTAATACAAACTTATTAAGTACTGACTATGTGCAAAGAACTGAGTAAACACGAAGTTAACTAAGATATTCCCTCTCGAGGACTTCTGTGGTCAGGAAGTAGGACACATTTGTCTGCCACCCAGGGACATTTAAGGAATAATTTAGACGGGAAAATATGTGAAAGGGTGAGTGGGTGCATACTAGAATTGCAGAGAAAGATCTGATGGAGATAGAAGGAACTTGATTAAAGCATAGATTCCACTTAATTCATTTGTGAACATTTGTTGAAGGAGTTTGATTCAGTCTCAATGGCATTTTTCATTTTTTTGCTAATAAATTCTCAAATAAAAATGTTTTCACTCAAGGTAAGATGTCATGAGTAATAGCCACCCAAACCAATTAGACAATTGATTGTGTCTGTTGACATTCTTGTCCTCAACCCAGGTATTCATTTAACTTTCCACATTTGGGAAGCAAAGGGTCGTGTTGGCTTTAGCAAATTGTGAATGGCAGTTGTGGTACCTTCTTGTTTAGAACATCAGAGTTGAGTCACTGTAATAACTCATGGATTAGTGGTAGGTTTTGTCATTTTAGAACATCTGCTGTTTCTTTCTGTAGTGTGTAAAGGCTTCAGTCAGACTAGGGCGATCCACCCTGACCAGTGAGTAAATATCTGAACAAATCTATCACTTTGCCATAATCAACTGACTACATCTAGAAGACTGTGATGTGTTAAGAGCCGTGATGAGGTGAGCAGCCAGAAGTTACATAACAGTGGGGCTGAGAAGAGAAATTGCAGGAAGGCATGGCCTCCAGTTACCTAAGTACATTCACTAGCTGATGGACATTCACCGTGACAGCTTCTTGTAACAATTGTTCTGAAGTCTCGCAAGTACTATGATTCTTTCTAATCTATAGCATTCTCCTGGGGAGAGTTATTTTTGCCTCTGAACCTGCTACTCATGACTGTGAAGAAAGTGGTGGTTGGAGAGAACATTTTTCCGTGCCCTGGCTGTACAATTCCAAGCCTGGAAAGTATTTCAGAAGTCATGTCTCTTGAAGCCGTATTTTGATATGTCCAACCTCCGGGCAGCTCTGGGCTAAATGGTTTCCCTTTTCTGGTTCAGCCTCTGCAAGAGCTCACGTTACCTTCAGGGGCACACACTTCCTTTTTTGGCAGGTCCAAACTGAACCTGGTCGTCCCTGTGTCACGCTGACATCTGTTCCCTGGACTTTTCACCCAGTGGCCCTGAGTCTGCCATCTGGGATTACAAAGAGCCCCTCCAAACGCAGCTCCATATGCATTTTAAGGTGGCTTTTATATCCCTTGGAGTCTCCTCTTTCCCTGCCTAACACAGGGCTCTCTCACCTGTTTCTGTTCCTCTGCAGTGTAATGTAACACCTTCCTTCAGGCCTTTGGAATGCTCCGGCCTCTCCAGCCCACCATGTTCCGCCCCCCGCCACCGATTTTTTATTTTGATGTATTCTTTTAAAAGTGTTCATTTCACAGCTATATTGTCATTCTAAAAATTCAAATAGCTTAGATGAATGAATCCTTCTGCTGACCCAGAAGCCAACTTACTCAGAGTTGGGGGAGGATACCCTCTAGCACAGACTACCTGCGCCTCAGCTCAGCTCCTTCAGGTACCTGCTGTGGGATGTGCTTGACCCTAAGCCTCAGTTTCCTTAGCTGAAAAATGGGGATGATGGGAAGAGTAGAGACATTATAAAGCCTTTAGAAGCATACTTAGCACATCATAAGTCCTCAGTAAATGTACATTCTTAAAACTAATCTTTTGAATATTTTTCTGTTTTTTCACACATATAAGCATGAATAAAAATAGTGGTTAAATTTTCATGTACACTGGGTCATCCTCTAATTATTGTATCTCTTTTCTCTTTTTCACTTATCTTACAAATCTTTCTGTGTAAACATCTACCTTACCATTTTTACCTATATGAAGGTACCATAATTCATTTATACCTTTCTCTTGATGGATAGCTCTTTTTAAAATGTTTTTGTTTGATATTACTCAACAGAAAGAAGTAAATTATACCAATAGAAAAATGTACTTGTGGTATAAACATAAGCAGGCAGTTAGCAATAGAGGACCCACAAGTGTCCATAGATATATTAAAAATATAATTAACTTACTACTAATTAGGGAAATTAAAACAATTATAATGAGTTGTGAGTTTTGTTTGTTTTGTTTTGCCCATATGACTAGTGATGTTAAAAAGGCTGTTGGTATCCATTGTTGGAGAGCATGAGGTCAAGTAGATACTGTTCTATACTACTGATGGGAATGTTAATTATTACAGCCTCTCTGGATGGAAATGAATACTTTTCTTATTGATTTGTAGGGGCTCTTTATGTATTATGGATACTGAGAATTTGCTATTTGTCTTACAAATATTTCTCTTACTCTTAAATTTCTCTTTTAATTTTGTAAATGCAGAGCTTTATTTTAAATTTTCATTTTGACATGTGTGTCAATTTTCACATTATGACTTCTAGTTCTCAGGCATTATTTAAACTTCTCCCTATCCCAATCTTGCAAAAATATGATTTATTTCCTAATTTCCTAATGCATCTTATAATTTATTACCACACATTTGGCTTTCTAATCCATTAATTATTTGTTGTATGTATAGACAGTGATCTATCTAACATTGTTTATTCAATGGTGGTCATTCCCAAACCATTTATTGACTATTCCATTGTTTTACTATTGGTTTGAAATATCATTTTTATCACATATGTAACTATTCTACAGGCATTTATGTCTTAAATATTCACATATAGATTCATAAGTGATAGCAGTCTATGATTTTTATGATTCTGTTTGTAGTTATTTTCCATATCTGATTTCAATGAAGAATTCCATGTTTGCCTCGTAGAGTGAGTTGGAACACTTCCATCTTTTTCTCTGTTCTGGCATAGTTAATAAACTACAAAAATTACCTCTTCTTTGAAGATAGGAACCATTTACCCATGGACTATTGGGCAAGGAGATTTTTTTAAATCACCTTTACTGAGGTGCAAATGATATACAATGTTTTTAGTTCACTGAGCCTTGAAAATATAAATACTCATATAAACACCAATACAATCAAGATGAATATTAAAATAAAACTTTTCTTTACTCCAAAAATCCTTCTCACACCTCTTTATAGTTAATCTTCCAATATCTGGCCATTCTCATCCACTCATTATAGCTTAGTTTACATTTTAAAGAGTTTCATATAAATGAAATAATAAAAGATATACTCTTTTGTGTCTGGTTTCTTTCACTCAGCATAATATTTTTGAAATTCATTGATGCTGTGGCTTATATTAGTAGTTTGTTTCTTTTCATTGCTGAATATTATTCCACTGCATGGATATATCACTGTTTGTTTATCCATTTCCCTGTTGATGGACATTAGGGTTGTTGCCAGTTTCAGATTATTATGAATACAGCTGCTATAAGTATTGGTATTCAAGATTTTGTATACATGTGTTTTCATTTCTTCTGGGCAAATACCCAGAAATAGGATTACTAGCTCATTTGGTAAGTTAGTGCTTAAATTTCTATGAAAATGTCAAACTCTTTCCGAAGTTTTCCACAGTGTGCATTTCCATCAGCAAGTTCTAGTTGCTTCACATTCTTCCCAATATCTGATATTGTCAATCTTTCTAACTTTAGTCATTTTGTCAGGTATGTAGGAATATACAATTGTGATTTTAACTTGCATTTCCTTACTGACTAACAGTATTAAACATTTTGTATATCTTATTATAGGCCATTGGCACATCTTTTTTGGTATTTCTTTAAATCTTTGCCTTTTGTTTTCCTGTGTTGTTTATTTTCTTAATAGTTAGTGGTAAGAGTTATTTGTATATTCTGGATACAAGTCACTTACCAGATATGTGTACTGAGAAATTTTCTCCCAGTCTGTCAGTTACTTTCTCATTTCCTTAACTATCATCCAAAGAGCAAAAGGTTTTAATTTTGCTGAAAGACAAGAACTGTTTGAGGGGTGAATTTTTAAAATATTTTTTAACACTTCTGATAATTTCTTTCACTTCTTAAATTAATTTTGCAATTTATATTTTCCTTGGTAACTATTCATTGCATTAAGTTTTCCAAATTTAAAAAATAAGTTGGTGTATAAGCTTATTTAAAAATTGTCCTCTGATTTTATAATTTTATACAATCTCTTATTCATGAGGTTGTTTATTTTTATTTTATTTTTTCTTCATTTTAGATTTCTCAAAAAATATTTAGCTATTTTATTAGTATTTTCAAATAGTCTGCTTCAGGTTTTATTGATTATACTCTCATTTTTGTTTGTTTCCTATGTAAAACATTTCTGCTTTTTTTTTTATTTCTGCTTTTAAATTGACTTATTCTTTTCTTCTAATTTATTTAGATTAATTTTATAGTACCTTTAGCATTTTAAGTAAAATCTCAATTCACCTTTTCCCAGTCTTTATTTTATAATAAATGTAGTTATGGCTAGAAGTTTTCTATTTTGAATGTATCTCTTCGGCCATATATTTTGGGATTTATTATTTATGTAGTTTTTTTCACTTTTGTTCATTTCTAAAATGTATTTTTTTTCTGTTTTAATGTTACTGTTAACTCGAGAGATATGAAAAGGGGTGTTTTTTCAAAATGTGAGAACATTTTAGTTTGATTTTTCCTATTGTTCTTATTTTTAAAAATACTATGATAGATATTTTTCTTCTTACTTCCTGCTTTTGTGAAGATATTAATATCTTGACACATCCTCCATGGTCAATTTTATTGCCTGTGTCAGAAAAGTTTGAAAATACTTGTATTTTTCTGTTTGGCATTGCATGTTAACGGTGTGTTTAATTTATTAATATTGTCACATATTCTGTTTACTTAATGTGACATTTGATTTGAGAGGGATGTGTTAAAATTTTTTATTATAGTTGTGGAGTTTTCAGGTTTTCTCTTCATCTACAACAGGTTTTGTTTTATGTAGTTGGAGTTTTGTTACTAAATGTGTGAATATTCTTCTTGATGGAGTGTAATGTTTAATAATATTGAAATCTTATTTTGTCCTATTTAATATTTTTGACTTAGATTTGTGTGTTGTCTGATACATACTTTTCTTCACCTCTTTTATTTAAGCATTTGCTAGTTTCTCTTTCTCCATCTGTCTGCTTTTAGGATTTTCCCTGTTGTTTTGTTTTAGGAGCATGTCTTATAAACATGATATAGCTGGATTTTTCTTAAATTTTCCTTTTTTAAAAGCTCAATCAGAAAATCTCTATCTTTTCATAGGAGGATTTGACCCATTTATATTTTTTGTAATTATTGGTGTTTTACTTATTAATGCTCTTGATTTCTATTTATCCTGCTTTCTTTTTTCTTTCCAAAATTTGTTTGCTTTACTAATTTTGTATTTTTCATTTCATTGCTTTCCTTCAGGGTATTTGAAGATATGTGTATCTTACTTTAAGCAATTATTGATAAAGAAATTAACAACCTGTTAGATTACATCAGATTATGACAGGTGAGGCACAGAATTTTAAGGACAAAGAAACATTGTAGCAATCGGAATCTCAATAAGACCCTCGTTAGTGAGAAAACCTAAATTAATTTTCATTAATTCATTCACATGAAAGTATTTATTGAATATCTGTTGCATACCATGCACATCTCTAGGCTCTGGGAGAAAGACATTAAATAAGACACAGTGATAATTTTCAAGGAAGCTGTTGTCATGCATGAGGCAGAACCAAAAGTGGTCTTTTTTCTTTAGTGAATCCCAGAATTCGGTATGGGCTATAGGAAGACATCACCCAGTCAGGGTGGAGAATGGAATGAGTGGGAGGTGAACAGGGTAGGGTATAGTGAGATAGAAGCTGGTGGGCAGTACCTGCTCTGAGGTCTAAGTAGGGTATGCATAAAAGTAAATGAGCAGAGTCATGGGTCTGGATCATGTTTGAAATGAAAAATTCCAGGCATCAAGGCTGGAAAACAGGCAGATCACTGTGACCTGAAATTTTTCAGCAACAAGGAAATGTTGTGGCTAAACTACAGGGTCAAGTGTGGGATGGGATAAACCAAGAAGAATCTTTTCAGGGTTGGATTGCATTGGAATCAGTATTTGGACTTCTCTTTGGGAGGGAGAAATAAGAATCTGGAGCTTCTGTGTGCCATTTGAGCTAGTCATCACTAACAGGGAAAGTGACACAAAGGAACTCACTTTTCCAGAACCTTCTATATTTCAGTCATTCTCCATGCAATATGCCACAACAGACCTGCCTCCTTGGTGACTCTATCATCACTTCACAGATTAGGAAGTTGAGATTCAGAGAGGTGAATAAAACCATCAAACTCAATGGCATGAGGATAGGAAGTGATTGTCACAGTTCAAACTCAGACGTCCTTGGCTGATGGGATGTGTGGTTTTTTGAAAGGGAAGCTGTCTGTTTCTTTAAAGACCCGTGATGCTTACTGCCCAACCTAAGTAACTTAGATGGTCATTGTCCTGCAGGTTTTCAAACAGACCATCAGTGTTGCCGGAACATGCCTATCAGAGGAAGGCTGGAGCAGGGCAAGTGCTGCCCACGTGACCACAAAACCACAATGATAAGGCTTATGCTAGGCCTCACGTGCAGTCCCATTTATAACCACCTGCAAACGACAAAACCAGGGTGGTCTACTGGCCACAGAATAACAGGCCTTAAATGCAGGAGCCCCCTTTCTGGGAGCTCCCAGCTCTGGCACTGAGTAACCAGAACCAGAGGTTTCCATTTTCCTGTTTCTAGGGGGCTTGTTTAAATGCCCCCACAAACCAGACAGCTCTTTGGCACTTGAGGAGGGTTCTCTGCCTCCCTTCCTCCCTCTGTGCTCTCCTTGAGATCAGAGTTGGGTCTCCATCGCCCCAAAGATTACCTGGACCTTAGCGAGTGCCTGAGATACCTGATCAATTTAATGAGTGAAAACTGAAGAAAACTGGGAATATTCTAAGACTTTAGAATCTAATATTCACTGCCCAGTAGCATGTGGCTGCATGGGGAGAGTGATTCCCAGTTCCCTTCCTTCTGCACCCACTGTCTCTCCACCTTCTCACTGTATAAGTCCTTATAGCAGTTAATGAACCTCTGTGGGGTCTGACCCCTCCCACTCTAGCAGGGGGTACATGCTAGCAGAAGAGCAGCTTAAACCTAGATATGCGAGGTCTGAGGGTGGATGCAATTCTTGGTAGTTTGTACTTCAAACTACTCTATGGCCTGGATGGGACAGGAGAGGAGACACAGCAGATTGCTGTTGATTAAAGAATGTTTCCCTTTATAATGGAACTTTGCCTCTCAAGATGAAGACTTTCAACACATGTTCTGGGAGAGAGTTGCTGCTGTTAACAGCCATAAGTCTTAATGCTTTATGACTAGGACTGAGAATGTTAAGTAACACCAGAAGAACCATTATGAAATTTAATGTGCTTTAATATTCTCAGCTATGTAAATCTGCTTGAGTTCCAATTACTAAAAGGATGTCCTTGCCAGATGATCTCAAAGCACCTTATAATTACTGGAATATTATTTTGTTCTCTATTATGGGAACCATCAAGAACATCTTTTAGAGGAAAATTGTAGCTAGAGAAAGATTATGAATTTATATTAATAATAACAATAATAACTAAAAAGGTTTGGTGATAAGTCCACATGAATGATCATCACTTTCCTATCCACTTTCCCACTCGGGGCACATGACAACCTTGTCAGTTAAGAATATTGTTCCCATTTTACAAATGAAATTAAGATGTTTAGAGAAATTATAGGTAAAGGAAGCCTGAGTCTTAGAAAATGCTTCCCTCTGATACAGCCTGCCTAGGCAGACAGAAGGACCGTCTTACCCTCAAAAACAGTCTCAATATGTTAGAGATACACAACCAACACCAACTCCCTCAAAAATACCCATTATCAAGCACTAGCACGTACATGCTGCTGTGTGCTGAAGACTTCAGTTGACCTGTGAGCACAACTTAGAGATCTTTGAATTTATGTACCAACTCTCCATGGCTGTGATCTCTTTGATAGCAGGAAGGAAGCTGAGGGATTTTCCAACTCCCTTGGAGATTTTCACAGGTAACCATGAAGCAGTCTTTGTCTCTGTTCACCAGCTGCTGTGGCCTCATAGAGCAATGGGTCCCTCAAAACCATGTGGCCTGCTGCTGGCTCCTACAGCCCTGCCCATCCAAAGATTTTTTAGGATTCAGAAAAGCCACCTCTAAGCTACTTGGGGTAGAACCTGTGTTCTCTAGGCCTGTTGCTGGGGAATCTGGGTGTTGGTGTCTGCACCCCTGAGGTCCTGCAAAGATATGGCTCTTTCCATGGTGCACCATGCTCCTGGCGTTGGTGCTTTAAGCAACTTGGCCTTGAGTAGTCTATTTCTACTGACTCTGACTGCACCCTCCTCAAAGCCATCCAGGTCTTGATAGTTCATGCACTCCTTTTTTCTTTCCCTTCACATAGCATTCCAGGGTGTTCCACCCTAAAAACTGACTGATGGGGACAATATTGCAGATGGCAGTGGCTCTGATTTATGAAGCCTTTATTCATACCTGGCCCAGTGCTACACCCCTTGCATACATCATTTCTGACAGGTCCAGCTGAGATCAGACTGCAGGAAAGGGCAGTGGAGTCCCAATAAAGCTACTTGGAAGAGATGAATCAGTTGGCTATTACTGTGTAACAAACACTCCCAAACTCAATGTGGCTTAAAACAACCATCATTTATTATTACTCATGATGCAGGTCAGCTGGTGGATCTGCTGATCCTAGCTAGGCTTGCTCATGCTTTGGTGGTCAGCTGATGGTCTGGCTGGAGCTTGGCTGGTCCAGAATGGCCTCTCTCACATGCCTGCTGGTAGTCTGGTTGTGGGCTTGAGCTATGGGAGTGTGTGGGCCACCTGCCTCTCGTCATCCAGCTGGCTAGCTTGAGCTGACTCCAAGAGAACAAGTGGAAACATGCAGTGCCTCTTGAGGACCAGGCTTATAACTGGCACAAGGTCATTTTTGCCATATCCTATTGACCATCACAAGTCACAGCCCAGCCCAGAATCAAGGGATGGAGAAGTAGGCTCCTTCTTTGATGGAAGGAGATGCAAGGTCACATTACACATGGGCATGGATGCAGGAAAGGGAGCAGTTGGGACCCTTTCTGCTATCAATCTATCCCAGGTGTGTTGGAGCCCTGAGTGGGGCTCAAGGACAATTAACTAAGTCTGGTGAAGAGAGTGAGTGAGTGTGCATGGCACACCCTTGAAAACACAACCAGTCTCAGCCCATCTTCCTGACACTGTGGATGTACCTTGGGGGAGAAATGTCTATGTGTTTGTGTGAACTAGAAAAGCTAAAAAGTAGGCAACTGGGATGATATCCAGTTGACTGGGACTGAAGTTTGATCTCAGCTGGATCTAGTTAGTGCCAGATCTGGGGCTCCAAATCCTGTCCCCATCTCATTCCCTGACCTCAGCCAAGGTCACTTCCTTGGTGCTCAAGCTGTCGCCCTTTCCCTGCCTTCTGCCTCCCCACCATCTCCTCTGCCCATCCTTTCACCTAGGAGGACTCTCACTCTGTATATCTATCTCTGTGATGATTTTGCTCCATGGTTTACCTTCCCTATAAGATTGAGCCCTTGTTATGGGCAGGACCTGAGTTTCATCCCTCTCTCCCCAACAGCAGTGGAGCACAGAGTGGGCCAGGAGTAGGGACCTGTGAATGATGAGGCTGGCATTCACTGAGGGCTTAGCATGAGCTTTACATACATTATCTCATTTAATGCTGTGGGTCAAGTACTAGGACCATGCCCACTTTCTAGATGAGGAACCCAAGCACAGTTCAATTGCTGCCTAAGTTGCATGCAAAATGACCACGTTGGGATTTGAAGCCAGGCAGCTGGGCTCTGGAGCGCGTGTTTGTAACCATGAGTTCATGGATAAGTGAGTGAGGCACTGAGGGAAGACGGAGAGCTGGAGGAGAGTGTGAACACATACACGTAGGAGGAAATGAGTGGATGGCATGTGAACTGCAGTCATCTAATGGAGGAAGCCCAGATCACAGGGATGCATGAGCAAGCCAAGGGGTGTGTGGATGTGCAGCTGGGTCCGGGCACAGATGCCTGTGTGACCATGACGGTGACCAAGTGAGTCCCTGCAGGGAGACTTCCTGTTGGGTGATGCACTCTCAGGCGGCCTGCAGGACCTCAGGCCAACCACACGCTGCTGTTGTCGCTGCTCATGCGGCAGGTTGATTATCAGCTCATGGAGCTGCAAATCCAGTTTCCCAAGATAGACCCAGACGCTACACTGCGTGGAGGCACGGGGGCGGCGGAGCCCACTCCAGATGTGGTGAGGGGCACTTCAGAGGCTCATTATAATCAGCAGATGGATCTTGTGGTCTCCTCTTACTGCTCCTGACTTTCAACAAGGCCCTTGGCTTCCTTCCTTCCTGGGTCTCCACCTGGCAGGAGGTTTAGCTCAAGAAGATTGCATGCAACTCTCCTTGGCTCCCCGGTTTTGCTGCCCTGCAAGCCTCACCTACGGCCTGTTGATTCCCAGGTCTAACATGAGGTCCAAGCCCCTTAGCTGGCCTCTCAATGGCCTTTGTCTCTGACTCATTTCTACTCCCTCAGCATCCCCCCCTCCCCATCCAGGGTGGAGCCACCAGACTTCCATAATCCCTGTGTTCTCAGATCCCTTCACCTGGAATCCCCCCCCCCCTTATTTTCAAACTCATTTGCAACCCTACCCACCCTTCCAGCTCTGTTTCCCTGGGTCTTCTCTGGTCATCTTTATTCAAACTCATGTCTCCCTGCCAACCCCAGTATGTTTGGAACACGTTCTTCGTACTTTCTGCTTAGTAGCTATTTATAACCCTGCCTCGCCTTCCATACTATGCTGGGAGATTCTTAAAGGCTTATTTATATTTGTATTCTAGTTCATTGATTGCTCTTGAATATGTATGTTACAAGCTACAATTACTGAGCATTTTATTACAATGATTTGCTTTTTTTTTTCATTGGCACAACCAATTCTGAGCTGATGGCATGGTCTCTGAGCTTTTGCATCAGCGAAACCCTGTTTCACATCTTGGTTCTGCTCTTAGCTGCGTGTACACAGAAGAGTGACTTCGTCAGAGTAGAATTCCCAGTTCAGCCGCTACACGCTGTGCAATCTTGTGTACTGCGGAACCCCCTGCATCTTGGTTTTCTCCTTAGGAAAGTGAGAATAGTAATATTTACCATTTGGTACTGTTGCAAAAATTTAGTATAAAATGAGTGAAGTCCCCGATAAATGCTTGCCCCAATGTTCAAATTATTGTGATAGTCATGAAAACATCAAACCAGTTTAAATGTTTAAATAGGTTGACTGATTATTAAGGACCAAGCCCTCTGCTGGCTTCATGAACTTATTTAACACCTATAAAACCTGTACACGGCAGGCACTGCTATTCCCACTCTCCTAATTTTTTGGATGTGGAAACTGAGTCTCAGGGGTTTAAGTAAGCTGCCCAAAGTCTCACAGCCTCAGCGGGCATTAGACCATCACTTCATACATGAGGTTGAACTCTAAATAAGAGGATTTTGCCAAATGACATTCCCACATTATAGACAAGTTTCCTGAAGATGCAAAGATATTTGTCAGACACCTGGAGTTGCTCTCTTGTGCCTGCGGGGGTTGATTTCCATTCCCAGAGTGTTAGCTCACTCCCTGGTTGATTTATGACTTTGAGATCCATAATAAAAGCGTTTATTTCAGGCCAGCACTAATTTCGACATGTCCCCTAGTGCTGGGAGCGCTTACATGTATCTTGATTGCTATTTTTTTTTTCTTTCGAAGTTGTTCACAGTTTGTTGAAAGGTGACATTCTCTTGTGATGCTTTCCTTTGAAGGCCCTTAGAACTGCAAGCTTTTCACAGGAAGGAACCAGAGAAGTGACTTTCACACATTCACTGGTTCATTTATCCATGTCACAAAAACTCATGGGGACCCTAGATCCTGGGAGGATAGGAATGGACCAGGGTAAAGTTCCCTCCAGGGAACTCAAATGCTTGTTAAAGGGAGCAAAATAAAACAGGAGACTTAAGTGCATCCGTACTTTCTCAAACATTGCAGAATAAGCTTTTGCTCTTGGATTAGGTAATACTGTTCTCATCCTAAAATATCTTGCAGGGGAATAAAATTGTATTTGTTCATTCATTCATTCACTCATTCATTCGCTCATTCGCTCATTTGCTCATTTGCTTGCTTGACACCTGCTCTGAGCCAAGCCTTGTGCTGGGTTCTTGAATGGGAGGACACCCGTGAACCACCCTTGAGGAGTTGTGGCCTCCAGGGGCTAGGCAGGGGACCAGTAAGTTGATGTGCCAGTGCTGTGTGACAAGGGTTCTGCCAAGGGCCAGCACAGGGAGGGTGGGCACCCACAGGAGGCCTGAGGTTCAGAGTCCAGAAGTCTTCCTCCAGGGAGGGGCCCTCAATGTGAGTGTGTGTGGAAAGATTAGCAGGACTGATAAGCTGGAGGATTGAAGAGGATGAGGGGGACAAGGACCGTGTAGGCTTCTCTGTCCTAAGTACCTGGGAATGGCTGGGAGATAAATGGGAGATGCTGCGATTCATGCCCATCTCTGTTTTCCATAACGATGCTACTAGATGACTGATCTTAAGTGAGGCAGACCCTTTTTGCAACTCAAGCATAAGAACACTTGCACAAAAAAAAAAAAAAAGAACACTTGCACAAGAAAAATATTTTATGTAAATAATATTTTTAGTCAATAAACTCTAATAACCAGGATGTTCTTGGTTAACACTTTCCAGAATGCACACAGTGCCCTCTCGCCCTTAGCCAACGAGTGACCATCACTGGTGGTGTTGGAAGGCCTGCCACCATGGGTGCGGTAGCTTCAGATGGAATGTTCTGGAAGCAACAACTTCTTCGGCTCATTAGGCTGGAAGATGGGATTTGGGCTGTGGGCTCATCCCAGCCTCTACTTTGGCTAGTTTTTTCTCCATCCACTTCCTGGTTAGCTTCAGCTCAGGTCACCTGCCACTCTACAGGATGGCCAGAAGCTCATGCCATCCTGTTCCATCTTCCAGGAACAGTCTCTCATAAATACTTTTTTTCCCTGTGTTTCCACCTAAGCTTCATATTACATTTTAGATTTATTGGTTTTTTTTTCCTGATTACAAAATGAATATATGCTTGTTGTAAAAAATTTAGAAGACACAAAAAGTTCAAGCAAAAAAATCTCTGAGACATTTACAACCTCGACAAAACCACCACTGACACATCCTAGCAATTATTTTTAAGCACTGCAGAATATTTTATCATGTTAAAACCACCATTGACTTGGCACCCCAATAGCACAAAAGTTATTTCTGATTATTGATTTACCATAAACCCACAGTAAACAGCTTCATGCCTGTAACTTTTTCCACACTTATAGTAAAGACAGATCCATTCAGGTTATAGCCCGTGGTACAGAAAAAAAATGGCGGAACAGCCCAGGAGCTCTCAGCAGGATTCATGAGTCCCCTTACATATAGTGCATTCTTTTTATAACGAGAGGGAGAGAAGGAGGAAGAAAGGAAGGAAGAGGAAAAGGAGGGAGAGAGAGGAGAGGAGAGAAAAGCAGGATAGATTAAGGGCTAGGCTGTGATTAAGACCCCCAGCTCTGGGCCAGACTGGAATAGAATCCCTGATCTGCCACTAATTAGCTGAGGAAGCTGGTCCCTGACTTAACCCGTCTAAGGTTCCAGATGCCCTCTGTGTAAAGTGGGAGAATAATAATATCTACTTAAAAGGGTTAGCAAGGGATGCAATGGGATGATACAGATGAAGCGCTTACACGATGCCTGGGCTTTGTCTCCATAAACTCTCTGTGAAGATTAGTGGTTACTAAGGATAACCGACTGACTGCAGGAAAGTCAGGGGAGGATTTGCCCCCCCTACCCCACAGCCTTCCACCTGGTCATTCTTCATGCTGTAAAGAGGTGGTGCCCAGGGCTGGCAGGCAGGGGCAAGAGTAAGTCCAGGGCCACTCAGAGCACACACAGCAGCCCCCCACCTTAGCACAGCCTGTCAGAGCTAGGCTGTCCATATGTGATGTTGGGATGTCTCCTGAGCTTTCTGGGCCTTGGTTTTCTTCTCCCTAAAATGGGCATGCAGTAGGGATGTGATCAAGGTGATTTGTTCATTGGCTGGACAAGGTCCTCTGGAGGCTACAGAGCTCTGAGAAAACAGAAGTGGGTTATGACAGAGAGGGTGGCCATGTAGGGGTCTGACATCACTGGGCAGGTCACTGGCTATGTGACTCTGAATGGGCCAGGACCATCTCCAAGCCTTTCTTCCCTCCTCTGAAAACTGGGGCTTTGTTATCTGCCCTGGGGAGACTCTGAGAGAAGTAAGTGTGATTCCATGTGTCCGGCGCACTAAAGGACACCAGGCCCCCAGCAGGGCTCAGTGACCTGCTCCCATTTCCTGCCTGGCCCCCCAGGAAAGGCCATTCTCTCCTGTGGTGCATGGGGACTTGCCAGGGATTTTTACAATTCTGGATTTGCTGTTGAGAAGAGCTAGAGTCTTTCTAGCATCGTTCTTCTTTACCCTAGAGAAACGGGTACAGGAGTCTAGGAAAAGGAGTGCGCTCCCTCCAGCCTTTTTACTCACCTTCGATTCCTTTCCACGCTGTCCTGGTACAGAGAACACAGGTGTCAGGGCTCCACTGATGGAGAGACAACAAACGGATGCAGCCTCATTCCTGGGGCTGATATATTAGGGGCAGAGGGGGGCGGTTGGCTTGTCTCTGGTTATCTCTGGGGAAAGTTTGTAGTCAGCTCTAAGCAAGGCATCAGTCCTGGAGGAGGAGGTGGAAAGGTGGCTGCTTCCCCACATCTGGTCTCCCTCCCCACTGCTCTCTGGGGACGAAGTCACCTTTCTTTGAAGGTGCATTGACTTTCAGAACATGAGACTTGACAGGGCCACAGGGTGGCCTGTCACCAGGCCCAGGCGAGAAGGAGGCGGAAGGGGCATCTCTGGCAGCTGCAGAAACAGCACCTTTCATCTCTGGGTGGGAAGGGCAGGCCTGCTGGGGGAGGTTGGGTGGCCCATTGAGCATGGGGGGAGGGGGCTGGTGGGAGCCAGGTGGGTCTGCCTGGGAATCCTTTCTCCTTCCTCCTGGGAGCAGGTGGGTTCAAGGCCGGGGTGTGCTCTTCTCAGAGGAAAATAGGACACGAATGGATGGCAGGTGGTGGGGCTCCCAGGGACAGCCCAGCCTTGCCCAGCTGCAGACAGGGATGCTGGGACCCACTGGCTTAGCCCAGCCAAGCAGCAAACTCGGGGGAGGGGGTTGGAGGGCTGGGAATTGGGGGAGAGGTGGGGAGCTGCCGTTTATTCATCATTCGTCATGGACCTTTTACCACGATGTCTGTGTCAATGTGTTTTTAAAGCTTTGTCCTTAGAAAACATCGTAAAGTAGATCTAAACCCCATTTTATCAGCGGAGAAACCAAGGCTCTGAAAGGTTTAGTAACTGGCCCAAGGTTGCCCAGCTAGTAAAGCGCAGAGTCAGAATTCAGATCCAGGGTTCCAGAGGTAGCAATCTAGCGTCAGATGCCAGACTTCTCCGGAAGACTGGTGAGACCTGCACCCTACGAAGCCACCTACTTATCCTGGCCAGCTGTCCCCGGGTCACACATGTGGCCTTCTGGGAGTCCCTCTGGAGCCATCTTCCCTCACTCTGCCCCTTGCCAGGTGTCTGACCACAGGCAGGTCACCGCCTGCCCCCAGGGCCTGCTCCCTACTTTGTAACAGGATCCTAAGCTGCTGCCCATTCATAAGATTGTTGGGAAAAGTGCCCAGGGCAGGGTACCGGAAGTGTTTAGCAGGGTGCCCATTGCTCAGGGAACCCTCATTAACATGCACGTCCTTCCTCACCTCCATTTCAGGTTGGGCTCTCCAGGAAGCCAGCTCTGAAGTGATGGTTAGTAGGGAGGGGAAGAAGCAGAGAGAGCAGAGGGCAAAGTCCAGTTGCCATGCAGACCCCAGGACAGCCTTGGCTCTGGAGCCAGGAATGCCCGCAGAGCTGCCCATCCTTATTCTCCTGTGGACCAGTCACGGGGTGTGAGCCAGTCCAATGAAACTGGAACCTTGGGTGACATGGCTCTTTGCAGCCCAGGCAATTCCTGAAGGGCGCCCAGCACTCCCAGAAGCTGGTACAATGGGAACTTCACGATAAAAGCATCTGGGTGGGGCATCCAGTGTCCATCACACCCTGTTGCCACACCCCTGTCCCCAGTCCTCTCCTGACCGGCCCTTGGCTCCCGCACTCTGAGCTGGCTCTGTCCCCCCATTCCTGCTGACACACAGCTCAACTCTCCAATCTTCCCCCAGGCTCACTGTGGATTCTGCCTCCAGGTTCCCAAGTGGAAGTAGATGCTTCCTATGACTTCTGAGCCACTTTTCTGGCTGTTCCTCCCTCCACCCAGTGCAGGTCTGCCCGAGGTGCTTGAGCCCCCGGTTTTGCACCAGCACTCCCGCCCGGGCCCCATGTGTTCTCATCCCCTTGCCTTCCCATCAACCCATGCACCTGCTGCTGCCCTCCTGTCCTCCCAGTGTCCCTGTTTAGACAGAGAATGAATTGGAAGGTGTGAGTAGAACTGCCCAGTTGGTTCACACTTGGCTTTGGGTCTAGCAAAGACACATACACCAGCAGCGATTTCTTCTCCCTCTCTTCAGGGTGCTATTTCTTCCAACCAAAGTCACCTCCTCCCATGCAGATGGCCTTGGAGAAAATGCGTATAATTGGGAAGAATGGGGCAGGAGCTAAGCAGAGACTCAGAAACTAACGTTACTTGAAATGAAGAGCATTTAGGGCATCACTTCCACAACAATGCTGATGCCCAGGAGCAAGATGCCTTGATGGCTCTGTAATAGTCCCAGCAGGGGGAGAGGAGGGTTCTCTTGGGTAGAAAAACAAAGCCTGGGCCTCTTTCTCCCAGGAGCAGGCCTGCATTCCAGAGTTGCCTTGGAGAGGTCATTCTGGCTGCACAAGTTCTGTGTTGATCACTCTCCGTGGGTGATGCATTTTGCTTGCCGTTACTTTCCTGGTCTGGTCTGAGCAGGCTCAGCCTTTCTCTTGCCTCTGACTATGGCCTGTTGTGTCCTTGGCCCTCAGATCCCAGGACGGCAGCCCCCAGATCATCCTGCCTGTGCCCAGCCTTGGGTCCCTGTGGTGTGCGGTTGCTCTACAGGGAATGGTACATGGGTAGCCAGGTGTCCCCTGTTCTAAGTGGCTCCTGAGACTGGGTTTCATGAGCTCTCTTCGGCCTCTTCTCCTTTCCTGATGCTCATTGTGACTTTGGGCCTTCACAAGCAGCTTCTCCCTCTCCAGGTCTATCACAGAGGGAGCAGAGTGGACTTGTAAATTCTGAGTGAATAGGACTTGGGAGAGAAGCAGAAGGAAATGGTTGAAATCCTCGAGTTTACCACTTGGACCTTCTGGCTTTATCTATGTGATGACTCCAATTCTCTTTCCATCCTAACATTTTGCAACTGTGTTCTTATGCCTAATTACGAAATACCAACTCATTAACATAGAGCATCCACCCTCAATTCCACTCCAGGATGGAACTGTAGGGTAGGGTACCACTTAGATCTGCTAGAGTCCACAGAAATGAGTTTGATGTGCTAACAGCTCCTAACACAAGTGAAGGACATCGATTATGCTAAGAAGCTATTAGGTGGAGTGAGATTAATCATGTCAGCTTAAATTCAACTTATTTCCTACGGCTGTACGACAACAACCACAGCCACGCACTTATATTTGTCTGTGTGCATGGCTTCTATGCAAAAAGCTATAAAACTAACCCAACTGGCAAAGAAAGTTTTGTGCTAATAAGGTTGCTAGCGGAGCTTAGGACTAGGGTTTAAATAACTAACATTGAATGCAGAAAAGAAACATTTTAATTATTTAATAGGGCATGAAAAGGAATTCCAAAGTATTTCCGCAGAAGCAATCCCAACGGGTATAATTTTGGTCCCCAAATTTTATTCTTATTCTTTGAAGATGATGGACTGAACTTCTTATTTCATTGGATTAAAGGAATTGAAAATCTCAGGGGGTGTGGAAAGAAGATGTGCTAATTTAGAGACCAGCAGGGGAGGCTGTATCCCAGCAAAGGGAGGCATTTAGGGGGAGATGAGGTGTCCCAAAGAAGAAATGGAAGAATTGAGATGCAGAAAATACGTCTTGGGACAACCTTTGGGTCCTTATAAATAATCATGACAATTTGCATCTCAGTAGCGTTTCATAATTTATGGTGTACTTTCCCATATTTCTTCCTCTCAGTCCCCCATCAGAACCGTCTCTGGAAGTTGTTATTATTCCTGTCTTATAGACAAGGAAACCGAGACTCAAAATTTATGGGTTACCTAGTAGTAAGCTCAGATGCTACCCCACTGTGCTCCAAGGTGCATTCTGGGCCTGGGAGCCATCCTTTCCAGAAAGGCAACCAGGAAACAGGGAGACATCCTCCAGGGCTGCTCTTGGTACTTGTATTTTCAGTCGTAGCACATGGGTACGTTGCTATGTTGTGGCAGACGTCTGCTCATTAATGCTGAAGATGCTGAGTAGGACCGTGATAGAAATCCAGAAGTAAGGAATTGCATGCAAGCAGGGCATATGTGCCTTAATTCCTGGGCACTTCAGCATTTGGGTTTGGGTTGTTTTGGGGTCTGGCCCTGGTGAAGTTCTTGCCTGTGCTTCTGCAACCCAGACCCTTCGTTCAGCTGGCTTCCCCTATGTGACCAAATATTAGCATCCTTGGAAGCCACCTCAGAAAAGATACTTTCTGCACCTCAGTGAATGAAGACCCACGCCTTCCCCCATTGAAAAGTTTGGTGCATTGATACAAGGCTCATCTGAACTCTTTTGTGGTTTAGAATTTCAGAAGTAAAGCTTTCCCTTTTTGAGTGCATTCTATCTGCTGCTGGTCAAACAGAGCTTCAGGAGAGTTATTTTGTAAGTGACAAAGTCCATAAGGCATCAAGTAATTCTTCAAAATCATCTTGATAAGTTCATATAAAACCTGGAGTTGGAATGTATGCTCCAGTTAATGAAGTTAAAGTGCCTGATAAAATGCACTTTTGTTTCTATCGAGTACGGAATGTTGGAATAACTTCTATGAGGTCTGTCCTTATTGGAAAACTAATGCCATGATTTCTTCTCTGTACAGCGAAAAAGAGTAATCAGTGGGGTTAATCCAAAACATGTGTCTGTCTCCATGCCACCATCACATCTTACTCTAGCTTGAGTAAATGCTGAGCCAATCAGGCTGGATTCTCCACTGAAGGTGGGGTTGAGTTTAGGAGAAAGAGAAACAAATGTATTTACGCATATAAAAGAGATAGTTATTAGAGATGACTTAGTGGTTGGTTTTGTAATTTAGGTTTTAAAATCCCTTCACAGAGGCAATTTGACAATTCGCTAAGAAGAAGAAGTTTGGAATTGGAAAATCAAATACACAAGAGGTCATAGGCTGAAAGATGTGAAGATTATGTTATTTTACTTGAAACGTTCTTTTAAAAATGTATCTCAAAGTGAAAATTATTTTGTGCTCTGTATATATTTATATAGGGGGTCAAGATGATCTCAGGGAATTTAGAAACATCTTTCACCTGGAGTCACAATCCATATTATTTCTAAAGTATGGAATCTCAGAAGGTAGATTCCCATGTTGAAATGTGTTGTGAAAGTTTTCACTGAGAAATACGGTCCAGCCTGGCCTTTAGTAGATGTTCTCCTGTGTGTCTCTCACTCCTTGTGCTACTGGTTGCTTATTATCATTCTGCTGACTGTTTAGGATAAGGTTCTGCCACCGCTGAGTGACATTCAGGTTGGTGACCCATTAAATCCCTTCCAGGTTATTTAAAAAGAGGCTACAGTCCATATCATGTAGACGACCAGCCAGGGCCTGTCTCCATCTGGCCACTTTCTAGACTCACTTTTAATGACACCCCACGCTCTCTACCTCACCCTGGAACCACACAGAGCTTCCTGGTGGCCCCTGTACATTTCATGTTTTTTTCATATGTCTCTCTCTCTCTGTTCCCACTGGTCTACCCTTCCTTTGGCCCCAGATTCTTTTCCTTCTCCTTGTGCTGAAGACCTAGCTCCTGAGGGTTTCCCAGTTGGAGTGAGTTCTCTCTGCCCCCTTGCCCATACTTCCCTTTTTCCTGCTTGTTTTCTTGTCCCTGGTCTCCCTGAACTGTGAGCTTTATGGAGAGTGACTGACAAAAGTATTTCTTCCTTTGTTTTGCTTTCTGTGGTCAGGAGGAAACATGCACATACATTCTGCAAGTCCAGGGACATAGCGTGAGATCACAGCAGGGCCGTGGGCTGTGGGTGGGATGGCATGGAGGGCGGATTTCAGAGTCCATGCTGTGTTTCAGTGCATCTCATTCAATCCAAGATCTGAAGAGGCTCAAGACTGAACCCTTCAAATTCCTGGAAGATCCCAAGTGTCTTGAGTAAGCTTGGTGCCCAAGACTTGGCTAAAGTGGAAATCCAAGAATTCAACCTGGGAAAGAGTAACAGGGACAGGTGCAGAGGGAGGAGACTAATTTGGTCCATTTGGCCCAGTGATGGCTCTTAATTTGTGGCTTCCTCTACTCCAGAGTGTGCAAGCTTGGGCTCCCTGGTGTTATAAAGGTGTTTCCTGTTTCCAGTAACTTGCTTCTGACCTTCTGTTTTCTTAAGATATAAGTTAGTTTTTCATCTGCTCATTCATTCATATATTCAACAAGTAAATGCCAGCTAGGATGTCCAGGCTGCATGGGAGAAGACGCCCAGGGACTGCATCCTCACGGAGCTCACAGTCTGTGGTTGAGACTAACATGGCAACAGGTGGCCTGACAGGGGGCTGTCGGGGCACAGAGGAGGGGCTCCAACCCACCTAGGGAGGCTGTCACCTGGGAAGGCTTCCAGAAGAGATAAAGTTTAAGCTGAGTCTTAAAGAACAGGCAGGCGATGCTGTGGGAAACGGATGCTGCAGACAGAACAGCATGCAGGTAGATGCAGGGGAGTGAGGGGCCTAGAGATCAAGGAGTCTGCATGCAGCTCAGCCTACCTGGACTTTGGGCTGCCTTTGCAGCAGTGGGTGGGAGGCAAGGATGGAGGTGAGGGCGGAGACAGCAGGATGGGAGGCCAGGCTGAGAGGCCTGGGTTTTGACTTGCAGGCGGGGGAACCAGGAGCGGCATTGAAACAGGGACACGGATTCGATGTCTGTTTGGGAAGGATGCTTCAGGCAGCCACGTTGCGCAGGGAGAGCTACTCTCTGCAGAATGACAAAGAGCTCCACTCACGCTGAGATGCTTCACGATTGTCACTCGTGAGGTTGACTGCCTGGTGTGTTAACGTGCCCGATGAGCAGGCCCTGCAAACAGAGGGATCTGCACCTGCCCGAGGGCAAGACAGAAGGGAGGTTAGGACTTTCCAAGCAGAGTCACAGGCACAGAAACCACCAGCTTCCTATGGGTATTTCCCAAGCAGAGGCTGGCTTTTGGGCTTGTCCGAGACAACTGTATGTTTGCCGAGTTTCAATATACGGGGAAGCTGTTCCCAGAAGGGCTTTGACTCCACGTGCTGCCATTGATGCCAGCCAGCGGGGGCTGTGCAAATGCAGCATCACAGGCAGAGGACCCAGGGCTTCTGCTGGAAAGGAAGAACTTTCCTGCAGGTGGAGTGGTCAGGACAGAAAAGGCTGCCTTGTGAGGATGTGACTTCCACCCTCAGAGGTCTTCGAGGGGCCTCTGACGACAGAGGACTAACATACCTGTGTGATGAATGGACGCATGAGGGAAAAAGCATGTGGGCATTGACTCACAAAGGGGAACTGAGCTAACTTTTGGGAACTGTTTTAAAGTTAAAAAGCAATACTGATTGTAAAAATAAAAGGGTAGAGAAACATAGAGTGAAAGTCTTATTTTTTCTACTCTTCCCCACTATAAACAATCCTATACCCTGTTTCTACAGATATCAACCTGGGCAACAGGCACATGGAAAGATGCTCAACATCACTAATTAGTAGAGAAATGCAAATCAAAATACAACGAGGTATCACCTCACACCAGTTAGAATGGCCATCATCAAAAAGTCTACAAATAATAAATGCTGGAGAGGTTGTGGAGAAAAGGGAACCTTCTACACTGTTGGTGGGAATACAAACTGATGCAGCCACTATGCAGAACAGAATGGACGTTTCTTTAAAAAAACTAAAAATAGAGCTACCATATGATCCAGCAATCCCACTGCTGGGCGTATATCTGGAGAAAACTCTAATTCAAAAAGATACACGCGCCCAATGTTCATAGCAGCACTATTTACAATAGTCAAGACAAGGAAGCAACCTAAATGTCCATCAACAGAGGCATTGATAAAGAAAATGTGGTATATATACATAATGGAATATTAGTCATAAAAATGAATGAAATAATGCCATTTGCAGCAACATGGATGGACTATCATACTAAGTGAAGTGAGTCAGACAAAGAAAGGTGAATATCATGATACAACTTATATATGGAATCTAAAAAAATGATAGAAATGAGCTTATTCACAAAACAGAAATAGACTCACAGACATTGAAAACAAACTTATGGATACCAAAGGGGGAAGGGAGGAGGGATAAATAAGGATTTAACAGATACACACTACTAAATATAAAATAAACAGCAAGAACCTACTGTATGGTACAGGGAATTATACTCGATATCTTGTAATAGCCAATGATGGAAGAGAATCTGAAAAATAATATATATGTATATATATATATATATGTAACTGAATCACTTTGCTGTACACTTGAAACACTGTAAATCAACTATACTTCAGTTAAAAAATCTACATATAAAAAATAATAATAATTGCATTATTATAGAGAAGTATAGAATGAAAGTCTTACATTATTTTTTCTACTCTTTCCCAGTACACACAATTCTATACCTTGTTTCTACAGATATCAACCTGGGAAACAGTTTGATATCCAAATTGGCATATATTTAGTATGAACATATAAGTACATATTTATATGTCTTATGATTTTATGGATATATATCCACATTTTAATGTAATATACAATGCATAATTTGTGTTTTATCAATATCTATTTATCTATTTATCCATTCATCCATCTACCTGTCATATCTATCTATCTATCTATATCTCAAAGTTAACTTGTGTTTCTCACTTGTATACATTTTTCACTTACATTGCTTTTTTCACTTAATAATGTAACATGGACTTCTTTCTATGTCAGTGGCCACAAAGCACACTTTTTAATGGCAGCAAAAAATTACATAGCTTAGATTGAATTAACCATTCCCCAACTTTCTAATTTTTGTTATTCTGCAAACATTGTTAAAACTATCACCCAAATATATATTTTATGTTATGTAATTGTATGACAAGTTGCATATTCTTTTTATCTGTACTTGTTCAAATGTATGAGCATTTTTAGAGTCCTAAAAATACACTTGCTGGGTCAAAAGTATGCATCTTTTTCATTGTTGTAAAAAAGCCAAATGGTTCTCCCAAAATGGTATCAGTTTTCACTCCAATCAACTTTGGTCAAAATGCCTGCTTTTCAACAGTTTTTCCGATTACATTTTTAAAAATCGTTTGCAATCAGAGCAATTGTGTCTCAATTTAAAAATTTTCATTCCCCTGATTAATCATAAGTCTGTACATCCTCTTATGCACTTATTGGCCATTTGTGTTTATTTTTCTTGGGGGGAACGTTAGAACTTTTGAACATTTTTTCTCTTCACTTGTCTGTCTCTTATTAACTCTATATGTGTATATAAAGGGTTCCTATAATTTACTAAGGTATTAATGTGGCAAAATAATCTATTGAGAAAATACCTCTTTTATTTTTCTCACCTATAGGTGCTCCATAAAGAAATGACAGGTATTTCCCCAAATCTCATCCCCAACCCCAAGCCCCTCCTTCCAACAGGCAGAGCGCCAGCTTTTGCTTTTAGTGTCCAGGCTCTCCCTAATCCCAGGAAGATTGGGAGGGTTTTGTGTGTTCCAGGCCCAGGGAGGAAACCATGCCAGGTGGCGGGTGCCCTTCCTAAACAGGTCTTTGATTTCTATGCCTGGGCCCACTGAGGCAATTAAGCTGGATTTGTCTGATGGGGCAGGGGATCAAAGTTTTGATGTTTTGAGAACTGAAGAAGAGAAAAGCTCAACCTGAGAAGGGGACAGAAAATTCCCCCAGGACAGGGGTGATAGGCATCTCCATGGTGGGAACCTGAGCTGGAGAGAAAGCAGCCCCTCTGACATGGGAAGACTAGGGAAGGGAGACTGGGTTGGTGCAGGTGAGGCCTGAGCCCTTGCTTGCACAGCAGGAGGTAGGCAGCTGGAAGTCGCCTGTCATTGGACTGGACGGTGCAGACTTGAGCCAGGACTGGGCTGCAGCAGCCTTCCTGGACCACTTCCCAGGACCAGGGTCATGTCTGAAAAAGTAGCATGGAGGCGATGCTGACGCTAGACTTCCCATCAGTGTTGGTGGATGAGCACTCCAGCTGTATTTGTTTTGAATTAGACACACGAGAAGGCGGCATTGGCAACGCAACAGAGCATGGTAAAGATGAGAACAGACGCTGGAACCAGGCAGCCTGGACAGAGTTCTGGTTCCTCTGCTGACTTTTGTATGACCTTGGGCAAGTTACTTCTCTGGTCCTTCTCTCAGTTTTCTCATCTGCACAGTGGGAACAATAACAGTGTTTACCTCTGGGAGTTTTACTCAGTTAACTTTTGTAAAGCACATATCAAGGACTCTAAATATTAACATCATTATAAATTATGGTAAATATGTTCTCCATTTTTATTTTTTAAATTATTTATTCATTATTTTTGGCTGTGTTGGGTCTTCGTTTCTGTGCGAGGGCTTTCTCTAGTTGCGGCGAGCGGGGGCCACTCTTCATCGCGGTGTGCGGGCCTCTCACTATCGTGGCCTCTCCCGTTGTGGAGCACAGGCTCCAGACGTGCAGGCTCAGTAGTTGTGGCACACGGGCCCAGTTGCTCCGCGGCATGTGGGATCTTCCCAGACCAGGGCTCGAACCTGTGTCCCCTGCATTGGCAGGCAGACTCTCAACCACTGCGCCACCAGGGAAGCCCTGTCCTCTATTTTTAAACTTTGTTTACGGTGAATTCTGTCATCTAGAAGTGTAGTAGTAGTACCACTATTAGTAGTAGAAGAATCAGTGGTAGTTTAGCAGTAGCAGTAGTAGTAGAGTAGCATCAGTAATATAGTAGTAGTTGTATAGTAGCAGTGTGGTAGTGGTATAGTAGTTGTAGTATTATTAGTACAGTAGCAGCAGTAGTATATTAGTAGTCATAGTATAGTAATTGCAGTAGTAGTAGTGTGCTGGTATTAGTACAGTAGTACTAGTATCATAGTGGTAGTATAGTTGTTGTAGTATTAGTAATAATTGTAGCGGTAGTATAACAACAGTAGTAGGTATAGGAGTAGTAATAGTAGTAGTAGGAGGAGGAGTATAGTTGTAGCAGTAGCAAAGTAGCATAAGAGTATAGTAGTAGTAACAGTAGAAGCAGTAGTAATGGTAGTATTAGCAGTAGTAGTGGTAGTAGTAACAGCAATAGTAGTATAGTAGCAGCAGTAGTATAGTAGTATAGTAGTAGAAGTAGTAGTACATTAACTGCAGTGGTAGTGTAATAGTATTAGTATAACAGTAGTACTACTAGTAGTAGTGGTGGTGTAGTAGTGGTGGTATAGTAGTTATAGTAGTAGCAATAATAGTAGTGGTTGTGTAACAGTGGTAGTGGTATAGGAGTAGTAACAGTAGTAGCAGTAGTAGTAGTATACTGGCAGCAGTAGCATAGTAGTAATAGTAGTAGTGGTAGTAGTAGTATAGCAGCAGCAGTAGTATAGCCGTACAGTAGTAGTACTAGTACTAGTTGTTTTACTGGAGAAAACATCTCTTCTGGCTTTTAGGTTTTGCATCCTTCTTAGGAAGTGTCTCCACACCTCTCAGTGAAACAGAATCAACCATATTTTCCTCTACAATTCTACTTGTTTCTTTGACATTTAGATCTCTAACCCCACTTACCCCTCCAATCCCATCTCTTAACACCTTCAGGCATCGTATTGAGGCCAGGTGGCTCCTTCAGTTTCTGGAAAGCACCAAGTCTTTCCTGCCTTTGGCCTTTCACATGTCTCTTCCACCCTGCATTTCAGCTAAAAGACCCCTTCTGAGCAACCTGTTTAATTAAGCCCCCTGACCCCCTTCTCCTCTGTCACAGAAACATGTTGGTTTCCTTCCTAGCACTTCTCATAGTTGAAATGACATCTTATTACCTTCCCTGTTGTCCAGCTCCCAAATGGAAGAGCCATTGGTTCAGTGTCTGTGTCTATTTATGGGCCCATCACCACTATGCACCTGAGTGCCTAGCAAAGTCTTGGCACCCAGATGTTGAATAAATATTTCTAAAGTGAATGAATAAATCCATCTACAATTTATTTGGAGATAGATTATGAGGAAGGCATTTGATTACCTTTTTCTCCAAGTAGATAACCAAATATAACTTCATTCTTTTCAGAAGGCATATTTCCTCCACGGATTTGACATGTCCTCCTTTTTGTGCGTTTTATTCTTAGACACACTTGGGGCCAATTCTTAACTCTTTCTCCTCTGATATTTCTCCATTTGTATCTTCCTGGGATAATATCATAGTTTTAATTATTGTAGCTTTATAACCCTGTTTATGCCATCTGTAGGGCAAGTTATCCGTCCCATTATTCTTAATTAATTTTTTCTTTGACTATTCCTGTACATTTTCTTTTCTGATGAATTTTAGTGCTGTCTTGCCAAGTTCCATAAAAGACTCCGTTGGGATTTTAATTGAGATTATATTACTTTGGTAGATTCAGTTGGAGATTCTTGACATCTTTACACCATTCCATCTTTTCACCCAGGACATTGTGAGTCTCTATACATGTGTTCTTTTTTTTTTTTTTAACAATAAAGACTACTCTCTAGGTTCCTACATAGAATTCTTGGATGTTTCACGTTAGTTTTATTCCTAGATTTTTTAAATGTAGTTTTAAATAATTTAAAAGGAACTTTTTTCTGTTACAATATTTTCCAATGTTTAGTAACATCAATTTAATAATTTCTAGGCATATACTTTCTGTGATACTATGACTCCATGACTGGGTTAATAGTGATACTAATGATAAATAATAATAACAACCCATCACTAAATGTCTAGTATGTGCCATGGACCATGCTAGATATTTTCCATATATCTGTATCTTGTTTAATTATCACAAAAATTCCTACAAAGCTGACATACTATCCTTCCCCGTCTAATAGATGCAGGAAGCTGAGACATCTGCCTGGGCTCACAGAATCAGTGGTGGCTGGTGTACAACACACATGGATCTTCCTGAGGCTGGACACAGCCTTGCCCCACTTGTCTGTGCTGTCCAAGTGAGAAGTATCATTAAAAAGAGATGTTTTATTAGAACTTACACAAGGATTATCAGCAATTTTACTCCCTGATTTTCAGAAATGACCATAATTGGAATGGATCTTACAGTGTGTTAAGTCCAACCTCACTGCCTAGGGCTTGCATCCCCTCAGGAGCATCTGTCATAGAAGATGCAGCTACTGCACACACACCTCGAATAATAGGAAGATCAATGCTTCCCATGGCAGCCCGATGTATCTTTGGATCCCTCTGACTGTCAGAACATCCCTCCTTGGGTTGAGTGAAACCTATCTCTTTCTGATCTTCCTTCCTTGTCATGGGTCCTACTCCTCCCTGTACTTACTCCTTAGAGCTGACCTCCTCCTTAGATCCCATTGTCCAGTGGAGTCTTTCTCTGGAAACTTGTAAGCTAAATGAAGACAGACTCTTTGTGTTGTGTCTTCCACTGAGTCCCCAGTTCCGTGCTTCATACTTCACATGGAGAAAGTTCTCAATAGATATTTGGTGAATGAGCTGATGAGTTGCCTTCATTGACTTATCCAGAACAAGCCTATTCCCACTTCCTCATGGTGCTTTCCTATTATCTTAGGATAATTCCTTTTTTGGCTCCTGTGTGCTCGCTGAACAGCCCCAGTTCAATCAATGATTCTTCTAAGGCAGAGACTAGAGAATACCCTTCCCCTGGCCATGTTCCTCTGGGCAGGGTCCAGTTTTCCCATGTCCCTATTAGGGTATGGTGTCCTGGATCACCCCATTTCTCCAGCTACCATCAGAGAGGACCAAGGAGTGCAGTAACTAAAACTTTCATCACGTTCTGTCCCATAGTTCTCCAACCATCACATTTTTCACCTTTCTCCACTACAACCTCTGACCCCAATGTAGTATTTATTTTACTTCATTCCAGTGGTGTTGCAAATATCAGTAACCTTGTCCAGTTGGGGCTAAGGCTGGTGACTTCCCTTCTCAAGCACAAAGAGTCTGACTTATTAGTGAATGGTAATTAGACAAGATGTTATCTGTTGGTCCATTTCATGCATGTTCCAAAGATACATATTCTTTGAGAGAGTTGTCTGGTCATTTTTCCACCCAGAAATATCACAGCAGAGCCTTAATATTCTATAAAACAATAACACTAAGAATGAAGGAGAGATCTACACCTCCTGGTTCTTGCTCTCCCTGGATTGTGAGCGCTGATTAGAGCTGCAGAGGCCGCTGTGTGTGTGTGTGTTTTTGGGGGTGGTGGTGGGAGGGCTGGTCTCAGAGACACAACAGAACAATGTGAGGTCAGCAGAAGAGGGCAGGGCTGGGCGGAGAGGAACCCTCGTGCCCCTGTCTTCATTTGGCTCGGAACCCCCAGGACAAAGGCAACATTGTGCTTGGGTCAGGCTACTGTGGATGAAAGGCCCTGTCTTGTACAGCAGGATCCAGGCACCGAGTGGGGTGGGGATGTAGGGTAGACAGAGAAGGAGCAACAGAGGACAGAGGCTGGGCGGACACCGTGAGTGGAGGCTGGACTCCCACAACTGAGGACAGAGAAAGGAGAGGGAGGCCACACAGAGGCAGAGGGGCCCAGAGGAGAGTCAGGGAGGAGAGGAAATGAAGCAAAAGGAGAGGGCGAGGGAAAAGACAGAGAGAGCACCAGGCCGGACGGAGGTGGAGTGAACGAAGGGAGACGAGCCAGCAGGACTTTGCAAAGGAAGAAGAATGGGATGAAGACATCGGAGGAAGGTGGGGAGACGTGGCTGCTATCTCCTGGCGACAGTGTCACTGTCCATTAGCCCCGTTTCCCAGCCCCTGGCCCCCGCACTTGGTGCCAGTATGGGGGTGGGATATGGGATCCTGGATTCAGGCCCCGGGGCTTAGCGGGAAGACCAGCCTGCCCTCTTCTCACCCACCGTGGGCAGGGATGGATGCAGCGGCTGCCTTCTGAGGGCTGGGAGAGGCAAGGGATCAAGCCCACCTGTGGGCGAAATGGAAGCAGGGATCTGTCTGAAGTCTGCATGGCTGGCCCAGTCCGTG
The DNA here is from genome assembly GCF_028564815.1 of Eubalaena glacialis. NCBI lineage: Eukaryota > Metazoa > Chordata > Mammalia > Artiodactyla > Balaenidae > Eubalaena > Eubalaena glacialis. The sequence continues at coordinate 189,251,466 of NC_083717.1, read as the reverse complement.
ATATTAACTGTAGGTTAATGGAAGACGCAAGAGAGGAGCAGCGCGTTCCAGGTGCTGAGCAGATCGCTTGGGGTCCTGGAAGAGCGACCTGCTCTTTCCGGCTCCGTGGGCGAGCTGTGCATGCGTGTGCGCATGCGCACCCGCACACCCGGCCCTTGACCACTTGCCACCAGAGCAAGAGAAGCTCGAGTGGACGGCCCTGATCTCGAGTGCGCAGGAGGGGCTGGCTGCAGCCTTCCACGTGAATTTTGGACGGGGCTGTGTGGGGCTGTAGGGAGGTGACAAGGTCCCAGTTAAGCAGGGGTGGAGTTAAGCCCAGGGAGGACCATGTGCTTCTCTGTGCTGTCGCAGAGAGGGGTCCAGGATCCTGGGAAGTGCACAGGGAGAAGGTCCCGTCCAGTCTGGGACGCGGGTGGGTGACACTTGGACTCATTGTTTGTGCTGCTTTTCTGAAGGTTCTTGCCTTTGACGCACTGGTGCCCAGGTGACCTGCTGGTGGGCTTCCATTCCTCATGGCAGGCATCTCTGCCGCTCATACAATAGTAACTGGAAGCTGTGTTAGGCACTGGGCACCTAGGAGGGGTCTGGCACCCCCTCAGAAGTTTACATGTGGCATCTCTGATGCCCTGTGGTTAGTATTAGCCTCTCCATCTAAGAAATGAGGGAATAATGCCTTCAGTTGATTCAGGAAGTAAAAACTGCCCACTGATTACATGATTGAAATGGGCAAGATCCTGTGAGCCCACATCAGTGTACCTGGATTTTAAATTATTTCATGACCTTGGCCCATACATTTACTCATCAAGAGCCCCAATTTCATCCTTTCAGTGGAGACCATATTCTCTGTATTACAGACCCTCTCACCTGGATCAAATGAGATAATGTGGGAAAGCACAGACACGCTGCCTACCTGGAGGGAGGGGTCCAAATTTGCCAGCTGTCTTCCAGCCACCCCCAGCCTCTCCTCCATGTCCTTTCTCTAATACAGGAGTTTCCCATATGGCACTGAGTTTTAATTACTGGTAAAGCTTCAGATGGTATATTTGAGGGCATCTTGTATGTGAGAAGCTTTGGATTCCAGTCCTGGTTGGGTTATTTGGTGCCATGTGGTCCTGGACCACACATCACACCCCTCTCTATCTCTTTCCTCATCTGTTCCTAACCCTGCCTGCCCTAAAGTGTTATTTTCATATTTAGTTCTGGACATGAATGTGATCGCAGAGCAAGAAACAACTGAGAGACAGACCCAAACTTCTGGAGAGCTGGCGCATCATGGGTTCCTGGTGTTTGCTGAGAAGAGGGTAAAAGGCTCCAAGGCAGATGAACCATGCAGAGTTTCTTGGACAATAAGACACTCCTCTCTCTCTCTCTGTCTTCATCTTTGGGCCTGGTGTGTTTATCACATTTCCAACTTAACCCAGGAAGATTGACCAAGGTTAATGAGAGCAGCTGATGGAGGTTCCCCACCGCTCGAATCTGGATATTACCAACAGCTAACTGCAGAGGCAGCAGTAAACAAAGTCCTGACAAGTCCTCTGTTCTTTGGACTCAGAGCTAGAAACCCACTCAACTCCAGTGTCTGAAGATGCTGGAGTGAGAAACAGCGAGGCTCTGAAAACCAGCGCATAAAACCAGGCTCTGCTCTCACTGTTCTCCCCCCTTATTTAACCATGTCAGCTCTTGGGCAACTGGAAAACATGAAAAGGCCTCAGGATGCCTCCTGGAATATGTTCTCCATTAACCCACAGCTGGTAGCAGTTACAGCAAAATTAGAAAACATTGAAGCGAAATTGTCATCTTTTTTTTAAAAGTTAAAACTCTTCGAATTCCAAAGTTGTGAGCACTTGGGATGACTGGGGAGGTAGGAAAGGGAGAAACCATGACCTTAACCTTTCAGTCATGCTGTGCTCACGGTTAGGATGACTCCCACCTAAAGATAGATGTGCTTTCTAGAACCCTGACTCCATCTCAGCCTTGCCCCAAGCAGAGATTCAATAGGAAAGACGCTCTGGGACCACTGAAGTTCACCCAGATCATTTTCACTGAAAATATGTAATATTTCTTCATCCTTCTAATTTATTTATTTTTATTAAAATTTTTATTGAGAGAATTTCAGGTAAATAAACGGTTGTGAGAAATAATGCAGAGGGACCAGTGTAGACTTTACCCAGTTTCTCCTCATGGCAACATTTTGCAAAACTATCATATAATATCACAAGTAGAATACCATTGCCATAGATACAATCCACCAATCTTTCTCAGACTTCCCCAGTTTGACTTGGACATTCTTGTGTGTATTTAATTCTATACAATTGTATCTCATGTGTAGATTCCTGTATCCACCACCACAGTCAAGAGACTGAAGAGTTCCATCACCACGAGGAGACCTCATGTTGATCTTTCGTAACTACATCCACCTCCCTTCTGCTTCCATCAGCCCCATCACTAAGCCCTGGTCATCACTAATTGGTTTTCCATCTCAATAATTTTGTGATTTCAAAGATGTATAAATGTATAAATAAATGTATGTATAAATAAAATCATATAGTATATAATCTTTTGGGCTTTGGCTTTTGCACTCAACGTTATTCCATTGAGAATCGTCTAAGTTGTTACATGTGTCAATAGTTGGTTTCTCTTCATCTCTGAGTAGCATTCCATGGTATGAGTGTATCAGTGTGTTTAACCAATCACCTGTTGAAGGACATCTGGGTTGTTTCCAGGTTTTGGCTATTATGAATAAAACTGCCATGAATATCCATGTCCAGGTTTTTGTATGAACATATGTTTTGAGTCCTAATTTATTTTTGCATAAAGGTTTGGGATTGTGCTGTGTGGGGAGAGATTAAAGTTGGAGACCTGGGTTTAAGGGCAAGCTCTACCGTTGACCGAGTAGTCAAAGGCAAGCTTGAAAACTCAGGCTAGCCATCCTCCCTTTGATATTGTTTGGTGGATGAAATTAAAAATTGTGTATCAAAATGTTCTCACTTAGACACACTATAGAAATGTATACAGTATTAGCCTCACTACTGAATTTCTAATATACCCACTGTAATTTGCTTTTGACCATAGAGAAAGAAAGGTCAATAAAATATATTATTACAAAAAAGTCCCACACGCATCTATGGGAACCAGTGGAAAGTGTCTAAATAAGCGAAGATATTTTTATCCAGATAACAATGCACGTAGATATAACCGTTTCTGGAAAGCAGTCTAAGGTTACAAGCTTGTCTTCTCTGAGCCTGAGTATCTTCACATGTAAAATGACAGGATGATATTGCTTTCTCAAAGGCTGTTATGTGGATTAAATGAGGTAATAAGAATTAACCAACAGCCTGGTGGCAGCGGACATACAGCGAGGTCTTAATATTTTTAAAGTGTATATTAAGAGCCTTAAAAATATGTATTTCTTTTTGCCTCTAGTAACTATAAGTAAGTAACTATAACTAAATCTGCTCTCAGTAAATTATCCGAAGTCAAGAGAAAGTCTCACTTTTAATAATTTAAATGTCCATTCATATGTTGGATTATGCAAAAGCATTAATGAAAAAAAGTGAAATGTAGAAACGATTGTTGATATGTTGGATATTTCTCAGCACTCTATGTTAGGTGGAAAAGGAAGGATCCACATTTACCTGCAGCATGGTATTATCTATGTGCCAAAACAGCATTCCAAGGAGAGAAAAATATCAAAAAGCCAGCAATAGTAGTATCTGGATGTCAGAGTAGTCGTATATCTACAATCCTCCGATTTTACACATTTTCTACAATAGCAGGTGTTAATTTGGCAAGCAGAAGGAAAACTTACCTAAAATATCCTACAGCAAAATCTATTTTTGGAGGCATGGAATAGTATCATAGGAGATGGTGGAGAGTGAGGGGTTACTTTTCAGGAATCTAGCAAAGGGATTCAGAACGCCCCTCCAGATGGAGGTCAACCACTGCTGGAATGTCTGAAGAGCCCCTGGAGCATGAACAAGGGGGTCCAGGACACATGCCTGTTACTCTCTGTGGACTCAGGGACAGGAAACAATCTCCCTGCTTCAATCTCCTCCCATGACTGATGGTGATAATCTCACTCCGCAGGTTACAGTAAGAATAAATGTAAAGAGGTGACTGCAGTCCTCAGCACATAAGTGTGCGTTGTGTACGTGGTAGTTATTATAGGCAAACTGAAAGAAAATTGAGTGAATCATCCAATAATCAGAACCACGTATACAGAATTAAGATCTGAGAGAAGGAGGCAGAGAAAGGTCCAGCTATGGCCAAGACCCCTGAGGACAGAGGGAGAAGACAATTCTGATGAAGAAGGAAGCAAAGGCCCTTTGCTTCTGGCTGCTGGGCAGAGCTGGACCTTCTCCATGAAGCCTTCCCCCAAAGCTCCGTGAAGTTTTATTCCCTCCTCACTTCCTAGATGTATGGTTCTGCTTCCTCGTTTTGGCTCGTGGGGACATTTGCCATGTTCTGTCGTAGTCCCTAGATTTGTGCAGGCAATACCACCTCATGTCCTCACGTTGGGGGCTCCAGGGTCAGGCAGCCTGGATTGAGTGCCCACTCCACTGCTTAGTAGCAGTGTAGCTTTGGGCACGCTTCCTTATTTGGAGGATAAATCAGAAGCAACTTAAATAGTTCGTGGTGAGAATGAAATAAATTTAATCCACAGAAAGTGCCTGGCATATAGTAAGTGCTCAATAAACACAATCCACTATTGTCATTATTATCAACAGAGCCTTATGTCTTATTGATCATTGGGTCTATGTTTTTGAAACATCTACCAGGTGCAATCACTGTTCTAAGCACAAGGGATAAATTGATGACAAAAGAAGCAATATTCCTGCCCCAATGGCCTCACATTTCCCACAGATGCACAAGCAAACAAATGATACCATCTTAGTTGGTGATAAATGCCAAGAAGAAGAGTGAAGCATGGTAAGGTGATAGGGAGAAGAGGGCTCTCTAGGACCCTGATGGGTGAATGTTACATGACGTAAGATATCTATACCATATTACTTTTCTAAAACCCAAGAAATCCTGAATTCTAAACACCCAGGGATTTCAAGTAAGGAATCTTCGGGGCTGTGAAGGGTCTTGTAGGTACCAGGAATTTCTTTAGCTGCTTTTACATGCAGCATTTCTTTGGGTGCTCAATTCTTGACACCAGTGAGTGTTGTGTTAGAGACATCAGTAAGAAAGCAGAGGTTCAGAGCATTTAAATATCCTGCCCAAGGTCACTTAGCTATTGAATCACTGAGTCAGGGTCTGTGTCCCTATCTAGGACTCTGCTCTCCCCACACCTTCTTTCCACACTGGATTATGTGATTTCAGAACCATCTCTTACAGAACCTGAGTGTGCATGCCATGGCTCTCCTTTGTCTTATTTCGACTGCCAGCCTGGACAGAAGTAGGAGTCGCTAATGGGTCACTTAAGACACTCAAACTCAAACAGAGAAGCTTTTATTATTTCCCATGGACAAAAGGAATCAGGGTCAGTATTAAATATAATTACCGTGCATGGGGTTAACAAATGGCATTTGTATCCTGTGTGCACTTGTGGTGTCCAGAGGCCCAGCTGTGGGCCCTCAGGTCACCTAATCCCCCTTTGCTTTTATCCTCAGAGTCTGAGCAGGGGGTGTCCAGGGTTCTCAAATTACCTTTCTTCCCCTTTCACTCCGAGTACGTTCTCCGACTGACGTGGCTTTCTCTTTTTCTTGTGTTCCTTGCCTGTCTCCTCCCCACACCCCCTCCAGCTCCATGGCAGCCCATAGCCTTTCTGTATTTGAACATCCTAAATGGTCTTAAGTACAAAACTGGGGTCCTTGTGGTTTCTCCTTACTTGAACTCAGAAGAACTTATCCCTGACTTAGTTGCCTCAGCCCACAAAGCTGGGGGCACGATAGAATTTTTCAAAATCCGGTTATTCTACTCATACCAACAGGGCCCTGGAAAGCTGACTAGGTCCTCTGCATAAGCTTCTCTTTGATCCGCACAGCAGTATCTGGCTTGGGGCCCAGAAGTTGTCACCTACCACGCACTGTAGAGAATGGGTAAGCTTCTGAATATCCTTGTGCCTGTGGTTCTTCCTCATCTATTACATCAAAGGTCATAATAACCATCCTGCATGATCCCACCGATCAAGCAGCAAACACGCCCCTGAAATCTCAATGAGGGCAGGGACCAGGCTGGTCCTGCTCACCTGGGCGTCCGAGCACGTGGAACCCAGCAGGTACATTGTAGAGGCTCAGTGTATGCAATGAATGACCAATGTGTGTGACTTTGCCAGTGCAGTCTAGAACACTGGGGATGTTACGGACGTTAGTGTCCATCCCCCTTTGCTGACATTGAAGACCAAGTATCAGACCAGAAATTAGGAGACCTGGGATCTCCTTCTGATTTAGGCTGATGCATGAGCTGTTGAATGGGAAGGTTTACCCCCACGACTTGGCCTTACATGTCTAAGGAGTAAATAAAGATATTGGATATGGGCTCTCCAAAGCCCTTTCCTCTGAGACATAACAATATATAATGAAGTTATTTGTGTCACCAAATGAGTTCATTGGAGACAAGGGACCTCAGCCTCACTTTTCACCACTGCAGAAAGCAGTAATCCTTTAATCTTTGGTTTTCCAGAGAGAATTAATTAGGGTTCCATCTGGGTATGCTGAAAGGAAGTACAGTTGGTCCTGCTTCCAACATACAACTAGAATACAATCCCTATTCCTGGAGCCATCTTATCTCACTGGGATGCTGCATTGGATTCTAACCAGCCTTCCACCTTAATCTTGACACTCTCCAGTCCCTTCTCACAGCCCCCAAAGACATCCTTGAACATCCAAATTGTGTCACAGTATCCCCCTGCTTTCAACCTCCTGATGCTTTCCCAAGTCAAGTCAAATACACTCTGGGTTCCTTCCTTGGCCTTGGATTCTGTACCTATTCTGGCCCCAGCCTTTCTCTGAAATTTTCTCCTAAATCTCTCTGCCTTATTTTTAGGGTCCAACCACATTGACCTTCTCTCTGTAATATACCAAGCTTGTTGATCTTTTTGGCCTTTTTGGTTGAAATAACCTTGCCATAAAAATTCTTATGGGAAGGCAGAGGCTTCAGAAGGACAGACATTTGGGGCTGTGGTTCTTCTCCACCTGGGAACAAACTTTGACCAGAGCAGTAAGCAGAACAATGCTTGTAGAGCATTTGATGGTTCAGAAAATGCTTCCATTGCATTGTCTAATTCACAGCAAATTCTTCATCAGAGTATAATTTTTAGCTCTATTATACAGATGAGAAAACTGAGGTTGGAGAACTTTAAGTGAGGTTAAGCAAAGTGATCATTAGGTCTGCCCGCAAGCGTAACTTCCTAAGCTGACAAGCATTGCTGATTCTCAGTATAATATCAACGGAAGGTTTGCAGGCCCCCATGGTATCTCCTTCCCTGCATCTGCACTTTGAATTTGCTCAGTAAGCCCAGGCAAAGGGGCAGTGCCAACTCTCCTTTGGGCGTACATGCATGTGAGTAAACCCTCTCCTACTAAGTGAAGGTTCTCTTAATGATGGGATGGGGCATTTACCTCTGGTGGATGTTCTGGGCAGCCATCAGCAGAGCTTCTGGGGGTCTTGTTTGAGGGTAAGCTGTTATTGCCTTATGAAACCTGAATAGTTAGAATTCTCCATAAATTGGGCAAAAACAAACTATGACTCATTTGGCTTGATGAAGGGTAAAGAGCTCAGTTCTCAAGTCTGGAAGACCAGGGTTTGGGTCTGGGATGTGTCTTTCAACGCACATGACATTGGGCAAATTAATTAGCTTCCTTTGAGCCTTGATTTCCTCATCTTTAAAGCAATAGAAATAATAGTGCTTTTCTTGTTGAGATGTTATGGCGATTACGTGAAGTAATGTCTATAAAGCCCTCAGCAAGGCACTTTGTGCATTGTAAATGTTGAGAAGAAGTGAATTAGTTTGTTATGCCTGTTCTTCCATCTCTGCAAACATGTGTTAGGCAGCAAGGACATCCCTCAAGTCTGTGCTGGCAAAAGCCACAAAGGCAGGTGGTGCAGTGTAGCCCTTATAAGCCTGGACTGTAGGTCCAGACGTGCCTGGGTGAGCATTCGTGTGCATGTGTGTGATGTCACCCTGGTATTCTTGCTATGATGATTTTATGAGACCATGCACGTGAGCACAGGGCCAAACATACAGTAAGAGCTTAATCAATGTTCACCATGACCACGATGGAAAATGATCGAATCTCTGCTCTGGAAGAAACCATCCTAAGTGTGGGCAAGAGATGTGTAGAATGCAAACAACACAAACATACACAAAACAAACCATAGAAACTCTGCCATGGTCTTAAAATACTAAAATGGACATCTGGGCAAAGAGCATGGAAAGAGAAGGGATTACTAGCCAAGGAGGGAAGGCTTCGGGGGCAATGTGATAAATAAATGACCTGGCAGAAAGAGTCTGATTTTCCATGAAAAGAGGAGGAGAGGAAGAGTTGGGAATGTGATTTCAGGCAGAGTTTGGCAGGAGTCAAGTCAGGTGTCTGGAGGGCTTGTGGCATGCTTACAAGGGGTTTGTGAGAGCCCAAAGAAGGGTGCCTTGGGCACAGGAGATGGGGAGAGAGAAGAGGGCTACTTGCTCAGGGACGCTGAGTTCCTCATCCTTGGAGGCTGGAGTTCCCAGAGGGACTTTAAGTCAGGGAACAACATAATTGAGGAATGCCTGGATAGTTCGTTGTTTAGTCTGAGGCATTGGCTCATTCACCCAGTCATTCATACAAAAGAGACTTTCGTAAATAATGGTATAAGGTCATTTTCATGGAGGAGGGTGTTGTTCCAGACCTCTGGATTCACAGTCCGCCAAGGGAGAAAAGACGTAAATTATATTATTTGGAGGCAGAAAAGTACCAAGTAATTGACAAGAGAGACAAAGTTCAACAGGTTCCAGGGAGGGAGAGATGACTTCAACTGAAAGATGGTGGAAGACTTTGAAAGGAGGCTGCATTTCAGCAAAAGGGAAGAGTAGGAAAGTAATTATAGTAGAGATGTGAATTCTGGGGGAAGAAACCTGTGGGAGCAAAGACCCAAAAACACAGAAAATGAGATCTACACAGGGAAGAGGAAGCAGAAAGGGAGGTTGTGGGGAGTAAGATCAGAAAGCAAGGCTGTATCTGGATCTTAGGAGACCCCAGAGAGCCAGGCAAAGGCATTTCTGCTTTTTCCTGGAGAACTGATACAAAACAGAGAAACATTAGCATACAAGGATGCTTGGCTACAAAAGGACTCATCCCAATCAGCATTTTAACCTAGTTCACATTTTTAAATTTTCTGATTCTCTTTCTCAACTTCTAATCCAAAGCCCTGCTGGAGAAGCTGCTGTTTTCAATTTGTATTGTATTTTTTTTCACATTTTAATCCTCTTAGATCCCATTTCTGCTGGGTTAATGAACCCACTAATCAGGTAAGCAGTGAGCAGCAGCCAGCCCAATTATGAAGAAGAATGAGACAGGCAAAGATGGGTCAGGGCATCAGGGGGGTTCATGCTGCCATGGAAACCACCCTGGGGCCCACAGGTTCTCATCAGAGAAACAGTGAGACACCCCCTGAGGGTGGCAGGCGGGGGGTGCTCATTGCCTGGTGGGAGTCCCTCTGTCCCTTCACCTGGCTTGGTTTCCTTGTCATCCCTGCCACTTCACAGGTGGCAACATGACAAAGTCCCACTTGTTCTTCAAGGCTCTACTCAAATGTAGCCCCCTCTGGAGCCTTTTGGAAGGAGGGGCAGCCTGAGTTGAAAAATACTGACTCTTAAGTCAATGAGGTTGAGTCCATCTTTGCCACTTGCAGCCTCTGTGACTTGTAGGGGGAGTGAAACGTGAGCCTCAGTTTCCTCTTTTTTCATCAACCCCATTGGGTTGCTGTGAAGATTAAAGAGTGAAAATGCCTAGCATAATTTTGGCCATGTGTGAAATGCTCAATATATATTTGAGGTCGAAACACCTTCCATAATCCTCAACGATGTCAATAACTCTTCCCTCTGTGTTCTCCTAGCATCCTTTCTCTTTTGGGTGTCTTATCACACTGTGCTATAATGGCTTCTCCATACCTGTCTCACCCACTCAACTGTCAGCTCCTTGATGACAGAGTTTATGTCTCCTTCTTTGTAACCCTTGGGCTTCATTAAATAATTACTGAGTTACTAGATAAATGAATAAATAATAAACAACAGTCTAGTAGCTTGAGAGATTTTTAAGGGATTAGAAGAGATTCTGGCATATACGGGGTGCTAAGTAAACTTTTGTTGAATTAATAAATGACTGAAGTGATTAATCAGCAGGTAAGAGAGATGATTAGGTTGAAGGTATAAATCAATCCCATGTTCTGGGAGAATTATCCGAGGAGGTGAGAATAAGCATGGAGTAGCATTTAAGGATTTAGGCTAAATTAAGGTGAAAGAAAAGAGGCACCAAAAGAGGAAATCATTTTCCTTAGTAGTAAGCACATCTCTTCCATCTCTTGCTGTGATGCCACATGCTATGCTATGTGTTCTGTGCATGGGCAGGGGCTCCCCCCACGCCATACTGCCAGGTATTGTCATCCCAGCTCAAATCCTTTGTTCAGACCTCACCCAGCACTTCAGATCCAGCTTCTCTCCCTCTCCTTGGAACGCTCCTTTAGTCACATTATAACTTAGGTTTCACTGAGTCAGCTTTTCCCACATAGGTGATATGCCATGCTTCACTCATTGTGTTGATATTATGTGGAAATAGCTGCTCATTTTAAGGCTTAAGTGTAGGCTTATAACTAACCAATCCATGTTATAAAAAGTTGGTGATTCTGCAATTGATAGTGCTTTCCTTGCCATTTGTAGGCAACAGCACACATATCCTGGTGTCTTGCTGTAGATTCAGGTTTCCTGGTTCAGAGGTATACTGCCTTTGATGTGGAAGTCAGATAACTCTGAAGTGAAGGCTACTCTCTTTTCTATCATCCTTCACTACAGTAACGAATTTAATTTAGAGTTCTAGATGCCATAGTCATAGCGAGACTCGAGCAAATGTACCACTGTCCGTGGTGCTGAAACACATGGTTCTTTCTCCTACCTCTGGGACACTGGGGGAGTCCTGCCAAATATCTTCCAGAAGAGCATTCTATTAGTCTATTCTATTATTATCGCATTTCCTTTTCTAATAAGTTTAAAAATCTTGAAATTATTTACTCTCACCAGATAGTAACTTATACAATATATATGTGTATGTATGTGTATATATATATATGCATAATATTGTAAGTTACAGCATATTCACATTGTATATGATAAGTTTCTATTTGGTGAGAGTAAATTATTTGTATATATATACATTAATATATATAAAGTTTTATATATATAAATTTTTATGTATATAAAGTTTATATATATATATATATATATATATATATATATATATATATATATATATATATATATAGTTCCAAAAATAACTTTTTGTCTCTTGGAAGTTAGGGCATGTGGGGTATATCCACCCACCATGTTCTCCTAATGTTTGTTTCTGTAGGTACTACTGTTTGTGTGGTTCTTGTTTGGTGGAGTTAGATTAGGATCTAGAGAAAGGAACCCAATATTGGCTCTTGAGATTTCACTCCTTCATTATTTCTTAATGGAACAGAAAACAAGTTTAGTGGCATGGGGACAGTCTTAGAATGTCCATATCTCATAGCTTAGCACACAGGTAAGTATTCAATTCAACAAAGATTTATTGAGCGCCACTTTTTGTTGTGCATTTTAAGGCAAACATTTTAGAGTCCCTTTTTCTAAGCTAATAGAACTGTTTAAAAATATATGCAAAGCAATAAGTTTAACTGGTATGATATATGAGTAATAGAAATATATATGAGGTATAGATAAAATACAGAGGTGAAAGTAGTGAGCAAGAAGCTTCCACAGAAAGTGTTTTGAAGGAAGATCAGCTGTGTTCTGAGACATAACGGAGCAGGCCTTCATGGATGAAGTAGTAACACTTAAAAATACAAGGAGGCAGGTAGTAACTCCAGCAGAAGCCCTGGACAGGAGTAGAGGGAAGATACAGATACACGTCTCCCTGAATCACATAACTGTGGGCCCAAATGGTACAGCAGGTATTGGAGAAGATAACAGGTTACATCAAGGTAAAACCCATCATTGGTGGAATTATCAGCCCTTTGTAGGTGCTCAGTCAGTGTTCATTGGGTGAATTGATAAATATACAATTTATGATCTGTGATTCCTTCAGTCTTAGTGAATCAAGTATGGTATTGATAGGAGGTGAGAATTCTGAACTTACTCCCAACTTATGATGCTTCCAAGTAACTCCTACAATTAAAAATCAGAACTTTAACTTCCAATACTATATTATTTTATGGTTAAAATGTCAAGAATACATGCTATTTTGAGATAAAATACAATATCTTCCTTATACAATTCATGATGAAAATATTGGGTTATAAAAAGTAACCACATAGGGCATTGTGGGGATTATAAAATATTCCCATCCATTTTTATTTAAAGAAGCTTCACTTCACCTTTACAATTGATCTCGAGAAACCATAATATCATTATCTAAGTTCATTTCTAGTATTTGGAATGATTCTTTTTGATATCTTTTGAGACACTGATCCTTTTACAAACTCATGACAAATTCACTTTCACACATACATACTATATAAGTTATCAATTGTTACATAAATGGTCTATAACAAATCACTCCAAAACCTAGTAGTTTGATATAATAAGCATTTATTTTTTAAAGAATAATGTACTATTTTTTTTTAAATTTATTGGATTATAGTTGATTTACAATGCTGTGTTAGTTTCTGCTGTACAGCAAAGTGAATCAGTTATACATATACATATAACCACTCTTGTTTTATTTTTTTAGATTCTTTTCCCATATAGGCCATTACAGAGTAGAGTTCCCTTTGCTATACAGCAGGTTCTTATTAGTTACCTATTTTATATATAGTAGTGTGTATATGTCAATCCCAATCTCCCAATTTATCCCCCCATACCCTGGTAACCATAAGTTTGTTTTCTACATCTGTGACTCTACTTCTGTTTTGTAAATAAGTTCATTAGTATCCTGTTTTTTTAGATTCCACATATAAGCAATATATGATATTTGTCTTTCTGTGTCTGACTTACTTCACTCAGCATTTACTTAGCTTGTGGTGTGTAGTTTTTCTAGTTATTCTATTTCTAGCTATTATGGTCTCAGGCAATAATTCTAGTCTTGGCTGGGCTCTTTCAATGTCTGGGGGTCGCTGGCTGTTAGCTTATCACAGACAGCTTTACCTGGACCAAATGGTACAACTCTGCTCCAGGTGTTTTATTTTTCATCAGATTGGGTTGGACATCTGATAAGACATGTTCTCATAATAAAGGCTGAGAAGCAAATAGAAAGCCTAAATGTACAAGTGCTTTTTAAGATCTCTGCTTGTATCACAAATGCTGACATCCTCTTCATCAAAACAAGTCATGTGACTGAAAGATACTCCAGCTGTTTATGGGAGGACCTCAAAAGTCACATTGCAAAGAGCATGGATACAAGGAGGATAAAAATTTGGTCTATTGATGCAAATAACCTTCCATAAATTCCAGGGAACTCACCAATCATTAAGTCCATTTATGGAGCTCAGTGCTGTTGGTACCAGCAGACTCAGAGTTTATGTCTCATTTTCCTCTGAATGATTTATTCAAGATATACATGCAAAATATAGGCAAATATACATATGTGTGTATGCATATTACAATGAAAAATAATTATTTGAAGAGGAGTGTAAAAAATCATACATGTAGAAAAAGTCACATAAGACAAGAAATGGAAATCAAAAAGAAAAAAACAAAATATAGTTTAAAGAAAATAGTTCAAATCTATTAATAATGATAATAAATGGGAAAAAATTAATCTTCAGAAAGAGACAGAGACTGAGTTAAACTTAAAAAGGTACGAAAAGAAAATTTTACTTACAGTTAGTACGTGATACAGTTAAAACAAAAGAGCATAAGACATTTCAGAAGGAAAGTGTGGAAAACACATGCCAAATAAAAATAAAATGTATTTTATAGTAATATTAATATAGGCTAAAAAAAATTAAAATGAAGGGTGGTTAAAAGGATAGAGTGAGATATTTCTTATAAGTAAAATATACACTAGACCAAGAAGATATAATAGGCATACATTTTAATGCAACTAATAGTGTAAGTTGAAAAAATAAAAAGCAATACTATTAGAGATACACAAAGAAATCGATAAATATATAATTATTGTAGGAAATGATAATATTTTTCAGAAATAGAAGCAGAGATAAATAGAGGATTTGATCAGAATAATTAAGGTGCTGCGTCAAACACACACACAGATATATAATGTATATCTGTGTATGTATATACACATAGACACACACACATGAATAATTTTAATATATATATATACAACAGACAAAAATAATTTTTTTAAAAACACTCAGAGAAGCTTCTCAGTGTTGAATATGTAATGGATAACAAAGGAAATCTCCAAAATTTTTAAAAAGCAAGTAAATTATAGATTTCATTCACTGACGATGTGACCATAATACTCAACTAAAAAATATACAATTTTCCTCCAAGTTAGTTTTCTTGTCTTTCCAATTAAACTTAAATTTATCTGTGGGAAAAGAGTACCTTTTAATTCTGTTTTCCTTGACCTCCCTTTTTTGACCTAAACCAGTACTGGGGTTCTAAGGAGATGTTCAAAAAATTCCTTATTAAAATATACAAATGCATGAATAGTGCTGTTGGGACTTGTTTGCATATTTTCCATAAAGCGACCAAATAGAATTGTGATCTTTCTGGGCTTATCATAAAGCTTCAGGGACTTATTATGAGTATTTGGGCTCTGGCGTTCGGGCCCTGTGATAGTTAGTTTTGTGTGTTAACTTGGTTGGGCCCCAGTACCTAGTCATTTATTCAAACACTAATCTAGGTGTTGTTCTGAAGGTATTTTGTAGACATGATGAACATCTACAATCAGTTGACTTTAAGTAAAGGAAATTACCCTTGATCATGTAGGCTGGCCTCATCTAATGGGTCCAAAGTCTTGAGAGCAAAGCCTAAGGTTTCTTGGAGAAGAATAACTTGAGTTTTCAGCCTTCCAGCCTGACTTGTGGATTTCAGACTTGCCAGCCCGCAACTTTTCATGAGCCAATTCTTTGAAATAAATACATTCGTGTGTGTCTGTGTGTGTGTGTGTGTGTGTGTGTACATTTGTGTATGTGTGTTCATCCTATTGATTCTGGTTCCCTGGAGAACACTGACAGGTACAGGCCCAACCCTCTTTAAGGTATCTTTCTTCCAAGGCATTCATTAGAGTCAATTCCCTGAAGTAGAAACTACATGATCTTTAAAATTGTATGGTCTTGTGTTTGAATCCTGACCACTCCACTAACAAGCCACATGGCTGTAGACAGGTCAAATTCAGACCCAGTTCCTGCATGAATAAAACTGTAATATAATATCTTCCCCATAGGGTTCTTTTTAGTTAAATAAAGAGAAATTAATATAATGTATATGAAAGTGGTTAGGATTGTGCTTGGGGTTCAAGAACTCCTTGTTTCCTAATCTGGCCTTAAAATATGCTCTAACTTGAATTTAACATATAAAAATCTCTGCACTTGGTGCTTGGAAACTCAGGGCTCAAAATAAAAAGGACAATGTGTGGGAGGGCTGATGGTTTACATTCATGTGATGCAAAACCTAAAATCTGGACAGTCATCATTCCATTATATGACAGGATTGGTTTCCAGCATATGGAATTAAAAGAAAGCATGTGTTGCCGTTATTTATCTCCAGAATTCTCAAAAATGTTTTTCAAACAATGGAATGGAATTACTCTCAAAAAGTCACTGCCATCTATGGGGTAATTAATATGCATATTAAGCATTCTAAATATATTTTTCATCAAATGGTAACATACACCCCTTGGAGCACTGCATGCATATGTACTCACCAGGGTGGAATGCCTGTAGAAGCTACGAGAGTTCCTGTGGTGGTTGAAGCTGCTCTGAAAGATTTTAGAAATACGGCTAAGTATGTGGAATGCAGGTCAACAAAATAAAATCTCTTCTCATTTCCTGGGGAAGAAGTGGCTTGATTAACGTTGGGCAGGGGAGAAAAGAGTGTCAAAGAGGAGATGAAAGTTCATTATTTTATTGTGTTTTATTTTAGTATTGATTTCTAAGAATGGAGATGGCTTCAGAATTAGGGAGGGGAGGGCTGGCAACATACAGGGAGCAGCAAAACTGGTGAGACCTGGCCAGGCTGTGGCTGCACAAGCTCAGTGTCTAGCCAAGTACCTCACAAAGAAGGTATTCCTTCATCCCAGCAAAGACTACTACCATTCGGACTCCTAGAGGTGGCCTGGTGTCAAATCATTGCAAACACAGAAAATTGCCCTGATGTTAAGGACCCTGACTTAGAATGTCAATAGTTCAGTTCAATTCCTAGCCCTACCCAATGCCAGGTCATGACATGGGCTAGAGGCAAGGTCTCTGAGTCTTGGTTTCCTCAAGTATAATACAAGTGTAATTATCACAGCAATCAGTGATACAAATGCCAAACCATTGTGCATGCACCAAGGTGTCCCGGTGACACCTCGCGGGGGGAGGGGGAGATTTTGGAAGTATAAGGGCATCACTTTCTGGGCAAATATACCAATCCTGGATTCATTGCTGTTTGGCAGGTAGGTATTGAAATGTGGTTTGGGTGTGGACAGGTAAGAGTGGGAAGACCTTGGGCAGAGAGGACCATGCATCAACGTCTTGGATTTGGATTATATCTAGGAGTTGGAAGTGATCTGTTCTGATGCACAAGGTGGAAAAGGGAACTGAAAGAAAATGTGGGTGGCCTGAGAAGTGAGATAGAGCCGAGCCATTGGAGCCTAGAATGGTGAGCTGCATCCTTGAGAGGGATCAGGGCTGTGATGTATCATCTTCACACCCCTGGGTCTGGCTAGTGTCCCATCCATGTTGGGGTCCAGTTGAAGTGATGAGGGCCTCTACTCAGATACTGCAGAAGAAGGATAGGGTGAATGGTTGGTGAAAGGCCAGCAAGGCTGGCTTGAAATTTAGGGATAAAGAGGGAGGCTCAAAGACACTCGCTCAACACTGCCTTAGAGAACAGGTGGTGTGGGAGAGAAGGGTGAGTTGGGAGGAGGATCTGGTTTGAATGGGGAGCCACCTTGGTGGAGCAGAGGACCCAGATGCAAAATCACACTGCCATTCACTCAAAGATGAATTTATTAAACTCTTCCTGAGTCCCTGATGCCATAAGTAGAGTTTATGCACATGCCATCTCATGCCAGGAAGAGGTGCTATTCTCAGAATATATTCTTGAATAAATTATTAAGCCAGTCCTTAAAATAAGTAACGATACTTTTCCCTCCCTGCATAGCTTTACGTGACTCAATCGACTCAATTTCACGGCACCTCAGTTTCTCTTTCTGTAAAATGGGAGTATTGGGGAAATCTCACTCTATTGAATTCAGGAGTTTGGGGAATTAAGTCTAGATCTATAATCAGCTATGTCTCTCAGTCATTGATTGCCAAAAATTACCCCCAAACATAGTGGGGAAATGACATTTATTATTGTCCTCAATTCTATAGGGCAGCTGGATAGCTCTTTGAGTCTCAGCTGGGCTCACTCAAGCATCAATCCTCAGCTGTAGGTTGAGGTCAGCCAGCTGTCAGCTGGTTTAAGATGGCCTCAGCCAGGACAACTAGGGAAGTCTGGCTGTGGCTGACATGTTTCTCATCCTAGCAGACTGGCCTGGTGTGTTTTCATGGCAGTTGCAGGGGAGGAGGAGAGGAAGCCGAAGTGGGCAAAGGCTTTTTGAAACGTCTGGGTTTGTTTCTAGTTTTCTAACATCTCATTGTCCAAAACAGGTCACAAATAAGTCCTAAAGCCTGAGTCTAGGAGTGGGGCAGACCATCCCACCCACAATGGGAAGGCACTGTACAGTAATGTAGCAAAGCACATGGATGGCTGAGGGAAGAAATGCGTCTGTTGCAATCAATCTACCACTGTCACCCTGAGCAAGTTCCTTCCCCCCGACCCCAACCCACGTTCCCTTCACCTCCACCCTCACAACAGTGTGCCAAGCCCTAGTGCCCCATTATTGAAAACACACATGTGATAAGGGCTATAGATATTGAAGACATTGTTGTTTTTCTGATTCTTATAGTTAGGATAGACAGTTGGTTTATTTCTTTATTTTCTTATTCCTTATATCTGTGGCTTGGAAGACAGAATTCAAACTGAAATTATATTAGCCAAAATCTTGTCTGTAGCAGGCAAAGTGGGGGGTAACAGGGATTTTACAAGATGGTATGACAAAGCCAAGTTCCTGCGTATAAGTGTGTTTATGTCAGAACGTGTGGCTCTGAGCTTGTCAGGGTCTCGCAGTGGTGCCTTCTGTGTGTGTATGCGTGTGTATGTGTGTCATATGCCACACATTACTGATGCCTTTTATCTCTCCCTTTATATGAGTGGATATAATTCAATGGCCATTGTAATGCAGCTGTCAGCATCTTCATCTGATGAACAATGCCATATTTTGCAACTATGGCATGACGTAACTGAAGGCTATATTTGCTTATGTATAAACCCAAACCCCTCTTTTGACCATAGCAATGAGGCACTATTTACAAAATTAAAAACATAAATTGCAAGAGCAGCCACAGTGAGTTGCATTTAATAAGTCCTTGGCTGATGCCAGAAATATGTTATATCTGACTAATAATAATGAAAGAAGCATCTCTGAACTAAATCTCTGAGCAGTTGCAGAGTTTGGAGTGTCTGTCTCACAAGTGTCCATTTGTTTCAACCGTTTGGTAGTTCTAGGAGGATCTGACCATGATGAGTTTCAGCTTGGGGGTGAGAACTCAGCCTTGGATTGTTATGGTCGCCTACAGGGACACTACATTCATTGAATTAGAAATGGCTTGGACTCTTGACAGCAGGCAGACCTGGGGCAATTTCAGCACTTCATTAGTTCTGTGGCTTTAGAGCTTCTTGAGCTTTAGATGTCAAAGGAAGTTAAAGAATTGGAGTCAGTATTGGACATGAAGGTTCTCAATAGATTGTGCTCAAAGCTAGTGTTTTCAGACAAGTGCTTTTCTTACCCACCCAACACGTATTTCCTGAGCACTGTATGTTAGGCATTTGTGCTTCACTACCCTGCATTTATTCCCAACCTCTTTTGTCTCACTGACCTCTAGTCTCCCTTGCAGCTACATGTGGCCAGTTACCCAATTATAGATAATAAGACATAAAGGGAAATCTACTGAATGGCTTCTGGGAAGGAGGATTACTCCCTGATAAAGAGAAGGGCTCATGAGGAGAGCTCTTTTTCACCCTAGTAATCCCTTGCTTTCCATCTTCGGCTGTGCTCATGTAAGGATATGACACTTAGAGCTGTGACAGCCATCTTGGAACCATGAGGCAAGGAGCCGAGGCATGAAAACCCATCATGCTGAGAATGGTGGCGATGAGGGGTGGAACATGGTGGGTTCCTGGTCACCTCACTGAGCTGACAAACCAATCTTGGGACTGCCTACCTTTAAATTTCCTGATAAAGAAAGAGTAGATTCCATTTGGTTTAAACTATTGTTTATTACCTGCAGACAGGGGCATTACTAACAAACATAACCTACTGTGTTACAGGCAGTGTGCCAGGCTCAGAACAATAAGCAAAGCATTCATGTTTTCTGCCTTCATGGTGACTCCAAGCCAGCAGGAGATGCAGATGGTATGGAGAATGGGGTTGTGTTGAGGCAAGATAAGAAGGGATGTCTCCAAGCAGGGCTTTGTGAGCTTTGGCTAATTATTTTGCACTTTATCCTCAATAAAATGGAAATGCACTGAAGTATTTTAAGCAGAGCAGTACCTGATTTGATTTTCCACAGGAAGTCAGATGATTTTTTACAGAAAACACTATGGCCTTTGGACTCCAAGCAGAAAATGAATAAGCGTCATCCTAATTACCATAGCACATAGAGAGGATGAGGGCCCCTCAGAGGGTCAGGTCTGCAGGATTCCAGAGAGACAGAGAGCTACAGCAACATGAACTCATCTCCAGCCCTGCACTGGAGGGTCTGAGAGTGTCTGCAAATATCTATGGGAACAGACTCAACACTCATGGACCACAAAGAAGCCAGAGTGATCCCTGATGAACACTATCTCAGCCAGGTGATCAAGGTCAGCAATCACCAGTAATAAGTCATGTTGATATTTTGTATCCTCTTTTGATATGATGTGATAAGAATGACACTTTACCTCTGTGCTCTTCTTCTCTCAAAACCATACATAACCTCTAGTTATAATGAGAAAAACATCAGACAAATTCCAGTTTAAGACATTCTGCAAAATACCTAACCAGTGTTCCTCAAAATGTCAAGGTCATCGAAAACAAGGAAAGCTTGAGAAACTGTTGCAGTCTAGAGAAGCCTAAAGAGACATGAAGACTAAGTGTAATGTGGTGCCCTGGTTAGGATCCTGGGACACAAAAAGGACATTAGAAAAAATGAGGAAATCTGAATAAAGTATGGACTTTAGTTAACAATAGCATATCAATATAGGTTCATTAATTGTGACATATTTAGCCTACTAATGTAAGATGGTAATAATAGAGAAAACCAGGTGTTGGGTATACAGGAACTCTCTATATTATCTTTGTAATAATTCTGTAAATTTAAAACTGTTCTAAACATTTTGAAGTCTATTTTTAAAAAAGCAGCATGAGACACTGGTATTTTATATACAAAGGTAAATTTAAAAATAATCCTGGAGTTCCTTGTCAGAGGTTATACAAGCCTGAAGACAATTGAATGACATATTTAAATGCTGAAAGGAAAAATAAATCAACCCCAATTCAAATAAAGGTGAAATCAATATGGGAGAGTCGACATCTAGATCAATAGAACAGCACAGACAAATCAGAAATAAACCCACACATATTTTGTCAAATAATTTCCAATAAGGGACCGAATGGGGAAAGGACAGTCTTTTCAAGGAATAGTACTGGTACAACTTTGGAGTTTGGGGGTGGTGGTGGGAAATAAAACCTCATGCCACAAACAAAAATTAAACTGCAATAGATCAGAGAAATCAATGTAAACTGCAAAATGATAAAATTTTTAGAAGGAACGTAGAAAAAGTACTTGCACATGGGGTAAGCAAAGATGTCGCTGATAAACTGTAAAAGAAAAAAACAGTGATAACTTAAAAACACCTGCTCTTTGAAAGAAATTAAGAAAATGAAAAAGCAAGGTATACAATGGAGAAAATGTATACAATACATATATCTGACAAAGGACTAGTATCCAGACAACTTGAAGAACACCTACAACTAAATTATGGTAAAACCACCAACTCATTTTAAAAATGAGTACAAGTTTTAAAACAACATTTCACAAAAGAGGTTATACAGGGATCCAATACACTCATGAAAAGAAACTCAACAACATTAGTCATCAGGAATATACGAATTAAAACTGCAAGGAGATACTGCAACACATCCACTAAAATGACTAAAATTTAAAAGACAGATAAAACCCAGTGTTGGAGAGGATGTGAAACAACTTGAATTCTCATATATTGAGAAATAGAGGGCATTTTGTAAGTTTCTTACAAAGTTAAACATGCACTTATCAACAAATCTTATTTTGTGAATTTATCCATGAGAAATGAAAACATTGGTCCATGTTCAGTATATTTATAGCAGTTTTATTCTTAGTGATCAAAACCCAGATGTAATCCATGCCTGCATCAACATGGGAATGTGTAAATAAATTGTGATATATCCATACAATGGAATATTACTCAATAATAAAATGTATCAGGGTGATGAGACCTAAAGCCACAAGAGGGATCTAAAAACATCATGTAAGTCAAAGTAGCCAGACATAAATGGTACACTCAGTATGACTCTATTATCTGGAACTCTGGGAATACAAAGCTATGTAGAGTGGAAGAAAGTTAAGCAGTGGTTGCTTAAGACAATGTGGGGGGTAGGTCTTGAAAAGATACAAGAGAGAATTTTGGGGTTATGAAATTGTTCTCATGACTGCGGTGGTGGTTACAGGGGTTTATCCTTGGTTCAAACCACACCAAATTGTACTTGAAATTGTTTCATTTTAATGTAAATTATACCTCAATAAATTAATTCAAAATTATATTGGGTCCAGATTGTGGGAAGATTTGCCCACCAGAATTAAACCTGCATGAGCAACACAGCAGTTTTATTCATTGCTGTTTTTTCAGAACCTAAAATAGTTCCCACCACATAGTAAACGTTTTGTGGGTATTTGTTGAACACATGGATTAGTAAGTGAATTACTGAAGGAATATCAGTGCAAGAGTTTTGAACTCTTGTTGCAAAATCAGACCCATTTTCTGGTTTTGTGGAGTGACATCATCAGATTGTATTTCCACGTGGGGTGGGGGCGGCTTCACCGCAGGTGGATTTTCCAGGCCATGTTTAGTTAGTTTGCATCCTTAAAATTGACAAGACCCAGTGAAAGTTATCAGAACAGTCCAACTGAGGGGGGGCTGTGGACTCTGGGTAGCATCATGCTATTTTCTCTTTGAAAAACACTCATAGAAACACAGGATTTTATCCCAAAAGAACAAAAAAAGAGAGAGAGAAAGAAAGAGAGAGGAGGTTCTTGTATGCTCTGTCCTGCCAGGATGCTTTCTAAAACTGAATGAAAGATAAGATGATGTCAGTGTGGAAAGGTAAGAAATAGGAAACATGCTCCTTCAAATTCTAAATGAACCGTTAACATGATCTTCTCCCTCAGCCTGGATCTTGAGTAATGTGGTCAAGAGCCTGATGACTGTGGAAACACATGACCTTTCTTCAGGGAAGTATGACCCTTGAAGAGAATGCCAGCCATCCCATCCCTCTCTCTTCCTCTCCACCCTCTCTTTCTCTCTTTCTCTCTGACTGATTAAACTGAAAGATGTTATTAGAACTTTCCTACCAGATGCAAAATTCAAAACTTTGGGCATCTCAGCTTCACCTTTAAGAGAAACCATGTTATTGCCTTCATAACAGGAAGCAGCAAATCAGAAATTAGAAAGAAGGCACGTTGACAATGATTGATGCCCAAGGCTTTCTCCTGATTTGCTGATTAAACTCATCAATCTATATGCAGAAGATGTGTCCAAAGCAAATGGAGGCAACCAGCCTTAACGGATCTGGTTGTCAGAACTAAGGGGAAAAGGAAACTCTCAGCTTGGTGGTGTGCAGAAAACATAGGAAAAAAGGAAGGTGTACCAGGAGAATGTTTACCTCCAAGTGGGAGAAGCTCCAGGGAGAGAGGGTGCCACAGGAGGAGCCGTGAATGTGCTTGTTGAAGGAGTGGAAAAGTGAGGAGTGAATGATTCCCTAGAGAGTACAAAAGATTTGCTAAGTTTCTTGTTGGGAACCTGGAAGGTCTCTAGAGAACGTAGAGCTGGGGCAAACCCTTTCCATCCTTATTTGCTGATGTAACTCTTTCTCGGCTTATTAGATACAAGCCAAGGCTTATCTTCTTAACGCAGCTTTTGCTGTCATCCCTCTGACAGTCTTGTCATCCTATCCCTCACAAGGCTGCCTGTGTTAGGAGAGCCTTCTCTCTACCTTCATCTCCTGCAGCATTGCCCTGGGTGTGCTGGGGCTTTCCATTCTTCTGTTTGTTTGTCTAACCATTAGATGTTGGGCCCTTTGAGGACAGGAACTCGTTTTGTTCATTACTCCCTTACAAGTACCTATCATGGTGATTGACACTATATGAGAATTCATTGCCTATGTGGCGAGTCAATTGTTTTTTCTCTGGTTCTCAGTAGTTTGTATCTATTAATGGGTCTTATTAGCGGGTTGTTCCTGAATACTTCTCTAACTTCTGTTGCCCCCGTTCCCTACCCTGCACTAGTTTCTGAGGGTTGCTGTAACAAATTACTACAAACTGGGTGGCTTAAGCCAATAGAAATTTATTCTCTCACAGTTCTGGAGGCTTGATGTTTGAAATCAAGGTGTTGGCAGGGCTGCACTCCTTACTGAGGCTCTAGGGGAGAATACTTCCTGGACTCTTCCAACTTCTGGTGGCTTCAGGCAACATCACTCCAATCTCTGCCTCTTTCTTCACATGACCTTCTTGTTTGTGTGTTTGTGTCTTCTCCTTTTCTATCTCTTAAGAGGACATCATGTTACAGGAAGTCCCTTACAAACGAATCTTCAAGCTGTGAACTTTCAAAGATGCAAGCGTGCGTTCCATCAACTCAGGCGTGAGTGAAATTGCAGCTTGCCCTCCGTCTCCTATTGCTGACTGTCCTTCAGCTCTACCATCTCCCACCTCCTCTCCCTCCTCCAGTCAGTAACTCTTCTTGCCTGTTCACTCGATGCCAGCCCCTGTATGCCAGCTGTTATACTGGACTACTGTACTTTTCAAGGTAGTGTACTGTAAGATTAAAAATGTTTTCTTTATTTTTTGTGTTTGTTTTTTAGGTATTATTTGTGTGAAGAGTATTATAAACCTATTACAGTACAGTACTACATAGCCGTTTGTGTTAGTTGGGTACCTAGGCTAACTTTCTTGGACTTATGAACAAATTGGACTTACAAACGTGCTCTCAGAATGGAACTCGTTCATATGTAGGGGACTTACTGTATCGGATTTAGGGACCATCCTAATGCAAGATGATCTCTTCTTGAGATCCTTAACTTAATTAAATCTGCAAAGACCCTTATATCAAGTAAGGTCACATTCTGAGTTCACCGTTCAACACACTACATCCCCTCCCCCCAGTTTTTTCAGTCACATGGTTTGGTCAACACCAGAGGTGAGATCATTGGGTACAAGACAACCAGCATGTCCCAACCAGTGGGCACAGAAGTTACTCCATCCAGGGAGGGTCTCGTGACCCTGCTCAGACTAAACAGTACCAATGAGACTTGATTCCAATTTATCTTTATGGGAAGCAGATTCTTTTGTTTTCATTGGAAATGTGGAGAAAAACATGTAGCCCTGGGAGCTGCTGGCAGCCTTACTGGCACTATGAAGAGAGACCCTGAAGAAGAACAGAGCTTAGAAATGGAGGGTCATAGGAGGGAGGAGAAAAGAAAAGAAGGGAGAAAGACCGAGAGAGAATCTAGAAGTCATATCATTCTTTGAAGCCCAGGAGAAAGCCCCACCTGATTTGTAACTAAACAGGTTACCCGGATTATTGGCCAATAAATCTTTTCTATGTTAAGCCAGTTCAGGTAAAAGGTTCTGTTATTTGCAACTGAAGATTCTAAATTTATTTATACAACCTTTTGGGGAAAAGTTAGCTCAAGGTGTGGACTCTCACGAAGATTATATCGAAATCTAATGTGTACATTAGGTTTATCTTCTTATATATGGTTGGCCACACACCTTATTTTAAAATTAATGCTAATAGTTTTAAGTGAGCGGCAAACCCTAGGGGAGATGCTATTAGTAACTTACATTCATTTCTCTTCTATCTATTTTTGTGTTTGTTCCATGATCAGTTCCACAGACCAACAATATTTTCAAGACCTTTCACTGTTTGAGAAGTTTTTCCTGAGATAAGTGAAGCTAACATTTAAGGAATTTCTCCCATGTGCCACACACAAGACTGGATGTTTTAACAGGCAATCTCATGTGCTCTTCAAAGCCAACTTGTGTATTAGGCACAACTGCTCCTACTGGCAGGTGCAGGAACTGATGCTGAGAATGTACTTCATTGATGTGCTTAGGATTACTCAGCTGATATTCGATGGATCTGGGTACCAACTCAGGTCTATACCACCCCAAATCATATCAGTATATCCTCCAGGAGCCAAGTAGCAAATGACAGGCTTGTAGTTTTCAGGGAGCTTAAAGTTTAACTGAGGCTATAACATCAACATGCATGGTATAATCTATTCCAATGAAAGAGCATTAGCCTAGAAGTAGGGAAATTTGGTGTCTTGACTTGGTGAAGGATCCATAGTGTTTCAGGGGTCTTGAGACCTTCTAAATTGTACATGGATTTTTGTGGATGAGTGCAAATGTGCATTTTTCTAGGGAAAGAGTTTATGGCTTTCTATATACTCTTCTAGTTTCTAAAACCCCAACATATTCCAGACCAATGTGGTCTTTAAGGAATGGTTGAGATCAAGTAAGATTCTAATTGAGAAATTAATTGTGGACAACTTTTTATGTGCACTAATATCTCACAAAAGGTGGAATTCAAGTGAGTTGGAAAAGTTAGGGATGGCTACTATGAAAGATGGCTTGGTGGGATGAAGGCACCTGGAGGGTGAGGAATGAGAGAGGATAGCCCAGAGATTTACATCATATGGGTATTCCTGGAACTCAGCATTAAATTTTTCAGCTCAAGCTAAAGGAAAGAAAGATTTTGAGTTGCTGAGATAACAAACAATTCACTTGAGGAAGAGAAGCATGATCTCTAGAATCTTTATAATTCAGAGAAGTTTAAATTGCCATCGCCAGTGGTGTCAGGCCAAAAGAATATTGGCTTGAACTACAAGAAAGATTTGATAAGTTGGAAGAGTTAGTACCATTAAACGTAGAGTGATCTTTTGGAGCAAAAATATGTATCACTAGGAAATCTAATTCTTCTTTATTCATGTTAATGCATCATTGACAAACATGGAATCATGATGATGCATTGCTGGGTGTTTCTCCAAAACGCCTTCCTCATGTGCCCAGCCTTCTTCTTTTCCCCTGCTGACACAATCCCTAAGCCCTCACCTGCTCCTTCTTAGGCTATATTTTAGCAGCCTCCCAGCTGTTCTCTCCGCCTTTATTTTTTCTCCAACTCAAGTAGGGAAATGCAGATGACCTGAGATCACAAGTCAATATACAAGAGACTGCAACTTACAGGAGACAAAATGCATAGATTTCCCTGATGCTTGAGCTCCAGAACCTTCCCTCTGGGTGTTTCTCAGTTCAAGCAAGCCATTCTCTTAATATTCTTCAGTGGACATACATTTGTGTCTTCCGAAAGAGTCTTCAGTCCTTAGCGTGGCTTGACATGGCCTGTCCTTGCCTCTCTGCCTTCTCTTCCTTACCACTCCCTGAGTGACCCCTGATGCTCTAAGCGTTTCCCAGAAGGTTGGGGAAAGACTGAGTGGGATGCCACCTGTAAGAGACAGTGTCTGATTCACAGTTGGGTTGGACAGGTAGGAGTCTCTTTGTTTCCTTCCCTCAGAGCTTAGACATACAAAGGTGGACTCCTCTCTTCTCTGGCCATTTATTTTTATTATTTTATTACTATTGCTTTTATTTTATTAATCATTAATAGTACTCTTTTAATTTTAGGTATTAGTGATTTATTCCATATCCTTTCTGTTATTTTTAGCAACTTCTACTGTCACACAGCAGAAGGAATAGTTACCTGCCCTGTGACAGCTACACTATGACCAAGATGAAAAGGAGACTTTTTGCTGACAGATTCAAGCACTGTGTCTTTATATCCATGTTGTATGAGGGCGGGTGATGTCTTTGAAGATTATGGGTAAAGTAATGGAAAAAGACAAAGCTCATAAAAGGACATTAGAGAGAGAATATAAAACACACAGACACACTTTTGTGAG
Organism: Eubalaena glacialis; assembly: GCF_028564815.1. Taxonomy (NCBI): domain Eukaryota; kingdom Metazoa; phylum Chordata; class Mammalia; order Artiodactyla; family Balaenidae; genus Eubalaena; species Eubalaena glacialis. The sequence goes on along the minus strand of NC_083717.1, from coordinate 189,223,819 downwards.
CTGCTACGCTGCATTAGCTATGAAATAAACATTACATTTAATTGTCATAACAATGCTACAAGGTCAATACCATTATTATACATATTTTATTGATGAGAAGACAGGGGTTTAAAGATGGATGGTTTGGAAGTTCAAAGAGAAAGAAGGACAAAATCAGAAGCCTGCTGAATCTGCCAGCTTTCACAGGGACAACTTTAACTCAGCATCATAAACTTGGAAAACATCCCTGACCAGGCCACGAGATTACGTGCTGGTACTAAAGCAATTTCCAACCGGCTTAACACATTCTCTAACAAACCAGTGAAATAACACTTGGCTTCCCCCATGAGGTCTTAACCTTTCAGCCTGATGGCCAGTCCTCTGATTTACACTTGCCCATGGCCACAGGGGCTCACTCTGTCTCTGACCTAATGACCTGCCTAAGAGCCATCCCACTGACTAAAGGAGCTTCTGGGGTCTAGGTTTTACTACTAAGCTGATTTCAAGTGTCAGGGCTGGTTTATCAAGTTAAAGGGCCGATGATAAAGGAAAAGGCATCCTTCCTTATCTCCCTACCTCCCCTCTCTCTACTCCCACCATCCCCCTCCACCTGAGCCCTGCTGAATGAATCTTCTTTAAGACAGCCTGGTGTATGTGCTTTCCCTTTATCTTTGTTCTTCAATGGACTTTCAAATTGTTTGGCTTTCTTTCAGAGTGGTCCTACAATTCTGAAAGCTCTGGGAGAATTGTGTTAATTCCAGTCCTTTTTGACCCTTATTTGGGTCACTGTCTCTTAACCTGTACTGTCCAATAAGGTCACCATTATTTAAATTTAAATGAATTAAAACTAAATAGAATTCAACACTCAGTTCCTCATTTCAAGTGCTCAGTGGCCACATGTGGCTACTATATTGGACCGTGAAAGTATAGAATATTTCTTCTTTGCAGAAAGTTCTATTGAATAGTGCTGTCCTAAATCCTACATGTGGGTTTCCAGCTTCTAAATGGTAGAAATCTTCCAAACAGTATTCAGAGTGACATCAGCATTTACAGGTTAAAGTTGAGTTTGCTTGGCATGAGAGTGGAAGCTTTTCTCTTGGTTTCCAAACTACCTTTCTAGTTTCCATTGTGTTAAAGTTATAGACTTTGGAGGGGGCTGATTTGGGGATAGGGTGGGAGATGTAGGGAATCTGTATGAGCAGTACTTAGCTGTTTTTTTCAGGGCTCACAGCTGACTGGAACATCTATCACATGTCTTCAGCTGTGTGCTGGCTTCCAAAGTTAATGTGAAATCTGGCCAAATTTTATTACCTTTGTGCAGATGACGGGAAAACAAATTTGCAGGACATAGTTTTGTTTTTATTCTTCCTCTCTGATCTGCCATGCCTCTCCCTCAATCATTCACCTCCTCTTCCTTGTTTCTCTTTAATTTTTCTTTTTCTCAGATGAACCCCTTTGGGCACATCCATTTGTGTCTCCTGTTCCTGAAGGTAGTAAATATTGTCCTGGTGAAATTATAACTATATATAGATATTTGGTTTTATTTTTTTCACCTCCTACTAAAATCACCTATTCATTCATTTCTGCATTCATTCATGCATCCATTTGACAAGTATTTTTTGAGCATCTACAGTGTGCCAGGCCTGGTGGCATCCACAAGCAGCATCTGTGGGGTCTTGTGTATTTATACATTCACCAAAGTTATACACCAGGAAAGAAGATTATAGATGCTGGAAATTATTTAAAAAATAGTATAGCAATTCAAGTGTGGTGTGTGCTAAGAATAAGTGCAATGAGTTAAACATGCAATAGGAGAATCTAATGAAGTCAAGGGATTGAGCAGGTTTCACTCTGGAGGCTGCATGTGAGTCGGGCAAACATCTGGAGAGGGTGGGTGTGGAGGTGCAGAGCATTTCAGAGCATTTCACACCTGTGTCAGAAGAGAGCAAACCACTTCCAAAGCACTTGCCTCAGACCAGAGTGTCTACAGGGCAGAGCTCTATAGGGCAGAGAGCAAGGGGGAGCAGAGGGGGTAAGCACGGTACAGATACTGGACGTGAACTAGGATGATCATAACATTTATCATTCAAACAGGGATCCTTGAGATCGTAAAAGCAGGTGCTTCTCATGATTACGCTGGGATGCCCAGCATGCACTGAGACTGTGCTGGGCAAACTGGTGGGTACGGTCAGCCCACTTTATCTTAAGAACAATAGAACACCCTTGGGTCATTCAAAGTTGAGATGTGGCCTGAGCAGATTTTCATTCTAAAATGATCTCTGTGCAAACTATTATATATAAGATGGAAAAACAACAAGGTCCTACTGTACAGCACAGGGAACTATATTCAAGATCCTGTGATAAATCATAATGGAAAAGAATATGAAAGAGAAGATATATATGTATAACTGAAAGACTTTGCTGTACAGCAGAAATAAACACAACATTGTAACTAAACCATACTTCAATAAAATGTTTTTAAAAAGTGATCTCTGATTCAAGTGAATTGCTGGATTGGGGGTAACAAGAATAAATGTAGCAAGAAGACTGTTATGCAGACCAGGGGGGTGAGAACAGAAATAGAAGCAGCCTAGTTCAGGAGAGAGTAAAGAGGGGGGAAGGGAAATCTACAACTTTGGTATCTGATGGGTAGGGACCGAAGAGAAGAGGTACATCCAGGAGGTCTCTGCTGGAGCCTTTGGGAGCAGATGGGCAGTGTTGGAGGATGCACAAGGAGTTCATGGTGGATATTTGAGTTACCAGTGACCCTGGCACCTCACCCTCAATGCCCTTGGTTTTCTCACCTCCTTCACTAATGTGATCCCCAAGCTCTGTCTCCAATACCAGATTTGCTCTCTGACTAGTTACCAGAGCTCTGACTGCTTTCTACATGTATAGTTAAGATTGGCAAGATATTTCACCAAAGAAGACATACAGATAACCAAGAGGCACATGAAAAGCTGCTCAACATCACTAGTTATTAGAGAAATACAAATCAAAACAAACAACCCAATCCAAAAATGGGCAGAAGACCTAAATAAACATTTCTCCAAAGAAGATATACAGATTGCCAACAAACACATGAAAGAATGCTCAACATCATTAATCATTAGAGAAATGCAAATCAAAACTACAATGAGGTATCACCTCACACCGGTCAGAATGGCCATCATCAGAAAATCTGCAAACAATAAATGCTGGAGAGGGTGTGGAGAAAAGGGAACCCTCTTGCACTGTTGGTGGGAATGTAAATTGATACAGCCACTATGGAGAACAGTGTGGAGGTTCCTTAAAAAACTAAAAATAGAACTACCATACGACCCGGCAATCCCACTACTGGGCATATACCCTGAGAAAACCATAATTCAAAAAGAGTCATGTACCACAATGTTCATTGCAGCTCTATTTAAAATAGCCAGGACATGGAAGCAACCTAAGTGTCCATCATCGGATGAATGGATAAAGAAGATGTGGCACATATATACAATGGAATATTACTCAGCCATAAAAAGAAATGAAATTGAGTTATTTGTAGTGAGGTGGATGGACCTAGAGTCTGTCATACAGAGTGAAGTAAGTCAGAAAGAGAAAAACAAATACAGTATGCTAACACATATATATGGAATCCAAGGGAAAAAAAAAAAAAAAAAAGGTCACGAAGAACCTAGTGGTAAGACGGGAATAAAGACACAGACCTACTAGAGAATGGACTTGAGGATATGGGGAGGGGGAGGGGTAAGATGTGACAGGGTGAGAGGGTGGCATGGACATATATACACTACCAAATGTAAAATAGATAGCTAGTGGGAAGCAACCGCATAGTACAGGGAGATCAGCTCGGTGCTTTGTGACCACCTAGAGGGGTGGGATAGGGAGGGTGGGAGGGAGATGCAAGAGGGAGGGCCTATGGGCATATACGTATACATATAGCTGATTCACTTTGTTATAAAGCAGAAACTAACACACCATTGTAAAGCAATTATACTCCAATAAAGATGATAAAAAAAAAAAAAAGAAAACTACAATGAGGTGTCACCTCACACCAGTCAGAATGGCCATTATCAAAAATCTAGAAACAATAAATGCTGGAAAGGGTGTGGTAAAAAGGGAACCCTCCTGCACTGTTGGTGGGAATGTAAATTGATACAACCACTAAGGAGAACAGTATGGAGGTTCCTTAAAAAACTAAAAATAGAACTACCATACGATCCAGCAATCCCACTACTGGGCATATACCCTGAGAAAACCATAATTCAAAAAGGGACATGTACCACAATGTTCATTGCTGCACTATTTACAATAGCCAGGACATGGAAGTAACCTTAGTGTTCATCGACAGATGAATGGATAAAGAAGACGTGGCACATATATATAATGGAATATTACTCAGCCATAAAAAGAAACGAAATTGAGTTATTTGTAGTGAGGTGGATGGAGTTAGAGTCTGTCATACAGAGTGAAGTAAGTCAGAAAGAGAAAAACAAATACAGTATGCTAATGCACATATATGGAATCTAAAAAAAAAAGGTACTGATGAACTTAGTGGCAGGGCAGCAATAAAGACATAGATATAGAGAATGGACTTGAGGACATGGAGGGGAGGGGGAAGCTGGGGCAACATGAGAGTAGCATCACCGACATATATACACTACCAAATGTAAAATAGCTAGTGGGAAGCAGCCGCATAGCACAGGGAGATCAGCTCGGTGTTTTGCAATGACCTAGAGGGGTGGGATAGGGAGGGTGGGAGGGAGACTCAAAAAGGAGGGGATATGAGGATATATGTATGCATATGGCTGATTCACTTTGTTGTACAACAGAAACTAACACAGTATTGTGAAGCAATTATACTCCAATAAATATCTACTAAAAAATAAATTAAAAGAATAAAAATGCAGCTCCTACCTGAGACATTGAATAGACCGGACATCTGTTAAAATATTTTGAAATAGGGAAGTCAATGATAAATCGATACACGCATAGCTGTTTTTCTCATGTACAGAAGATTAGATGGCATTAAAGTGGGCAGCATTAGCATTCTAGCGATAGCATCTTGAATTATAGAGTACTCAGCAGCCCATGCCACAGTACCTTGTAATTTAGAGTTCTTTATCTTTCAGTATTGTGCTTGGTCCCGGTTTCTAGTTTTCTTTTATTCAGAGTCAGTCATCACGTTTACTGTCTTTCCTGGCATTGTTTATAAGGGCTCCGGCTCCTTCATGGAGCAGATTCACGCGTACTATATTTGGGTCTTAAATCAATCACAGGCTGAGAAACTGCACTTTATTCCAAGCAATTCATTTAATATTTTATCAAGAAAATGTAATTAGGAATTTCTGAAAACAAGTTTCCAGACAATCAGGGGAAACAGCCACAACCAATTTATAAGATGGGTTGTGGGTAGAACTTCTTGGGTAGCTGGGCGGAGACCTTAAACTTTTTTATCATGATGTAATTCTGTCACTCTCTTCCACTAACCTGCTGGGAGGTGAACATGATTCCTGACATGCAAAGGAGAAATGAGAGATAAAAAGCAAACAGAAAGGCATGCTTGAATAGCCCACTTTAATTAAATTCAATTTATAATGCAATCTTATTTTGAGACTTCAAGTAATTTGCTGAGTGAAAGGCTGGGTGACAGACTAAAGTAAATAAAGGCACACATTCCAGAGGCTGAGGCAGGAGGGAGGCCAAGTACCTGGGAGGGAGAGGATCAGTCTCACTCGAAGTCCCTGGGAAAATCCCCTGCAGGAACATCCTTCCAGCTTCATCCTTAAGAAGTAAAGTGTGAAACCCTGTGTCCAGGTCCAGTGCGGCAAGTGCACACTTTTGTGTATGTGTTTGCAGGCGGGTACAGAGACCATCCTGTGTTCATCCAGACCCACTCCTACTTCTTCCTGGGCTCACTCCTCACCCTCAGCTCACTTCCAGCCCTCCTTGCAGTTTGGGTAACCACGTGACCGATTCCAGCCAATGCAATGTGAGCAAACCTGATGCGTGCTGTTCTTAGGTCTGGCCCGGGAAAAGTCTCCTTTCTTTTTCCTCATTCTCTGTGTCAGGGGTTAGCAAACCAAGTCTCCAGGGCCAAATCCTACGCACTGCTTGCTTCTGTATAGCCTGGAGACTGAGAATGGTTTTTACATTTTTCAATGGTTGAAGAAAAATCAGAAAAGAATATTGAGTGACACGTAAAAATTACATAAAATTACATAAAATTTTAGTGTTCATAAACAAAATTTTATTAGAACACAGCCATGCTCATTTGCTTATATATTGTCTATGGCTACTTTCACACTATAGTGGCAGGGTTGAGTAGTTGTGAGGTAGAAGACCGCTTCCTCCACAAGCTATATATATTTTTAATATATTATATATATTATTCTATATTATATTATTTATTTTCTATTTATAAATTATAAATAGATAATAATAAATAGTATATATTGTTAATAATAACTTATAAATTATTTATATTAGTTATGTTATAAATATATAATTCATTATATTTTATAATATAATTTTTATGTTATTTCTATTATATAATTTATTTATATTTTTATAAAATATATAAATATTAAAATATACAAAATGTATTCTATATTTGTATATCTATACTATATAGACATATTTATAAATATATATTATCGCATATAAATAATATACAACATATAGCATATTTTATATACATTTTATACTATTTTATATATTTAATATATATTATATATTTTAATATATTATACAGATAAATTTATTATTTATAAATCTATAATACATTATATATAAAATACATATACATATATATATTTTTGCCAAAGTTTGAAAGGTTTTTGGTACAGTTTTCTTTTTTTTTTTTGACATTCTTTTTTTTATATCCTTTTCCATTTTGGTTTATCACAGGATATTGAATATAGTTCCTTGCGCTATACAGTAGGACCTTGTTGTTTATGCATCCTATATATAATAGTTTACATCATTTATATTTTAATTCACGGAAGGGCCCATGCAGGCAAAAGTACTTAAGATCCACGAAAGCCATGATACAGCCCTGTTTGCAACATAATTTTAAGTGACTGTAGTATGGCCATAACATACTCTACTCAATCAATTCCCTGTTATTGGACATTTGGGGTTTTTCACAGTTGTGGCTGAAATAAAAATAGTAAGTTGAACATGCTTCAATATAAGTTGCTGAATATAACAGTGCTTATTTTTTTTGGAACTACTCATCTTGCACACTTTGTCTTCTAAAAGTATCTATTGCATGGGCCCCTAAAAGTGTTATGGGCACCATGCCTGTTGTGTGTCAAGAATAAATTGGCCATGGTTGTAAAGGAATCTTTAAATACTCACTGCGAGTGAATTGTCAAATTTCATATTTTGGACTTTCAGTGGTGGGACTTTGGATGAATATTCTCTTATGTTTCCTTTTTCTTTATTTTCAAAAATCATCAACACTAACGATGTAGTATACTTAAGAAAAAAATAAACATGAGCTTTCTAAGACATGAGTCAGATTGTGCATCTTCCCTGCTCTACCCCCTTCCCTGGATCTGTTTCCTGTAGCTGTGTTTCCTCAGGTGTGCCACGGGGGCCTTTGCATCAAGACCCTTGGCATGGGCTCTTAGGTTTAAGTCTTTAATCCCTTTTGAGTTAATTTTTGTGAGTGGTGTAAGATAGGGGTCCAATTTCATTTTTCTCCCTGTGGATATACTTCAAAATTGCTAAAAGACTAGATCTTAAATGTTCTTGCCACAAGAAAGAAATGATGATGATGTGAGATGATAGAGGTGTTCCCTAAGCTCCGGTGGTAATCATAGGCAGTGTATAGATGCATCACACCAAGAGGCTGTGCACCTTCCATGTATACAGTGTCACAGGTCAATTCCATCTCAAGAAAACAAAACGAGAAGAGCACTCGGCAGACAAGTTAAAAACGTAGTTTGCGGAATGGTCCCTTAGCCCATCACAATCCCTGGAGCTGGGGCCCAGGAATTTGCATTTCTCTCTCCTCGATGGTTCTCCTACATACACAGAGAACTGTAGACATGCTGGCTTTTGGAACGAAGCCCCAAATGCATTTGACTTCAAAGTGCTCCACACCTGGCCTTACCCACATCTACAGACCAGGTTCTGCCTTCTCCTAACACTCATCTTCATCCAACCCTCCCTCCCCAAACCCTTTCCTCCCCTTTCCCTCCAGCAAGCAGTCAAGGAGGAAACAATAAGACTTTGTTCCAAGGCAATTAATTTTATGCAAATTTAAAAATAATGGATTTACAGGATACAAGAGATTTAGTCCTTTGCTATGCCCTTGCCACCAAATCTCCTGCTTCTTGAATTCACCGAGGGACTTGGGGTTTGATTCCTCAGGGCACCTCTGTGCAGGAATGGAGAGACCCTTCCCCCATATCCCTTCTTTTTCCTCCTGTCACCCCGTACTACCCCACTGATTGGAAGGCGATGTTCCTGCTGTGTGCCTAGGAGGTGTGCACGCGCACACACACACACACACACGTACACACACGTGCGTACACACACACCTCTGTGCTTTTGTAGTCTTCTTTCAACCTGGAACGCTGCTACTTTCCCTTCCAGTCCCAACCAGAATCTTTTCTTTTTGGGCCATTGCTGGATGGATCTTTGCCATGGCACGTCTGCAATGATTTCAGCCTTATTAAGATTTTGTTTTTACTTAGGTATGCTGATTTTAGAAGGAAACCCTAAACAGAAGGTAACTGCAGAAATAAATGCAATGCAAACAAAACACTGAGTTCTGCTCTGGGTCAGGTTGGCAACCGAAGATATGTTAAAAACAAATTAGCACTGAATGGGGAATTTCTCCTTGTTTCCCACAAGGACAAAGGAGACCAAAAAATGGGCACCATATCCCCATGTCACTACTGTTATTTGACACTAGTCAGTGCATCATCTAAGGTCACATTTAGGAAACCTATGTGTGGTGGAAGGAGCAGAGAAGCAGTCTGAGAGGAACCTGGGTAGAATCACATCTTGCTTCTCCAGCATCCCAAGCCTCAGTTTCCTCCTGTGATAAATGGAAATAAGAGCAACAGCTTTGCCCATCTCACTGGGTTGTTTTAGGGACAAGAGACCTCGGTGTTTTTAAAAACGTTTTGTTCTACTGAACACTTAGGGGCTAAGACAGGCATTTTTGAAATTTGATGTACTATGTTGATTGTCACAATGTTTAAGGGGCAAGGGACACCTTTAGTGGGTGGGGGTCAGAGAGATTAATTCTGCAAATGAGGTAAGGTACTGACCATCAAATAATAAATTCTCCTGCAGTCTGTGGGCTCTCAATATTCCCCAAGCTTACGTTAATGTTCATGTGAGTTACCTGTTTAACAGGTGAGTTCCCTGCTTAGCATGGCCTGAGCCCAGAAAAAGCTCCATTTTACGTATTAATAAAGTCTTCTTCCCCTCCACCCTCCCTCCCTTCCTTCCCTCCTTTCTTCCTTCTTAACTTTCTTCCTTCCTTCCTTCTTCCCTCCTTCCCTTCCTCCATTCCTTTCTTCCTTGCTTTCTTCTCCATTAAAAAAATTTTTGTCTTGAAATAATTTTAGACTCAGTAATTACAAAAATAGTGCAGAGTTTCTGTGTACCCTTCACCTGGTTTCCCCCAGTTATAACATCTTACATAACCATAGTTCGATGATCAGAACCAGGAAATGACATTGGTACAATACTAAGTAATCCAGAGAGCTTATTCTTATTCCATAAATGTTTAAATGCACTCATTTATTTATTTTTTTATCTTTAGTTCTATGAGATTTTGTCATATCTGCAGATTTGTGTATGCACCGTCACAATCAGGTTAGAGAACTATTCCTTCACCCCAAAGAAACTCCCTGGTACTGCTACCATTATTCATTCACTTTTGAGACATTCCTTTAGTTCAATAAATATTTGTTGAATGAACTAATAAAATAATAAATTAATATATAGATAAAGCCTCATTTCCTGGACCATTGGAAGAGTTAATTTAGTGATATCATAGCCTGAATGAGCACCTTGTGATAGAACACATTTTTGAGGATGATACCAATCCAGTAATGCAAATCAATACTTGAATCAGGACAGTTACTACCTCATACAGCAGACATAGTACCCCGATGCCAGTTCTCAGTCAAATCAATTTAATTAACTAACAAAGGTAGTTGTTATGGCAACAATGCTACTAATCTGTCTCAGCAAATACTCAGTATAATTGACCTGTTGCTAGGCAACAACCAATAGGTTGGATGACAGATGATGACAAATTTCATCTGGTGCAGATGTTGCTATTCAGTCACAAATAAGGCCTCTGGTCAAGGAGAAGTTTCCCAGAGAACATCATCCAGATGTCGATACAATATTTCTAAAGACCTACTATTGCAGTGATACACAGAAACAACCAAAACCAAAACCCATATTGTTTTATAGGCTGAAGGTCTAGCAAAATAGATATTATGAAAATTAGGACCAGAATGTGTACACGTACTAAGCCTTATTTAAAATGATATCATTATTTTAGATTTTTAGAGGCCTGCTCAGTATCTCTGATGAATATTCCCTTTATCTCTCTGTGTAAAAATAAAATATACATTTATAAGTATATACCTCAGATATGGAAAATATATAATTGGGAATTAGGCACATAGAATGATTTCATTCAACAATTCCACAGCTGTCCCGACTCTCTCTCTCCCCTTTGGTACTCTCATTCAAGATGGCCTATACTTGACAATTTAAAACTTTACTTGCTTTCATTTGGGAAACCAACTAATGATTTCCCAGATTGCTAAGTAAGAGACATATCTCTTATTGTCTGCCTCCCTTCAGCTGTAAATACAAGTGGTATATTCAAATGAGCGCCAAAGGAAATACAAGAGTAAGAATAAATTTTTTAAACAACACACTGCCCTTTTACCCATCCGTATACCGCAAAACAGCAGAAGTGGGCCCACTTGCTGGCTGAGCTGACCCCTGATAGAGATACTGAGAGTTTGGCTCAGGGGGGAGCTATGTTTTGTAGCATGAAGCCCTATGGCATCATAGCAGACACATGAGGCTCAAACTCTGAAGATTAGGGTCAAGCTCATTCCTGATGCTCTGAGCTGCATGGCCGTGGGTGAGTCACTTCTTCATCTGGGCTCTGGGGGGATCCAGTAAGTCCTTCCCAGTCCCTGGGGACTAACTAACTCTATGGTTCTGATGAGGCATCTTGTGTCCCAGGCCACAGGGGACTTAGTGGAAGAATTTGAGAAGGTTCCATCCAGCCCAATCCTATCCCCACCCCCTTACAGGAAGGAGGGCTAGGGACACCTGCCCGAAAAGTACACAGTGTTGTGAACATAGGTGAAGCTATCTATACCAAGACCAGCGTGATAACCATGTCGATATTAATGCTAAATAGTTATTTAAATAAGGTTTCATGATAGTTATTGTTCTTCACAGAACTCTACTTAGAGGATAAAATGTGTCTCTTTGATTCACAAAGTGAGATGTCTAGATAGTACTGTAATTAAGTAAAAGGAGGAGAGGGAAGAGAAAGTGGAGGAAGAATAAAGAGGAGAATGAGAAGAAGAGGGGAGGCAGGGAAAAGGAGAGAGGAAGAGGGAGGGACAGAGAGAAAGGCAGAAGGGACAACTGCCTCACTTGTTGGGAGTGCAATTCAGATACCTTTGAGTCTGAAACATACATCAAAGTGTCCTTTTCTGGTAATGTATACTCAGGCTATTTGTCCAGTATTTGAATATATATATATATATAGTTTCTTTGAAGCAATTATTGCATAAAGGGAAGCTAATTTGGGAGGAGCAATTTTCTCAGAACTGATTGCAGAAACAGCCATACAATTATCTCAACAGAGCACTTAGAACAGTGCTGAAAGGGCTGTGCCTTCTGATTTACCCCCATCTCCTGCATCATGGTTTAATTTCCTGCATCCAATCACTCCCGGAACGAGACAGACTGAGGGTTCACCTCCTGAAAATGACCAGTGATCAGGGAATACCCAAGGGTTGCAGTCTCAAACTCTCTCTTTTTGCCCTTCAAATCCTCCCCTCTCTCAGCAGACTGATATCTGAAGCAGGTGCCTCCATGTCACACACCTGCCTTCATGTAAAAGGTGCCTTTAGCCAAACTACCTAACTTTTCTGAGCGCCAAGCGATCAGTGTTTCAGACGGGAAATATTTGCAGGTATACTTTGTAAAATGCTATACAAATATAAGATGGGAATAGAAGTCATCGTAGAAATAACTAGAGCGGTATTTGGACATGCTCTTCTTTGGCTTGAACTTGAGAAATAAAGAGATTGTATACATATTTGTTCCAGGCACTATGGTTTAGGCAAGATCAGATAATAGCTGAGATTGTGTGCTCTGGACTCCAACTGCCAGGGTTTGAGTGCCAGCCTGGTGAGTTACTAGCTGGGAGACCCTGGGCAAGATATTTAATTTTCCTGAACTTCCGTTTACTCTTAGGTAAATTGAGGAAATTCACAGTGCTTCCTTTACAAGGGCAAGGCAAGATTCAATGCTGCAATCTGTGCGAAGTGCCTGGACATAGTTTCCATTCCAGAAATGTTGGCCATTATTATTACTAATATCATGAAGCTCTCCTGACAATAATCCCGTGAGGTTGGTATCCTCTGCATTCTCCCCTATGAGGAAAATGAGGCTTAAAGAGGTGAAATAGCTTGCCCAGTGTCACCCCCGATAAGGGAGGGTGGGGACCAAGACCAGGCTGCTTCCAAGGCCCACCCTCTATCCACTCAGCTTAATGAGAGTTTCAGCTTCACGCTTCTCTCCCCTTGATTAGGTGTTAAATATTTACCATCTTGCCTTTCTTCCTCTCTACCCTCTTTAAAAACGGTTTAATTAAAATCATTCATTGAGCTCATGATAAAAATATGTAAATGTGATGATTTTTGTGAAATGAATCTATTGTTTCCCTTTCATTCCCAAAGGACTGTGGATAAGAGAGGATCGAGATTCAGGGCTTCCAGTGAATTTGAACAAGCATTTGATAATACGTTGTATAACTGATTTCAAGGTCTGGTGGCCACAGGACCCAGCAATTCATGTGTGCGAAGCACAACTGGACTCCCAGGCAGGGGCTGAGGGTGTAAGGGGAACATTGCCTCAGTATTTCTAGGAAAATTGAGTGGAGTGAGTTTGAAGAGGCAGAACTGGAAGAAACCCATTTGCATTTCCCCACTGGTCCTTCCCATGCTCACCTGTCAGAAGGTAACCGGGATGGCATTTGCCTCCTTCCCCTCTGAGGTCACAGCTGTGGAATGCTCATGCCCCTCCCCCCCCTCCTGCCCCATGATCCTGCCTGGCCTGTGCACTCAGTATAACTCAGTGCACTTCCTTTGTTCCTTAAGCACGTGCTCTATGCTATGTTCTGGGAGTTCAAGTCCTTGCATTCAACACCTATTTGCCCAGTGAGAGTCACTGAGCCTGGCAGTGGGCTAGGTGAGTGCCTCCTTTCTTCAGATTTCAAGAAATCTAGGAATGGTCATGTGGACTTCAGAACTGCCGGCCTAGCCTGGGTCAGGGGAAGGACAGACTCTTACTCAAGCACTCTTGACATTTTTTGTGCTCCCAGCCAATCATGAAAAAAAACAAAAAAAACCCCAAAAAAACCATGCCTCCAAACTTTACTCCCCAGTCTAGCTTGGCTGGTTTGGGGGCCATTTTTTTTTTTTAATGGCTCCCAAACCCTCTGGTGTTAAATAGGAAAGGTCACCACAATGAACAGCCTCCACATCTAATGGTTTAGCACAGTGAATTTTATTTCTCACTCACAGATTAGGAGTGGGGATTGGGCAATAGGTGGGGGAACCCTGCTTGGTGTCTAGTTATTCAGGGATCAAGTCTTATTCCACCTTGTGACTTTGCCTTCCTCTAGTTCTCTCAATCGACAAGGATGGTGTGGGAAACTTTTTTTTTTAAAGAAAAATTAGGATTCACTTTATTTATTTGTTTGTTTATTTCTTAGTTATTATCTTTTTAAAAATTTTTATTTCATATTGGTGTATAGTTGCTTAACAATGTTGTTTTAGTTTTGGATGTACAGCAAGGTGATTCAGTAACACATATACAAGTATCTATTCTTTTTCAAATTCTTTTCCCATTTAGGTTATTACAGAATATTGAGCAGAGTTCCCTGTGCTATACAGTAGGTCCTTGTTGATCATCTATTTTAAATATAGAAATACGTACATGTCAATCCCAAACTCCCTAACTATCCCTTCCCCCCTGGTTATTCTGTGAGTCTGATTCTGTTTTGTAAATACAAAGAACCATAAGAGACTGCTACAAGCAACTATATGCCAATAAAATGGACAACCTGGGAGAAATGGACAAATTCTTAGAAAGGTACAATCTCCCAAGACTGAACAAGGAAGAAATAGAAAATATGAACAGACCAGTCACAAGTACTGAAATTGAAACTGTGGGCAGCTTTTATGGGCCAGGAAGCAGTGCAAACTTCTGCTCCCATTCCAGAGCTCAGCCCCATGGCTGCACTACAAGGGAGGCTGGGAAGTGGAGTACAGCCCTGTGACTGAGAAGAAAGGGAACATACAGGCTATAGTGAGGGCCACACCTGTGTACTGTGGATTCCCTTACGGTGTGAAATCTTTGACGACAGGGATGATGGAACTGCATATGCTGAGCACCTTACTCAGTGCCTGGTGCTGCTGTGTAAGCGGTAAATACTCCCTGGGGAAAAATGAGTGACTGAATCAGTGATTGAACAACCTAAGCTGTAAAATAATGGTCAAAACCATGGATACAACCTCTCACCATTTGGTTTTAGCATATGCTTTAGTCTACTTTGCTGTGTTGAACAATGCAGAAGGGAAGTGTAGCATAACTTGGACGTTTCCTAATCCTTCTCGAACTTTTCAACATTTCAGTTGAAACTTCTTTCATCTCACACCCCTCTTCTCTGGACAAAAGTTTGCGGGGTGAGAGGTTCAGCTCCTTTAGGAGGTTTTCTTATCACAGTTTCATTCCCTCCAACTCATCCCAGTTCCTCCCAATTGCACTAACGTTTTATTTCCTTCCCCAGTCACAGAGAAGATGACATGAAGCCATATCCTGCACCCTGTGTACCAAACAGCTCCTAGGAAATCTCTCATCTCAGACATCTGAACGTTATCCTTGATATAGGAACAGACTTTTTTAATGTATAAAATCCTTCTCTATCTTAAAAATTTCGCACATTCAAGAACATCGTTTTTCCTTAGACACAAAATGTCTAATCAGAACCTCTAGGTTTAGTCCTTTGTTCTTCATGGCATCTTCTCTTTCTATGGTATATGATACACAGTGAATATATCATAGATTCAATGGTGGGCAATACAGGACAATGGGATTTACTGGAATGTAAACCACAGTATTTTGATAACTCAGAATACTGTTGCTCTTACAATAGTTGTATTAAAACAAAAGTTGAAGAGCAACCTTATACTTCCGTGTTCCACCTGCTTCCCCTTCTTCACCCCCAGATTTCACAACACAGGGGCCCAAGGGGGTCCCAAAGGGATCCTGTGATGGTTAACTTTATGTGTCAACTTGGCTGGGTCATGGTGCCCAAATATTTGATCCATCAAAATATCATTCTGGATGTTTCTGTGAGGGTGTTTTTAGATGAGATTAACATTAAATGGATGGATTTTGAGTAAAACATATCTTCCTCTAGCATATGGATGAGCTTCATCCAATCAGATGAGGGTCTTAAGAGAAAACACAATAAAATCCTCCCCAAAGTGAGAAAATTCTGTCCCCAGTCTTCAGACTCAAGACTGCAACATCATCTCCTCCCTGGTTCTCCAACCTGCTGGCCTGCCCTGCAAAACTTGGACTTGAAAGCTCCCATAATCTCATGAGCCAACTGCTTAAAATTCTATCTCTCTGTCTCTGTCTCTGTCTCTCTCTCTAAATATATATGTACACACACACACTTTGCATACACATATGTATTTTCACATACATATATGTAACATTATATATAAACATACATACACATACATATATATGTAAATGTGTATATACACACATGCATCAGGTAAAAACAATGACTCGAAATACCCTCTTTTTCCCAAATAGGAGATCCAAATAAAAAGTTTCAGTCAACTTGAAAATATAAACTTTTAGAAATGAAGATGAAAGAGTCAAATGTCTACTTACATTTTTTCATTAATTTATTTACACATGCATATTTAAAATACCTGAAAAACAGTACTTACATTAATACTATGAATGAAATAAATCTTAAAAATAAATAAGCATAGACTACTTGGAATTTACGAATCACTTTATCAATTTGCATTGTTTTCAGTTTAATTTGTTTGTTTGGAATTTTACAAAATCAAGAATTTTGTAAAGGTAAGCACATCAATAGCACTTACTTAACATTTCAGCTCAAGAATTATCCCCTTGAGACTTCTCCAAGAAAATGAATATTTTAAGAATCTTGTTTCTCAAGATTCTTCTCTAGTCCCCCTAATTTTAAGAAACACAACTTTTTGAATAATGAAAACAATCATTTAAAAAACTTGAGAATTCCTGATTTCTACTTATCCCATGAAAATGATTTTCAAAAAGAGAAACTTACAGATGCTGTAATAATTGTAGTTAAAAATACCTCTTCAGCTTTAGGGCATTCATAGTAATTTGAAGAGATTATTGACCACACTGATAAGGAACAGAAAGAACTCCTTTGGGAGAGTCAAATCAGGTTAGAATATGGGCAAAGTATCTAAAAACTGGCTGAAACTAATTTTTTGTTCTGCATTAAATAATTGAGAGATTTTTCTAAGTACCTGAAAACCTACATTTAGACTAATTCCTTCTTTTCTGAAGGTCACTTTTGGGGAAAATGCGTCACTTTATACTCAGGTATATACAAGAGTGACCAGATAATTTCCTGCCCAGAATATTGGTTGGTTGTGGGGAGAGGAACTGACCTGGGGGCCACTTTAGAACATCTTTCCCCCTTCCTCCCATCAACATTCTCAATCTGCTGAATCCGGTGTAATGCAAGAAATGCAGGAGTGAGTTGTTTTCAATTCTTTAAACATGACATACTTTCCTCAGAGCGGTGTTGCCCAATAGACATATAATGTGAGACACACACACACAATTGTAAGTTGTCAAGTAGCACTTGAAAAAGGTAAAAAGGAAACAGGTAAAATTAATTTTAATAATGTATTTATTGAGCACAAAATATTTTTACATGCAGTCAACATGAAAAGCATTCATGAGATATTTTCCATTCACTTTTTTCCTAATAAGTCTTAGAAATCTAGTGTGGATTTTATACTTAGAGCACAACTCATTTTGGACCCACTGTGTTGCAAAGCTCAATGGCATCTGTGGTTAGTTTCCATCATACTGGAGTGTGCAGCTTGGGATATAAGTATATATATACACATAAAAAACAAGAATAAGAATATACAATACATATACAGGTATATATATTTGTATATATTCTTATGTCTATTTTTATATATATTTTATGTATTCTCTATATATGAATATATATTTTATATATAAAATATATATTATATATAATAATATATTCTATATATATTCTTATATCTATTTCTATGTATATTTTATATGTATCTTCTTATATATATAATGTATAGAAATAGATATAAGAATATATATACTCTATTTCTATTTGTATCTATTTCTATATATATTATATATATATATAATTTTTTTTTTTTCCAGCATAGAGGAACCAATTCTAAAACTTGCTGAGTGATTAAGTACATATTTTTAAGGGATGAGTTGGGGAAGTGGGACATTTATTTATTTATTTCCAGGCAGTTCTGTTCCAAATACATGAGTGTCATTTCAGAAATAGACACTTCATCAGTTTGGATCCTACTCTTGCCATTTTCTCTGCCATTGAACTAGAGCAAGCTGGTCTCAGGTTCTCCTTCTCTGCAATTCAGATCATTCTTTTTCTGCTAAGGCCCTGGGCTTGAGGTCCAAGTGTTATGGAGAGCTCATTCTTTGAAATATGTTATTCTGCTGTCTCTTAAAGGCTTCAAGTCTTAAATTAAAAAAAAAAAAAATCAGGATGGAATTCAAGTTTCACTTATTAGACATTCAAGAGGAAATATTACTCTACTTGATGTTGACTATCTGAAACAATAATTAGTAATGATTAAAAAACTGTCATTTACAGACCTACTAGAGAATGGACTTATGGTTAAATGTGCCTTAAGTGAAGTCTTTTGTTCAAGAACCCAGAGCTGGTAAGACATAAATAAAAAATTAAACACAAGTTTTTCTCTTCTGGTTCAGGTTCCATAGTATGATCCCAGGGCTTATGATTTTGCACTGTTTAGAGAATTTCTTCCAAGTAGCATTACTGAACTTTTATGTATTGCAGAACATCTGGCCCTAAAGTGAAAATAACCATGTTTGAGTCCTGACCCTCCTTTTATCACTTACTCTATGGCTTTGGAAAAATCATATAGTTGATTTCTGCTTCCTCCTCTGAAAAATGGAATAATGAAGCCCCCCTCAAACGCAGATTCATGAAGCTTGGGCATCTAAGTATGCTAGAGCATTAATTAAAACCACAAACACTAGAAGTAACCTGTTTGTTGGTAGGGCAATAACCTAAATAAAATAAAAATGTGTCGCATGTTTCAACAAAGATATTAGATATACAGGCATTAAAAGTAAAATTTTCAAAGAATATTAAATGTCTAGATTCTGGATGCAATGTTAAGTAAAATTTTTTTAACTATAGAAAAAACAATATATACCATATGATCCTAATTTGGTAATTCACAGAGGCATGCATAAACACTTAGGAAAAAATAATCCTGCCAAGAATCACATTTATTGTGGTTATCTTTGGGTCATAAATTACAAGTGTTTTTTTCAACAGAGTGCACTTCTATATGTTGCAAAATTTCTATAATGATCACATGTTAATTTATCTTCTTTAATAAGAAAAAAAAATATTTTTAAGTGACATCTTTAGTTCCAGGAAAAGTTCACTTTTAATGAAGACCATTTGATTCATCAAATAAAGTTTTCTACCTCCTACACTTAATGAACTATTTTAAGTCTCCTCTTTCCTTAGACACCTACTGTTCCTATTAATTCTAATACACTATCAGCCCTCATTATAACACCCCTGAGGGACCGTAGGAATAAGTGCTTTTTCCAACAGGCACGAAGTGAAGTCACAGGGAAAGTAAGGAAAATTGGAGACTTTCTAGTTCCCTTATGACCTAAGTGTTTTTTTCCTAAGTAAGGCTTCTGTGAGTTACTGTGTATATTTCACAACAGTTGTAGATGAAGCAGTTGATCTTTTATGTAATAATGATTTCTTGCTTTAGTTAGAGATATAAGGAGGATTTAAATGTCTGGCAGAACCTAAAGGCTCTCTAAAGGGGAGTGAGCCCCAACTGTGTTTCTATAGAATTCCAGGAATGGTGAAAGGAATTCTGGAAGATGTGGATTTGGTTCTTTAGCTGCTAGTTGCTGAATATCCCAGAGACCCTAGTCTGTAGAAGGGCACTGGAATTTCACCTCTCAAAACTGTGCAGGTGAAATGGAACATCTGCTAACACTCTTGGTGTTAGGGAGGGAACCATAGCTATTAGAACCAAATGCTAGTTCCTGTCTTCTGTAAGACTATTGGCAAGCTCTTCCCCAAATTCTCCAATCAAAACTAATCTGACTTTGCTCAAATGTGAACACAGTGTGAAGGTCTCTTGATGCCTGTAGGGAGACCAAGGTGGAGAAGAAAAGGACAGTGAAATCAAGAACAAGGACAAGGTAGAACAACTGCTTGGAGTTTGAGATTCATCACAGCTTGATTGTTCTTTTTGTGTGACCTGTGTGAGTGTGTGTGTGTGTGTATGTGTATACATGTGTTTCAGTTTAAGTGAATAATTGAGTTGAAAAAAAATATATTCCTAAAAGTGATCCCCGCTGTGTTTCTCTAAGAATACTCAGTCAAGGAGGGTGTGTGATGTAGTGGGTGAACACTTCCTGTCAAGTCAGAATGACGGAGTTCAAGGTCTGCACCATGCACACAGGCTGAAGGACCTGTGTCAAGTTCCTTCAACTCTCCAAACCTTAGCTTCCTCTCCTGGGAAGAAGGGATAAGACCACCTTTCTCACAGTGTTGTGATGAGGATAAACTGAGTGGACACACTGAATAAACAATGGGTGATGATTATTGCACTCTAGTTAATAGATGACTCTTTTTCTACCTGATATAGCAAAAGATCACATTCTTTGAATGCAGACAAGAGTTTTAAAAGTGCTCCTGCATGTGTTTTCTCATTTACAGTCTTAAGTAGAATTGTTCATGGTGATAAAGTATGAAACTGTGGACTGGATCAGCTTTAAAATCTTATCTGAGAGTCCCAAGGGCTTGTCTCTCAGGTGTTCCCTAACTTTTCCTTGCCGGATTCAGAGTAGACCAAACAGCAAGTTCAGATCTGTACTTTCCCTACAACTTTTTTTTTTTTTTTTAAGGCACTTGGTCCCAACTGCAGATGCCTAGAGGAAGATTTACAAAGGAACTGAGAAATTTTGTGTCTTAGGAAAGTTTTTTTTTTTTTTTTGGAGGGGGTGCTACTTTACAGGCCAACATGAAATAAAAAAAGGTCCTTTTATGAAAGCTATCCATCAAATGTCAAGGATAATAATCAATTTTCTGTCACAATGAACTGATAAAAGCTTTCAGTGATAATGTCATGGGGGGAAAAATTTGTGTTGGAACTCGAAACGCAGAGCCCTGATATCAAACGAATTCATAAAAGCTCAATGCCGCTGTAGCCCTCGGAGGCATGACAAAATACAATTTCTCACCCACAGGATATGGAATAATTCCCCTTTTTTATTTTTACACTGAGAGGAGCAAAAGGAAATCTGAATTTCAAAAAAAAAAATATTACACAGTCCTGCTTTTGCAGGGGAACATTAGTGATCATTTTGGCCGCTGATATCAGAAACCGTTCTGGTGATTTATCTCACATCATGCAAATGGCCGCATAATGTCTGCTCGTCTTGGAATGTAAAATCAAATCAGCATTCTAATACTACAAGCCGGTGATGAGCTTGAGAATAAATATTCAGGAGCGCATAAAAAAAATCAAGGCAATCAAGAGGAGCCAGCGCCCTCGCTCGGACTATAAATCTTTGTCTATTTCAATCGTAGGGCTGGCCGAATCAGTGTAAAATTCCAGTGGGGATGTCATCAATTTCTGTTAACCTCTCTATTCCTCTTTGTGCTGGCTCTGGGGTGATGGATTGGTTTTGTCACTTCTGCTCCGTTCACAGTATGTTAACATGGAAGGGTGCAGGCAGGTTATGAGGAAAGGTTATTGCTGTCCCAGCCTTGACCCTCCCTTCCTCTCTTCTGTAGGATCACAGGGTCCTTTCACATGGGGTCTCCTTTCGGTTCCTGGATGCTCAGCTCAAAGACGACATGTTGGCTGGTCCAGTGCTGAATCACACTAACCCTAATCATAACCCTAACCCTAAACCTTTTGAAGCGAAAATAGGCCTATTGATTCAGCTTCCAAAGGATCAGCTGGCAGTGTATTAAGATAAGGGAAGGAAAATGTTAGGAAACTGGACTCCAAACACAACTCAGGCTCTGAGTTACTACATGGCCTCAGATATAGCTGCGTCTCTCTTGGTGTCACTTTCCGAATTGTAACTGGCTTTTTCCAGCCAGAACACCAGTAGTTAACTGTATATTCTCACAGCATGCATAGGCTGTGACTTCAAGGTTGCAGGACAAAGTATGCTGTTTATTAACACATAGCTTATAACTGTGCTGTCCAGTATGGTAGTCCCTGGTCACATGTGGCTATTTCAATTTTAAAGTCATTAAAGTGAAATCAAATTTAAAATTCAGTTCTTCTTTACACTAGCCACATTGCAAAGTGCTTAATAGTTATCTGTGACTTATAGATACTCTATTGGACAACACAGACATTCAACATTTCCATCATCATAGAAAATTCTATGGACAGAGCTGGCTTAGATTGAATTTATCTATACAGGTCTATGCCTTTCAAAGTATTCGCCAAGGGAAGTCAGATACTTATTTCAATAAGGTTACCATTGTTGAAACATTGGAGCTTAGTTATACAGCTATTAATCAAAGATGAGGCATGTTCATAAGGTAATGGCTTGCTTGGAAATTGACTCTAAAGGAATTCCAAAGACGTTTCAAGCTTGTTTTGAGTGATGGCAAAGTTATTGAAATAACTATGATAGAAAGAGCTTGTGGGCATTTGTTTCAGAGGGATCTGAATTCCAGACACAAATCTAACACGTCCTAGTGCCAAGACCTTGGGAAGTTCATTGAAAGCCCTGAGCCTCAGTTTCCTCATGAGTGATATAAGAAATAATAATATCTTATCCATAAGTTTTTTTGTGAAGTTTAAATGAAATAACATTGCAAAGAAGTCTAGGATGGTGCATTGAACAGAGCAGGAACTTAAAACACTTTTGCTCACATGATATGAAAAATTTTGTACACCCCATCTTTAAAAAGTATTATGAAACCGTGCATTACAAGGGTAGATGCAATGGTAATTTTTAACTACTAGAACATAGAGACAAGCACCAAGTATCATCTTGGGGTAGTGGTTGTGATTTCTTTATTTTGAAGTGGGCTCTGGCAGATGGGTCATCTCCTGGTTCACCTTCCATCCCATCTCCTGAAGCCCAAGCCTTCCTGGACTGCCAGGATTGCCAGTTGCAAGCCTAGATCTCCATGAAATGGTGGATCAGCCACAGGTTCAGCAGGACATGCATGGGAGTCAGTCCCAGGGTGCTGTCAGTGGAGTGGCAGTCCCCAAGCCTGGGATCTCATGTGGACGCATTGGTCAGATTGTCCATGTCCCCAACTCCCAATAACCTTTATTGCCAAGGAGAACTGGAGCCCTACATGCAACATGTGTGCTTCTGAGCAAAGCCCTTCTCCTTCT
Organism: Eubalaena glacialis; assembly: GCF_028564815.1. Taxonomy (NCBI): domain Eukaryota; kingdom Metazoa; phylum Chordata; class Mammalia; order Artiodactyla; family Balaenidae; genus Eubalaena; species Eubalaena glacialis. Next base: position 189,200,831 of record NC_083717.1, on the reverse strand, counting down.
CAAAGGTCTTGATTCTCCACTCTAGTCTCTGCACTTGGAGACTGTTCAGTGGCTCAATATCCACCCCTTGTCTCCACCCCCAGAGTTAGTATGGACACTCCAGTATGGCTGAAGTAGGACATCCTGGCAAAGATTGAAGCCTAGAGACCGCTTTTGTTTCATGGAGTCAGAACATTTCCACCTCTGGGTAACATGCTCAAGCTGTTTGTATCCTGAGCCACAGATCTTTGCCTTGTGTATGGTGAGTGCACTGTAAATGTAAATATCTGATATACATTAAATAAAGGTGAATGAATCTTATGTGATAACATTATTATACAACATGTTAAGATATTACCAATGTCCAGAAGACTAGTTTGTTTGACAAAATAGTAGCATTATTCAATAACTATATTTGACTCATCAATTAATTAACAAATTTGTTAACTTACTGGTTGCCCTATTACCTTGTTCTAACATGTAAGGCTAGTAGTGAAATATATGGAGTAAACAGGATTAAAAGAAAGTAAGTGAAACAGAAGGAAGGGAAAATAACGTTGTTGTCAATGCACATTAGGTATCTTAACGCCCAATAGCTAAGGTAAAAAATGTCTCCATAACAGCAACGTTGCAATGAAGTTCTACCACAGGTCAATAATTTTCCTATATTATTTCTAAAGCTCACAACCTACTTGTTTTTTAAGCCAACCAATGCTCAAAGAGGTTACTATAGTTAATTTTATGTGTCAACTTGACTGTGCTAAAGGATGCCCAGACATCTGGTAAAACAGTTTCTGGGTGTGTCTGTGAGGGTGTTTCTGGAAGAGATTATCATTTGAACCAGTAGAAAGAGTAAAGAAGATTGCCCTCCCCAATGGCAGTGGGAATCATGCAATTCCTTGAGAGTCAAAATAGAACAAAAAGGTGAAGAAATGGCAAATTTGCTCTCTCTGAGGTGGGGCATCCATGTTCTCTTACCTTCATAAGTTGACACTCTTGATACTTGGGCATTGCTCTCAGAATGACTTGCATCACCTGTTTTCCTTGGTTTCTAGTTTCAGATGGTAGATCATGGGGCTTCTCAGCTTCCATAATTACATAAACTAATTCTTTATAATATATATTGTTTTACATGTATATATATGTATATGTATAAGTATATATCCTCTTATATACCCTATTATATATTTTATCACATATATAAAACATGTATGTTATATATGCATCGTTTATTATATACATATATTATTGTTGATGTATTATAATATATTATAATATAACAATATATTTATATATTACTATATTATTACTATATTATATACATATAATATATATTATTAACATAATATATATAATATACAGTATATGTCCTGTTGGTTCTGTCTCTGTGGAGAACACTTACTAATACAGAGGTTAAAATGCTTGCTTAATGTCACTCAATAAAGATTCTGTTTACTAATTCAGGCCTCTTTTTCTACCATATGAAGTTAATATTACAAAATCCAGTTTGGTGAACATCAAAATCTAGGAAAATGTACAATTATCCAAGTCTGTCGATTTCCATGATTTGGACAAACTACTGTATTTGGAAATGGATGTAAGTACATCAAATAAAGGTCTGTAACATATAATCTATAGTCTGGTGCCCCAAACAATGTGACAAGATGTTGGTCTGTCCTGAAGAAATTAATGACTACAGTTTAGTAGCAACACTTCCTAGGGAAGCAGAACAGTGTGTGAGTACAGCACAAAATCACTGAAGTAAGACTATGCACAGTGGACTTCTTGCTTTTCCAATGACCAGCTCCAGCGCTATGAGCAAGTTATTCACCCTCAAAGTCTTTGGTTTCCTCATCTGTAAAATGGGGATGCTGGTACCTACCTCACAGGGCTGTTGTGAGAGTTAAATCTGATAAACTATGTAAAGCATGTAACACAGTGCTTAATAGGGCTCAATAAATGACACCTATTAATATTTTCATAGTAACGATGCTTTTTCATGGGTCTGGAGTGCACAAAACTTGTCCACATGCATGATTTCACTTGGTCCTTGCCTGCTCGAGTCAGTAGTGGCACTGAGATTACAACATCCATTTTATTGATGGGGAGACTGTGTTTCAGGAGGCTGCACAGTCCATTTGATTTCAAGTCTGCAGTGTCTAGAAATAAAGTTGGTCTAGACAAATAACCCTCAAAGGAAAGATTTGACACATAAACTGAAGTAAGAGATTAACATTGCTCTGAGACCAAATTAATAAGAAAATAGTCTGGTCAAAACTCCCCTTTGAGCTATGTGTATACATGTGATTGGATAACTGCATTTAGGGATGTAGAATAAGTTGACCTCAAGGTGGTGGTGGTGGGAGGGGATGGGAAAAATCCAGTAACAGGATAAAGGCAAGTGAAGGATGTATCTTTCTGAGTGTCATTTGTCCACTAGATTGCAAATTCCATGAGCACAGAGATCCACCTGTTCTGTTTCTATCTCAAAAATACCCAGAGGGATGTCTGGTATATCATGAGCTTTCATGATTAGTGGAGAGAAGACTAAGTGAAAGATTGAATGGAGAAGTGAATGAATGAAACCACAAGGGAAATCACATCCTGACTGGTTAGTAGTTAGTAGTTAGTATTTATGGATAGAATCATGTGGAGAACTCTTTGAAAGGTAAGATGCCTGGACCTCATCCCAGACCAAGAGAATCAGAATCTCTGGCTATGGGTCTTGAGCAAGAGTATTTTTACTAGTACTCAGGGTGAGACTAATTTTCAGCTAGGAGTGAGAACCACTGATCTAGTCCTATCCATTAATTTAACAGATGGAAAAACTGAGGATCCACCAGCAGAAAGGACTTGCCCAAGAATTTGAGGCAAATCAATAGTACTTCTAAAGCTAGGGGCTTTTGGCGTGAATCTGTGTGTATGAGTGTGTGTGTATGTGTGTGTGTGTGTAAATGCATACAGTGATTTCTCATGCTGTAGTATCCTTACACATGCATGTGAATCTTCTGCTCCCTGACAGTCTTCCTCCATTGATCCTTTTGCTGTATGTCTCTTTCCCTTGTAACCTTTTTTTCTAGGGTTTTCCCCCCTTTAGAAGCTTCCAGTGATCTCTTTCATCCACAGACTGGGTGACATTCCTCTACTCTGTGCTCCTAAATTCCTCTGGGTTTTCCAAAGTGAATGGGTTACAATGTATTTTTCTTATGAATCCCTACACTTGTATCCCCCATCATATGGTGAACTCAAGGGCAGAAAGGATGTCTACTTTATCTACTTGTCTCCAGAGCTTGACAAATGGGCTCAATTAACAGATAATGAATTAATGTGGGCCAGTTGCTTTACATACATAAAAGTGATTTGTATATACATATACATATCTGTGTGCATGTATATCATTTGTGTAGGACTCATTTAAAACTTTATCATTTGAATGTATGTATGATTAAATGTAAATGAGATAATTTAATTTAATTTGACAGAATTTATTGAGCACCTATTATATCCAAAGGTCTTTGTAAAAACAAGAGATTAATGAGAAGTAGGACACAGTCTCTGACCTCACTGTAGCTCACAGGCTACTTGGTCAGACTTACTAATTATAACACAGTTAATTTTTCAGTGTGTTAGACCAACAAGCAAAACAGGGAGCAAAAACAATCTGATAGCATGTGGTATATGAAACATTAATCAACTGGTTCTTAACCTTCCTTTGGAGAGCCTCTTTGAGAATTTGATTAAAACTGCTATGGAGCCTCTTGCCAGAAATGTGCACAAGGCAGATCCACTGAGGATTGCCCACGGACCTGTTGGCCACCCGCTGATGCAGGATAAGATTCTTGGCCCTGGTCACTACCTCAATGGGGTTCAATGCCACCCCACCCTTGAGGTTTATGTGCTATGTATTAAGCCAGGGGATTTCCCTTTCAATAAAATTTAGCAACCCAGACACTAAACATGTTTCTAGACTCCTTACATCCGTCTCACAAGGTCTGAGAAGACCAGGAAGAAGTTTCATTTACTTCAGAGACACCAGGATATACACAACCAAGTGAGTTTGCTGTTGATGTGGTTTTGGCTTGACACATGATCTGGAGAAGAAAACCGTAGAGCGTTGTTGGCCAGATCAGAGCTCAGCCACTATACTGACCATTGAAAGCAACTCATTCCCATTCTTCATGCAATGTAGTATCACTTCCTAATTTGGATTCTACATGTAAATGGATACCTCAGTAAGCTGAACATGGACTCCATTTCTCCTGTGACATCACTCATCATCCCCTTGGCTGAAGCAACTTAAGGGACATTTCTCACTTTGCACTCTGAAAAATTATTGAGGACCAAAATAGCTTTGCTCATGTGGGTTATATCAGTATTTACCAAATGAGAAATTAAATGTTTAGAATATATAATTATTAATTTATTTAAAAATAAAAATAACAAATTCATTACCTGATAATGGAAAGAAAATGTTTGTAATAAAAAATAATGAGCCCACCCCCCAAAATAAGACACTGAGAAGAGTGACATTATTTTACATTTTTGTAAATCTCTTTAATGTCTGACTTAATAAAAGACAGCTGGACTCCCATGTCTACTTCTGCATTCAATATGTTGTGATATGTTGTTTTGATTGAAGTATATGAAGAAAATCCAGCCTCACATATTTGTGTCATTGGAAAAAGAAGGGGGTATTTCATAGCTCTTCAGATAATTTGGGATATTCTTCTTTGATACTATGCCAAAACTTGACAAGGGGTAGTTTCTTAAAGGTTTGTTGTAATATGGAATCTGAAACCATATCAATGAGCTTTTCATGCCCTGTTATACTGAAATCTATCAGTCTGTCTTGAACTTTAAATGTAGTTAGTGATAGACTCATGCATGACTTTGTAAAATGGCTCACTGAGTTATGCAAATCTCCCAAATGCTGATATATTTCTTTATGTGTTATTACCCCCCAAAATCACCTTCATTAATATTACTACTGATCTCATCAGAAAAGTCTTTAATATTGGAAAGGAGTCAGGATCACGATAGCAGATACAAGTTTTACAAAGTTCTAATTTTAACTTGAAAGCTCTAATTTTATTATTGGCAACAAACACTATCTGTTGTATTTGTTCAAGTGAAAACTTCAAGCTCACTCTGTTCATTTTCAAAAACAGAATCTGCCAAACCCCAAGATCTGAATAATCATAGTTTGTCTGTAAGTTGTTGCTTCAAATGAAAATGGTATTCTATGAAGAAAGCACTAGTTTAGATCACAACTCAAATAATCACACAAGTGCCTTTCCTTGAGACTACCATCCAATCTCAGTATGTAGCAGAAGTGCTGTACACACACTTCCCATTTTGTCAGTCAGAATATTATAGAGACTTTGAGCTAGGTAGAATAATGGTCCCTCAAAATGTTCATGTGCCAATCCCCACAAGCTGTGAACGTCACCCTACAAGACAAAAGGAACTTTGCAGATGTGATAAAGTTAAGGATCTTGAGATGAGATTTTCCTGGTTTTTCTGGGAGGGCCCAGTCTAAACACATTGGTTTTGTGAGTGGAGACTTTTTTTTGGCTGTATTTAGAGGGGGAGATGTGACTATGGTAGAAAGACAGGGAGAGACACAAGGTGGCTGACCTTGAACTTAGAAGAAGGAGGCCATGAGCCAAGGAATGCAGGTAGCCTGTAAAGCTGGAAAAAGCCAGGAAATGGATCCTCCCCTAGTGTTGCCAGGCATGGATGCACCCCTGCTGACACCTTGATTAAAATCACATGGTAAGGCCCATGTCAGATTTCTGACCTATAGAATTATAAGATAAATTTGTACTGTTTTAAAGTACTGTGATAATGTGTACAGCAGTGGTACAAAATTAAGAGACACTTGAACTCCCAGGTCAAGACATAATAGCATGAATCATTTTTACAGTTTCATGATGGACATTCTTAAATAAACCTGGAAGGGAAGGTGATGACTACCACTATTATTCAGTGCCACTGCCTTCACTAGTGCTAAGATGCCAGTAGTTTTGCCCACCTTGCTTTGCATCATCAATGCAAAGGCCAATACAGTGAAAAAAGCAAAGGGCATCTTGGTGTTATTAAAAAATATATCTTGACATCACAGACCCACTGAAAGAGTCTCAAGGTCTACCAGGATCTACGGACTACATGTTAGAATCACTGAATTTAGTTGTACAATGATTCTTTGAAGCATCCTGTAAATTTTTATCGTGTCCCCTCCCATGTTCAATTTATAAACTATCCCAAGAATTGAATTAGACAGTGATGGGTTTCAACAAGCTAAGGTGAGGTGGATGTTTGGGCATCTTGAATCTCACTCTTTGAGAATTCCATCCATAGTATTCAGATAAGTGCAAAGACATTGCTGGGACATTCTCAGTGCAACGTTGGATTTTAACACATCAATAACCTTCTGTAAGTTTTCAGTGATTTAATTTTGGTTTCTCTGTATCTATTATGCCCCAGCATTTATTGATTTAGGGAAAATGAAGACATAAATACACACATCCTTCCATTTTGATGCATATTTCCATCCATTTCAATCAAGTTAGTCACTTGCTTTCTTTCTCAGAGAATAAAATCGATAAAATTGATGAAGCTTTCCCATGTGGGCAAACTTCTTTGGGGAGTAAATTGCAACCATTTGAACTGGAACACTTGGAACTAAAAATGTATGCTGTGGGCTTTCAGAACCTGAAGGTGTGCATTTAAAATGTTTTTAAGTTCTCTCATTAAGAGACATGTTCTTTTTGATTGATTGGTTTTCAAAAAAAAAAAAAAATCTGCAAGGGAACAAATTCAGTAATAGTTGAAAGTTAAAAGCCACAGAAATGTTTCGGTGGAAGAAACCAAAACTCTCTCTGTGATGAGAGCCAGGTGGGCATGTGACATCATGCCAACCCAACTGTGTAGCATTAAACCAGACAGAACAAATAGATCCTTTATTTCTGATTTCCAAAGCAAGGTCAGTATGATTTAGGTGAAGAAAAACAAAAGCATTTAGTTTGAGAGTCACTTAGACAATTATGACTTTTGTTCACATAACAAATCTCTCTAAATTGTGGCTCTACTCCATGCATGTGATATAGAACAATTTTATTAGCAACCCCAAAGTCTTCTAAAGAGGACAGGTTATGGAAATTGTTCAGCTCTTTGCTTCCTAAGGATCTCAAGAAGTTGTGGGTATAGCAATATCAAGACAGAGGTAGAGGAAAAGCTGAATATCACTTCACAATGGAGGTGGGTCAATTGGGGATTCTCAAGGAGAAGATTCAAGTGGAAGGAGACAGGAACCATCAAAGCTGAGTAATGAGGGAAGGGTAGGAGAAATAACTCTTTTGATGATACCAAAGAGGGGATTTCACCAAATGGACATGCTGGCTGGGATTTCTTTAAGTTTATTGTTGAGTATGAAAGCTTCAGCAAAATCTACCGTTCTCATTAATGGCTTTGGTGCAAATAGACTCATTCTGGGGAACACGAGTGAGTTTTTGAGTTATGCTTCAAAATTGTCACACACAACTAGGGACAGCTGAGATCTGAATACCATGTGAAAGGCAGCTGAAAGCAACTTATGTGAAAATACCTGTTGAGTCAGGAGCATTGTATACATTTTTGAATTGGAATCAATAATGTGCATTTGAACACAAGGCAGTGATTTCATTTCTCATGACTAGCGACAAAGGTTGGGACCAGAAATAGCTTGATTCTGCGCCCTGATGTGGACAGAGCCAAAAAACAGACCTGCCCAGCAAGTCAGAGTTCCATCATGCTTGAATCTCTGACCCTACCAGCAGGGAAAAGTGGGAGAGAAAACCCCTTTCTTTCCATTCTCCTGGTGTATAAGTAAAACCACATGAATAATGATTCCATTTCTTGAGTGTTTATTACCCATCAGGCCCTATTCCAGACACATAACAATCCTTGTCTCATAGCAATTCTGAGATTAAGTAGTTTGCTGAAGATCTCAAGACCAGTAATTGCTTCTAGCAAATGTTTCTCCTACAAATTCTTGACATGTGACAGTGTCACTAAATCCATCCTGTTTGGGAGAACCAAAGTACAGCACAGGGGGTAGAAGGGCCTCTTCAGACCACCTGGCCCACCAGCCCTCTCCCGACATGGCAAGTCCTACCTTTCCCTCAATACCTTCATTCCTATGGATCCATCCATTCTCTGCACGAACAGTGGGGCATAGTGTACTGGGAACAGTATTATGAAAGAGCTCATAATTTAGAATTTGGATATTTGAGTTCAAGTCCTGATTTTAATAAAGTAGTGGGCTGTTTCTAAGTGGCTGAGACTTTCTGGCTGTTCACCAACCCCCTTTTCTCTTTTTCCAGACAGACAATTTTACTACATCCTCCAACTTACCTTGTCATTAGGGGTAGGGTGGCCATGGCACTGAATTTCAGCCAACGGGATGTGAGCCGAAGTGAAGGGTACCACTTCCAGGACTTGTCCTTGAACAGCTCCCATGCAATGGCTTTGCTCCAGAGTAATCTTGGGAGCCACATGTTAAACCCTGCACTGCTTCTATCACCCTGGATCTGCGAAAGACCGCATGGAGCGGTTTCTCCCCTCATCTTTGCCCCACTGCTGGTTGACTTTATTGAAGGAGAAAGAATTTACCGTAGGTGAAGTCGCTGAAATTTGACAGGTATATTGATTATAGTAATTAGCTTTATCTTAATAAAATTTAGGGTATGTGTTTGAATATTATATACTACCACCATTCTTGATAATAGCTATTATTAATGTCCACTTATTGTGAGCTGGGAATTGTGCTAAGGGCTGAATATGCATTATCTCATTGAAGTTCCACCAAAGCACTACAGGGTGGATGATATCATCCTCATTCTACAAATGCAGAAACCAAGTCTCACAAAGTTAAAGTGAACCCCTGGATGACTCAGCTGCTGCACGGTGGTCATTGGGTTTGGAGTCCATCCTCAGTTATTCTGTAATGCTGCCCTGCCTTCCTCTTAGAAACCTCTTTTCTCCTTCCTTTGCATCTGAGTGGAGTCTGCGAGTGGTTTGATACCACTCAACAATATATATTAATTGAATTGTCAGCAAACATTTATTTATTCTTTCAGACTGCTAGTGGTCACTCCATGTCAAGCTCTGTCCTGACCCGTTAGGAACAGGTGAAGGATCAGTCGTGGTGTGGGCTCTCACAATATGTAGAGGGTGCCATCTATCTCCCAAGACCAGGGAGAAAAATGGATGCTAAAGTGTCCTTCCTACCATGCAGGGTATGGCCATACTGTGTTGAAGATGTTGCTCTGCCTCTGATCTACACAGGTTTTCTTCTGAGTGATGGTTCCTTAGTACCAGCAGCAGACACCATTAGGCTAGGTTAAGTAAAAGGAAGTGTATACTTTGTGGGGGGCTGGAGGATAGAAACATGCAGGGGCCAGGGGGATCCCAAGGGAAGGGCACCCCATCTCTTGAGTACTTATTTCACTTTTCTCAGGCCCCCTCTTTATTTCCTTACCTTAAGAGCCTCCTATGCCCGACCCCATAGTATTAGGGAAGACATCTCTGAGGCCTCAGCCCTTGTGGTGACTCTTGAAGCAGGATTTGGGCTGGTAAACATGAAGGGAAAGAACAAGGGTAAAGTAGTTATGGAAATTTGGGGTTGGTTTTGGGAACAACAGGATTTCCCGATTTAGCTCTTCTGTAGAATATAATTTTTTAATTTAATTTTTTATTTTATATTGGAGTATAATTGATTTACAATGTTGTGTTAGTTTCAGGTGCACAGCAAATTGATTCAATTATACATATATATACATCCATTCTTTTGCCATGTAGGTTATTACAGAATATTGAGTAGAGTTCCCTGTGCTATACAGTAGGTCCTTGTTGATTACCTATTTTATATATGGTAGTGTGTATATGTTAACCGACCCATAGGTTTGTATTGATCCAGAATACATGGTGTGGCTATCCCAGTGGTTAAATATGTATAAATACAAGGACACTTAGTCTGGGCTTTAATTTTAATGCAGTGTTAAAGACTTATTTTTAAAGTGCTCAGTTGAATATTTGATATACACAGAAATTCTCCAAGCCAGTCTGTGCATTGAATTCAGGTGCCCTCCCTCACTCTGTGTGTATGGCAGCCACTAAAACAGAGCTGTGGGCACCCCAGCCGCATAGGAGGCCTGGAGATGTGTATACAGGACTCTCACCTTTGTCTTGACTCCTCATTTCTTTCCATTTGTCCATTCCTTGGGTTTATCTCTTAGGCTTGACTGTAGAATTCACCTTCCCTACCTTGACCGTTGTCACTGTCTAAAGGTTCTTTCTGCTATTCCTGACTTTCCCCAGCCTCTTCCCCATTCCTGACCACCTCTGGATAACACTACTACCAGCTATGGCCTCTGGGACCCAGTCTTCATCCCAACCCAGGTGGCTGCTTCATAACCCAGGAGACTGGGTCACAGGGGAAGAGAATAAGGTAAGGTCACGAGGAGCAGACCTTTGGTCCAGCATGGCCAGCGATCACCGGGCCCATCTTGTTCACCACTGTGTCCCACTATTTCTACAACAATGCTTAGCACACCACAGCGCTGAATGCTGAATAAATCAATAGAAGAAAGTGCAAGGGACTGGAGTGTGCTTATGAGGAGGAACTGAAACAAAAGAAAAGCTCATGAGCAGTCTCTCAGTACAGTCCTGAGGTTGACAACTTGGTAACAGCGTGAAAACAAAGTAAGCCAAAGAAATACCTCCCCTGAGACGCTTCATTACTTTCCCCATCTAGGTGTGAATGCCATTAAGGCAAATTATTGCCTCTCAAATATTTTTAGCTCGATGCCCATTTCCATCTGCGTTTGCCTTAGAGGTACATGTTTTCAACTAAGTAATAGGACATACAAATTAAATGCAATTTCAAATTTAAACCTGTACAAGTGTCACTTACCAAGTCCCCCCGATAGTCCCAGGGGGCTGCCCATAGCATTGTTGGAAAGTATATTATTGTACTTGGTTCCCATTATTTAGTCCAAGAGATTCTTATTAAAATAAAAGCCAGTAATAAAGTTAATATTTTATATACTGCACAACCACGGTGAATGTTTGGGCCCTCATAAATAGATTTATTTCTGCTATCTTTGTTCTCATTTATGTTATGTTTAATTTTATTGTGTGCATACTGACATACACATATAAACACCCTCCTACGACATTTCAAGATTAAAGGTAGTATGTACCATAAGCATTTAAAAATTAAAAATGGTTATAAGAAAAGGCTGGCATATTCAGGAGTCCAGAATTCTGGATGGATGCTGAGCTCCCAAGAACCTGGTACTATGGTCTTAAACTGGATCTAGGCATCAGCCTGGGTAATAAACTGAGACCAATAAATAAACCAATGGATCTTCATGGGTTGACACTGCTCCTTGAGACTATTTTCCCTTGTCTGGCTTTTCTCCCAATCCGGCCACCTGATAGCAGGGCGGGCCCCTCAGCCTCTGGTTCTGGTTACCTCCTGTTTCCCTTAGCACAACCAAGATTGACCTGACTTGGTTACTAGACCACGAGCTCCTTCATGGGAGGGACAGTGCTGACTCCCGTCTATTTTCCAACAGTAATGCAGTGGGTGCAGAGTAGGCACTCAGTTAAAGAGGCATTGTTGAAATCCGTTTGGATATAAGAACTCTCTGGCTAACGAGGACCCTGGCTTTTGCAATCAACCGATTCTTGCATTTCCCTCCTTTCTCCCCCATCACACAACTGCTCAGCCCACAGCCCTTGGGCACACTTCTGGCATTATCTGTGCTTGCTCTTGGATATCTACTTCTGTTCCTCTACTAAGTGCACCTCATTTAATTTTATTTTTTTTTAAAATAAACATTGCAAGAAGACTTTGGCCCTGTAAAAAGTGGAGGTTTGAGTGACTCACCAACACAATCGATTACTTTAGACAAATCACATAACATTCAGACTATTTTCTCATCTGGAAAATGAAGGGACTACATTAAGTAACAGAACTCATCTCTTTCATGTCCTTCATGCTTTATGCCTGATTCTGCAAAGATCAGGGGCTGGATAGTAGTAAAGAAAACAAAATTAAAATAGCAAAATTTATGGACTTTCTATCTGACCACTATGGTTGTACAGTCGAATACTGCCGTACCATATTTGGATGGAGAGCTTTAAGTTCATAAAATTATTTCCTTGAAAAGGACCTGTTTTTCCAGCTGGAGAAGGCATGTGGCAGTCTTGGAAAGCAAAGCACTCATTCACTGAACCACTGAGGAGGCTCAGAAAATGTTTAGAAGGAGATTGGAAAGCTACTGGGTTCTGGGTTTACCAGGCATGGTGGCAAGAGCAGAATGAGAAAAACAAAACTAAACTAAACAAAACAACAACCCATTCATTCATTCATCCATTCATTACAAAATGCTGGTTGGAAATTTGCTATATGCTGTGGATGCTTGTGTCATCAAGCTCAGCTCAGAATATTTAGAAAATAAAGCAGAAAAAATATGAAGTGGAAGGCTACCGCCAGCTACTGGAAGGTATATATGTGGGAGAGGGGGTGGGTGTTATGTAAACTTTTTCTCTCTATGCATACAACTTTTCATGTGCTTTCAAAGATGGTGGGCACATAATTAGGCATTTTGCTCTTCTCATTTTTCATTAATAACGTAAGCTTTTCCATGTTGCAGCATAGCTTTCACAATTATCATTTCATTATACCAGAATTTAATTATTCTTTGCTCTGTGATTGGTTGTTTGGGTGTTCCTTATTCTCCTTGTTTTATTACTAATAATCCTTCCATGAAAATCTTTGTGAACCTAACTTTTTTTTGTTTTTAGTTTATTTCCTTTGAACAGGCCTTCCAAAATATTGAAGTATTGGAGCCATTTTTTTCTATTTAACTACGTATCAATTTTAGGAAACCTTGGTTAACTCTTCCCCATACAAGACAAAAACAGTCACCTTAGCTTTCTCAACTCTTTTCTTTCTTCTATATATTTTTGTTAGGTACCTTGTAATTTGTCAAGTGTTGGGTGATACCGCTCTGCCATCATGACTCTTTCAGCTGTATGGTCAGAATTCTTTATTTAAATGGACTCAGTGTTCACTTCCAGTTGCTTTATTTGTTTCCCCCTTCCTGAATATATTTTTTTGATTCTTTTTTTGCCTCCATGGGTTTCATCATTGAGTTTCTCAAAGGCGCTCTCTAATTCTATCTTCCCTCAAGTTTTCCCTGTTTGAGAATGTTTCATATATTTAATGCTACGCATATAGCTGTGGCTGAGAGTAACTAACATGCATTGTTACAGGATTCTAATTAACAAATTACATTAATAAGAGATAATGAAGAACATGTTGATCAGGCACGGCATCGTGCTTAAGATCTCAGACTTTGGAGGCAAGGACATTTTCCTTGAATCCTGGCTGTGCCACTTAACTGGCTCTGTGAACCTGGGTAAATAATCTAACAACCCTAGGCCTTAAGGTTCTCATCTGGAAAATGGGGTTGATCATAAGGTGACTGTGGCGATTCGATGAGATAATACATATAAGGCATTTAGTGTTTGGCACGTAATGAGCAGTTAATAATAATGGTAATATCATTTTCAAATAAGTTTTCTTTTAAAAGTTATCTAGTATTAGTAGTTTGTATTATTACTGTCATTCAAGTATCATTTTTTATGTGCTATTTCTTTATTAAAATGTTAAAAGGTAATAATGCATGGATCAAACGACATGACGGCAGGGTTGATGCAGCCTGGGGGATGCCAGTTTGCAACCTCTGAGCTTTAAGAAAACAGAATCCAAAAAGTCTTACTGGTGATTGTGTGTTCCTCACCATGCTGTGTCCCTCCCCTGAGGCGGGGAGCACAGGTCCCTGGACCTACTGAGGGAGGTGAAAGGAAAGAGGAAGATTTCCTGACAACAATTATTCATGTCTCTCTCAGCACTGTGGCACTTAAGGTTGGAACTTGGAAAGGACAAAGGTTTAGAGCTGAGGTTTTCACACAAAACAAAAGCAAACACCAATCCAAAAGATAAACACTTCCTGAAGAATATTTTTGCACCAGTCCTTGCACAAAATGCTACACCAAACTCATTAAGCTTTGAGGGACGCTTGGAAGTAAATGGAAACAAGCTTGAAAAGCTCTTATATGCTACCTTCTGGAATAAGTGTGAAATGGTCCATTTCCATAATGGAGCAGGTAGAATTCTATTAATTTAGATTTTACTAAAGCATCACACTTAACATACTGACCTCTGTGAAAAGGAAACCTGGGTGAAGCTAGTACCACCCCAGGGAGTACACAGGGGTCAGTGTGTGAGCTGGGAGAGATAGCAGAGAGCATGCCTCATCAGGAGAGTGAGGGAAGGATCTGGGTTTCTAAGGTTTCAAAATCATAAGCTTGAGCCCAGTCCTAAAGAAGACCACAGGAAAGAGACTCAAAGAAAGTACATCTCCTAGAAGCTGTAAGTGATCTTCTTGACCTTGAAATCAGGTCCTCAGTCCCAAGATGAGTTGAGAGTCTGCTGGACGAAGAAGTTGTGTTTTCATATGTGTTTGTCCTCTCCATTTGAAAGGGCTAAGGATTAGGATGTGAGCACCCAGAAAACAGGGATCATCTCGCTGAGCTCTCAACTTCCAAAGAACAAGTTGTATGCCACCAGGAGGAGGGCCAACATGGGGGATGTGTGGTAGGGCAGTACTGGTGGTAAAGATTCACATAATATCCAAGAAATTCTGGAACCACATTTCTTAACCTGATATACACAGCTGGCTGGGGCCTTGACAGTATCAATGGGATCCAGCTCCAAACACAAAGCTTCAGCCACATCCCAAGTCACTTCATATGTTTGGCTGGTGTCCTGCGAGGGACTCTCTTCCACTTATGCCTTGAGAAATGGCAATGCTGACCTCTGCATCCTGTTGGACAATCTTGGAGGCCTGGCTGATTGAGGCAAGGAGAGATGAGAGGCACAATCTCACCTTTCCACACTACAAATATACCAGGTACTCCATCCAAAGTTAGAAATGTGCTTGACATGGAGAAGTATGGCAAGAGTTTTCTAGATACAGAGAGGCCAATTGAAGATCTAGCCGGGATACTGTAGGTTGGTTTAAATTGTTAATATATGAGTATGCTTTCATGATGTGCTCTGCCAATGACTCATTTATCCAATGGGGTGGACAAGAAATCCAGAAATCATTCATGAAATCTCTTTCTCCCTAGCTGCCCCTCCCCAATTCAATCACTGGCCTACTTCTGGTCAATTTCACGCACTTAAAAAATATTCTGAATCTATCTACTCCTCTCCATTTCGCCAATGTCGGGATACATCTGGTGACCCTTGTTTTCAAGAAGCCAACAGTCATGTTACTGTTTTTTCCATTGAGTTTTCTCACCTGGGATCCTCACCTTATCATCCATGATCCACACACATCTGACTATTTAAAACCTTTAAGGAACTTCCCCTTAGTGAGACTCAAACCTTGTGCGACCTGGCCCTCTCCTGCCTTTGCAGCCTCACCTTCCTCCTCTCTCCCTTTCTCTTTGTACCAGCCAAATGGCTCTCTTTCAATTCCTTGAGTTTACTATGTCCTGCCCACCTCAGAGCCTTAGCCCATGATGTTCTGCCCCAGGTACCTGACATACCTGTTTTCCTCCTGTTCACCAAAGAAACTCTTATTTATGTTGAGATCTCAGCTGGACTGTTATTTCTCCAAAGCTTTCTTGACAGTCAGACTAGGTAAGGTCTCAGGAGACTTTCATGAGCAAACCCTATTTTTCCTTCCAAATCTCATCACAGTGTGTGCTTGTGAATATGTACAATTATTTGTCTCTTTTCTTCACTGGGCAGTAGGCTTCCTGATGGTTGTGTCCATCTGCTTTGTTCACTGTGGTGTCCCTACCTCACATCACAGAGATGTGGCAGCTGTTTATGAAGGTGGGCAGAGGAAAAGGAAGAGTAATTGAACTAGACTGATATTTAAACTTTTAGCTTATTACATCTCATGAGCTAACATCACTTTTTAAAATAAGAATAAGACAAGCTCATATTCCTAAAATCAGCTGGTTCTTGACTATGCCATGGGAGTAGGCCCTGGGGTTGATAGTTATGATCATCTAACTCCAAGGACTGACAAGCTAAAAGGAGAGGCAAGACAGGCAAATGTGTCCTTGATGGGAGGGACCATCCAATAATCACAGCACCTCTACTAAGGCTCAGATCATGCTGTGTGTTCTATAATTACCTCTTTACATATTTGTTCTCCCCACTAAGCTAATGATTCCACAGAGCCCAGAACTATCTGGTATTAATATCTGTGGTCCTGAAACTTTGTGGAGGGCCTGGTTTACAATGAGTAGTTCAATAAATATTTCATCCACCAATGAGTGAATAAATGAATGAATGAACATCAAATAATACTGAGTATTAGCTGGAGGAATTCTTTGTTCATTTCATATTTTTAATTTGGAAAGAGGCTACAAATGGCAAAGTTGTCTAGAAAACCTTCAGTTCTGAGCTGGTAAACCCTCACCCATAATCAACAAAGTCCATGGGTAGAATCCAGCTCTCATCCCCCAATAAGAATGCAGATGGTATAAAATTAGCATATTTAAAAATATGCATTGCCATGGGGGTGTATATCTATATAATGATACCTCTCACCATCTTGTGAATTCAGAGCCACTCTCTTTGCTGCCTGTTTTCTCTCCTTTAGTTGCTGTCCTTGAAACTAAGGCACAATCAAGGTGCTTGATGAAGCCAAATGCTTCACTGATCTAAACAAAAGGCAGTTGGAAGACGTCTGGTTGGCATCCAGGGAGGGGGAGCCTCCGTGGAGAGACATGTCACATCCTTCCCGCCAGTTTTTTTCTTTTTCTTTTTTTTTTTTTTTATTTTCTTGGCTGGGGGAGCTGAGATATGCATGTGGGTGAAGGGGAAGTTTTCTCCTGGAGAGGATTTTTCATTTTCTTTTTTTCATTTTCCCAAGGACCAGGGTCAGGAAGAATCCACCCCAAGGGTAGTTGGAGGGAAGAAAAATAACAAGGCACACGAGTGTCTGGGGACCACAACATTGCTCACATCCTCTATAATCATCAGTGCATGGCTTGGCTGTCTTGGTAATTTACATAATACCATCCTGACACCTTCACTTCAGTTATCCATCACTACAGCAGTGGTGTTTTCCTTCCTGGCACACGCTTGCTTGCTTTCTGTCTCTCCCTTGGTGTCTCTCCCATCTCCCATTTTTTTCTTCTTCTCCCTCTCCTCTTGCCCTCTTGCATGTTTATGCCTCTCTTTCTCCCTCTCTCCATTTGTGCTGATGTTTATTGGGCCAAGCAAAAAGAAGAAAAAAAAAGATGGATTTCACATCATTTCTGTCCTTCTTGTTCAACTCACAGGCATTCAGTAAATGATGAAGCACCAAGTCAATGAAGATGGGAAATATGCAGAAGAGAGCTCCCTTTTTGTGTAACAAATAGTATCAATGGGGTGGGGGCAAGGGAGTTACTTTAATAAATTTATACATGAACACTGTAGGGGAAATGAGGTCTTCAGTTTATCCATTGTTTTGAACATAAATCAGTTTACATTTTGCACTGAACATAAATTTGCAAATAGAGAAAAATTGGACACTGAGTATTCATCTTTCAGTATAATCCAAAGAGTCCATAAATAAATAAATCCAAGACTCACATGTACCTAGGAATATCATCAAGGTACTGGGCTGATGATTTTTCTGAGAATGTTTCAGTTGGTTGTATCTATATGGTTGGGCCAAAAGAAAATGGAAAAATAATTGGAGGGATCAATAGTTTTTTCCCCTTCACACTATATTCTAGGGAAAAATAAATGACTGGAAAATTATATAAAAATATGTAATAAAACTATTGCATAGAATACGTATTTTGTGATCTTAGTAATATACAGAGAAAATTATTATGAAATGTTTGACAAAGATTGAAGAATGCCAAGGTCACTAGGGATGGAATGGCAGTTTATACGTATCTCAGTTTTGAAGAAGAATATTATTTAATTCAATTGGTTTTAATGGTTTTTCATAAACTTCATTCTCTCTTTTTTTAAATACCTATTCCACCCCGTTGCTCTCCCTTATTATTCTTTTTCTCTTTTGTTTTATTCTAGAATAGACAGTGTAGATAAATGGGACACATAGGTAAACAGTACCAGCTCTCAAAAACTGTTTCTTGAAAGGCAAGCCAAATGCTTTAGCCCTGCCTGTAAAGCTTTTTAAAAAAGAGATACTGATGCTTGGATCCCCACCAAGACAACTGGAATTGGAGTTTTCAAATGCAGAGCAGCCACTAAATTCCTACGTATTCTAATAGCAAGCTCTCCATAGGCTCTCTTCTTTTTGCCATTCAAATTTTCCCCATGCCCTTCTGGAATTTTCTAGACTCTTCTGTCTTGGTGCGATGCCATTAAAGCAGTGTCTGACTAGCTTTTTTATATAAAAAGGTAAATCATTAACAGGGGCCTTATGCTTATCCGTAGGGACTTGTGGCTACCTGTACCAGACATCGTGCTAAGAATTTCATTATCTCACATGTCCTCACAACTCTATATGGTAAGAACTATTATTCTGTCCATTATACAGATGAATAAATTAAGGCTGGGTGGAGGCAGTAACTTGCCCAAGGTCACACAGCCAGGAAGATGCGGGGCAAGGGTTGTAAGGAGAAAATAGAAAGACAAGGCACATTGTAGGCATCAACAAACGATGGCTGGGTGAGGTCACCATTGCTATTTTAGTCTCGGGAACTAAAGGTCAGAAGGTCAGAAGCATCAGGGAGTAAGTTTGCCTGTGGTCAGTGGATGGACTAGCCTGGGAGCTTCTTGAGGTCAGGGTTGAATTTATTTCTTTTGTGTCTTCTCAGAGCCTGGAACTACGTTTGGATAGCTTTACTAGAAGTCAGCAGATATTCATTCACTAAAGTGAATCTCATCCTAAACACAGATTCCTATTAAGGATCAGGCTGCACTGGGAGGGATGGACACAAGTGGGTTTCCTGCAGGGACACCAGGTGGTACCCAGTACACTAGCTCTATTGACGTGGCACACAGCTCTTGTGTATCTCTATGCACAAACCCATCCTGGTTTCTCCCTGTTGCCTTTTGTTATAATAATGGCAAAGAACCCACCCAGTTCTTTATCTCACTAGCCAACTTGGTCATTTCTAGTGAGAGGCAAACCAGGGACTGTGGGAAAAATTGTAGCCATCTTGGTGTATTGAATTCAGATGCGAATGCCTCTGTCTCCATCACTGAACCAGACAATGCTACAAACAGAGGCTGTGTCTGAATCTTCCTAGCATGTCCTTCCTGAGCAGAGTACCTGCACAGAGGAGGACTTCAGGCTTCAGAACCATCGTAACCA
Organism: Eubalaena glacialis; assembly: GCF_028564815.1. NCBI lineage: Eukaryota > Metazoa > Chordata > Mammalia > Artiodactyla > Balaenidae > Eubalaena > Eubalaena glacialis. Next base: position 189,181,428 of record NC_083717.1, on the reverse strand, counting down.
TGGGGTGTGAGGGTCCTGTCTGTTTTTCCTCTCCTTGTAGCCCGGGATCTAGCACAGAGCTTGGCACTTGGAAGAACACAGTTATTACTTGCGAAATCAGAGGATAAATGAGCAGAGGCATGGAATGTGTTAATATTTCCAAGTGTGACCTCACTGGGAGAATTCCCATTGGGCAGGTCTCTCAAGGGATCCCTCTAGAGAAAACTGGCTCTCAAAGAAGGATAATATCTATACTCTTAATCCCTGCCTTCTCCATGGGTGGAGCTTTACATTTCTGCTTGCACACCCAGATGACAGACACCTCAAACAAAACAGAGTTTATAATGCAAGAAGAAGAAAATATATGTTAGAAAGGCTGGGAGAACCACAGCCTAGCTGAAGGGAAGTTTTCACCAGAAGCCCTGTGTACCAACTCAGTAGAAAACTCTGACACTTCATCATTCCTCTAGAAGCTTCCATCACACCAATATCAATTCATGTCCTCCTGTTATAAGCTCTCACAGCATCCCGTGTGCTTTGCTTACATCACTGTCTACTTGAATTGTCTTTGTGTACATGTATATTTTCACTTTCATTTATTCAGTCAACAAACACTTTTGGAGCATCACCCACGTTTCAAGGGTCTCTGCTAGATATCTTGCCTAATGTGATGCTAGAGTCTGATTATTATCTGTTGCCCTAAGTAAAATGCAAGGTCAATGGAATCAGGGATCATAAATATGCCTTGTTCATCACTGCAACCCCACCAGTACCTGCTACATGGCAGGTCCTCAAAAAACATTTTGCTGAAGAAACACATGAATGAATGATCCAGGCCCTGTGCTGGACACTGGGGATGCAGCAGTGAATCAGAAATGGCCCCTGCCTTGCCCTAGAGGGGCTCACACTGTTTGAAGTAGCCCTTCTACTTAAGCCATAGCACATCAGATTGCAGCAAGGCACTCTGTGTCAAAGTAGAGACAGCCGTCAATATGCAACTGCTGGTGTGACAGGCACTTACCCCCCACCCCCGTCCTCCCCCCACCCCCCTCCCCAAGTCCTAATGAGCCGCTGGGAGTGAGAGATCATGTCAAACCCAACTCTGAGTTCCCTACAGCACCTTCCACAAGACAGGATACCAGTAGGCACCTTGGGAGTGCCGGTGAATAGGACATTTGCATGGAGCCTCCCAGCCCACTAAAAGTCAGAGCCCTCAGGGCTGAACGTAACCATGTTGACCAAAGACAGAAACAAGATAACGATAACGGAGTAAGAGTGGAGCTGCCATGGACTGAGTCCTCACCCTGTACCAGGCACAAACTAAACACTGTTCAGACGCGCCATTTAATCTGGACGGTATGCTGAGGGGTTACATTCTCATGTCCTCATTCTATAGGATCAGACACTTTCCCAGGCTAAGACATGTTTGCCAGGGTTAAACAGCTAGGAGTGGCAGACACAGGATCCTGACCCAAGTTTCCCTATTACCAGAGCTCATGATCAGAGCCATACAAAGATGTCGGTCCTCCACACAAATGCCGATGGATCACCACAACAGGGGGTGACCTCCTGCTGTCCAGTCTCCTTCCTGATCAGGACAAATCCAAGTAGTGGCAGTTATAAGAATTTCAAAATTTGTCCCATATCTTCATTCATACGTACTATCTAGGTAGCACTTTTTAAGTGTCTTTATTTTCACAATTATTTGACATTTGCTATGAAGCTCCCTGCTGGAATGTTCGTGATGTAATTGTGCACAGAATACGTTAATTTTTTTTCCTAATACGTCTATAAAGCTAAGCAGAATACACTTGGAATTTACATGCAGAAAAGAAATCTTATCAAACAACCAATATTGTGCTTCTGTCAATGACGGTCATACTGGATTCTATTAGAACTTGATTAAGCTACATTGGTAGAAATCCTACCAACCACCCCAAGACCCTGGAACACACACACCAAAAAGAAAGAAAGGCAGAAAGAAGGAAGGAAAATCAGAAGTCATTTGAGCATTTGTGGTGGGTGCCTTCTTTTTCCACAAGGTTTTGTTTGGGTATTGTTTTTCAAACCTACAACCTGCAAATTCAAAAAAAAAAGAAAAAAAAACCTGGAGGCCACTAGCCTTTCACAGTGGCTTTAATTTTTTTTTGGTTATGAAGTTACTTTACTAAGATTGGAGTTTATGCTATAAATTGAATTAAGGCACAAATATATACAGTTCATTTTGTCTTTTAGTACTGCCCCACTCTTACTTTCTCTTGTGATAAAGAAAACCATTAGCTCCCGTCAGAATCGCAAGGAAGGAGATCATTTTTATTGAAATAAGACGGAAATGATAGTGTCAGGCACTGAGTCCGAGAGATAAAATATTACATCTAATAAACACGCTACATATGGGATTCGACAAGGGGTCCTTGAATTACGGAACAACAGAAGCTTCAGAAAAACAATAACATTAATATTGAAAAATAATGACTAACACTTCCATCTTGGAGAAAGCCTGCATTTTAATCAACAGAAGAGAAATTCAGGAAGCTCTGAGAAAGTAACTTAATGATACCCAGCGTACGGAAAGAAGGTCGAAGATGAACGAATCAAATGATAGACATGGATGTCTGAGGATGTCTGGTTCAGAAAAAATCAGGGAACTTTACCAAGAGGTAAATGGTATTTAAAATACTGCAGAGAAGTAAGTTAAGGTACAGATGGGAGAGTCTAAATTAGTAAGTAGTTTCAAAGGAATTGATCCATGATGGCTGTCTGGTGTGCTGGTGACAAGATTTCCAGATCTGTGCTCAGTGGCATAGGGGCCATGATTCATGAGTGACATCTACTTTAGGGATGGATAGGGTGAGGGTGAAGGGATGGAGACTGTTGGCATACTACTCTGCATTTGCCATCATTGATCCAAATCAATAGTTCTCGAATTTCCCCTAGAGGACTTTTGGCAATGTCTGGAGACATGTTACTATGAGGGTTTGGGGGGGCTATGGGCATCTAGCGGGGAGAGACCAGGGAGGCTGCTTAACATCCTGCAGTGTCCAGGGCAACCCATACAACAAATAATAATAATAATAACTATTACTGTTATCATTATTATTATTTTCCCCAAATGTCAGTAGTGTCATGTCAATAGACAAAAATCTACTTTTCCCAGTTCCCAATCAAAAGAGCCCCATCTACTCATAACTGAGCCCACATCCAGTGCTCTTAAAAACATACTTTCCCTTGAAAACCTCTTACCCTTCATACCCAGCTTACAGGACAGAACAGCATGATTCACCCAAGACCGTATTTGTTTCCTCCCAGGACCTAGCTCTTCACTTGACATGTCAAGATTCTTAAAAAAGAAATTGAGTATTATTAGTCACAATGTCAGAAACTACAGTAATCAACGGACAATTACAATAGCTACCACTTATTAAGTGCCTATGTGTGTCAGGAACAAAAGTCCACACTTGCCATAGATGGTCTCTGATTAAGCAGACAGACCTACGGTGAGGTGTCATCATTCCCAAATTACAGATGGGAACATTTACAGAACAGTGCCAAGCTTACAAACCATAGAGCCGGGATCAGTGCAATTCTGTCTGACCCCAAATCTTGGCCTCTTTTGGGCTAGCTCAGGGCTTCTCAAGCTTGGGGTTAATGTCACTTGTTGGGGGTGGGCGTCCTGTGCACTGTAGGATGTTTCCTGGCCTCGACCCACTAGATGCCAGAAACACCCTCCTGCCCCATCATGACAGCCAAAACTGTCTCCAACCAAAAATGTCTTTGGACATTACCAAATATCCCCTGGAAGCCATAGTTGCCCTCACTTGAGAACCATTTGCCTAGACAGTATGTGTGTAGGGTTTCAGCCCTGAAACACTACAGACACCATAGAGGGACAGTAAATGGTTAACGAGTCACTATAAAGTTGGAAGAAAAAGGAAACAAATTCCACTGCAGTCTTCCTCTTTCTCTGCTGTTTGAAATGCATCTACTTTATTGGCGACTGCATGACTTTGAGGTGTTTTCTTTTTTTTGTCACTGATTACTTGTTTCCAAGAAAACGTATTGGAAGAATCCCACATGTATCCAATTCAGGCCTTTGTCCCGACTTGGCCTGAGTTATAACTTCCTGCCTGTCTTCTGGGCATGATTGCCTGATGCATTTAAGTACAGTAACTATAGGAAAACTTCACTGTTTACTGAGCACCTACTCTATGACTAGTTCTGTGCTTCCCAACGGTTTGTCTATGACCCTGCTGTGTAGAAATCCTCATTCATGCTTTTTTGACAGGGAGTGAAGTGGGACCAGAGGTTAAGGGTTTTTCTCCTGGTTACATAGCATAGGAGGGAGAAGAGGTCTTTGAATCTAAACTCAGGGTCACTTTATCCACACCATTCTCCCTCCAACCTCCTCATGTCTGTGATATGTATCCATACATTTTGCCTCTTTCTCTCTTATTAAAAAAAAATAAAATTTTGATCGCTGTTGAAACCAAGTGTTGGGTAAGTGAGAGATTTTATGCTTTCCCCCACAACTTTTGTGTATGTTTGAAGGTTTCCAAAATTAAAAATTAAAAAAAAAATTATCTTTTCTACTTCCCCACAGAAAATACAATCACTCATCTCATACTTGATATGAATCTAGGGGCCTAACTACTGATTTCCAGTGGCCTGCATTTATTTTGAATCCAAACTCCTAAGTTGCCCTTTCTTTTCTGGAAAAGCTGGAGTCTTGCAGGAGAGCTACATGCTTAGATGCCTCAATGAGCTATAAACTTCCTGAAAGTGCTTGCTGGAGCGTAATCTTCCACCTCGGCCTTCCTGGCCTCCATCCTTGGCCTCCCCGAGTGGCCTGGACCCAGCTTGGACAGCCTGATGCTCACTGCCTGGTGCTCTGTCTTCCTCACTCTCAGTGGCCCAATTGTCCACTGTGCCAGAGTGTAGATAACAATGAACTCTGGGCAAGCATTTGAAGCCACATGGATGGACCTAGAGATGATCATACTAAGTGAAGTGAGCCAGACAGACAAAGACAAATATCATATGATATCACTTACATGTGGAATCTAAAAAAAAATGATAGAAATGAACTGATATATATAAAACAGAAACAGACTCTCGGACATAGAAAACAAACTTAGGTTTACCAAAGGGGAAAGGGGGTGGGGAGGGATAAATTAGGAGTTTGGGATTAACATATACACACTACTATATATAAAATGAATAAACAACAAGGTCCTACTGTATAGCACAGGGAACTATACTCAATATTTTGTAATAACCTATAAGGGAAAAGAATCTGAAAAAGAATATATTTGTGTGTGTGTGTGTGTGTGTGTGTGTGTAATTGAATCACATTGCTGTACACCTCATATTAATACAACGTTGTAAATCAACTGTACTTCAATTAAAAAGAAGAAAAAAAAAAAAGACAAATTTACAACAATAACAACAAACAAACAAACAAATTAAAAAAAAACAACACAGTGCAAGGAAAGATTTCAAAGGAGACTTGCAGACAGTGTTCCTGTACCTTTCTCACCTGTTCATTATTTAAACTCTGAGAAGAAGAGAGAACTGGAGTGGGTAGAGGGGGGAGACATTAGCTCCTGAATATTTCACAAGCATGTCTCTGTCCTAAAATGCAGTCTAGAGGCACTCCTAGAGAAAAGGTAAAGGAATAAGTCCTGTGACCTCCTTGGGTGAATGGACCCAAGGAATTCCCATTTTTTTCCCATCACAACGAAAGCAGGAGCATAGGGTAGGCCTATCAGATTAAAATTTTACTATGAACCCCATAAACATAGCCCTCCTCACCACCAGCAGGCTAAACATAGACATAGTGAATATAAATAGCATGTTTCTAACCTGTTTTGAAGATGGGAAAGCATTGTGTGAAGCTGCCTTGAGAAGACAGAGCCTGCATCCCTCACCTTCTTTCTCTCTTTCTATCCCCTCTCCCCTTGCCAGCACCTTCATACATGAAGAACTGCCACCTCTAGGTTGTCCTGACCTGTGATCTCATTGAGAAGAAGAGTAGGACATAAATGATCCATCCTGTTAACTTCTCTGCAAGAATCTAAATGTTACCTCTCCATCGGTGGACTTGAGGTCCTCTGGAGTAGGACATTTTGTCCATTCAGGCTGCTCTAACAAAGTACCACTGGCTGGGTGGCTTATAAACAACAGAAGTTCCGGAGGCTGGAAATCTGAGATCAGGGTGGCCGCAGGGTTGGGTTTTAGTGAGAGCCCTCTTCCTGCTTGCAGACTGTCTACTTTTCCTTGTATCCTCACATGGTGAAAAGAATGATCTTTCTGTGAACCCTTTCACAAGGGTTCTAATCTCATTTATGAGGACTCCACCCTTATGCCCTAATCACCCTTCAAAGACCTCGCCTCCTAATACCATCACAGTGGGGTTTAGGATTGCAACATAAGAATCTGGGGGGACACAAACATTCAGTCCATCGCAGACATATTCTGCAACAGGTGAATTCTCCAAATCATCTTTTTTCATGTATTATTTCCAAAACCTCCCTTGCTCCTACTGTGAAATATCTGATACTGTGCTGAGCACTGCAGGAACAGAAAGAAATACTGCTACTACGATGAGTACCGCTAATGACAATAATGATAATGAATAAAAGCTTTGCTCTAATTACCCACAGAGGAGGGGGGAAGATAGGGAGGCGGCCAGAAGCACAAAAAAGCTATGAACACATCACTGTTACAGGTCAAAGGCAGGAGTGGGAGGAGAAGACCAGAGGCTATTTTGCAGAATGAAACTAGATATAGGGTGTTAGGTGAGTAAGAGTTCAGTGGAGGGTTGGGGACTAGGAGAAAGAGATTTCCAGCGGTGGGAACGACAGAGAGATGGTGGAAGGAAGGAGAGGCAGGGCTATAGGATGCCACTGAAAGGATAAACCTCGACTAGATAGGGCTCTCCTGGGTGTGGTTTTTGTTTTCAACAATTTTATGGAGGTTTAATGGGCACACAGTTAAACTGTACCGTTTTTAAGGGTACAATTGGATGAGTTTTGACATCCTCCATGCCCACAACCAAGATAATGGACATCACCACAATCCCCAAAGCTTCCTCCATGTGCTTTTTACTCTCTCCCTCTGACCTCTCCCTCAGGTAACTGGCTCCGCCCTCAGGTAACTGCTGATGTATTTTTGGTCATTTTACTGATTTGTGTCTGTTTTCTTTCACTCAGCATACTTCTTTTGAGACTCATCCCCATTGTTGAAAGGTTCAGTACCACTTTCCTTTTTATGTCTGAGTAGGATTGCATCACGTGGATATACCACCGTTTGTTTACTCTTTCACCTACTAATGGATATAACAGTTGTTTCCAGGTTTTAGCTATGACAAACAAAGCTGCTATAAACATTGTGTCTTTATATGGACATATGCTTTCCTTTCTCTTGGGTAATATATGTCTGGCTCATGAGATAGGTATGTAGTTAACATTTTAAGAAACTGCCACAGTGTTTCCAAAATGGTTTCATTTGTACAGTCCCATTGCCAGGATGTGAGAGTTCCAGTTGTTCCAAAATTTTCTGTAATACGTGGTATGATCCATCTTATAAATTTTAGCCACTCTTTTGGAGTGTAGTAAACTCTGTCACTGCTTTCAAGATTTTTCTCTTTATAACCAGTTTTAAAATGTGTTTATGATGGGCTTTGGTGTGGTTTTTGTCATATTCCTTGTGTTTGGGGTTTGTCAAACTTTTTGGATCTGTGGGTTTACAGTTTTAATCAAATTAAAAAATTTTCTCAGCCATTGGTTCTTCAAATATTTTCCTGAGCCCTTGTGGTGAGCAACCTCTAAGACACCCGCCGATGGTCATCACCTCCTGATATTCACCTTTTGTGTGGTCTCTTCCCATGCTCTGCCATGGACCGCTACAACATGGTAGAAGTGATGGTATGTCACTTGCAAGATTAAATTATAAAATGCACAGTGCTTTCTGTTTTGTTCTCTTTCTTTGATCTGGAAGAAACCTGCTACCATGTTGTGAGGACGCTCAAGCATCCTTGAGAAGACGTCCTGCATAGGGTTGCCAGCAACTACAGGAGTGATCTTTAAGTGAACACTCTCTCAGCTTGATGACTATATCCTGGGCTAACAGCTCAAATGCAGCCTTATCAGAGGCCCTGTGCCTGAACCATCCAGTTAAGTGTGCCTGATTCTTGACCCTCAGAAATTGTATGAGATAATAAATGCTGTCTTGGGTTAAGTTTTGGAGTTATTGCTTATGCAAGTATAAAGAGTGAATACAGCCTCTTTCCCTTTCCTTGCAAAAATATTAGACTGATTGAAGTCATCCTACAGCTCATTGATGCTTACTTCAATTTTTTCCCCATCTTTTTTCCTCTGTGTTTCATTCTAGAAACTATTACTTTGGCTTCAAGTTTAGTCATATTTTCTTCTGAAATATCTAATCTTTTATTAATCCTATTCAGTGTATGTTCTGGTTTAAACATTATAGTTTTCATATCATCTTTTTTTTAAAAATTTAAACCACTTGATTGAGGTATAGTTGACATATTAAAAACTGTACATATTTAATATACTAAACTTGATGAATTTGGAAATAAGTATACATCCGTATACTTATCAACAATGACAACAATCTATGCCATAATCATATCCAACACCTCTAAAATTTTCCTTTTTCCCTAATTATTATATTATTATTATTTCTAATTTGTGATAAGAATACTTAACATAAGATCTACCTTCTTAGCAATATTTTAAGTATACCATATAGTACTATTAACTATAGACCTTATGCTGTACAGAAGATCTCCAGGAATTATTCATCTTGCATAACTGAAGCTTTGTTCCCTAAGTCAAAGGGTACATAGACATTGTAATTTTCACCTCTAGAAATCTGATTTGGCCTTTTTTATATCTTCTATGTCTCAACTTTTTGAACGTAAGGAATATTGTCATAATAGCTGTTTTAATATCCTCGTCTTCTAATTCTCTTGTGCATGTAATTTCTGTGGTCAATTTTGATGGATTAATTTTTCTTGTTATCACTTATTTTTCCTGCTTCTTTGCATGCCTAGTCATTTTTTTTTTAATCGAATGACAGACATTGTGAATCTTTGTTGGGAGTTGGGTATTTTTGTATTTGAATAATTATTTTTGAACTTTGTTCTAGGACCTGGTTAAGTTACTTGGAAAAAGCTTGAGTCCTGGCACTTTGCTTTTAAGCTCTGTTAGGTTGGGTCCAGAGCAGTGTTTAGTCTAGAAGTAATTTCCCAACTACTGAGGTAAAACTGTTCTGAGTATTCTATCCAATACCCTGGGAATTATGAGTTTTCCACTCTGGCTGGTGGGAACAGAAATTAGTCCTGGTAAGTTCCAAGAACTGGTCCCTCTAATGTTTTCAGATGGTTCTTTCCCCAGCCTTTGGTAGTTTCCTCACATGGATACAATCATCTGTACTCTGCCGAAGGCTAGAAGGAGACCCTTCTCAGAATTTTTCTCTCTTTGTAGTTCTCACCTTTCTGCTACTATGCCCCACAAACCCTAGCATCTTTACCCCCCTGGCCTCCCAGCTCCATTGCTTCAACTCAGGAAGACCCCTGGGTTCTACCTCAGTCCCATGTTCTGAAATCTCTGAGCAGTAAACTGGGGAAACTGCAGGGTTCACATTATTTATTTCCCATAGTTCAGGGGCCCCTGCATTTTTTTTTTTTTTTGATCATGTCAATGTGATTAAAACTATTGTTTCATATATTTTGTCTTTTATTTTATTTTATTTTTTTTTTTTTTAGTTGTTTCAGGTGAGGAAGTTAAATGTGGTCTGTATTATCCACGTTGGCAGGGAGTAGAAGTCTTTCCATGTGATTTTTGAAGGATCTCTGACTGGTGTATGCAGCAGAGGCTGGGGTGGTTAGGCTGGAGACAGGACATCTTTGGAAGAACATTGAAATGTCTTCACAGGGGTGGGAGGGTTTACATTAGGCTGGGAAAGTAGGAATGGAGAAGATGGAAGGGAATCTGGAGACAGCAGGAATTTAGAACTCTTTTCTAGTGAGAAGGAGCCAAAGGTGATTCCCGGACTTCTGACCTGGTGACCTGGTGAGTCATCCCCAGCTTAGGCAGGATCCTCAGGGAACTCCTCCAGCTTCTTTCTGGGACAAGCATATACTTCACTGTTCCCCCCATTTGCTTCCTAATCATGCCATGGAACATAACAAGGAAATGCTTAAAAAATGCATTGGAATGTGGAAAAGACATGCAGTCCTAAAAGGAATATGAAAATAAGTGAATATTATCTCAAGAGGAAAAAAAAAATGCACCCTTAACAATAGAGCCAATCAACAGAGTCTCCTCCAAGAAATTAATAAGAATCTTTCTGTCTCTAGATAACCACTTCATCTTGACCATTGTTGGGGATTTTTTTTTAATTCCATAATTCATGTTCTTCTGCTATTATTCTTTCCAGAGACTTAATCTTATTTAAATTAAAAAATCACACACCTTATTAATTAAAACACCAGATGAGAGCAATTGATAATTCATGCAAAGGAAAGCAAACATCTTTTCTATAAATATTTCTCCTCTTGATTCTTTAGGTGCTTATTATTTAAGCTTTGGGAAACCACTTAATGTTCTAATCCAAACTTGTAATTAATAATAACCACTTACATGTGCACAACGGTTCAGAGTATAGAAAGCTCTGCTTTTTTCCATTATTTAATTTCATCTTTTTAACCATCCCATGAAGTGGGAAGGGCAAGGATTAATCATCCCCCACATCACAGAGGAGGAAACCAAGGCTGTAAGAGATGAAATAAGATGAAATAATTTCCCAGTGTCACACAGTTGCCAACTCAGCATCTAACTCCAAATTCAGGGGTCCTACCATTCTACCATACTCTGGGCTTTTCTCACAACTGAAGAATGAAAATTTTTACTTTTTTTTCCAAGTGGGATCTAGTTCTTAACATAACTCTACACTGTTGAAACAGGTGAGGGGAATCTCTAGCAACAGGAGAGTTTAAGTAAGGAAAACACTGCTTCTTTCAGATTCTGTGAATGACAGCTTGATGGCTATATCAATACAACTTCAAAACAAGGAGAAGAGAGTCAAACCATCTTGTCTCACATGTTATTTGGTGTCATGAGAGGCAAATAAAATGAATAAATCTTGGTAGGTCTTGAATTAATTTTTCGCTATAGAAGTCAGTCAATCTGGTTTTGAGACTATAAAAATAATGTAGTTTTATTGGAAATAGCAAGACAATTTTTTTTTCTTGCTTTTAATATCTATCTTCAATTTACTCTTTACCAAGTGGTCCTAGACAGTTTTTGAAATCAGCCAGCCTGATGGAGATTTTGGATTCATTCTCCAGGCCCAGCTCAAGCTCCATTTCAATTCACAAGACCATTCCTTTTAACTAATGCCACAGAGAACCTCCTCTACTCTGGACCACCTAAAGCCAAGTCCTTAAGACAGTGGACCTAAAGTCCGTTTGTGTTTCATGGGGCGGACATCAGCTTTTGTTTTTTACCAGGAATGCTGTGTTGTTTCACCGTGACCAGGGTATAGATTTGGAGTCTGATGAACTTGGAATCAAATCCCTGTATGACTTTGGGTGCATTATCTACCCTCTTTGAGTCTCAGTTATTATCATTAAAATGACTTCAAAAACCATTAAATGGGGTGTTGTGTGTATAACTCAAATAAATCCCAGGGCCTGGTGTGATGCTGACTTGGCATACTGTTACATTCAAACAAATACATTTCAGCAACTAAAAAGTAGCAGAAAGTACTTCACATCTTATTCATCCTCTTAAGGAAATGTCAAAGAAAGAGGAAGAACACATAATGAATACACAGTAGATATCTAAAAATTCCACTTTTCCCATCACTGTCACATTGAAAATCCCCCAATTCTAATTCTTAACATTTTCACTCTCCTGCTTGTGATTCCAAATGTAACCCACACAGCTTGTCTGTTTCTCTTTTTCTCTTTCGTACATGGATCATTTGGTCTTTCTGGCTTTTTCTGTTTTCTCTCTTTCTTGCTTAATTCCCAAATTCTTCACAAGAGAGGAGGGTCCTTGATGTGATCTGACATTCAGGGAACTTTCTCCTTTACAAGTCAGAGGAATGGGTAAGACTGTGATTGTTCATTCATCAATAATTTTGGCCGAAGAACATACTTATTTCTGAATATATCTCATGTGACAGCTGACACAGTGCCTAGCACATGGTTGGAACTCAATACTGTGCAGGTCCTTTTAACACAACTGCAGGCGGAGTTGTGATGGTAGTTCTCAGCATGTGTATTCTCCATCTCTCCAAGTAGAAGACAAACTTCTGGAAGTCTATGAACCATGCTTAATAGCTTATTAAGTTCCTAGAACAAAGAACCATTCTCTGGTAAGTGTAGGTAGTCCATAGATGGGTCATTCATTCAATACAAGGTAGTTCCTACTATGTGTCAAGAATATTGTGCTAGACTCTTGGGATCTAACATGAAGAAGACACGTTCACTACCTTCAAGGGTCTTACAGGCCTATGGAAGGGACCAGTGCAAAAAAAAAAAAAAAAAAAAAATTGAAGCACCAGGTCACTTCTACCAGACTGGCACAACCATACCTCATCTGCCATAAGTGCTGGCTGCTAAGAGCCTACAGCTTCATGCTTCTCCAGGAAATGATCATGGCCCATGGAGTTGCCTTGCCCAGTGATGCCTAGGAGGTTAGGTCCCCCCTCCCTTGTCAATAAGGACATGGCCTGTAGCCACTGAATGGTTAAGAGGGGGCATAAAAGCCTTGCCCCTGACTTCATGGCAGGACAGTTCATGCTCCAGAGCTCCCCATGAGATCGGGCTAAGACTGGACTTCAGCTGAAACCACATCCTCTTCCCTGGCACTATCTTTATAGCTTTTACCTGGGAGTTTTCCCTCACTACATTACTTGCAAAAGAATACTTGCTCTGAAGTTAAGAAACCTGACTTAATACACAGTGCTATCATATAGCTCAAGGTATGGTGGGCAGGGAGGAGAGAAAAATACTCCTTAGAACATCTAGGGAAGCTTTACTAGGTAGGGGTACTCACATTTCATTTTGAAGGACACATAGAAGTGAGGAGGGTAGGCAAGGGATGATATATACAGAGTACCCATCAGTAATACCAGGTGCATAATAACTGCTCAAAAAGGAATTTCTACCCCTCCTCTCTCAATATAGACAAATAAACTATAGCAACCAAGTCATCGGAAAGTGAAAGAGCAGGGCATTCTCAGAGAATGTTGAAAAGGTTTGTTGTCTGGAGCTCAAGGAACCTGGTGGGGACTTGAAGGAGAGTGAGGTCCCTAAGGGGTCTGTGTGCAGTGATTTTGCTTGTGTACAGTGGAGAGCCAAAAGAGGTTTTCAATCAGAAGGATGATGTTGGGTCTGTGCTTGAAAAGATAATTCTGGTGGCAGAGGGAGGATAGATTGGAGCTGTTAGACAGGGGATCAGACAGACAGGCATTGAAATTGTAGAGACAAAAGGAGCTTAAGAGATAGAGATGATCACTTAGCAGGATGGAGGCTTTAGACTTGGGGATGTATTCAAAAGGTTGTTAAAAGAATGACTCTTCAGGGTGAAGTGACCAATAGAGAGGGAGCCAGGAGCCACCATAATAGTGAATGACAATATGCTGGCATCTTGCAGTGATAAAAATATTAAACCTGAACAAGAACAACTCCATTAGCTTTATTGGTAAAAAGACAGTTCTAATGAATGGTCCCACCCAAGTAAAACAAACATTATCCTCTTATTTGAAACCCCCTGTGGAATTTAAGACATCCCTGTTGTATTTAAAAGAATGCATTATTGCGAGTGCTAGGAGAAGGTCAGCATTCATTAGCAACCCTACAATAATAGCCAAAAAGTGTGAAGAGTGAGCCTGTGATTGAGGGAAACAATTTCAGTTAGAAAATAGACTCTCATTTCTAACTCTCACAAGGTTATAACAGCAACCAGAAAATGAAAACACTTTTATTTTTCAAATTTATGAGAAAAGCCCTCACTACCCACTGTCAGTCTAGCTAGGAAAACATCTTCAGCCGATGTCGCCTTTTCTTCTCTGAACTTAAATAAAGACAACTATCAAGCAACAAAGACAAGAAGAGAGTGTGATGATTTCTTTATAAAATGCAAATGAAAATTAAATTGTTAGAGAAGGTTTAATTTTTAGTGTAGAAATGGAAACAGATGGATCTTCATGCCATTGCTCTGTGCGTGCGTGCGTGTGTGTGCATTGTCTGAACTGGCTGTGTAAATGCGTGTATGTTTATGTTCTCTGAGCTGGATGTGTGTGTGGTCTGAATTGTGAGTGTGTGTGTGTTTATCTGAGACTGTTGGAGTGAAGTGCCATATTCAGTCCAACACCCTTTAGTTTTTAAGGTGTTACTATGCTTTCACGCACTTTGTTTCTTTTGCCTTCCTTTATGCTGTTGGATATGTATTAGAAAGTCATTTTACATTTTTTTTTATTGAAGTATAGTTGATTAACATTGTTGTGTAAATTTCTGCTGTATAGCAAAGCGACTCATTTATACATATATATACATTCTTTTTATATTCTTTTCCATTATGGTTTATCCCAGGATACTGAATATAGTTCCCTGTGCTATACAGTAGGACCTTGTTGTCCATCCATCCTACATGGAATAGTTTGTATCTACTAACCCCAAACTCCCAGTCCATCCCTCCCCCACCCCCCTCTTGGCAATCACAAGTCTGTTCTTTAAAGTGGGCCTCAGAAATATTGGGTGACATTCAAGATCTCTGAGCTAATAAAGGAGCAAAGAGCATGGGGCTGGGGCTGTGTTGGGGACAGATTTGGAACAATTTGCTTCACTGTGAAGGTACACACATCCAGCAAGTGGCAGAGGCAGGACGCAAACTGGGGTCTGCTGATTTCAAAAGCTTCTCCCTCTCTTATTTGGTAATGTCATCTCTCACACACTAGGATAGAGGGAGACTCTAGAGGCTGGTGCAGTGGTCCCCAAACTTTGCACATTGGGATCGCCTGGGGCACTTCCATAGACACTGATGCCTGGGTCCCACCCACCCCCCGAACATGGTGAATTAATTGGTCTGGGGGGTGGCCTTAGCTTTGGAAATTGTCAAAGATTCCCCAGGTGATTCTCAGGTGCAGATAAGCTTGGGAATCACTGATGTAGTGGTCAAGAGCAAGTTCTCTGAAGCCATACAGACCTGGGTTCAAATCCCAGATCCTAGACTTACTGTGTGACCTTGGGCAAGATGCTTGACTGTCCCATGCTCGGTTTCCCCATAATACCTACTCCATAAGCCTGTTGTGAAGATTAAATGAGTTAGCAGGTATAAAGCACTTGGAAGTGTTTGTCATTATTATTTTACAAAAACAGCAATAAATTAACAACAAAAAATGAGCCTTTGGCTTCTCTGCCTGGGTATACAGGAGGAAGAATTTGCCAAAAAAAAGAGCCACCAATACAGAGGAGGCCACCAAGTCCCCCACCAGAGCTGGAAGAGGCCTTAGACAGGGCTCTCCTTCCCCACTTAACCATGTGCAGGTCTTATTGTTAGTAGCATAGAGGTCCAGAGAGTTTAAGTGACTGGCCCAAAGCCACACAGCGATTACAGCCCTTGGGGCAGGACCAGGATTCCCTGCTTGCTCTTTGGAGCCAGTTCTGCTTTAAGGTGGCTGCTCTGAGAGGCAATAGGGTAGGGGTCCTGGAGGCGGGGCTTGTTGAAGCTCACAGATTCCCTTTGAGCTGCAGTGGTTCCAGGTCCTACCCTCTCGAGGGACAAGCCTCAACTGACCAGCCAGGTGGGTGCCAGTCATGTCTTCTCTGTGTGTCTCTACGACATGCCCTGGCTGGTGGAGAGAATGTCTCTCTAAAGAGTCTCTGAATTGGAATCATCCCAAATGGGTTTGATTTGCCTTTCGGCATTTTGAAGGGAGACGTTTTCTCCCGTGTACCAAAGCTATCAGCTCAGCCCCTCTGGAAAAGGAGGAATCTCCTGGCTTTGTGCAGTCACAAACTCTAATCACAGGGGAGGTACCTGACTCATTCTTCATTTGCATTTTCAAAGGTTGCTTAACTGGAACACATCTTTTCAAACAAAATCCTTGGGAAAATGTTGGCTTTTGTGTGCTGAGAGCCAGTAGTAGGAGTGGCGGAAAAGTGCTTTTTGGAATTAAACAGACATGGGTTGTATGCTGATGTGTGACACACGGATGCCTCCTCTTTGGTGCACCTTAATTTTCTTATCTTTAAAGTGGGGTTAATGCCTGCCTTCTCCTGAAGCAATGAGATCATATCTGATAATACATATATCAGATTATTAGTACAAAGATCTATGCCTGGCAGATAATTAGAAATTAGGGCTTCTCTCTGTTCTGATATTTCATGTGGAGGGAATGAAGTCAATTAATCAGTGCATCGGAAAAAATGTCCATGGCTCAATCTCCTGAAAAGCACCCTGTGGACTGTGAAAGCTGTGTCAGTCAGCATGCCTCCCCTAAAGGGGTTTGGAGTTTAGTTGGAGGTAGAAAATTAACACAGTAAGTGCTAATTGATACGGTAGATAAGGTGGATTGCTCAGGTGAGGCTGGAGGTAACAGGTGGCCCTCTATGTTATAAGGCAAGTCACAAGCTAGCAATTTTCAAGCTATTTCAGGCCTTTGGACAAGTTTATTTTTAATAAAGAAAAAAATGAAATATAAAAACATCCTGTGGGGAGACTCTGGTCAGGAAATTGATCATCACAATTGAGTGGTGCACGTGCAGAATTGGAAGTGAACCCCGTGTGACTGGCTCAGCCCAAGTGACTCAGGACTTAGCAGAGAAGATGGCATGAGGCTTTGTCTGGGAGGAGGAGCTGGTGGGAGGGAAAGGCCAGAGAGGATGGAGAGCAAGGATGAACCAGGGCAGCCAGGCATTCCTGGGAACTCAGGGAGGCGAGTAGAATGGAGATGGAGTGAGGAGAAGGAAATGGCTCTGAATTTGCTGCGCAGAGGGACTTGAACGTCATGGAAGAGTTTCTATTTTCTCCTACAGGTAATCAGGGGCCTCCATGTGACTTAGAGATAGAGGAGATATGCAATTAGGCTTGAGAGTTTTTAAGCAACCATACTGTCAGGTGTTCAGCCAATAGGACGAGCCCCATATTCTGGGAGAAGGCAAAGCAGGCAGCTTGAAGTACAGGTTTCTCCTGAGAGGCATCTGGGCTGTTCCCCCCACCACTGGTTTTTTAGATCTATTTAGTATCTGTTATGCATTGAACACTAAACACATTGCAAAATATTGCCTTTCAGGGATGCTTGAGTTTTGATAAGGAGAGAAAATCTATTGTTTCAGGTGGGATTGATCAAGGTGTTTCTACCCCTAGTACTTCTCAGAAAGTATTGCTTCAGTAATATGGAGCCATGTAGATTCGGTGGTTTGGATTGGATGCTTCTAGGGTTGTGAGCTAGGTGGGAAGGAAGCCCTTCCTGTCGGAGAGATGAAAAGCAGTCCTGGGGACACCCCTCCTGAACAAGGGACCTCAGGGGACAGGAGCATGGTGGGGAGTTGGTAAATACTCACTGAATGAATAAAGGAATGAACAAATGAATAGAAGAATGATTGATTCCAGCCCCCAGTGATACTTAGTATGTGGGGCAGAAAAATAAAACAAATATATGCTGGGTAGTTTTTTTTTTTTTTTAATAGCCTTTTTTTGCAAAACATTCATAAGTAAATGTTACTGTCTTCTTGACGTTAGGGAAGAGAAGACAAGGACAGAGACCCTGATGGCTCCTTGTCTGGGGTACCTCTCTTCTCACTATGGTGGCCATTCATTCAAACCTGTTTCTCTGTGTTCACACATGCATAGCTATGGATCTGTGTGGCTGTCCATTTATAACCGTATCTCCAGGTGCTTTCAGGAGATTTGATTATTTTCTTCATTTAAGAAATGAGAAAACTGAGGCTTGGAGAAGTGGTGTTCCATGTCAAAGGTCAAGTTTTGAGCCCAGGTCTGGTGGCCCCAGGACCCCTACTCTCACGGCCACTCCAGGCAACTCTCAGGGGAAGTCCTCCATATGGTTTCCACATGTACTGTGTGCTCAGCTTTGATTGGAGAGAAGACTAAATGCTGTCCATTCGGGAAGGGGATGTTATGACAGTGCAATGAAGAAAGGGAATGGGCCGCCTGCATCATTCAATATGGTAGCCACCAGCCACATGTGGTTCTTTAAACTTAAGTTTAAATTAGTTAAAATTAAATAAAATTAGAAATTCAGTTCCTCCATCCCACTGGCTGCATTTCAAGTGCTCAGTGGTCACATGTGGCTGCCAGATTGGACAGGACAGAGATAGAACACTTCCATCATTGTAGAAAGTTCTATTGGACAACACTGCAGCCAGACTGTAAGACATTGTACCAGTGTGAGGGCTTGCTAATAGTATATGGGACTGGGCTTCTTCATTACTTTCCTTTTTATACACTGACCTTGAAGTCTCAGAGGCTTTCTCCCATTGCTCCCCAAACATGCTAAATTTCAACTTTGCCACAAATTTCTTTCACATATTCTGGTGATTCTGTGCAGCAGAAGTATCTCAACTGGTCTACAAACATACTCAGGGCTCTGACTTTATTTAAGATGAAACCAGTGCAGACCAGCAAGGATTCTGTGGTTTCTGCACCTCATAGAGGGTCTTTAATGGAAGTGAACTTTGGTGTTCTAACCTCCACCTGGGATAGAGATATTGAAAAATCGTCTTATTGTGGGATTGCCACTGGGGACACTGTCAAGCCCATATGTTGTATTCTTTTTATGAGAACATCCTGGGGAAATTTATCTTAGACTTGAATTCTGAGTAACTTTTTACATTTTTCCTCTCTGAATACTATAGATCTTATAACTGGCTGTGTTTCCTCCTTTGCTTTAGTTGCTAGGAAGCTAGATTTCTAAGTTCATCTTAACAGTTGTGAAGGACCTTCTGACATCTATCGCTGTTTTTTCTTCTGTATTTATTTTACCAATCTACTCTCAGTTTTTTCTCACTGTGATTTTATTTCACTCTTCGTCTTAGTCTTCACCCATTGCATGTCAGGGTTTTTTTTTTATTGTTGTTTTGTTTGTTTTACATACCTTCTTCAGCACATCTGGCCAGTATCCAGAAATAAGGCGATGGGCCATCAAATGTAAATGGCTGAGCCACTTGGGGAACTGGGGGACAGAAGTGGAGGTAAGGGGTAAGGGATGGCCCAGCTTCTCTCTTGTGATCTGGGAAGTGACCCCAAAAGGAGGCTACTCCTTCAGAATCACGTCACCTTTGCCCCTGAATTTGGCCTTGACCAAGCCGCACCTATAAGGTGAAGGCGGGCAGCCTGTCTGGGCACATTCAGTCTTCCGGGATCCGAGCTGGGATGGCCCCGCCTATCCCCACTCCTGATGGTAACTGGGAACATCAGAGGTGACTCACGTGAGCTTTTGGCCTCTGTCCTTACAGGGAGAGGTTTTCCCAGAACATGCATGTCCCACCACCCTGACCCCACCTTCCCCTGACTGACAGCCTTAATTATAGGTCAGAGTAAGGGTCACCCCTGTCTCTGACCTTCCCAGTTTCAGGAGCTGATTTACTCCTAGTGTCAATTATTCATTTTTCTCTTGGGAGGAGGCTTTTATGAGACCTTGGTCAGCAGCACCAAGCTAGCTGGAGGGTGTGACCTACCTGTGGGCCAAGCCAGGAAGCTCTGGGCTTCTGGAAAAAAGCAAGTCCTGGCCCAATGAAGATGGCACGTTTTAACTTACTTGTGCTTCCACATGGCTTGTATTAGAGTTTGATTTAATTTTTACCTGATGTTTCACCTATTACAATGAGACATAAAAAAGGAATTTGCAGCTGCCTGCTTATCAGAAAAAGATCAACTGTTTCTGTAATTAATATGGAAGATAACAATTTAAAATAATGAAACACCCATAATATGCTTAGGGGAAGCAGCTTGTTGCTATAATTAGAATGAGAATCAAATTGTTCTGATGGCAAACACATCATTTATTGAACTGAATCTACTCTATGAATGGAAGTAAATAGCACAGCAGGAAAAAAAATAAACAAGCAAGAGACACATTTCATAAAAATCTGGGTCTGAGTAAGATCTCAGAAGCGTCCAGGGATGGAGCTTAACAGAACTGGACATTTCTGCATTGCCATGCACTGCAGCACCCAAGCACCTCCATGGTGTTCATTTAGTGCCCTTTGAAGCCCTGGAGACTTTTCTAAAGTACAGCTCCGATTATGTCACCCCTTACTTAATCCCCTCCACCAGAAGCTTAAATATAAAAACATTTAATCTCTAAGTACATGCACACACACACACATACATGCACGTACACACATCATAATACTCTAATTTCAATTTATGCTTCACGTTGCATTTCCTGTTTAAAGAAAAGTTCCACAGTATATATTATTTTTATAATTAGCTTAAAAAGTTGTTTTCTCTTTTTCCTCCCAAGGCTCTCCATTATTTAAAGGTTTGAGTCCAAGTTCTCTGGGTGGTCAGTTCCATCTCTTGCACAAGCACCAGCTCCCTGGGCTGCAGCTTCCTGGGCAATGCCTGGACCTTTGACTTTCCTGCATCTTCTGGATCTGATGCCTTTGTTTCTGCTGATTTCTTGGCCTGTGACTTTCTCTCTTTCCCTTCCTTGTCTAGAAGGTTCCCACTTATCTGTAAAGACGTGGTGAAAATGTCATCTCCTCTTAGCAGTTTTCTTACACCAGCCCTCTGCCCTGGGGGCATGATTAGCTGCTTTCTCCTCTGACTTTTCATGACATTTCCTACAAACGTGTATCAGTGCCTTATATGGCATTATATAGTTACTTGCATTCGTGTCTTCTACTCTCAACACATGTGAATGTGTGTGTGTGTGTGTGTTTATATGTCTGGCACATAGTAGGTATAAATGTTTACTAGGATGGTGTTAGATTAATCTGGGTGAGCAAGGACACATTTTGGGGTTCATTAGACATGTTAAGTTATTTTTAAAGTTCCATGGTTTGAGTAAAATTTGAAAAACATTTTGCCAAGTATGTTTCTCCCTATTTTGTAAAGCCCATATGTCTATTAAGGGGGGAAAAGCCATATGGTTCTGATTTCTTTACTCATAGATCAGCATTTCAGTTTTTAGGATATCTGATGTTCAAGATGCTGCCTGTATTGTGTGTATCGTTCCCTCTTTTTGAATATGTTTTTCTTTGAACTGAGGAGATCGACTTTCCCCCAAATAGAAACTTAACCCACAACAGTGTAGATGGAATTTTCAGTTCTCTACTTGTGAGGCTTAGGAGATACGTTCTCAAATGAAAAACACTTTCTGCCTCTTGCAAAGAAAAATGTGGTCACCCTTAAATAGAATCCCTAGGCCCAAGAGGAGCCAAGGCAGGTGACAATTTAAGTTGGGTCACATAGGTTTCTTTTTGGTGTGACTGGTGGTTATCCAGATGCACTGAGGAGATATTAATCAAATGCATCAACGAGTTAATAAATACATAAAGGAATGAAAGCCATCTACAGAGGGGTGATGTCATAAATACCAGTTTTAAAATTAGAAACCCTCTGAATATGGTCCCCCTATTGAAAGATAGGGTTCATGATCTATCTTCAAGTTTTAATGAAGATTTAATGAAGATCTTTTTGAGCAAGGTTTGCCAAACTTTTAGTCATTTATCTAATGCCTTTGCAATCTTGGCCATATAGATGTATTTTTTGTGCTATCACTTCACATTTCTTTCTAAATGTATTTATCTTTATTTGGTAAAGTATACAAACAAAGATATTTACAAAGGAAACTTTGTATCACTGTTGTCTAAGGAAAAATGATACTCCTTACTGTATAGTAGCTCCTTATTTTAGAAAAAAAAGAGATATTTGTTACTTTTTTTCTAATTATTAATCTGTAAACTAGTTAAAATTATCTCACTCATCATCAGTGGTACTCATACCCACCTTTGAAAGCACTCAGAGTATATATCTGGGAGCATTTTCTAAAATGGATGGCTGCATAGTGTTCCAAACAACTATTATTATTGTTATTGAAATGATTAATATAACAACTGTCAGACACTATGCCTCAAGCCCTAGCCAAGGCATTTTGCTAAATGCACAAATACAGAGAATTGACTTAACTGTTCTCCACTACAGTGTCCTCACCTGAGAAACAGAAAGTGAGTTCTTTCAGAATGTGGGGCAAAATAGTAAAAGGGTTTTTTTTCCCTTTTCTGATCATTTGTGCTTTTCTGTCCCTACCTCTGTGGGATGTAAACACCTGGGTGACAAGTGAAAAATGGAGTCAACTAAGTCAGAGTAGCTAATTCTCTGGACATCTGCCACCACCCTTGTCCTCATGCAATTTCTTACACTGAGACTCATCAGATAATTTAGTAGCTCCATGGTGCAGGCATGGCCATGATGAGGATTCCCATTTTAAAAGTGAAGAAAGTGAGGCTTCAAGGAGACGCTATTCCCAGGGCTTCAGGGCTCACAAAAGGCTGAGCCAGTTCTAGAAGGAAGCAAGGCTTTCTAATTCTTACTGGTCATGGCTACTTGATTTTGTGCCATTGAATAGACAACGTGTATGATGGAAGAGCAGGTCAACAAAAAATAATGAGAGGTGAAACATTGCTGAGAAAGTACAAGGTGTAAAAATCCTCAAAAGGTCCCCTCCCTTTTTCTTTCTGTTTGAATAGAGCTCTGAGAAGACACAGCCCAGAAGGCCTATTTGTGACTTAACAGGCCATCTTTTGAACTTGGGAAATTTAACAAATGGATTATTAAAATAGAGTGTGTCAGGTCCTAAGATAGTTTCTAGAGAAACAGAAATAATTCTTCTAGAAGAGCTTACAGTCTGGTGGGGGAGACCAACTGATTAGAAAAGGCACCAAAACAAACAAAAAAATTAAAACAAAATTCTAAGGTCATGACCAAAATGAAGCTCTGTGCAATGTAACCTGGGAGAAGGGAGCAGGCAGAACTTATTTGTGTTAAAAAGTATGACTGTGCTGCATTTTCAATGTTGGTTAATGAGTCAGGTCCCCAGATGCTATTTTCCTTTTGACTTTAAAAACACTCATTTATAAAAAAAATCTACCTTACTTTTCTCCCCTCTGTTAGTCATAGGCTGGTCATTTCCCAATCAAAATCTCTTTCAGTAGGCTTCTAAAACTTTCACAGTGCAACTTGCCCCCGTCTCATGCAGGCCACAAGCTTGAGAAGGCCCCTAGCATTTTTTCAGCAGGTACTGGAAGAGTCTCAACAATCCGAGTTACTACTGTAAAACAATCTTAAAGTTGGCAATGAGAAGCAGAAGAATTCATTTTTAGATGTTAAAAATAAAAATGTCCATCTTCAAGTCAACACATTTCCTTGTTCTGGCATCTCAAACCATCTTTAAAAACAAGGGAGAGAGAAATTTTCAGCTCACCTTTGCAACTTAAAATGATATTTAAAAAAATCCCCACTACTAAATTCTTGCATGATTTACTTCAAGAGGCAAGCTTAAGACTTCCTCATGCACAGACTTGCCAGCCATGGGCAGGGAGTGGGGTCCACCATCCAGTATAGGGGCAGAAGTTGGACAAGACTGGGAAGGGGCCAATACAAAGTGAAAACCAACTGGTTTGTATTTGCAGCAGCCCACCTGAAGGAGCTGGAAACAGAGGAGGAAACTCCTGAACACTTGGTCAATGATCGGGAATGGTTGCTGATCTGCTGACCATCTCTGCAAGTGGAAATGGCCCTTTTAAAACAACTTCAAGAAATCCTTCTACATGGTTGCTGGGAATGTAAATTGGTGCACCCATTGTGGAGAACAGTATGGAGTTTCTTAAAAAACTAAAAATGGAGCTACCATATGATTCAGCAATCCCACTCCTGGGCATATATCCAGAGAAAACCATAATTTGAAAAGATACATGCACCCCAATGTACATTGCAACACTATTTACAATAGTCAAGACATGGAAGTAATCTAAATGTCCATCAACAGATGAATGGATAAAGAAGATGTGGTACCTATATACAATGGAATATTACTCAGCCATAAAAAGAACAAGATAATGCCATTTGCAATGACATGGATGGACCTAGTGATTGTCATATTGAGTGAAGTAAGTCAGAGCAGGACAAATGTCATATGATACCACTTATAGGTGGAATCGAAAAAAAAAAAATGGTGCAAATGAACTTATTCACAAAACAGAAATAGAGTCACAGACGTAGAAAACAAACTTATGGTTACCTGTGGGTAAGGCGAAGGGGAGGGATAATCTGGGAGATTGGATTGACATATACACACAACTATATATAAAATAGATAACTAATAAGGACCTGCTGTATAGCACAGGGAACTCAATAGTCTGTAATGACCTATATGGGAAAAGAACCTAAGAAAGAGTGGATATATGTACATTATAACTGATTCACTTGGCTGTACAGCAGAAACTAACAACATTTTAAATCAACTATACTCCAATAAAAATTAATTATAAAAACAAAACAAAACAAAACAAACAAAATAAAATAAAACAAAACAAAATAAAGTAGCTTCAAGCTTCTAATAAGTAGAATTACTTGGTCTGGGAGCTAAATTTCCAAAGGTTTTAACTGTTTGTTCTTGGTTTGTTTTATATCCCAAGCACTGGGGAGTGTCTGCAGTTTTGTTATAGAGATATGAGTGGTGAGTTCTACCACCTGGAAATGTACGGAAGTTCTCTAGACCCTCTCTGCTCGATTTCCTCATTTATAAAGCAGGGATGGAGATGACACCTCTTCTGCAGAGCTGTGTGATAGTTAATTGCAGGCCACATATTTAATATGATACCTGGACCATTTTAAATACTCAAAAAATGTTACCTACTATTACCTGATAATAATGACAATGGCAATCCATTCCTGCCAATCCTCACCAAAAAACTGTATAACATCAGTTTGATTGCATCCATTTTTCAGGTGAAAATAACTGAGGCTAAAATGTAAAGCTAATCTTTTCTAAGACATTGCCAGAAACATATAGAACTTAAAATTTAAATGAGATCTATACAACATGACTTCAAAGCCCAGTTTTACCACCATCTCATCTGCTTAACTTGCAAAGGATTCTTGGGTCTCTTAGGCTACTTACAAGAGTCCAGTGTTTGGATTGAAAGATGAAAAACTCGGTCATTCCAAACTGCTGTTTTGACTCTACAAAGCTCAAATATCATATTTTTTTTTTAGTTTTTGCTAGTGAATGGACTAAATATCACAAGTGATGATGACCAGTTTTTGAGAACACTCCATGTGAGAGAATCTGAGACTCATCTTCCCTAACAGAAAAAAAGAAATAGCAGGTGTTATCATCCCTGTTTTACTATTAAGTCTTACTGTTAAGTGGTGGAACCAGAAACAAAATCCAGATCTGTTGATTTGAAAAGCTCAGGCTCTTTCAAACAGCTGGCTTTTTTATAGTTTGCTTAAAGTCTAGAAGTAATGGGTACAGAAATTCTCTTACATTTCTATAGAGAACAACCAGGATTCTGGAAACAAGAATTGGTCGCATTTAAAGAAGAACTTTCATAAGCTTGAATGCACCTCTTAGACAGTGAGAAATGTCATCTATGATGCAATTAGAGAAGCTGATTCCATTATAAAATGATACAGTTCTTCGAAATACTGTTTTCATTTCCTTTGGGTATATAACCAGCAGTAGAATTGCTGGATCACATGATTGATCTATTTTCAATTTTTTGAGGAACCTCCATACAGTTTTCAATAGTGGTTGGACCAAATACATTCCCACCAACAGTGTATAGGTGTTTCTTTTTCACCACATCCTCACCAACTCCTGTTTTCTTTTGTCTTAGTGATGATAGCCATGATAGCTATTCTGATGGATGTGAGGTGATATGTAATCATGGCTTTGATTTGCACTTCCCTGATGATTAGTGATGTTGAGCATCATTTTATGTGCCTGTTGGCCATTTTGTTGTCCTCTTTGGGAGAATGTCTACTTAGTTCTTCTGCCCACTTTTTAAATCAATTTTTTAATTAAGTTGCATGAGTTCTTTATATATTTTGGATACTAACCCCTTATCTGATATATGGTATGCAAAAATTTCTAATTCTGTAGGTTGTCTTTTCAGTTTGTTAATTGTTTCTTTTACTGTGCAGAAGCTTTTGAGTTTTGCTTTTGTTGTTTGTGTTTTGGTGTCATGTCCAGAAGTCCATTGCCAATACCAATATTGAGGAGCTTCTTCCCTATGTTTTCTTCTAGTTTCATGGTATCAGGTCTTATATTAATCTCTGATCCATTTCAAGTTAACTTTTGGGAGTGGTGTGAAATAGAGGTCCAGTTTCATTGTTTTTCATGTGTTTCTCCAGTTTTCCCAGCACCAGTTATTGAAGAGAATATCCATTATTTCAGCATTATTCACAATGGCCAAGATATGGAAACAACCTAAATGCCCATCAATCCATCAACAGATGAATGGGTAAAAAAATGATGTGGTACATATACACAACGGTATATTATTCAACCATGAAAAAGGAGTATCCTATCATTTGTGACAACATGCATTGATTTTGAGTACATTATGCTAAGTGAAATCCATCAGACAGAGAAAGACAAGTATTGTATGATATCATTTATATGTGAAATCTAAAAGGGTCCAATTGGTAAAAAACAAAAAGTAAAATGGTAGTTACCAGAGGCTAGGGGGGTAAGAAGATAAAATTGATGTTGCTTATGGGTATAAACTTGTAATGTGTAGTAATAAGCTATAGTGGTATAATGCACAATATAATGAATATAGATAACAATATTGTCCTATAATTATGTAATGTGAAAAATATCACTACAACAATCACATTACAATATATAAATGTATCAAAGTAACACATTTTACACCTTAAATTTATACAATGTTTATGTTAAATATATTCAATAAAAATAAATTAAAAATGATACAGTGCGTTTATTTTCTATTTTCCCAATCCTTGGGTCTAATTATTGTTGACATCCTCTATACACTGTGAACTCTTTGGGGGCAAAGAGAAATTTATATGACAAATATGAACACAGGCAAACTGATTTCAAAAGCTCTTGAAAAATAAAACCTAATGAAATGCATTTGGGGAAACTAAAAAAAGGAAATTGTAAGAATAACTTCACAATCTTGTAAAGAATTCTACTAAAGTGAAGGGATGAAGACATAGAAATTATGATATACTGTGTCAGATCCTGAAGTATGGATTCCTGGAGATTAGCTGTGAGATGCTGGTATCTTAAATATTGGTTCTTTTGTTTAAACTAGTTGAAATGTAGAAATTAAGAAAAGTGGAAAGAAGGAAATTAGGCACAAATAATTCCACCACTCAAAGAGAAACACTTTTACCTTTCATTTATTTTCTTCTAAACTTTTGTCTTATACTTTAGAAAAATGCATTGGATTATACTTTATACATTTATTTGTATAAATAATTTTATTATTTGGGGGAGAAATTGGAAAAAATATAAAAGTACCAAGATGACAATACACAATTATATTCTATAAACATTGAGGCATATGTTTTCCCAGTCTTTTCTACTATCATAAAAACAAAAATGTATCAGATAACATAGGAATACATTCCCTTTTTATAAGTAAAATACTTGAATGTTACAGACATCTTCATTTTTGTCCTGATAAGACAAGAGCCTTTATGCATTTTTATTTTATTTATACACCACTCCAGTCACCTTCATATTTTCATTTCCCATGTTACTGTTGCCTACAGCTTTAGTTTGAACTTGTTAAAAATTGTATAAATCATATTATACTTTTTATGGACAGTAGTAATTTAGAATCACCGATGTCTGACTGATTTCCTAGCTCAGTGTGGCTTCCCATATTGCTTTACTTCCTTCTGGTTAATTTTTATCTTGCTGAAGAAAATTCAGAAAAGGTCTGTGGCTTTCTGAATCATTTTATATCCAAGAGTATCTTTATTTTACACTCACTCTAAAATGATTTATTTTTTACTGGGTATAAAATATCAGGTTTTAAGTTATTTTGTTAGTCAACAATTTTGAAGGTATTGCACCAGTGTTTTCTGGCATTGTGGTGTTTCTGATAAGAAGTCTGGAATAAATTGAGCTCTCAGCTCCTTGTGGATAATATGATCTTTTTCTTGGTGAGCTATCAGGATTTTCTTTTAATGTTTGATTATCATAGGTTCAATAGAAAACTCACAGATATGGCTATTTATGTGTTTTTATTAATTCTGCTTGATAATTTGTGGACTCTTTCCATGTGAGGTATTGTGAAGTTCTTTAATTCCAAGGAGTCCTCAAGTCATTATATCTTTACATGATATCTGTTCTATTGGAGATTTAATTAGATAGATGTTGAATTTCTGCATTTATTCGTCTCAGATTTTCCATCTCTTTGCACTATGTTCTAGGGAAATTTCCCAATTTGAATTTCCAACTTCTGTTATTTAATCTTCATCCAAATCCAGTTTGCTTTTTAACATTTCTGTTGAGCATTTTACTTCAATTATTGGAGATATTATTTACAAAATCTCTTAATTATGTTTTTTCAAAGCTGATTGAACTTATGATTAAATTATTTTTATAACAGCATACAGAAACATTTGAACCCCTTTTCTGAGGGCTCTCTCTGCTCTGTTTCTAAGAGATAAAATGTGCTAGGATTTTGTGTTTCTTTTTTGATACATGCTAAAGGGGATTTCTATTTTCCTGATACTGTATTGCCATTTAGATACACAGCTGAGAATCTGACTATCAGAGCAATATAGAGAATCTATCTTTTTTCTCTGGTTTCTTTTAAGACTTTCTCCTGTCTTTGGTGTCTACAATTTCATTATGATGTGTTCAGGTGCACATTTGTTTTCTGAGGTACACTTATACAGAATAGGATGTCAAGATAATAAGTGTGATGAGGTTTGACAATTTTATACATCTTTTTATAACTATCTTCCTCTCCCCACACCCCCCTTAAAAAAACACACACAGTCACAGTGGAGAACATTTCCATTGCCTCAGGAAGTTCCCTCCTTCTCCAAAGTACTTTCTCCCATCCAAGTACTAACCAGGCCCGACCCTGCTTAGCTTTGGAGATCAGATGAGATCAGGCACATTCCCGGTGGTATGGCTGTAGACTCAGAGGTACTCTCTGATTTTTAATACCATAGATTAGTTTTGCCTATTCATGGACTTATTATACATGGAATCATCATGTAGTATTGATATAAATGGTCTGCGTCCAACTTCTTTCACTTAATATAACAGCATTGAGGTTCACCCATGTTGTTATATTTATCAGTAGTTTGCTCTTTTGTATAGTGGAGTAGTGTTCCATTGTGTTATCATATAACAACTTGTTAATCATTGAATTGTTGATAGGTATTTGGCTTGTTTGCAATTTTTGTATATTATGAATAAGGTAGCTAGGATATTCTTGTAAAAGAGTTTATGTAAACACATGTTTTGTTTTTTCTTGGATAGATTATTAGGAGTGGATTTTATGGGTCATAGGATAGGTGTATATTAAACTTTCTAAGAAACTGTCAAATAATTCTTCAAAGTAATTGTACAATTTTAAATTCCCCAGAAATGCATGAGAGTTCCAGTTATTCTATGTCCTCACAGATGCAAGGTATTATCTGTGGGTTTTATATTAGCAATTCTAGTGAATATGAAGTGCTGTCTCACGGTGGTTTATGTCACATTTCTTGGATGACTACTAATGCTTAGCGCACGTCCATGTACTTACTGGTTATTTCTATGTCTCATTTGTAAAGTTTCTGCTCAAGGTTGTTGCCCAATTTTTATTGGGATTATTATTATTACTGATTTTTAGAGTCTTAAAAAATATATTCCAGATATGTCTTTTGACAGATTTTTGTACTACAATTTTTTTCTCCCACTCTGTGGTTTTCATACTCATGTTCATAGCGGTGTCTTTTAGTGAGCAAAATGCTTAACATTGATGAAGTCCAATTATATTTTCTCTTGTGGTTAATATTTCTTGTGCCTTCTCTAAGAAATCTTTGCCTAACTCAAAGTCACGAAAATAGTATCCTGTTTCCTTCTAGAATTTTTGTGCTTCTAGTATTTCAATTTAAACTCAAGATCCATATAAAAATAATTGTTATGTAATGAATTAAGAGAGGTTACATTTCCATTTTCCCATACAGGTATCCAGTTATTTAAGCAAAAGTTCTTTAAAAGGACTTCTTTAGTCATTTAATTTTGTGTGTGTGTGTGTGTGTGTGTGTCTTAGTTGACACCAAAATGTGTGTCTCTTTCTGGACTCTCTGTCCTGATCCATTGATTTGTCTGTCCTTGTACCAACATCACAACTTCTTAATTACTTGTAGTCTAGACACCAGGTAATGTTTTTATTTTTGGAAATAATTTTGTTTATTCTAGATCCTTTACATTTCCATATAAATATTTATATCAGCCTGTCATTTTCTTGAAGAACAAATAGCCTGCTGGGATTCTAATTGGGATTACATAGTCTATAAATCAATTTGAGAACAATTGCCATCTTAACGTTGAATCTTCCAATCCATAAACATGGTATACATTTCCATTAATTAGGTCTTCTTCAATTTCTCTCAGCAAATTTCATTTATTTTTTTTCAATGTAGAAATCTTACACAACTTTTGTATTTGTATTTTGTATATTTTTTGTTTGATATTTTTATAGTACCATAAATGTTACTGAACTTTTAATTTCACTTTTAAATTATTTTTTGCTTAAATATAGACATGTATTAACCTTGAATCTCATAAAATTAATACATTTATTTATTATTCTAATAATATTTATATATATATATATTCTATAGGGTTTTCTGTGCACACAATCAGGTTATCTGTGAAGAATGATGGTTTTACGTATTCCTTTCTAATATTTAAGACTTTCCTTTTTTTTCCCCTTGATTTATTGCTATAGTGATGACAGCAGACACTCTTGCCTTGTTCTTAATCTTAGGGGAAAAGTGTTTAATGTTTTGCTGTCTAGTATCATGGTAGCTGTAGACTTTTCCTAAGTGCCCTTTATCAGACTGAAAATTTTTCTTCTTCCTATTCATACTTTTCTGAGAATTTTTACCATAAATGGAGGTTGAATTTTATCAAACACTATTTCTACATATATTGAAATAATCTTATCATTTTTATTCTTATTTGTTTATGTGATGAATTATATTAATTGATTTTCAAATATAAATAAGCATATATTAACCCAACCTAGGCTAGATCCCTCAGAATTATGATGTATTTATCTTTTTTATATACTGCTGGATTCAATTTTCTAATATCATGTCAGGGATTTTCACATGTGTATTCATAAAAATACTGGTCTATTAATTTTTTTTTAAAAATTCATTGTTAAGTTTTGGTATCAGAATTATTCTGACCTTATAAATGAGATGGAAAATATTCTTTTTTTCTATATTTTCTCTAAGAGTGCAAGATTTTGTTTTTCCTTAAAATGTTTGGAATTCACCAATGAAGTCATCATGGCCTGGAAAGATTTGTGGGGTTTTGTTGCTTGTTTGTTTTGCAGGTGTGGTAGGCAGAATAATGACCTCCCAGAGATGACCAGAAATGTGAGAAGTAGCCTCCAGAACTGTGAGAAAATAAATTTCTGTTGTTTAAGCCACCCAGTCTGGTATTTTATTATGGCAGCCTGAGCTGATGAATATGGCATCTTATTCTTTTCCTGTGTTTTGAATTTTTAATTTCTTTAATTAATTAAAATATATGATACACTTAGAATCTCTACATTCTAGATTTTCTATTATGTAAATCTCTAGATGATTAAGTCTAGCTATTTTTGTTGTGTTTCCATTAACTCATGGTGAATTGTTATTTCGTGCATTTTAGAGTTTTGTATTGTAAACTCTTCTTTAGTGGGAGTCATTGAAAACATTGCATCCCCAGGTTAAGGGCAATCCCTCCAGAAAGAGTCTGCCTTGCTTTCACCATAAACTCAGGAATATCTGCTTCAAAATATTCATTATATGGTATCATGTCTAAAACCTTCAAAACTGACATTTCCTCCCTCTTTGAACCTCCTTTGATATAGATAGAACTTCACTGTTGACTCATTGTAACTATAGGTGAATTTATTTCTAGCTATTCTTCGAGGAATCTAACTTTTCTGGCACTTTAATCTCAATTACTCTTATTTTAAAGGCCCAATATTTTGTCCCCAGCTCTCTACATGTTCACTTTCATTCAACTGATGTATTTTAATTATGAAGATGGGAATTTCATTGGTAGCTTAGAGTCAGCTTTTCTTACTGTCTGGGTTTTGCTCCCTTTTGATTTTTGTTGTCTTTTTTTTTTTTTTTTTTGCACCATTGGAAGTTTATGTATTTAAGGGAGACCCATTACATTGTATCCTTTATTTTTAATGTGCTTCTGTAACGGGAGGAGTGTTAGATTATATATAATCTTTATATGGTCAGAATTGAAAGTCAATACTCATTTTACAATGTTACTATAACCTGATGTCAAAAGTGGACATAGATAGAAATGTAAAATGAAATTATAGGCTAATATCACTAATGACTATAAAAGCAAAAGTCCTAAATAAAATTTAATAAAGAGATGTCAGCAATATAGCAAAAGATTATGTATCATAACCAGATAGCGTTCATTTAAATAATGCAAGAATTGATCATTATTGAAAACCTGTCTAAATTATTACTATATTAATAGTATAAGATATAAAAGTCATCTTATTATCTCAGTTGACAATGAAAATCATTTAATAAGACAGCATACAATCCTGAATAAAGGAAAAAAATCTTCGCATACTAGATATAATAGAAACCTTTCTTCACAATTCTCTGAAACTTCATCACATCATACTTAGTGATAAAACTATTAAACAATAACATTCTTTTACCACTTATGTAGTAAATATTTATTAACCACCTACTACATGATATTCTTCTAGTTATGGAAATACAGCAGAGTATATAACACAGTCCTAGACTTTGAAGTTAAATAACAGAAAGAAATACTTTTTTTTAAAGTACAATACTGCCATAATTTGTGAGAGATGATTTTAAAGTATGAGCACTAGTAAAGGAGTTAGTTCTGCAAGGTGACCTGAATCAGTTTGATATTCAAACGTTATATTTTCCTTTAAAACATCAGTACCAATTAGGAAAGGTAACCAAAATATTTCCCAGTAACCATAATATCTATGTCTAGTAGCAAACCTAAAAAGAAATATGCTCAATCTTTTTGAAGAAATGTATATTATTTTAAGGAAGAACATTAAAATATTATGAATAAATTAAGAAAATACTATGGTTATGAGTGAGAAGAATCAAAATCAACTTTCTCCAAAATTAATCTATCATTTTGTTGCAATCCATTCAAATCCAAACAGGATTGTTCTTCCCAAGGACCGTAACAAACTAGTTCTACATTTTTTATGGTAAATGTATAAAATTTGCCAAAACAATGTTGAAAGAAAAAAGAAGAACAAAATAATTGTTTTTTTAGAGCAATTTTGCAAAAAAGTTTGTTACCTACAAGATAAAATACATTATAAACCTAACAAAGAGAATAGTAGCAGACTAACATAGATAAGAAAGTTTAGCATATGTTAAAGATAGTACTTTAAATGATTGGGAAAAGGATGGTTTATTTCATCATGTGGTTCAATTGTCTACAGGGTTTAAAGGGAGCATCAGTCTTCACCTCAAGCCATTTACAAAAGTACCTTTCAGATGAATTATTCTCATATTCTTATTTATACTATAAGGAAATTTAGGTGAAAACGTTCTTGACCTTAATGTTGACATGTCTTTTTTTTTTTTTCCTAATTTATTTATTTATTTATTATTATTTTTTAACATCTTTATTGCAGTATAATTGCTTTACAATGGTGTGTTAGTTTCTGCTTTATAACAAAATGAATCAGTTATACATATACATATGTTCCCATATCTCTTCCCTCTTGCATCTCCCTCCCTCTCACCCTCCCTGTCCCACCCCTCTAGGTGGTCACAAAGCACAGAGCTGATCTCCCTGTGCTATGCAGTTGCTTCCCACTAGCTAGCTATTTTACGTTTAGTAGTGTATGTATGTCCATGCCACTCTCTCACTTTGTCACAGCTTACCCTTCCCCCTCCCCATATCGTCAAGGACCTATTAGAGAATAGACTTCACATGTCTTTTTAATGAGATGCAAAATCAGACGCTATTAAAGAAAAGATTAAGCTACTTGACAATATCAACATTTAAAAATGCTGATTACAACAAGTTAAAAAGCAAGTGATAATCCAGGAAGAAAATACCTATATATACCTATACAATATAGATCTACAAAATACCTACATACTGCCTACATATGTAACAAAATATAAAGAAACGATATCCAAATATATAGAGCACATGCAAATAAATAAGGTAATATTAGCACAATAAAAAAGACAAAACCATGAGCTGACAATGAAGAGTAGAGGAAATACAAAAGGCCAATAAACATGTGAAAATAGACACTCTGTATAAAATAACATCAAGCAAATGTAAATTAAGACAGCAATGACATGCTCTTTTTCAATCATCAGATTAGAAACAAATTAAAAAGTTAAGACTATCAGGCTCTGATGACAGTATGAGGAAACACCATCTCCCTTTGGTTAACTGCTAGTAAAGTGTTAGATTGGAGAAAGTATTGAGCTACCTTAGTGCCAATAAAAAGAGCGTATTGAAGCTAAGGTGTATCCACATAATAGGCTCATACACATCAGTTAAAACTATGTGCAGAGATTGGGAAAAGGCTTTACTATCTATTATTAAATGAGAAAAGAAGTTTGCAAATCATGATGTAACATGCAAAGAATAATTATGATATAATTTTTTTGCAGACATTAACAAAATACTGCAGGAGCCCACTTTGAGGACTTATGCCGTAGTGTTGACCAGCCCATGGAGGTACAATCATAGCAATATAATGATTGAGATCTTCATCATTATCATCATCATCATCACCTTCATCACCAACATCCAGTGCCTGGGGCAGTGATTGGAGTCATAAGAGCAAGCAGTCAGCATGTGTTGAATGAACAAAACAGTGCAACATAAATATCCTTTATCATCACAGCTGCCAATTATTTAGTGCCTCCTTTAAGTCAGAATGTATAATTGGTCATTTCATCCATGCTATTTAGTTTAATCTAATAATAATCTTTTTTCCACTAGAAAAAACTGAGATTTAGAGATGTTAATATAACTTACTAAAGATCAAACAGCTACTAAGCTTGCAAGCCAAAATTCAAATCCAGGTGTCTAGGATTTTTCTCTCTACCAGCATTAACTCCATATTCATAGACATCCGTATGTGAATGTCATATGTCTATAAATTATTAAAATTTTGATAACACATTCATTTTTTTCTTAGCATGGCTCTCAAGAAATCTATTCCTTTAAAAGAAATACAAAAAAGATGAATTCTTTGAAAACAGCAGCCAACACAGTTTTAGTAAATATAATATTTATAGGACTTTGCAATTAATTTACAAATTTTTTACATCAAAATTTGCCCTGATGGTCTTATTCTTTGGGGAAAACAATTGTCTCCTTTGTGATGTTTTCCCACACTAAAGGCAATTATTGTTGCTTCTAGCTGTAATAAAAAAATAACCAAAACAGATAGAAGTGTCTTCATTGAAATTGAGCTGAAACTCCCACTGTGGAAATAATCAGAAAATTAAAAGCTCTGCAATCTTGCAAATAACATTGCAACTTAATATTATTGGAACATAATATTATTATCTCTTTTTATAGGGAAAACAAACATAAATATATTTTAAAATGACACCATGATATTAGTTTTATTTTATTGAATGGGGGGGTGGCACAAAGAACAATAACTTTTTAGGACTGAGCAAATGAAACAATGGGGATTTATGAAAAAATGATATGATGCAAGTCTCAGTCTCAGGCAGAATCTTCCAAAGACAATGGTGTACTAAACCAGCTCCTCCTCTGTGATTTTCTAAGGTGGTTTCATCTACAATTCTCAGTGGTGGCAACCGGGCACAGGGTCTGACACCAGCTAGGCGTGCAATCAGTGTGGGTTAAATGAGTTTTAAATTAATATTGAAAAAGATCAAAGTCAAGTCCTTCCTTTATCTATCTCCCTCCCTTCTTCCCTCCACTATCCCTCCCTCCCTCCTTTCCTTCCTTCTCTCTATCCTCCTTACCTTCCTTCCCTTCTTCCTTCCTTCCCTCCATCCTCCCTTCCCTCCTCCCTCCCTCCCTTCCTACCTTCCTTTTCCTTTTCCTTCCTTCCTTCCTTCCTTCCTTCCTTCCTTCCTTCCTTCCTTCCTTCCTTCCTTCCTTCTTTCCTTCCTTCCTTCCTCTCTTCTTTTATATTACTTGAGTTATGAGGGGATATAAAACAGGATAGTCCATCTCTACAAATAAAATACATCATTTGAAGTCAGATAATCAATTAAACATACATTCACTGAGGACTCATCCCATAGAAGATATTCTAAGATATTCTACTGGACCTTCAGGATACGACATCAGACATAACTTAATGTCTGACTTCAAGAAAAGTCCAGTAGTCTCTGACTTTGTCCTTGTCCTTTGCAAGGATCTGGGGGCTACTGAAATGAGGCAGCCTTGGAAGTGCATCACAGGATGTGTGGTCTAAACACAGGGGAACTGGAGGTCACGTTGCCATTTGCAGAAATGTTGAAGTCTAAGAGACTTCTTGGGAAGTTGATGAGTTCGGTTTTAGACAAGTTGCGTGGATGTCAGAGCACTCCACTGGAGCTGTCCCCAAGCAGCTGGAAAGTTGAGAAGTTCAAGGGTTGATGTTGTAGTTTATTTTTGTGAGAATGTAAATCATAAATTGGTCAGCTATTATTTTCTTAAACTGTGGGATGTGAATGTGAATTTTTTTCTTGGAATACCCCCACCCTCCTTGAAATAATCAGGATTGCTTTTCTATCTTGTGGGTGGGTAATCAGAGATAAGAGAACAGAATTCAGCCTATCTGGTTGATTGGCAGCTGTTGGGCAAGTTTTCACTTTCTTCTTAAGATGCTTAGACTTAAACCTACTCTCTGACTGCCTCCTTAGGAGAACTAACTGGAATGGTCTCTGGGCACTGTTTTGGGTACAACAATAATACTTTAGTAGGCAATGAAGTGGGAAGACCATAGGGATTGGACTTGAGTTTGACTCCCAGATCTGCAACGTACTAACTCTAAGCTGCCATGAAATTATCTTAATATCTTTTCTTCTTGGTCTCTTCATCTGTAATATGGAAACAAATTCAGGGTCAGGTGAATGTGAAATAATAGGAGTGCCAGGCCCAGAAATTAGATTAGATTCTAAGTGATCTGAGTTCTCTTCACTATAATTTTGGGTTCATCAATCAAGTGGCACTTTTTTCCCTTTTGCCATAATCCTTTGTGCATATTTCTTTCTCTCTCTAGAAACCTATAATCAAATCTTCTTGGGTCCCTCAGCTGAATTTTCCCTAATGTCCCCCCACTCTGAGCATAATGTCAAATATGATTTAGCCAATTTATAGCAAGGTCAAGAGTCAGTCCATCAATGGCTTGGTTTCTGGGCTTCCTAGCCTCTGGAATAGGAGCAAAAGGGATTTAGTGAGTGTAGGCTATTTCCTCCTTCCTGAAGCCTTGCATGGCATGAGGCCCAGGCAATGATATAGCCCTGGGGCTTTCTTTTAATTTTCTTTACTGGTTTGGTCTTTCTCCAGAGTTGAAACGAATAGGCTGGAGATGGAAGTTATATAAAGTATTGGCAACTTCCTTTTGGGATTGCTTTGTTTAAGGAGCCATTTTATGATCAGATAAGTGCTTTGATATATATATACATATACATATATAAGCAGTTTGAATATGATTTAGATCTGAACTTCCTGCAGAGTGAAAAAGAGTTGCTTCTCTTTTATCCAAAGTGCTTAATATTTAAATTGTAAGTTGAAAACATGCTTAGCTTTTGACTCACCTAATCAAGGCATCTTTTTTCAATTTGATTCAATCTGGTACATTCCAAATAAGTTATCACTTATTGGGCACCTAATGTATATATAGCACCACACAGGGTCCTGGGTGCACAAAGATAAGTGAGATTTTTTAATCCAACTTTATCTTCCAAATGTGCCCTAACCTTGTCCACTTCTCTCCATCCTTTCAACTGTTTCCTACTCAGCCCCATCATTGCCTGGATACAGCCATTCAGATGGGCTTCCTGCATTGAATGATCCTGACCATATTCTACCCAACAATACGAATTACCTTTTTGAAACGTAACTCAGACCACTACATTCCCCTGCTTTAAAACTGCCAGTGGCTTCCACTGCATTTAGAATAACAGCAAACTATTGTACAGTCTTTGTCTTTTCTCCCTGCTTTTCCTCCATCCCCACCTCTTTGAACTCCTTTTAAATCAGGCCCCCCACTTGCCCACCAGTCTTCATCCCTCAGCCCCTTCTCATCCCTGATGTATTTAGTGCCTCGGGGCCTCTCCACCAGCTGTTTCCTCTGCTAGGATGGTCCCCAGATTCACCTTCAAGCTCCTGGCTCCTTTCTCTCTCGTCATGCAAGTTGTCTTCTCAGAGAAGTCCTTCCTGCTCCTTTGGTCTACAGAGGCTCTGCTCAATAACACTGACCACTCTCTGATACTGCTTGTGTTTGTTCATTTGTTTATCATTTGTCTCCCTACCACCACCCCCTTTCATTATAATCGCCATAGAAATGGGGTTGCACTTCTTATAGCTCTTTTCCTAGCACCTACAATAGCTCAACAGATATTTGCTTAAAAAGAAAAAAAAAGGATGAATTCCTTTGATGTGTTCACAGGCTAGGGGAGGCGTCAGATCAGAATCCAAAATACTACTATAATCTAGGTGATACAAGAGAGATTCAGTGCTCAAGGAAGGGGTCCATAATCACAGGACCACCAGGGGAGGCTGTGGATGGGCAGTGGGTCATCACCAGTTGACATTATCTTGCTAAAATGCCCCACTGTGTTGTCCTTAGAAATATAAGTTATAAGTATGTCAATATTCACTCTTCCAGGAATACACTTGCACATGAGAATGATCTATACATAAGCCCGATGGAATTGTATCAACTTTGAGAAATGTTGCTGCTAATGAATGGTATTAGGTAGTATGATCCTCCAACTCATACATTTTCCCTAATTTATCTTCAGAAAGTTCCTTAGTGAGCTTAGAGTCAGATCATAGGGGTTAGTAATCAGTCTACTGTTTTAATGGAATCAGAAAGTCAAAAGTGGAGGAAATCACCAGTGGTTTATTGGGTTGAGAACCAAGGGCTCAGGGTAAATGTCTCAGGACCAATATCACATGCAATGAAAGGGCTGGGAGGCCCTCCTTCATGTGGAGCCTGATGCATTAGGTGATTGAAACGTGAATGCTTAGTTGAGCTATAATATTGTGGATATACCCTTGACCTCCACCTCAATTATAGATACATGCACACATTTTCTTTGGAACCCATGGGATGCCTGACTTTGTCATGGTGCCTTTTCTACTGATGTTCACATGGAGGTGTTCTGTTCTTTGCAACTGAATTTCTTCCTGCTTAAACAGTAAGTCAACAAAAATTTAAATTGAAGCCTCTGATTCTTCAATTCTCATAACTCATTAGGAAAAAGAGAAGAGTCTTTCATACCGTGGTTCTCTGGCAGTGCAGAGGGCTGGGGCAGCTTAGGGTCTCAGACCCAGTCTACTGAGTATCAAAGGCTCCAGGATGCAACCTGAGAAGCCCAGACATTATCCTTCACTGAGCAACAGGCAGGGGCTTTGAACAATAGACATTGGGTGGGCTGTAAGAAAAGGATGGATTCTTCTCTACTATTCCTCCTTTCTTGACCTGGTCTTTCTTGGTTTAGGCTGGGATCATTGTGTTGGGGTCAACTCTGTTCTGATATCTG
The DNA here is from genome assembly GCF_028564815.1 of Eubalaena glacialis. Lineage (NCBI taxonomy): Eukaryota > Metazoa > Chordata > Mammalia > Artiodactyla > Balaenidae > Eubalaena > Eubalaena glacialis. Next base: position 189,141,421 of record NC_083717.1, on the reverse strand, counting down.
CAAAATCCAAGTTTGCATTTGAAGCTCACCCACTCACTCCCCTTCTGACTCTGCCTTCCCTTCCACTTGGCTTTTTCATGTTCATCCTGGAGCACCTGGGGTCCAGCCACCACCAATGTGCTTTCTTGCCACTTGTTTACCTCTCTGTCCTTGGTCATGGTGTGTCCTCCTTCTGGGGGGCTTTTCCTTAGCTCCTTGTCTCGTCTTACTCATCATCCAAAGCCCTGACAAAAATGCCAAATCCTTCAAGCCCTTGAGCAGAGTAATTAATTTTCTTCTTAGGGATCTCGGAGGGTTTGGTACCTCCAATTGAACTCTCACTTCTTCTTCTCTGTTGGAGTCACATAATAATAATTATCACATAGTAACTTTACTCTGTGTGTGTCTGTCTGTCTGCTTGCCTGACTCCCTGAGATACTGAATATACAAATGGGCAATGGCCAAACCATATATGACAACAAAACTCTAACCCACAACCTCTGCAGGAAACAGCCCAGGAAACCAAACCACAACCTCTGCAGCAACTGGGTCCAGAACTTGGTTAGAACATTCGGTTAGAAGTTGGTCAACAGTTGCCAGTTTCCCTATGCCCCGCCTCCAACTTCCAACCTAGGATCAACCAGAGAAAGCCAAATAAGCTCCCCAAACCAATCACATAAGAAGCCTGCTCCTAGTCAGCCACCTCCAGCATTTCCAGGCCAACAGCCTCCAATTAGGGCACACCTGAAGCCTTCCCTTGTAACTCCTGCCAAGCTTCCTCTTCCCTGGCCTGCTTTTGATGTTCTGCCAAACACAGTTGATGGTAGCTGACTCCTTTTTAGCCAGCTCTAAATCAATAGCCTCTGCTTATTCTCATTTGGGTGGTCTTTATTTACTTCTGCATCCCCAAGACCCTGAACAACAAATATCACCATTCTTATTTTACTTAGGGAGATACTGAGGATGAGAAGGGTTACACAGTTTGGCTAAGTTCTCACAGCTGAACCAACAAAGCCAATGTTTGAATTCATATCTCTCTGATTCCAAAGCTATTCCTTTTTCTACTCTGTGGTCATTCCTCTGCACACCACAGTGTTTGCATCTTTGTGTCTCCTGAGCCCTGTACAGGGACTGGCATATAGCAAGTGCTCATCAGATAGCTGAGGGCTTGGGTTATTGTTACTGTTCTTAGGAAATGAGTCTCTATTATTTCTAACAGGTCTGCACTTTTGGAAGCAGACAATGTATGTAAGTTCTGGTGAGCATTTCTGTTCTCAGAATAAATGTGAACTGTTATTTATTGCAAAAAATACCAAGACTCATTTTTTAATATACTGCTTAACATAATAATTCCTGGAAACTGTTCCCCTGTGGTGAAATAATGAAAAGTAAGAGAAAAGAGCTACAAATGTCGTTTCTGAGCAAAAGATTAAAGTACTCCTCTCCTAGGGTTTTCTTCACATGTTTAAGTAATAGAATTGGTTGGTTGGCCTCACGTTGTAAATTACAAACCCAACCACTCTTAAGCCGGTGCCCCTGGGCTGTGGTGTGTGCAGGTCACGCCATCAGGACAGGGCATTCTTGGGAGAAGCCCATTTTGAAGCATTCATTTTGCCAGGATCTGAGGTACCTGATTTATTAATGAAACTATTTATAAAATAGCTTTGTGAGCATTTTATTTTTCTTTGGTTTTATTCCTTTCTATGGAAGTTTGGTAGTTCTGGGAGAATTTTAAACTAAGAGCCTGACATGGAAGAAACTTCCATCATGGAAAACTTGCATACTGGTGGAAGTTCTTTTACAAGTTTGCAAAGGTAGCTTAGGCCATAATTATATAAGATGTTTTTAAGAAGTGGATTTTCTTGCAGTATCCCAGGACTGGGAATTGGAGCATTCTGAGTTCCATATGGACTCCCTGTTTTGAGTAGGACAGCCTGTGTGACTTTTTAGAAGCCTCAATTTTCTAACCTATAAAATAGGTAGAAGGGATGTCTTCCTTACTTGGAGAATCAAATGAGATTATGACAAATATGAAAGCACTTCACAAATTTAGAAAGGTCATGCAGCTGTCATCATTACTACAAAGCAAGCTATCCTTACAAAGTATCAAATGATAATCTATTACTTGTTTTCTGCATTCTGTCCTAACAAAATGAAATATCTATCTTAGACTGGTGAAACTTGTCATATACAGAATCCCCAGTTTGCATCAGGAATCATGGAATTATTAGTATTTGTCAAGTCTTAAAAGATCATAAGATTATATAGTTCACCCTCTCTGTTTTGAAGCTCAGGGTCAAATGTTTCCAGGGGAAGACTAAGTGGGAAGTCCTTGAGGGGATGGGTTTGTATAAAGAGTCCGAGCCTTAATGAGTGTGTTTTTTTCTGGGGTAGAACATCAAATTCCATTAGACTACAACTTGTGAAGCCAGAAAAACAAGATGGTGGCCATAGTGGCCAGAGGACCTGGGGATGGAAAGTGAGGGATGTGGCAAAGAGGACACAGCCACAGTGTTTTTCTATGATTTCAGCCTTTTGTAGCTGAAATAGAGTCTTTTCAGCAGAAGACTGTCTAACTGTCTGTGTCAGTACTTTTGTACAGCTTATTACATGGACCATTGGTGTCTTTGTGTTCTGCCACTGATTTTTGGCCTCACATCTTTGAGAAAACTGTGGTATATCTCAGTTGTACTAAAGGAACCAATGCAGGATGGTGTGTCTTCTCAAGTTAGGATTCCTCCTGATGGGGCTGCGTCTTCTCCCCTGAAAAGCTGTCATTGCTGTGGTGTAGAAACCAGTGGCCCAGAAGTATGACTCCTTGTGACTCATTGATCCAGTTGTCTTGCAACAGTACAGAATCTTCTTCCAGTGCTTTTTTTCTGCCCAAACTGCAGATTTCTGTGCTTTGTTTGAACAAGAGTTGGAAGGGAGGGTTGAGACTGCTGCTCTCAAGTTTAGAGGGGCCATTTCTGAGCTACCTGGCACACACAATAACCTGTCCTTTGACTGGCCGATGGGGCTTTCTGATAAGGGCCACCTGATACGTCTTAATGGATGCAACACCTCCTCTTGGGGGCACGCACATTCCTCAGATGTCTGGCTCCAACCTGACAGCCTTTTGAACTTCCTATATTCTGAAAGCCCATTACTTGACTTAATAATATGGGGGAAATTTGAAGGCTGTCCTTGCCAAGGTTTTCTCAGACATGTCGAAAGGAGATGTGGTTAGTAAGAAAGGAGTTTTGAAAATTATCTCTGCAAATGATCAACGTGCTCAAGTCTCTCCTTGACCCTGTGACACACCCCTCCCCACGCATTCTTGCCTCAAAAGAAGGGTTCTAACTAGCTGTCTCCTGTTTGTCATACTCCAATGGCTTATCAAATATCTTTCCCAAAGCTTTCCTACTGGTCCCACGAAACTGATTTCCATGGGCCCTATGGATTAGTTGCCAGTCCTACTGAACCACTTTTGCCCTTATCGTGAACTTTCTGCTATATTTGACCCTGATAACCACGCCCACCTTCTTGGGACTCTTTCCTGAGCTTCTGTTTTCACCAAATTTTCTGTTTTCCTTAGTATTTCTTTCCCCTAACAGATTGAATTCTCTAGAAGCAGATTCTAACATGAAGTCCAGGGTGAAAGGTATTTATTAGGAATCAACATCTTTGGGGAGGGGGGCATTGATGTAGGTACAACAAAGCCTTAGGTAGCTTCAGGGTCTCTGTGGGGAGTGTCGCCTATCAGAGTGTCCCATGTCAAGGAGAAATGAGCAGGTCTTTACTCCCACCTGGCTCAGTCACAGATGCTTTGTTCCTGGGAAGGACATGACCTCTGGCAGAACAGCTCTTTACAGTGGGGAAGATCCTGAAGGAGCTGACATCTGGATGCTGTTTATAGAGCAAACTCCCTGCAGCTGGGTGACAAGTCCGGGCTTAAAGGGGAATCTGAGTGAGGCGGCCCTCTGACCACCCCATTTTCCTTCACAGGTCCCTTTGCACCAGGTGGTCACACACACCCCTGAGAATGATGAAAGCAGTGGGCTTTCTCCCCAGAAGAAAGATGCACATGTGCCCACTGGTAAATACATTACTGACAACTTGAGAGGGTTCATAAGCGTTCCAAAACCCACCAAAGGGTCCTTACAATAGATAGACTTAATCACAGTCAATCTGCCATTATATCTGATTCTTCTCACTATACTTCAATTCACATCCAAATATATCCCAAGGAAAACTCAGAAGTCAAGTGTTTCTGGGTCCTTTCTCCTGAATAATTTTATTTAATCCTCACCACCCACCTCCACGTTGGGTAATGGTGATGCTATTTACATTCTAGGAAACCAAGGTGCTGAGAGGATAAATGATTTGCCCAAGATCACACTGATACTAAGTGGCTGAGGTCAGTTGTAGTAAAAAAAAATGTTCTGCTTACTTCTGCAGCTCATGTCTCTTCTACTTTATCTCCCTTCCTCAAAGAGGTTCTCTCTCAACTCTCAAGGAGCTTGTAAATTAAAAGGGGCCTGGGAGACAAGAAACGTATGCAAATAAACACAGTGCAAGGACAAAGAGATAAGTGTTATAATATAGCCAGGGATACAATTTGTATGAGAAGGAACATCCCCTTAGGTTCGTTAAACAAGTGATAATTTTCCCCATCAGGGTCCATGTGAGAATAGTTGTCGGAGATAATTAAATGGTCTCTTTGCTTATACACTGTCGACATTTCCATAGCAGACATTTCTAGACTTTAGCTGGTTATTTAAAAAATATTTATTAGGCATTCATTCAGCCCCTATGACATCAATAATTATCTTTATAAAATAACAAATCATACACTTTACATATATAAGCCTACATATCTTCTAAGATTTCACAGATTCAAGAGGGGGCTGTGATGAACAGCATATTGCACTACGAAGCCATAGAGAAGCAGGTGATTGTTGTAACACAGAGGACCTGATGTTTTTGTTGTCTCTATCTCTTGCACAGGCTCATTTAAAATGGCTTTAATTATAAATGCATATTATGCAGACAGCAATGTGTTTGTTATACAGTATATAACACACGCAGTTTTACAGTTAGCCAACATTTCCTTTATTAACTTCCTAATCTATAAGTCCCCACTATTTGGCCTGAGACTAAAGTGGTAGGCCTACAAGGGGTATCCAATAAAGAGTCTAAATGAATTAGTCAATGGTTCAGTATAAAAGTGAGTGAGCAGATTCCTTATTGTCAAATACTTGGGCCTTCTTTAAGATTTCATCTCACTGTTGTTTTGTTTTTGTTTTTTTTTAGGTCTACATTTATAATTTTTGACAAGGATTCAGTTGCCTCTTCTTTCATTCTGAACTCTGTACTGATGCCAAAAACTCGACCTCTGTGTACTGGTGCTGAATTGAATCTCAGAGACAGAGTTTTGGGTAAAGTAGAAAAGAATAACTTCATTGCTTTGCCAGGCAAAGGGGGACACAGTGGACTCCTGCCCTCAAAAACTGTGTGTCCCAACCTGGGAGGATTTGGTGAGGAGTTTTATAACCATGGGTCAAGGGTGGAGTTGCTGATAAGGGTTAGGGTGTGTGAAGGGCTTGAACTCCTTTAATCTGGCCTCAGGTGGTCTCTTGATGAGCTTCTCAAGGTTATCAAACTGTGATCTTCAATGAAGAATGTTAACATCTTCCATCTTTGTTGGGGGTTTTAGTTCTGTAAAGAACTCTAAGATATTGTTATGTTTATGCCTTGAGGTAGACCTAGGACCCTGCCCCAAAGCTACACTACTGTTTCTTGGCTGCCCCTCTCTTGTCTCTGCACCCCCTCCCTTCCCTGATTAGCAACTGTTTGAAAGGCTTCTGAGCCCCACAGGGCCCTGCTCAGTTTCAGTACTCTCAATTTAACGGACTATTGAGAATCCCTATTTATATGGCCATCAAACCCTTGAAACCCAACATGTACAAAGCTAAGTTTGGTAGCAGTGATGTCATGGTGGTTAACAGCATGACTTTAAAACTCCAGCTGTCTGGGTTTGAATCCTGGCCACTTACTAGCTGTGAGACATTGGGCAAGTTATTTAATGCCTTCGTTATTGAGTGTTAAACATGTGAGTTACATGTAAAAAGCTCCTGGCACATAATAAAGCTCATAAATGTCAACTCTCACCATCATGGTCAACTCTTAGATTTTCATAAAAGGTGTGAAACCAAGCAGGACCCTGTGGGGCTCCTAGGCATGGAAGCCATTCTGTGTTCCCCATTTCTTGTTTGTAGGGAATAGATTCCAGCCTCCATGACCTTACCTGAGTTCCAAAGGGCAGATTTGAACTGTTGCATCAGGGAAGGGAGGGGATGCACAGACAAGGGAGGAGACCACCTGAGGCCAGATTAAAGGAACCAGAGAAGCTCATCAGGAGGCCACCTGAGGCCAGATTAAAGGAGTGCAGGCCCTGCAAACACACTGATCCTTATCAGCAACTCCACCCTTGAACCATTGCTACAAAACTCTTCACCAAATCCTTCCAGGTTGGGACACACAGTTTTTGAGGCATGAACCCACTGTGTCTCCCTTTGCCCAGCAAAGCGATGAAGTTATTCTTTTCTACTTTACTCAGAACTCTGTCTCTGAGATTCAACTCGGTACTGATGCACAGAGGCTGAGTTTTTGGCATCAAGTGTGTACTCAGCATATAATCTGATCTGCACCCATCTGCACCCATCATCTTTGCTTCCCCAGCCTCTTTTCAGCCTCACATTCAAAACTTCCAAAGCATCTCTCAAACCTACCCTCATGATTTTTCCCACCTTCAGTGCCCTGGTTCCAGGTGTCCTCACCTGCAGGTTTGATTACTGAAGTGTGTTCCTAACCAGCTTCCTAGCAGCCAAAACTGCTTCTTTCCAACCCCTGCCACATGATGCATTTAAACCATAGATTCAGTGCTGTCAACCTCCCTGTTCAAAAATCTTCAGTGGCTCCCACCACCTTAGCTTTAAGTTCAAACTCTTTAGCATCATGACATCCAATGTCCTCCATTACCTGGTGCTGTCTCTCTCCCTAGACTTCTCTCTCCTCATTTCCCTTTATGCCAGTGTTCTGACCTCTAACTGTTTTAACTTTTAAGTTTCCCAAACATGTTCTACATTTTCCTTTTCCTTTAGTCCTTTGCATGTGAATTACTTCCTCCCTCTACAGTACCTCTGCTTAAATCCTCTGAAGCTCTTTTTCTGGAAGCTGTCCCTGACTACCCAAAGATCCATGGGGTGGCTCTTTATGCCTCATCACTGCATGTTAGGAGGATTTTTAAAACCTCACACAAAGGGAGACGAAACATAGACATGCGAAAATGGTCCCTGCTCCACACAGAATAAGGAGAATGCATGTGTGAATGGGGACTTCCCAGAACACCTGTGTAGCTCACCTGGCCTTAACCTTCCAGAGGCTTAGGAGTTGGCCACAACTGCTAGGGCCTTGATATCAGAGCTCCTACAGCCCCTCTGCGGGCAAGGGTGTTTTCGTTCTCCTCCTTCCCTGGATGCTGCTCCAGAATAGAGTCCAGGTTTATATAAAATGCTAGGGATCACTGGTGCTTATTGGCCCAAGCAAAAGGAGTAAAACCTGTGTCTTCCTGGACCCTGCAAGAAGGAATGGGGTGAATGCACAACTCCAGTACTCCACAGCTCAGACAACAGTCTCCTGGGCCATCCTTCTGTGTGGACTTCCTCTTCATCTCTCCTACCTCTCTGAGAGCTTTACAAATACATATAAATGAAAACATGGAGGATATTGATCCTTATCTAGCAGAATGCAGGGAGCTGGGGATCCAACACATGGCTCTCTACTGTGGAGGAGGAGGGTCTGTGAGGAGCCATGGCAAAAAGATGGACTTGACGGTCAGACCACTTGGGTTCACCTAAGTTCTGGGGTCCCCAGAACCTAGCATCTGAGTCTCAGTTTTCCTATTTTTACAGTGGGAATACTAATAGTGGCAATCTTATACCATTTAGCAAGAATTAAGTAAGTTAGCACATGGAGTGTTTAAAAACAATCCTGGCACAAAGTACCTGCTTAGAGTTGGCTATTAGTTGAAGCTCTTGCTATCCAGTTGAAGAGAAGAAATCCATGCAAAGAGAGGCATTTGAAAATCAATTCATTGGGCACTTCGGGGCTGAACTTTTGTTTGAAGTCTTGTCCTGTCACTTAGAGTGTGGGGCACACTCTCATCTTCTTCACCTCTGAAATACTAATGACAAAGCTCATAGAGTTTTTAGGAGGTTTAGAAATAATAATGCAGAGAAGGCGGTACAAAAATACCTACCCAATCTGCGTGAACCCTCTCCTCCTTGAGGTCGCATAAAGATTGAATGGCAATGATGTGCATTTCTTGCCAGAAGAGCTAAGAGATAAGAACTGGGTCACTGATCCAACTTGTGAAAGGGCAACCAGGTCAAGGAAGAAATTATGAAACCCTGTCAGCGTCTTACCTGGGGATGAACGGTGATGGGAAAGAGAGAGAGCCATGGACAGACCCACACAGAGATAAAAGACTCACAAGTTCTCTTGGTGGAAAGTCATGAAAGGCAGAAGCCAGGAGTTCAGGGAGTTGACTGAGGCTGCTGTTGCTAGACCAGAGGGAGGGTCCCCTCCAGAAGGCTCCCTGCAAGCAAGACCAGAGACTCGGGCACGCCATGTGCCTGGCAGAGTCAGTAGGAGCCGGCGCCTGGCACATTTTCTGTTCCAGAAGGTGCTCCAAGCCAAGAGAGAGTGGATTAGGAGGAGTTAAAGTACTGAAAGTAAAACAAGCTGGGTTTTTTTAGACAATCATTCTCAAAGACAGTGAGTGAAATTTGTGTCACTTTAAATAAGGGATATGTCAGCAGGAAAAAATAAAGAGGAAGAAGAAAGATCCCCCCGCGCTTCTCCCTGTAGTACTGAAAGACAACAAACAGAGCAGCGTGCCAACTACAGCCGCACCCAGCACTTTCTTGGCCATAAGCTGTGCTTCCTGCATTTTTTTCTGTGACTCACTCCCACTGCCTGAAGTCGACTATCCTCTGCCTCAAGACTTCTTCAGTTTTCTTTCTCCTTGGAGGAAGCCAGCAAGTCTCTGGCAATAACTTCTCTCTATGAGCCCATGTGTGGCTGACTGGACTAATGTCCATTGAGCATCTCATATAGGGCTCAAGAGGAAAGGGCAACATTCTATACAAAGGTAAATAGTTGGTTTTACTCTGGAAGGAAGTCTCACTTCTGGGATGAAAAAGACTCTCAAAATGCCTTGGAAAAATCTTTGGAAAATAAAATAACAGCACCAAGGGAAGTTTGTAAAGCACTTCTTTATAAAGAGCACTTATACGCATGACCTCATTTAACAAACCAACCCTACAAATGGGAAATGGGGCATGAATTAAACCTATTGCATCAAGAAGGGTAATTTGGAGAACTGATTTGACTTATTGAGAATTACTTCGTCAATGATGGAGAAACTTTTCAACTTTTCAGTCATCCAGCAATGATGAATTGCCTGTGGTCAGGGAGGGTGAAGCCATCTTTAGGAGTGCTGGCTGTACCCATTACCAACTTCTCTGTAAACCACTGTCCCCCTGGCCATCTCAGGAATGGGCCATTGGTAGCTGTGGTTTTACCCAGTAGCCCTGCTTTCTGGTCAGTGTTGTATGAACCAGGTGTGCACACCTGAATGGATCTCTGCAGGTGTGCAGAGTACTGGTCAAGGATTAGAAGGAATGGAAGTTCTGACAGTTCTGCTACAACTACCTTACATTTTGAAGTTATATAATTTAAACAAAGTCTAACTCAAATCAGTGCCTATATTTTCCCCTTAAACAAGATGAAGACTTCAAAGCCTTTTAATTCACTGTGAATCCCACTCATTTCCCCTAAATACCCAGTTATTATCCAATATTTTAGTTCTAACTCATTTTTATGAACAAAAGATTAACAGGAACAATAATCCTGAGTATTATTATATAAAGTCATTTTTGATTTAGCACTCCCAATGTATATTGCCAATGTGTTTAATAATCATTACTTCTTGCTTCTCACTTCTTCTGACTTAATTTTCATACTAAAGTATCTCCTATATTTCAGTAAAAATCTGTGGCTAGAATTTCTCCCAGTCTTTAAATATCTGAAAATCTGTTTTTTGAATCTGATAAAGATTATGTCATCCATAAGTAATAGAGGGTCCCTAAAAGTAAAGCCTTAAACTAATCAGAGTTTTGCTTTTCTCATTCACCAATAAAGTCAGAATCAGGCTAACCATAGCTTGTATAGGAGCCCCCACAATATACGCAGGGACCCGGCCTCCTGCCATGTTTCTGTTTCAATGACCTGTAGGTCGCTTCATATTCACAATATGGTTGCTGGAGCTCCAGCCTTTTCTAAGTTCCAGGCAGAACCAGTGGAAAAGGCAGGAAGCAAAAATAAAATATCTGTTGACTCGACCCTTCCAAACAAATTACAGCTATTGCATTAATTTCTAGATGCACTTTATCCATTGACACTTCACAAATTGCTTTCCCACAATTTTCTGTGTTCTTTCCACCTAGTCTTCTGATAGAGAAGTTTGAAGCTTCTTTTCAAACTTAATTTTCATATTTTTCCCTCTATTAATCCTTCTGAAAGACATACTTTAAGCATTCCTCTACCTCCCAGCTTGCTAATTCTCTTTTTTTCTGTCAAGCTTACTGTTTTACTTGGTTATTGAAATTAAAAATAAAATTTTCAATGATTATATTTTTGATATCTAGGCTTCTTGATTGGTTATTTTTCCTACATGCTTTCTCTTGTCATTTCTTGCTTTATGGATGGTGTTCCTTTACATCACTGAAGATATTACATATTCTTATTGTTAATTACCTTTCAGACTTCTCAACTTTGCATGGCTTCATAGAGTCAAGTTCTCCTAATTTTTATTCCATAGACTATCATTTGTAGTGTTGTACGTTTTATAATTCTTATGTTCTAGGTCATTTCCCATGGGCATTATCTTCAGTGGACATTCTCTTCCCTGCATGGCCTGAGGCATGGAGATAAAGTTTTGGGTTTGCCTCTTCCCATACAATACAGAGTTCACTGGCTATGTATTAATTTGGTGGGCCTTGAGTTGGGTTTCTGTATTCCATGGGTTTCTCTATTTGAAGTCTGTACCCACCACTATGCACCTTTGGGGATCTTATCTCTCTCATCAGTTACTGCTTTCACCATGACTTGGGGTAGGCAGAAAGCTTCTGACTGGTGGGTTGAGATATTCTCATCCCAGTTCACAGAAGGGGCAATTCTTTGTTTCATGCTTACTCTCTTTTTCTTGCTGTTCTTGGGCTTGTGTCCTAGACTCTCATACCTAGAGGTGGGGTGGTGTCCAGTGAGCCAGCTTGTAAGCTGGGGTCTGGTCTATATTCTTCAATTTGGACCACAAGCTCAGGACTCTATGAGTTTCTTTTTCTGGCCTCTGCATATTTTCTTTCTGGCTTCGGCACTCAGTGAAATATTTGTTAGAAAATTTATATGTGTCATCTAATATTTCCATGTGTTTAGAGCAGGAAGGATGGTATTAATATGCTTCACAAGCCATCTTGACCTGAAATCAAGAAACTAGTCTACAAGGGGAAGAGTTGTAAGTGGCACTGAGAAACACTATTTGCTCAGGGCTGGTTGCTTGGATTGAGAATGAGAACATTGGAGGCTTCACAACTGCCCTGTGTGTCATGTATTTGCCTTAAGGTTGAGCTGTAGAGAAAGAAAAATGCATGGAGCACATTTGCTAAGCGGGATCAAATCAGGAAGGGGAGCCTGCTAGAATCCCAACAGCTTTCTGACTTCTGTTTCCAGTCTCTTGTATGGCCATACTACCTTCTGTGCTTGATTCCGTAACATTAGCCATTATCCTCTGTGTGTGTGTGTGTGTGTGTGTGTGTGTGTGTGTAGAAACTCATTGAAGTGATTCTCTATACATGCAGCCAAAGGCGTTCTCATCAAAATGTGGAATTCAACTTCACACCCACCAAAAGACCAACTCAGATTTTCTGATTGCCTCTGAGAGTGGATTGGCTTGTTTGATCAATAGCAGAGTCTTGTGTAGGTCATTTCAAGAAACACAGTTGAAATAAGAACATTTCAATAAGCCATAAAGTGGAGTCTTCCTAGTTAATTTCTGTGTGTCATCACAGAGTTCCTGAAACCAATTGGAGCCATTGCTTTAAAAATGGGCAGCTTTTCATTGTGTTCTCATTGTTGAGTAAACCTAAGCCAGTAAGTTAAACTTTTAAACTCGCAAATTTGTAATTATGAACAGTAGGGCTATTTTCAAGGTTAAAGTCATCAATGTAGTTGACTAGGACAAAGCATTTTTTAGTAAATGTGTGTTCTCTCATCCTGTCCTTATCCTATTATGAGCAGGTGCCCGAGGAAGAAAGAGCCAGTGTTGCCCGGGTAGGAAACTTTCTTAGAGGAAATCTGGTGTCACATTTGGGCAGGTGGCCAAGGGAGACATGTGTGCCGTTGGAGGAATGTCCATATCCAATCTTCAGCTGTTCTTGGAAGAGCTCTCCATGGCTGAAGCCTGCTCTGTCTGATTGGTACCAGGAGCAGTAATTTGACACTGCATGTTTTTCTCCTTGAAGTTCAAATGCCTTGTGAGAGAGGCAGGCAAGTTCATATGAAGCTGTTCCTTAGCTTCTCTTGATTGTGCTGTTGCATTTCCCCAGCTTGGCCTATGGCTTCACCAGTTGGTGTTCAGAATCCACAGTCCAGAGAGGAACCTCACCCTATAGACATGATTTACATAGGGGCAGAATGAGGCAGCCCTTGTCCTGGGCCTCAAGGCAAGCATTTGGCAAGTTTTAAATATTCTGCTTATTTTTCCAATTATGCATTTTCAAAGTCTTTTTTTTTTTTTTTTTTTTTTTGCAGCAAAGGACCAAAAGTGACTACAAGTTAGGGATGGGCAGAAAAGAGCTGAATTTACATACTGCCTAGTTGTGCCAGATGAGACTGGGATGCCCCTTTCCAGGCAATGGACTGTGGGAGAACACTGCTTATGAAATGCATGAGTTCCCTAACCGAGATGGACCACATCCATGCGGGTGTCAGCCTGATGGTGAAGAGCTGCCATCTCCCAAAATGAGACGTGAGTTAAATGTGTGTGTTTGCACATTATCAGGAGAGGGTGAAAAAGAGGCTTCCTTAGAAGTGTGGGCCCAGGTTGTGTGTGCCCTGGACTACTTGCCCAGCTTCTTAATTAATCTCCCTTTCTCCACGTTCACTCCAGCTACTCTGCACGGTGACCAGCACCATTTTTCTAAATGGCACCTCTCACCATGCCTCTCTTTAAAGCTGCTTTTCAACCCTTAGGACAAGTACAGGCTTTCAGTCATGGAGTAGGGTCTGCCCACAACCAGTGTTGCCCACTTACCTTTCTTCTGTTCACGTGAAAACATGAACATGATATAAACACAGTTTAGTTGGGTTGCCATCCCAGGAAACACCTGTAGGAGAATGTGAAAGTGAGCTGGAGAAGAGTGTAATGACAAGTAACTTACCACCTGGAGCAGCAACTGGAGTGTAATCCGTCCACTCTACCCCACACAGGATGAGGGAGCTGAGATGTTGATTCTCCCAGGCCTTGTGCGTGTTGGTTGATGCTGTTACTGGGGCACTTCCCAGGCCCTTGTGGCCTGAGGTCCACATGGGGAAAGTAGGCTCTGATGTCCAGATGAACCTTTCAGCAAAGAAAGGAAAGTACTGACACTTGGAGCAGGGCTTATGTGCACTGATGCACTAAGGATGAGAGGCATTTAGGAACCCATCACATCTCTCTTTCTCACCTACAGAAAGGGTACAATATAAAGACATACATAATGCATAGTTAATGAAACTTCTATTCTTACCATGACCCTTTTTCCCCTAGTCCATCCCTAATGATGCTAAAATATTCCAGCTTACTGTATATACCTGAGATCCATTTATTCATTCATTCACTTATTTATTAATTCAGTAAAAAGTTACCAGTTGTTTAGCTTCAGTCCACACACTGTGGTGATGGCTGGGGATGATATCTTGAATATGGCACACGAGCTTGATCCTCATTGAACTTACAACTTAATGGTGGGCAGTGGAGCCAGTAACATGCAGACCAGAAAGCAGGGAGTTACATTATATTTTGTCAAGTCCCATGATGGGGGAAGGACAGAGTGATATGGGAACATCTAAGAGAGATGTACAAACTTCGCTCCGGGAGGTGGTGAAGCCTCTCCAGTAGAAGTAATGTTTAAGCCTTGACTTACTGAAGGATGGGAAGTCATGTCTAATGTGGATAATGTCACTTGGCAGAGGAACTGTCATCTCTCTTGGATCCAGTGACAAAGAGTTAACAAGACTTCACACACACACACACACACACACACACACACACACGCACAAACAAGCTTCCCTAGAACAAGTGACTTTGGCAGGTGGTGCTTTTGTCTGTGCTGAATGTGAATGGCATGTGTTTCCTCCCCCGGGACTAGAGCATCCACGAACTTCCAGCAGCACTGTCTTGTTTCTCCCATTGGGCAGTGGTATCATTCATGGCATTCTTCTTTAACAGATTTATAGAGAAGAACCTGGCTGCTCACATTAGCTGGAGCCAGACGATGCCTCCCCAGATAATTCTACATTGTGGGGTCGAGAATGAGCTCTCCTTAGAAGATGGTAGAGGACTTTCCTTGTACTTTTCTCCCCTAATGTAATCAAGAGCTGTGTCATCCTTTCCCCTCTCTGCACATGGTTTCATTATTTGCAACAAGAAATGTGCACACCTTGAAACTGAACAGTATTATAGCTGCTGTTTATTTTTGAGGAACATTCCAGCACTTTCCCATCTCCATATCTATCACCCTTCAACATAGCCACTATGGGAAGTTACAAACTCTGTCCAAATATGTTGCCTCCTTAGATCTCAGTTGTGTGTGTGTGTGTGTGTGTGTGCGCATGTCTATGTGTGTTTTAAGGGCAGAGTGGCACTTCTCAATCAAAATTGGGGGTTTGGGGTCTATGACTTGTGATGCTGAGATGCATCAAGTCAAGACAATGCCTCACTGAGGCGTCTTCTCCAGCTGTATTGAAGGTATGTACACCAAGCAATGAGGCACCAATACTGGCTTTTGGTAGATGCTCAAATATTATTGAATGCAAAGTCAAATGCTGTGAGGGGGAAAAATCAGCTAATTAAGAAACTTTAAAACTTAAATTTTTTTTCAGCTTTATTGATTCTGGGTCTATATAGCCAATCTTTTTAGGTGTTCTTTGATCCTTCCCAGGGCGAAGGAAGACATTGCATGTAATCTCTCTCCACTTCATCCATTGCATGGAGTCTTGTTCCTGCGGCTTCTTCTCTGCCAAAGAACTGTTGTGACTAGGCAAGTGACCGATAAAACAAGGAGGCTCAGGAGAAGCCCAGCCCTCTGGTTTCTGGGAAGGCCACTGTGTGCAAAACATATCTCATTTTTGGGGGGATTTGAGGTTTGGTGATTACTCCTTTAGACCTTTATCTACTTGAATCAATGCTCTGCAGTGGAAATGTTGTTGTTGAAGATTTGAGGCCCCCAGCTCTGCTGCTAACCCATTGTGTAGGGCACTTCAGAACTCTGGGCCTCAGCTGTGGTATCAGCAGAACAAAGGGTGAGGCTACATCAGGGGATGTCAATTTTTTGTTGTTGTTGGTGATGAGGAGGGAGCTTGGTTCAAAGAAGGCAATCATGGAAGCCTTAGCTGGGAAGCATAGGAGACCAGGACTCTACCCCTTGAAGCACAGAATGTGCATGCGGGGGTGTGTCTTAGGGGGCTGTAGCTCATTGGCCCAGCCCCTGACTTTCTTATATCTCCACCATACTTACCCTAGGAATCCCTGAGGGCTTCCAAGAAACCTCAGTGATTCCGAGTGGGAAAGTCTGGGAAAACCAAAACAAAACAGTGAATTAAATTGCTTCTAAGGCTTCTTCCAACGCTAATATTTCACAAGCCTCTGGATTAAATCAAAAGCCGGTATTCCTCTTTTTAGAGACGGGTCCTCTGGGAGAAGTTCCTGGCTGTCCAGAAGGTACCTGCTGGAAGCAAGTATGACACGAGGAAGGCAGAGAATATTAACCTTGGCACGTACTGTCAACTCAGAGCTTCAAGGACAAATCGAAATTCAGCTCCAATGGGATGTGAGCACCACCAGGGCGGGGAGCTGATTCCCCAGCCCCTATCACAGTCATCAGCATATAGCAGGTGCCCATAAATAGATATTAAATTCATGAGTAAAGAATGGCCTTTTGGCCTGAGCCTTAACCCTGGCTTTGTCGCTGAGCCTTGGTTTTCTCATCTGTAGAATGCGGATGACAACACCTTTTTCATGGAGCTTATTAGGAGGCTTTAATGGCAAAGCATCTATAAAACTTCTGGCTCATAGTAGGCTCCCAATAAACAGAGTTATTATCATCCTGTATAGCAGGTTCAGACACACTGACTGGGTCTAATGTAATAAGACATAAGGTTATAAGAGGGCAGGAAGGGGCTGCCCGGAGTCCAGCCCACAATGAGCAGGCTGAGAAAGGCCAGAATGAAGGAGAGCAGGGGCTTTTGGAAAGGGAGGAGGTGCCCAAC
This sequence comes from Eubalaena glacialis, assembly GCF_028564815.1. Lineage (NCBI taxonomy): Eukaryota > Metazoa > Chordata > Mammalia > Artiodactyla > Balaenidae > Eubalaena > Eubalaena glacialis. Next base: position 189,124,810 of record NC_083717.1, on the reverse strand, counting down.
AGTGGAGACGAGTAGCCTTGACCAGGTTCCCTGCCTACCAGTCATCACCCTGTGAGGTCCTCAGTGTTTGGTTCAGGATGCTCTGTGTCCATTTCCCATAAATGCTCACAGTGACTCTAAAAGTGTTTACTAGCCTTAACCTCTTGGATAAGGAATCGATCCTCAGAGGGGACCTGCTGTGTGTTTAGATGAGGTGGGTGGTGGGTCTTCAGCACAGCCTTTGATTTGGGGCATTTATCTTGGGGTCAGTGCTGCATGTGCAGGTGGATTTCCCCTGTCCCCCTGGGTCCCCGTGGAGCAAGAGAGATTCACCACATCCCTCTTCCTATGGAATGTGGTGCCGAGATAGACTCATATCTCCATCAGTGTCACCCCACCCCCGTCGTGACCCTCCTCTGACATCTCTGTCCGCACTGGCAGGTAACCACTTGTTCCTGTTAGCAGAGTCTGTTGTGATGAGAACATTAATTTCTTGGTGTGGACATGTGTCTGTGTCACTCATCAAGAGAAACATCACACACCAGCACGTGACCCTGCTCTGTTGCATCGGGTACCATCATCTGGGGGAAACAAGTGATTTGATGATGTGGTGATGTCTGCAAACCATGCCACGTGGTCCCTATGCCATGCTCAGGTTACTGTAAATAATGATTGTTTACGGAGTCAGGAGTCATCATTGTGTTTCCTTATGTTCAAACAGTCCTTCACAGCTGAAAGAACATGGCAAGTCCTGTCACTCACGTAATCCATGAAGAATACCTTGGGGGAAGAGACACTGATTCTGTGTAGAGACAGGGAAACTGAGTCCTCGAGAAGGGATAGGATAGAATGTTCCCAGTGTGAAAAGTGGCCAAAAAGTGAAGCCAGGATTTGATACCACTAACCAATAGTAGTAACAGCAGATCTAGTGCTAAGTCCTTAACTCCAGAAGTGTCATTTCTCACTGGACCCTAATCTCAAGGGACACATCCATTCACATTGAAACTCATTTAAGACCTAAGGCACAAGATATAGGAGAAAACAGGTAGTATGATTCCATTTACATATAAAATTCAAAAGCAGGCAAACAAATTACAATATTAAGACAACAGTCTCCTCTAAGACAGAAAAATCATCCTTAATTTAGGGGGTCCCAAGGCATCCTGAGGCTATTTTGCTTCCTTCACAAAGGAGGTCACAGTACTCAGGGGAGGCTTAAATTGATAATTTTTACCATTAAAATAAAGAAATCTGTATTGTGGGAGGTAGTTTTCACTGGGTAGGCCAAGATAGAAGTGGAGGATTCTGATAATGATGTTCATTTCCCTTATGTTCCAAGAATTAAATATCAGCGGAGCCTCTTAGATCCAAATACTAGGCACCATTTTATTGTGCATCTATTATGTGCCAGGCTCTGCTCATAGCACACTTTCTACATTGTTTCTTGTAAATTCAGCATCTAGGGAGAGGAAAGGTGTGATCCATACATGTCATTTGATTTTTATTTTAAAGATTTTTCTACTAAAATGTTTGTAGCATACATTTTTTTTACACAAAATACTTTGGTAACATACTTTTTTCCTTACAATTTGATCTGGGGCTCCAGAGAAACAGAATAATAATTCCAAAACTACTGTTTTGCAAATCCCATACCTTCTAAGCTGAGGACACAGGCAGGAAAGAGTAACCTCACCCTTGGTTATAGGATAGAGGGTGGCCTCCGGAGAAACAGAGGGATCTGACTTAAAAGTCCCATCAGCTTCCCAGCAGTGTGGTTCTGTGAATGTTACCCAACATCTACAAGCATCAGCTTCCTCATCTTTCAAATAGCTTTCTGCTCTAATGTGATACACACACTCCTGAAAAATCTTGCATTCTGCAAAATCACACACTAAAAATAACAAGGCTTTTGACCAAAATCACATAAAGAGAAGAGCTAGCAGCTCAAAAGACAGGTAACTTTGCAACCAGACCTCCCAAAATATGTGAATAAAAGTGTTGGTGTTCAATGTTAACAGATAGAAGCACGTAACCATAACTATAGTTCTTTACTTGTAATATAAGGTAAAAGATCCTGCTGGAAGGGAGGTGGAAGGAAAGGTTAAGGGCAAAATGTATCAAGACTGGGGAAACCATGGACTAATCCCTTCTAGGAAAGAGCTGGTGGTGAAACTGAGTCAAGATAGAGATAGAGATAGAGAACAGGTATCAGGGATACAGGATTGTTTTCTTCCCCAGCTTGCGGGGATCCACAGGGCTAGGTTACTTGAAGTTTACCTATTATTACTGCATGGTGTGAAATTTAATATATAGGAGAAAAAAAATTCTCATGTGAACCAAACTCCTCTTCTGCACAGTGCATACAGTGTTCCCTATTCCTTATTTATTTACCTCTTGGATGTAAGCTAATTCCTGTTTCAGGATTATGCTGTAACATAGAACGGATTGTCATAGCACCTCACCAGGTTGTTTTGATGCTTACAGGTAAGAAAGTTAAAGGGTTTGACAGTGCCTGACACTTAGTAGGGTCTTCATAAACTCTGGCTCTCGTTTGTGCTGTATCATTATTAGTTTTAGGATGAGTAGCTATAATTTAGCAATAATGAGTTGTCTGACTCCTAGTTCAAATATTTTCTTCAATTTTTTTTGAAGAGTATTAATCTATGCAGAGGGGGCAGAAAAAGTAACATCCTGAAACCTCTGGGAAACTTGTGTAAGCTGATGTTCCTGTAGAGGGTCCACTGGAGAGACTGAACCATGGAGGTGGCCTGCAAGGAAATGCAAACACAAACTTTCAAATGTAAATCTCCTTCAAAGAGCCTCTTCTGGAAAAGTAAATTTAGGTCCCATTGATTGATTCTGCGGTATTTGTCAAGATTGTAAATAGAACCTCTGTTAGATGTGACCAGAGGGTAAATGCAACATACATAAAATATTAAGCTGATTAAAGAGTATCTTTTCTATCTTGACGAAACTTGTGAGGTCTGGTACGTAGTGTAAAAAAAACACTCCACCAAAATAGTCATCTTGAGCACAAAAGGTAGGTGCTGGGACCCTACTGTTTAAATAAGAAGGCTGTATCCTTCAGGGGAGACAAAGAGAGAAGTGGAGGAATTTGATATCACATCACCTGAAGATCGGTTAAAGAACAGGCCTCCTTTAGCCTCAAGAAAGTAAACTCAGGGGCACCTATTGTTACATTCAACTATCTCACTTATTTTATAAGTTCCAGCGGGAGACAGATACAGAAAATCAGTACAGCTTAGACTAATAACGAACTCTCTAACAGTGGAATCTGCTCAACTCTGGAAGGCTATGTTGTCAGAAGCAAGTGTGCTATCTCTGAAGACATTTAACCAGAAAGGGCGTGGCCACTCTGTGAGCTGTGAGCGGGTTACCTTGCTTGGGCCTGCTTCCCACTAAGACGCATATATGTGGGATGTTCTCAAACTTTAAAAGAGCCTTCATATGAAAGGCAGCCCAAAGAAAACCAGGTGTTCACCTTATGTGCATTACAAACTATGATCTTTAGGACAGTCCTGTAAATTGAGTGTTACATTAGCTTGCTAAGGCTGCCATTACAAAGTACTGCAGACTGGGGGGCTTAAACAACAGAAGTTTATTTCCTCATAGTTCTGGTGGTTGGAAGTCCGAGACCAAGGTGTTGGCAGGATTGATTCCTTCTGAGGCCTCTCTCCTTGGATTGTAGACAGCCGTCTTCTTCCTGTGTCTTCACGTGGTCTTCCCTTTGTGCTTGTCTGTGTCCTAATCTCTCCTTGTAAGGACACAAGTCATATTGAATTAGGACCCACCTTAAAGGACTCTTTTTAACTTAATTACCTTTTGAAAGGCCCTATTTCCAAAAACAATCACATTCTGAGGTACTAGGGGTTAGGGTTTTAAAATGTGAATTTTGGGAGGCACACAATTCAACTCATTCCGGGTGTCATTACCACCATTTTACTAATGAGGAAAATGAGGCACCAAGGCTCAGTGATTCACCCAGGGTCAAACAGTGAGTCAGTGCAGAGCTGGGATATGAACTCGGACCTGTCTGAGGCCAAAACTCACACCTCACCCCCAAGCTGTATCGGCCCATCTGAATAAGGCATATAAGAGCGGCTGCCTAGGCTGGCTTCTTGGAGAAGCTGGGACGGGGCCCAGACGAGGCCCAAGGGCAGGAAACAAAGGTCCCCAAGACCTGGAATCTGGGAGGCAGCAGGAGGCTGTGTGAAGTAGGACCAGGACATCCAAGAACCAGGTGCATGTGGACTCCTCTTACCCTTTCAGTCCTGTTGGTGCCTGGTCCAAGCTTGTGCAGATTTCCTAAAACATCCTGAGTGGAGACAGACCTACCAGAAAACTGCACCTCGTGTATTCCTATGAGAGAAAGCAGCTTCCTCGCTGCAAAGTCAAGGGATACTGTGATGAAAGAGTGAGATGTGAGCCCATTTCCTTTTCCACATCAGAGATCCTGCCCTGGTACCAACAATGGGAGGTCGGCACACTGTTAATTGTTCTGGGAGAAGAAACAGTGATCATCACATGTGTGTGCAGACACACCAGAGACATAATAAACACAGTCTAAAATATCCCCAGCTCCAGTTCAGGGCTGATTTGCAATTGTAAATCCATTAGTGGCATGCATGAATACTAAGAGCGTCAGAATGCAGGCTGTGATTTCGCCAAGGAAACTGACGTGCTTTTCTGCAAGAGCGGAAACACACACCCTATGGAAAATTATTTTCTTCCTGTGCAATTAGGTCTGTCTCTCAATTTAAATCATTTTTAATAATCTCCTGATCAGTGGTATATTTTTAAGTGTGAATAATATAACCCTTATGTTTACATTAAACATGAACCATTAGACAAAAAAGTGCTTCTTCAGCTTAAAACAACCACCCTCTCTCCGCAAACAATGGTTGCAAAACTGATGAATTCCTGCAGCCAGGGGATCTGATAGAGCTACCGTCCTCAGAAAGATAGGGGTGCATTGTTTAGCCCTACAGAGTATGGGTTGGCAAACTGTAGCCTGCAAGGCAAGTCCAGCCCACTGTTTTTGTAAATAAAGTTTTATTGGAACACAGCTATATCCATTCGGTTATGGATCATCTACAGCAGGTGTCCCCAACACCCCGGGACTGGGCCTTAGAGCAGGAGGTGAGTGAGGTGAGCGGCGGGCGAGTGAGCGAAGCTTCATCTGCTGTTCCCCATCGCTCTCATTACCACCTGAACTATCCCCCCACCCTCACCCTGCGGTCCATGGAAAAACTGTCTTCCATGAAACCGGTCCCTGGTGCCAAAAAGGTTGGGGACCACTGATCTTCAGCTGCTTTTGCACTACACCAGTAGAGCTGAGTTGTTGCAGCAGAGACCGTATGGCCCACAGAGCCTAAAATATTTACTTTTTGGTCCTGTACAGGGAAAGTTTGCTAACCTCTGCCCTAGAGCCTCATGCCAAAAAGACTCCTTCTCCATTACTGGCAGCTCAAGACTCCTTGAAGCTGGTTCTGGTTCTAGACGGCTTAGGCCAGTGCGAAATAATGCTAGTGGCTGCCAAGTTTGATTCCAGAGGGTATATTTCACTCAACTGTCAACAGCAATTTCTAACTTAGAAAAACCAAGAAAACCACCAGAAGAAGAAGCAACTAACATAGAATGAGTTTATCCATGTGGTTGGGTGTGGATGCCCGTCCTAGTCTTGTTACCCTCAGACCCATTCCTCACTCTGGACTATTTATTTGGCTCTTGGACTTTTTCTCCAGACTCCTCCCCTGTCAGCGGGCTTCTGCTTGGGTGTGGCCACTGGGGACACAGGCAAGAGAACTGGAGGAAGGTGCGAGGGAGAGGCCAGGGTATTTCTCCTCCTCTCTCTCTGTCTCTCTACTATGGACATATCTCTGCCCGCAGCTCCACTTTCTCTCCAAGACAGTAAGCATTCACCAAAGACTTTATACCTAGGAAATAACACAGCCAAGAATCAAACTTTGCTATGGTTCTTTCCAAAGGCTCTGTTCTTTGCCACATGAGGTTTTCTTTGAGAGAGTGTGTGACCTCGGGTTGCCCTCCAACACCCCACTGTAAGAACCTAATCAAAGAGGGGTGAAGAATCCTTTAGTTAAATTACCATACAGTGAAGGGAGAGGGCACGCTCAGTCGTGTGGCCTACAGGTTGGGACAAGGAGGGAGATCAAGATCTGGAACAAAGCCAGGATGATAAATTCAACCCAAGCGTAAGGACTGTTATATACATTACACTTTCTTTTGCCTTCTTACCTTAAATAAGTGGTTATCAATGGGGGTAAATGTGGTTTTTCCCCCCGAGGGGGGATTTGACCATGTTTGGAGACATTTTTGGTTGTCAGAATTGGTGGGAGGGGGCTGCTGGCCTCCCCCCAAGGATGCTGCTAAACATCCTATAACACACAGGGCAGCCCCAGAGCAAAGGAGCCCGCACATTTGGGTCCCAAAAGTCAATAGTGCTGAGGTTGAAAAACCTTCAAATTAAAGATATTTATCTGACAGTATATAGAAATTGTGGCTCAGTGTATTAATATGATGAAGGTCCCTGGCTGATCCTAGGAAAATATATCCCAATGGAAGACATATTTCCTCCATAGCTGACCTCATCTGCCATACTGCCCTTCTTCTCATACGCATGTAAATTATTTGAATCTCTTCTTTTTCGATGACTTCATGTGGCTAACCACATTTCACTGCAATTTCAATACCAGTTTACCTAAGAAAATGTATTCCAGAAACATCTAAAGAAGCTGAATAAGAAATATCATGTGTATCTTTTTTGATTTTTAAAGGCAGATTGTAATGTATTAGAAATAGATACAATACTTTAGACTTTTCCTTTTTGGTCAAATCATGTTTGATTTGATTAATCTAAGCTGAACAGGAGTTTAACACTAGGTCTTTTAAGTGAGATCATTCCTATATTAATGAGATCCAGACTGATTTCAGTAAAAAAAAAAGATTAAAAAACTAAAATGTCCCCTTGCTGTTATTCAAATGAATGGAAGGAAAGAGGTGGTATTTTTGAAGCTCACTTGCTCTCTCTCCCCATTTTTTTCCCAGACTAATTGACTTGGATCTGGTTCATCTTGAGTGGGTTATGTTTTCTTATTGTAACAGCCTTTCCCCAGCAAAATCATTCCCCTCACTAATGAGCTCCATCCTCCTATGATAGGGAGATAGTTTTAAAAACACCCACTGTTCTCTCCCGTTCATTTGAATAGCACCAAAGGGACACATTTTCCCATCATTTCTATCAGAGAGATAGGGCTGGATCTCATTAATAAAGAGATGATTTTACTCCAAAGAGCCCTCGGCACTGAGCCCTAACCTAGAACAGAACTTTGACAAACACGGAGCCCCTGCCATTGAAACCACCCCCTGAGCTGTCCCCCAACCCAGTGTCACTGGAGTCAGAGTTTCGCTGAGGGAGGGCTGTCAGCGAAGGGCTGGCTGTGCTCTCGATTCCCAAGCCTGCTGTCTTCTGCTATAAGGCTTTCTGCATGAAAGGTTTTTCCCCTTTAAACAGCCCTGGATTTCACAGTGGTCATACCAGAGCTGACCCTTGAAATGCAAGGGTCCCTCTGCAAGTTATGCAGGTCAGAATGAGCTCTGGCGTCAAGGGCTCCACTTAAGCATTTGCCCAGCTCTGTCATCATTCCCACTCTCTCCTCCCCATCACAATGCCTCGCATTCATCTTTCTGGGTCGCAATTTCTATTTATTTATATTCCAACTCACTTCCAGACTCCCTTCTCTGGCCTGCTGACCCCCAACCCCTGTTTATTCTCCCGTCGGGTAATGAGCTCCAGGTTAGATACCTGGTCTAAGACCCCCAGGGCCCTAAAAGTCTTCCTGCTTTGGACTAGTACCCTGCCCACTCAGCCATCCACATCATTCAGATGCTCTGATAGCCTAGGGAAGAAGTAGAGCTCAGTGGTTAGACATGGGGGCTCTGGAATGCCCCAGCTTGAATCTATGCTTTGCCACTCATAACCTTGGGTAAGTGCCTTATGTTGGGAGACAATTCTCCATGAGTTTCTTGTGTTTCTGCACATCTTATGAGCAAGGCACTGACTGCTCTTTGTTCTGAACTAGCAAACAACCTTGGAAGATAGAGATAGTATCTCCCTCCAGAGGAAAGGGCTGGCAGGCTGACTACCCATTAGAAGAGATTCAGGTTCCCAAAGTTGAGGGGTCCTCTCCTGTAACAACTTACTGCATGTGTAGGTGTCACGTGGCCCTTGGACATTGAGACTCAGGGAGCAGGTGCAAGATATGCTGATATTCTGGCTGTTCCAATAACTGTGATTCAAAAACTCTCCTGTGTCTTTGACCCAGAAATCTCATGTCTACCAGCAACCATGAAACTGTGACAATCTAACTTGTTAACTTGTAGGTAACATAGAATCTCAGATGCTTCATAATTCTTGACAACCTTACTTGTTCAGAGCTTCAGTTTCCTCATGTATAAAGCAGGAGAATAATAAGAGTTCTTCCCTCATAAGGATGATGTGAAGATTAAATGTGTTAATCAATGTTAACTCTGAGAAACATTGACCAACACATAGTAAACATTTGATTAATACTAGCTACTTTTTAACTGTGCCACCTTTACCTACAACCTCAGTCTCAATGTAGCAGAGGGAATGATCCAAGGGTTTGAGACATTAGTAGTGGAGGGACCACCCACCCCAGCAAAATAATCTAGTTCTGTTGTCAACTGCAATGGTCATTAGAGACAGGAAACATTCATAATTTGATCCTCAATTGGGAAGGGGTTGATAATTTTCCTCTTCTCATTTGAGTTACCACCTGTGACTGCAATGGACCATATCTTATTTTACCATTGTCCCTTGCCACAACTAGGTAGTTACTCAAGAAATCCTTACTGAATAAGGCTGAACGTATGACTACAAATTTTTTAATTAAGAATTTATTATTTTAGAGCAGTTTTAGGTGCATAGCAAAATTAAGGAAAAATTATAGAGATACACTCTGCTTCCACATATGCATTGCCTCTCTCATTGTCAACATCCCCACCAGAGTGGTACATTTGTTACCACTGATGAGCCTACATTAGTACATCATAACCATCTGAAGTCCATAGTTTATATTAAAGTTCACTCTTGACCTTGTACATTCTATGGGTTTGGACAATGGATAATGACATGTATTCACCACTATGGTATCATACAGAGTAGTTTCACTGCCCTAAAAATCCTCTGTTCTCTGCCTATCCATCCTTTCCTCCTTACTCCTAACCCCTGATAACCCTGGATGTTTCTTTTTTTACTATCTCCAAAGTTATGCCCTTTTCCAGGATGTCATATTCTTGGAATTATATAGTATGTAGCCTTTTCAGAGTGGCTTTTTTCACTTACTAGTATGCACTTAAATTTCCTCCATGTATTTTTATGGCTTAGTAGTTCATTTCATTTCAGCACTGAATAATATTCCATTGTCTGGATATACCACAGTTTATTTATCCATTCATCTACTGAAGGACATCTTGGTTGCTTCTAAGTTTTGTCCATTATGGTTAAGCTGCTGTGTACATCTGTGCGCAGACATTTGTGTGGACATAACTTTTCAACTCCTTTGGGTAAATACCAAGGAGTGTGAGTGCTGGATTGTATGGCAAAAGTATGTTTAGTTTTGAAATAAACAGTCAAATCTTCCAAAATGGCTATACCATTTTGCATTCCCACCAACAATGAGAGTTCCTATTGTTCCACATCCTCACCAGCATTTGGTGTTGTCAGTGTTTTGGATTTAGGCCACTTTAACAGGTGTATGTGTTGTGGTATCTCATCTTAGTTTGCATTTCCCTGATGACACAATGTGGACTATCTTTTCACATATTTATTTGCCATCTGTATATCTTCTTCAGTGAGGTGTCTGTTAAGGTCTTTGTCCCCCCTTTTATTTATCAAGTTAGTTGTTTTCTTATTGTTGAGTTTTAAGTAACAGTCCTTTATTAGATGCATCTTTTGCCAATATTTTCTCCTAGTCTATGGCTTGTCTTCTCTTTCTCTTGACTTTGTCTTTTGAAGAGTAGTTTTTGTATTTTAATTACATCTAGCTTTTCAATTATTCCTTGCATTGTTTGTGTCTTTGGTGTTGTGTGTAAAAGTCATTGCATACCCAAGTTTTATTTGTGGTGCTTTGTTACACAGTTATAGATACCAGAATACTTAGAAGATTTTTTTTTGCATTTTATAATGATAAAAATTACTATTAACAGTAAAGATATAACAGTTCTCAATATCTATTAAAAAAGACATGTTAGCAACATTCATAAAGCAAGAATTACATGACTCTAATTAAATAAACTTGAAATCATGGATGAAATAATTTCTTAGGAAAATATAATTCCTTAAAACTCAATCCAGAAGAGACAAAATGTAAGTTATTTGATTCCTACGGAAGAAACAGAGACATTTGTCAAAGAGATTCCTCTAAGAAAAGCAACAAACCTTAATTGTTTCACAGAAAAAAAATATTTATTTATTCATTTTTAATTGAAGTGTAGTCAATTTACAATGTTGTGTTAGTTTTAGGTGTACAGCACAGTGATTCTGAAAAAGTATGTATATATATATATATTCAGATTCTTTTCCCTTATAGGTTATTACAAAATATTGAGTTCCCTGTGTTATACAGTAGGTCCTTGTTGGTTATCTATTTTATATATGGTAGTGTGTGTATGTTAATCCCAACCTCCTAAATTATCCCTCCCTGCCCCCTTTCCCCTTTGGTAACCATAAGTTTGTTTTCTATGTCTATGGGTCTATTTCTGTTTTGTAAATAAGTTCATGGGTAACTTTTTCTTTCTTTTATATCCCACGTATGAGTGATATCATATGACATTTGTCTTTTTCTGTCTGGCTTCTTTAACTTAGTAAGATAATCCCTAGGTCCATCCATGTTGCTGTAAATGGCATTATTTCACTCTTTTTTAAGGCTGAGTAACATTCTATTGTATATATATATATACCACATCTTCTTTATCCATTCATCTGTTGATGGACATTTAGGTTGCTTCCATGTCTTGGCTATTGTAAATAGTGCTGCTATGAACATTGGGGTGCATATATGTTTTCAAATTATAGTTTTCTCTGGATATATGACCAGAAGTGGGATTGCAGGATCATATGGTAACTCTATTGTTAGATTTTAAGAAACCTCCGTACTTTTCTCCATAGAGGCTGTACCAATTTACATTCTCAGCAACAGTGTAAGAAGGTTTCCTTTTCTCCACACCCTCTCCAGCATTTATTGGTTGTAGACTTTTTGATGATGGCCATTCTGACTGGAGTGAGATGGTACCTCATTGTAGTTTTGATTTGCATTTCTCTAATAATTAACAATGTTGAGCATTTTCTCATGTGCCTTTTGGCCTTCTGTATTTCTTTTTTGGCAAAATGTCTATTTAGATCTTCTGCCCATTTTTTGATTGGTTTGTTCTTCTGATATTGAGAAAAAAATTATTTTTGTTAAGTAAATATATGCAATGATGAGTAGGCTGGGCTTAAGTAAGTTGTAATGTATCTCCCCTTAGGTAAACCAAGACCACTCCCCTAGATGATCTCTAAGGCTCCTTCCAGCTCTGATTTTCCGAATTAATTTATCACACTGGTTCCTGTGATCAATTTCTTTCCACTACACCACTCTACCTGCTGCTCAGAGATGGGGCTTTCACAGTTTAATTTTTGTTTTTGTTTTGTTGTTTTTCAGTTTTTTAAAATACAAAATTATGGTTTGGGGTCACTGGGGCCATGAATTCTGGCAGCGAACAATTGGAAAAAAATTCCAAGATGAAGCTGGTAGACGACCTAAGTCACAACTACACAAACCAGATGTATGTTTGTATTTGGGTCCATTCATTTGAGAAAAAGTGTTTACAGACAAAATTCTAAACTCTAGTTGAGGCATTTCACAGTCATGCAGGAACTGTTGGAAGAAATCAAGATTTTGAGAACAGATCTGGAGAATAAAATCTTGAGAAGAACCAGATAAAACACAGGGGGTGGGGTCCTTCAAGAATTTCAAGAACAACTGTACTGAAAAGAAAGTTATGATAACGATAATTTTGCCAATTTAAAAGTTATTTTCACATACTTCATCTCTCTATAATATGACTATTATGATTTCCTTGTAGGCAGTGTACTATACAGTTATTATTTTTCCAGTGAGAATTTTCCCATTGAGGAAAGTAAAACAACAAAGATCACAGCATTTATATGTGGTAAAACTAAGATTCTCACTCTGGTTTTCCTACTCTCAACTGTTTCCACTGCTCCCTACTAGCAAACCAGCTACACCCCCAAGGCTGACATTAGAACCTCAGAAACTAGCAAAAGAGGCATTTTCTGATTAAAAAGAGACAAGAATCTTGCAAGAATCAGAACTGCCAAAGTGGGCATGGGTTGCTTCTAAGAGTGGGGTGCTTCGTGCCCCTGGAGGATTTTAACTGGAAGCCAGGAGAATTGTGATTAAGGAGGGATTCATAAAAAGAGTAGACGGTTAGACCAAATAATCTGTTAAACCATTTCTAATTCTAACTTATTAATATAGGGCCAAAGTTTCTGCCCATCCAACCTCCCCACCTCAACCTCAATTAAATGGAGAATGGAAAGATGAATCCTTGCCTTTTTCATGATCCCCAGGCTGGATCGGATGCCTACTCTCCTCATATCCCCCAACCTCTGCAGGCACGTCTTCTATTAGAGCACCTGACCATACTTTGCACAATTATCTCTTTAAACATCTGTCACTCAAACTAGATCCTGTGATCCCAGATTGCAGGGGCCTCCACTTATACATCTTGACTCTACAGAGAATCCTCTCTAAGTAAATGCTTGTTCAACTAAATTTAACTTTTTGACTGAGCTGACAATGTGAAAACTAACTCTGCCTCTTTTTTAACATTCTTTTGCTTATTTTACCAAATATTCTTCTCAAATCCCTCTCACCATTTTCTTTCACTTCTTAGAACATACTCTATCCTGCATATTGTATCCCTTGGAAACAATGGCTTTTTTTGTTTGTTTTCTTCCAAGACACCAATGTTTCTCTCCTTTTACAAACAGAAGGTGACAGAATATGGACATTCTTTCCTCCCTGGGAGTTCTTTCCACTTAGTCTGTAGCCAATTAGTATTATTCATTTACTGGGTGTAAATTACAGATCATGTTTCTAAGATATCGATAAAAATAGTGATTAGCAATTGCCTGCTTAATAGAGAAGAAAAAGGTCTGGCCTGGGTCTAATGGGAGTTGACAGGGTTGTTTTATTAATGTTTCTAATTGATTCTCCATTTAAGTGGAAGCCATCATAGTTTAAAAGATGGCTGCTAACAGGAATAGACAACCAGTAATAAACACCTTTCAATTAACATGCCAGATACTTTCACTTATAAATCTGTCCTTGTTCAGAAAAATTATTCAAACTAGAGTATTGATTTGAGCAGACCTACTTAAGACAGTCTGAAAAAGAGAGAGAACAAAGCAATTGTTTCCCATTATTACTTTGCACACACGTTTTTTTCCATGATGAATTTTACATCCCTCACGTCATTGGTACCTTTGCTGTATTGTTTATATGTGTATACAAAATATAGCAAAAAGGACTATATTGTAACTCCGGTACGATATACTTTAAAGAAAATTTTGTGTGGGCAGTTAGAGACCTAAATCCTACAGCTAAGTGTATCATAGAGCAATTTACTTATTTACTAAACATTCATACAATGTTTATTCTGTAGCTGGCACTATTATAAATGCTTTACAAATGTTAGCCAAATTATTCTTTCTAACATAGCCATGATGTGGGTGCATTTACTTAATCTCATTTGTAGGTTAGGAGTCTGAGGCTTGGAGAGGTTAAGTAACTTGCCTAAGGTCACACAACTAGGAAGCAGTTGCACTAACATTCATTTCAAGGAAATCTGTCTCTAGAGGCCTGTACAACTTACCACTTCATGATTTTACATGACAAATTTTCACAAATGCTTTCCCATTGTATACCTATTCTTGGGAGACAGGCATTATTGTTAGTTTCACTTTGCAGATGAACAAAATGAGGTTCTTGTAATGGAAATTTCCAGGTTGGATCTTAACCGATAAAACTATAGTTTCTTAGACCTGAATTATGCTAGTAGTATTCAAATCAATGCCATCTTTTGCATTTCCATCCAAAACCATAGCTTTTATTTTTTCTTTTGCTGTTTTCCAATTGTAAAGTGAATACATATTTATGTCAGAAATCAAATATATTGAAAAATCGAAAGTAAGTTCACCTTACAACCCACAGACTTATGTTATCCCTTTAACACTTTGAACGTATTTTCAGGCATATATTTTTTTGGTTTCTGTTTTTGTATAAACAAAACCATGCTATATTTTTAAATGCCAGTTTATAGCTTGCTTTAATCCTCAAAAATGAGTCATTGAAATTTTCAATGTCAATAGAGCTATATCTGCCCCCTCATTGACGGCATATTTGTTCACTGAATAGATATACCACAATTTATTTAACTGAAATCTTCCAATAAATATTTATATGATCACCTTATTCCAAATTATAGAAAGCAATCCTATAGAGTCTATATTTTTTTAAAAGTCTCAATGAATTCTTTCTGTATATATAGATGCCCCTTTGACAAAATCCCCAGTAGGAAGAAACCTGGTAACTGTCTTCAAGAATAAAGGGGAGAGTGATGAGTCTTCCACCATTTCTTATGAGCATAAAAGGTGATTATACTGTGTCCAGAGACCAGGTTGGCCCTTCCCATCGTCCAGTAGGTTGGCCAATGGGCCCTTCAGTGGGTGCAAGATAGAATTAATAGAGAGGAGAGATGGGGCAGCAGTAAGATACAGTCAAGGACCCCTATTCCAGCCCCTTTTTCATACCAGCAGTATGCATCCTCAGTCTTACCCAATTCCTGTTCCCTGTCACTTGATGCAGTCATGAGGATTTCCTTCATTTTAGCAAAGGCAACATTTGAAACTGGTACCAAAGCTGGGAGGCAAATGTACTACATACCTGTCAGCTAACAAGAGCTGTCAAAATGTACTTCCTCATAGGGACACATGATCATCATTGCTGTTCACACCAGGAAACACCATAACCAGCTACTTAAATAAAATGCTGGTAGTTATTACGCTAGACCAAATCATTTTATTAAAGGATGATGGAAATACCATCTTTTAATGAAATCAGTGCACTTATAGACCTCTAATATATAGAAAGAGAATCAGGTGATGCAATTGGGGCACACAGATTTTTTTTTTCTACCAGTAGAGAATAAAAAGAGAGATTTCTCATTTTGAATGCACTGAAAAATTTTTTTCTATATCTCTCCATATATTTAATTTTATCTCTAAATCTACACCTATCTACTTAAATTTTGCATTATATGTATGTGTATGTGTGTGTGTGTGTGTGTGTGTGTGTGTGTGTGTGTGAGAGAGAGAGAGAGAGAGAGGTTGGAAGACAGAGAGCACCTTGCTTGAAGTATACATCAACAAGACTATGTTGGCTAAAAATTTATCAGAATGACTAGGTTAGGTGTTTGGGATGCTGTTGCCTCATTTCTGATCAAGTGTAAGTTTTGAATTGACCACATCTTGAAAAAACAATACTGGTTTCCATCAGAAAAAATGGTTTAGCTAAGAAAGGCTTCTATAGGTTGCCATGGAAGGCTGAATGAATAAAGTGGGAAAACTGACAAGAAGTTCACTAAAATGAATTGAGACAGCAACTTTAAATGGAACTCAGAAACTCACATGCTGTTGTGAGAGTCCTAAACCAAGAAAAAGAGGCTGTGGCAAAGAAAGATGTCTAGAACTTTGTTTCACTGTTAGCCCTTGAAAATGGGCTCTGTCTTCAAGTGTCTTCAATGTCCAAGGATTCAACAGTTGTCATCAAATCCAGTTATTCAATTAAGTGTCAGGAAAAGAGGACCTTTGAACTTGCTCATCATCCACTGGTCCCATTTCTAAAACATCTTGAATACCAGTGGTGAGGTATGAAATGACTTAGCACACCTAAGATGGAAATTTATATCTTAACTGAATAGTTTCTGTTGCTATACATCTTCTGCCTTCTTAAGACTAAGTTTAGGGAAGCAGACTATAAGCATGGATTTCATAAAATTGTCTCTTCTTGATATTTACTTTCCATAGAAGAAGCAGAAAAATATATAAATACAAATATACATATATTTATATATACATACATATACACATATATATATATGCATATACAAACACACACACACACACACATATTTATATACCTCCACAAACATGCACAAAAAGATGGATGAAGACAGATAGTTAAATAGATGATAGATAGATACACATATATATTTAACACTCTTTGGTAGCCATTTCTACATGGTGAACTGAGATGACTCATGCTAACGAATGAACATTACCCAAGGTAACCTGATAGATAAGGTGAATTTCTTAATTTATGACACAGAACACCACTTCTTGTTTTTAGCCACTTCACTGAAGTATTATTTGCATACAAAAAGCTGTACATATTTAGTGTATACACTTGATGAGTTTGAAGAGAAGTAGAGACCCATGAAACATCACCACAATCAAGTTACACATCACCTCCAAAATTTCCTACCACCCCCTTCTTTTTAAAAATTACTTATTTTTAAATATTATTATTTTTCTTTTGTGGTAAGAACACTTAACATAAGATCTACCCTCTTAGAAAATATTTAAATATCCAATACAGCATTGTTAAGTATAGGCCCTATACTGTTCCCCAAGACATAGTCATTTTGCATTACTGAAATTTTGTACCTTTGGACTGACACTTCCTCATTTCTTTCTCCCCACAGATCCTGGTAAATACTCATCTATTCTCTTGTCCTATGAGTTTAACTCTTTTATATTCCTCATAATAGTGGGATCATATAGGATTTGTCCTTCCGTGTTTGGCTTATTTTACTTAGTATAATATCATCTAGGTCCATCCATGTTGTTGTGAATGACAGAATTTCCTCCTTTGTTAAGGCTGAGTAATAGTCCACTATCATTTTTTTTTAATGCATTAGCCATCAATAGACATTTAAGTTGTTTCTATATCTTGAATACTGTGAATAAAGAAGATTTATTCTTTAAAATGCTCAAACAACAAGTGAATACCCTTGCTTTTTGTATAATACAAAATATTTTGTGATTACTGTTGTAAAAATCATAAAGCTCTTTGTGATCAACTATGTGGTTGGTTTGCTGTTTGGAATTCTTATTGCAATAATTCTATTTCTTCATTCTTTCCATGATCAAAAGAATGGAGTTGATGAGTGTACAGATTTTGTTACTGAATTACGTTGAAACATGGTGGGTTTTAAACATACATTTCTTTTCTGCACCTTTACTGAAAACCAATAAAGTGAGAGAGCAAGTAGCATTAAAAGTATAAAATCAAAGTATAAACAGAATTAGAAAGTCAGTCACAGCAAGTGAGATGTGTTAAAACATGGAGGATGGCAGGCCACTGTTGAAATAAAGCACAGAGAGGTAGAACCTTATTTTCTGCAGGGAGATGATAATAAGAAGCAAACACATTCTTGCTGCAAGAAGAAAGAAATGAAAAGAATAGTTTTCTCTGAATGCCAGGGTGCAGAGTGGTCTGAAAATTAGAATCTGGCCACAACTGAGTAAATAGTAGTAATGTGCCTAGATCTTTTTTTCTACTCTACATAGCCAGATTTTTCTCTCCCACTCCCACTCAAAGAAAACATGTTTATCCTTTAGAAAGGTGGAACCAGAGGAGGCCAGGATTTTGAAATTCCAGACACAGAGCTCAGGTGCCATGTTGAAGAGAAGGGGAGGAGGTAAATAAGTGACAGATTACCCACAGAATAGCTCGGACAATATTTTTCCTCTAAGCTCACAGACTACTCAAAGCCTAGCTCCTCTGTACTAGGTAGGACATTTGAGGATTGATCTTTGCAAAACTGATCAGCTCAGTATAATAGAGCTGAAGTTAATGATATTTGAGGATTTCCTAATTGCCACACAGTGAAGGCCCAGAGTTGATAAGCCCTGTTTATGCACATAAAGGTCTCAATCAACTTTTCAGTGCACCATTCTTAAATATAAATGAAAACAATAAGGGTTTCCAAACATTTTAATAAATTCTCTAATGTTAAAGACAGAAACAAAGAAAAACTTAAAGGAAAAGGGACATAAAAGAAACAGCAAATGCAGTGAGCAAAAGAAAACCTAAATAAAATTTCAATTTATTACTCAAGAGAAACTATGGCTTCTCTAAAAAAAAAAAATTAGAAATAGAGACTCCTTAAAAATTAAAAATATAAAATAAAAATTAATAATTCAATAGAAGGGTTGGAAAACAAAGTTTAACATTCTTCCAGAAAATCTATAAGAAACATATTTTTGATTCAAAGACACAATAAATTGAAAGTAAAAGGATAGAAAAAGGTAATCAATGTAAATAGTATCCAAAACAGCTCCAGTGACTATATAAATATCAGTAATAATAAACTTCAAATCACAAACTGTTACAAGAGTCAAAGGAGGACATTCTATAATGATAAAAGGGTCAAACCACTATAAATACACAACATTTGGGACTTCCCTGGTGGCGCAGTGGTTAAGAATCTGCCTGCCAATGCGGGGGACATGGGTTTGAGCCCTGGTCTGGGAAGATCCCACATGCCGCAGAGCAACTAAGCCTGTGCGTCACAACTACTGAGCCCGCGTGCCACAACTGCTGAAGGCCACGTGCCTAGAACCAGTGCTCTGCAACGAGAAGCCACTGCAATGAGAAGGCCACACACTGCAACAAAGAGTAGCCCCTGCTCGCTGCAACTAGAGAAAGCCCGTGTGCAGCAACAAAGACCCAATGCAGCCAAATAAATAAATTAAAAAAAAAACATAACAATTATAAACATATACACACTTAACAACAGAGCTTTGAAATACATAAAGCAAAGCTGACAAAATTTGAAGGGAGAAGTAGACAACTTGACAGTAAGTTGGAGAATTTAGTAGCTCACTTTCAGTAATAAATCAAACTAGGAAGAAGGTCATCAAGAAAGTGGAAGACTTGAACAACTCTATAAACTGAGTTGAACTAACGGGCATCTGTAGAGCATTTCACTCAACAGCAGAACGTGTTCTAAAGTACACATAGAACATTCTCAGGATAAACCATGTCTTAGGATTAAAACTAACCTCAATAAACTTCCGTGGATTAAACTAATACAAAGTTTGTTTTCTAATGAAAATGTAATGAAATTAGAAATCATTAACAGGAGGAAATCTGAGAACCTCATAAATATGTGGAAATTAAACTTTGGATAGGTCAAAGGAGAAATCACGTGGTAAATTAGAAAATAATTTGAAGTAAATAAATATAAAAGCATGACATACAAAAACTTGTAGGGCGACTTCCCTGGTGGCGCAGTGGTTAAGAATCTGCCTGCCAATGCAGGGGACATGGGTTCGAGCCCTGGCCTGGGAAGATCCCCCACGACACAGAGCAACTAAGCCCATGCACCACAACTAATGAGCCTGAGCTCTAGAGTCCACGAGCCACAACTACTGAGCTCACGTGCTGCATCTACTGAAGCCCGCGCACCTAGACCCCATGCTCCACAACAAGAGAAGCCACCGCGATAAGAAGCCCGCACACCGCAATGAAGAGTAGCCCCCGCTCACTGTAACTAGAGAAATCCCGCGCACAGCAACAAAGACCCAAAGCAGCACAAAATAAATAAATAAACAAACAAACAAACAAACAAAAACTTGTGGAATGCAACCAAAGAAGGACTTAGAGGAAAATTTATAGCGATAAATGGCTATATTAAAAGAAAGAAAGATATTGTATCGGTCATCAAACTTCCACCTTAAGAGACTATTAAAAACAGAGCAAACTACATGCAAAACAAGCTGAAGGAAGGAAAAGATCAGAGCATAAATAAATGAAACAGAGAATAGAAAAATAATACATTTAATCTTTGAAAAAATCAACACGATTGACAAACATTTAGCTAGACTGACCGAGAAAAAAAGAGAGAAGTCTCAAATTACTAAAATTAGGAACGAAAGTGGGGATGTTACTACAAACCTTATAGAAATAAAAAGTATTATCGTGAGATACAATGAATAATTGCATATAGTAAATTAGGTAACCTACATGAAATAGACAAATTCCTAGAACAACACAAATTACCAAAAATTACTCAAGAAGACAAAGAAAATCTGAATAGATCTGGAAAAAGTAAGCATATCAAATTAGTTAATGAAACAACTTCCTACTAAGAAAAGCCCGGGACCAGATAGATTCATAGTGAATCCATGAGTTTTAAAGAAAAATAAACCTATTAATCCTTCACACTTCCAAAAATAGAAGGAACCACTTCCCAATTCATTCTATAAGGCCAGTATTACACTGACACCAAAACTAGACAAAGACATCACATGAAAATGAAAGCTATAGACCAATATATCTTACTAATATAGTATCAAAAATACTAGAAAATACTAAAAATATTCTCAAAAAATACCAGCAAACTAAATACAGCAGTATTTTAAAAGGATTATATAACATGACCAAGTGACACTTATTCTAAGAATGCAAGGTTGGCCTAACATATGAAAATTAATCAATGTAATACACCATAGAATATAGAATAGAGGACACATGCCCTCTCAATGGATGTAGATAAAGCATTTGATAAGGTTGGACACCTAATGATGATGACAATAATAATAATAATAATACAAACTAGCAATGTAAGGAAGGTTTTTCAATTTGAAAAAGGGTATCTATGAAAAAAACACAGTAACATGATACTTAATGGTAAAAGACTGACAGATTTTCCTTAGGATCAGAAATAAGTAAAAGATTTTCATTCTTAATCCTTCTATTCAACGTTGTACTGAAGGTCTTAGCCAGGGCAACTAGGTGAGGAAAAGAAATAAAAGGCTTTCAGACTGTAAAAGAAGAAATAAATATCTCTATTCAAAGAAAATATGATCTTGTATATAGAAAATCCTAGGGAAGTTACACATACACTATTAGAACTGATTAATGAAAGTTTCAGGGTACAAGGTTAAAATACAAAAATTGATGGTATTTGTATGTACTAATAATTGACAATCCGGAAATAAAATTAAGAAAACAAGTCCATTTACAATAGTACAAATATAAATAATTTAACCAAAACAGAGCAAGACTCATACAATAAAATCTATAAAACATTGTTGAATTAAATTAAAGAAGACTTAAATAGATGATGGACATCCAAGTTCATGAATCAGAAGTCTCAATATTGTTAAGATGGCAATACTCCACAAACTGATGTGAAGATT
The DNA here is from genome assembly GCF_028564815.1 of Eubalaena glacialis. Classification (NCBI taxonomy): domain Eukaryota; kingdom Metazoa; phylum Chordata; class Mammalia; order Artiodactyla; family Balaenidae; genus Eubalaena; species Eubalaena glacialis. Next base: position 189,103,434 of record NC_083717.1, on the reverse strand, counting down.
CCATGCAGTCCTTATCAAAATAGCAGGTGAATTTTGGGTTTGTTTTTTTTTTTTTTGCATAACTTGACAAACTGATCCTAAAATTCATGTGGAAAATTCACATGGAAATATTTTGGTCACAAGAGACACAAAATATCCAAACAAATCTTTTAAAAGAACAAAGTTGGAAGATGCAAATTCCCCAAATTCCAAAACTTACTAGAAAGCTATGGTAATCAAGACAGTATGATATTGGCATAAGGATAGACATAGATCAAAAGAAGAAAAATTATAGTCCAGAAATAAACCCTTATGCTTATGGACATTTGATTTCTGACAAAGGTGATAAAATACTCAGTGAGGGAAAGAGTAGCCTTTTTAACAAACTAAGTTAGGATACCTGAATATCCACATGCAAAAGAATAAAGGTGGACCACTACCATATACCATATACAAAAACTTACAGAAAATGGATCATAGACCTAAATGTAATAGCTATAGGAATAAAACTATTAGATGAAACACAGGAACACATGTTTGTGATATTGGATTAGGTAACAATTTTTCAGATATAACACCAAAATCGTTAACACCAAAAGAAAAGTAGATACATTGGGCTTAATTAAAATTTTTAAAAAAAGCATTTTGATTCAAAGGACTCTCAAAAAGTGATAAAAACAAAGCACAAAATGGGAGAGATTATTTGCAAATCATATATCTGTTAAGGCACAGGTATCCAGAATATATAAAGTACTCTTACAATTCAAAAAAACAAAAACTACAACAACAACAAAAAAAAACCCAAAATAACCCAATTAAACAATGGACAAAGGATTTGAAAATAAATTTCTTCAAAGAATATATACAAATTGCCAATAAGTACATGAAAAGATTTTCATCATCATTAGTTACTAAGGAAATGCAAATAAAAGCCACAATGAGATACCATTTCACAATCACTTGAATGACTGAAATTTTAAAAAGATAGACAGTAAAAAGTGTTAGTGAGAATGTGGAAGAATTGGAACCCTCACACTTTGTTGGTGGGCTTTTAAAATGGTTCAGCTACTTTGGAAAACTATTTGGAAGTTCCCTAAAATGTTAGACATAGAATTATCTTATGGTCCACCAATTACAGTCTTAGGTATAGATTCAAGAGAACTGAAAAAAATATGTCCAAGAAAAACTCATACACAAATGTTCATAGCAGCATTAGTCATAATAACCAAAAAATGAAAACAACCCACATGTTCACCAATTGAAGAATAAATAAACACAATGGAATATTATTTTGCCGAAAAGAGAAAAGAATTATGGGTTCATGATATAACATAGATGAACCTTGAAAGCATATGTTAAGTGAAATATTTGATTCATAAAAGGACCCACATTATATGAATCCATTTATATAAAATGTCCAAAATAAGTGAATTTATAGAAACAGAAAGTAAATTAGTGACTGCCTAATGTTGGGGAAAGGAGGGATAGATAAATGACTGCTATTAGGTACCCATTTTTTTTTTAAGGGGATGAAAATATTCTGAATTTAGAATGTGACAGTAATGGTAGTGCAAATATGACTAATAAAAACCACTGAATATACACTTTAAAATGGTGAGTTATATGGTATGTGAATTACATCCCAGTAAAGCTGTCATTTAAAAATATCTTCAGGAAGGAGAACAAACAGACAAAGATGAATAATTAGAGAGATAGGATAAGAAAATGAAAGAAGGGATCCAGAATGAATGCTTCAAAAAAATAACACTGATATGAAATGTCCAAAATGGTAAATCTATAGAAACAGGATATATTCATATATCCTTATGTATTTGACCATACAGAGAGGAGTTTCATAGTTCTGCCAGAAAGTTTGGGGATGAATTATTGGTAGGTACATTAAAAAAAAAAAATGACAAGGAAATAAAAAAAATATACGAAGCAATTATTACACTCAAAAAAAGGCTGTACAAGAAATACAATCATAGGATTCAAAGTGGCTCAGCTGTGAACATTATTTTTATAGACATAACAGGAACACCAGGTATTGAATTAATTCAAAATTATACTAAAATAATATTTTGAAAATGTAGAGAGCAGAAGTGTGTGTAGGAAGGATGGTGTAAGAGATCATGTCAAAAAATTGAAAAGCATTTCAAGAAATGGCAGCAGTGCAAGCATGTTATTTAGAAATATGGAGACATAAATACCAGTAAGAACAGGTTAAAAGTTGAAAATGCTTGTTCTGGGGAGCGGATTATGGAGTGTAAAATTGTGGTACCCAGAATTGCTTTGGTTTTGTTACTGAGTTTAAAGCACAATTTAACTTTTTAAAAGTATATATGTGTAATAATTTGATCAAAACATTAAATAAATAAAATGAATTGAATTGGTCTTCACAAATTATAAGGTATACATAGAAAGAACACAGATCTAGAAGTTAGGAGCACATGGTTGACATCTTCTGCTTACCACCTCTTCTGCTTTCCACTTGTGTGGTGCCCAACAATCTGGGCATGTTTCAGATCCTCTCTCCTATATTTTGTATACTCCATACTATCCTTGGGAAGCTCCCATGCGGTAACGCAAGAGTGGGTTCTTTGTAAACTCTGCGAACGTGGGTAGGTATTACCTATAACCGCTACAATTTTTTTATTTGTTCATTCACTTATTCATTTATTTTTGAAATATGAGATCCTTAAGAACACATTGAATAGAGTTACCATAACTGGGTATTTCTGTATCATATACAAATATGGGAACCCCATAGAACTAACAACAGGAGTCACGATGAATACAATAACTAGCATATTAATGTACAAGGCTATTGATCCTCTCTTTCAGGCTTTAGATGGAGAAACTGTTGCATGGCTCAGAACTGAGAAGCATCCTGATTGATTATTTCCAACATTACATTTTCCCACATACTCCTTTCTCCAGAAAGTTCATTTGAAATTTAAAATATTATACTTGTAGATGCCCTCACTAAATTGTTTAGTAGATTGAGATCCCTATTTTGGCTAAATAATCTATAGTCATTGAATAAGTGAATCAGCATCATTCCTCTGGAAGATGTCACTTGGGAAATAATTACTTAACTATCCCAGTCTTTAATGCTTGGGAAGGAAGATCCACCTTCCTCAAAAATCGGATCAATGGAATTAATAGAAGACATAAGAGGATAGTAACAAGATCCTTACAAGGTATAATAAGAAAATATATATTTGAATAAAGACACTATGTATTTTGGGTGGACAATTTGTCACTGTAGTGATTGACAACCGCTGATCTAGTCAAAATCATTCATTTTGCAGATCAGGAAACCGAGACTCAGGTTAAGTGATTCATTCCAGGTCACTTAAAGTTTTAAATGAATGAGTACTTTTGTGTTAAAGATCAGTACCTATAATTTTTTTTTTGGAAAATAAATTTTAAGTGTCAGTATGTAAATAATAATAAATGGATAGTTGATGGTTAGAGTTAGTATTGATTGTGGATGCCAATTATTGTGCTAAATGTTTTATTCACAATCAACTCTCAAAAGCCCTAACACATAGTTACTATTTACTTTTTGTTCTGAAAGGTAACAGGTTCCGGGTTAAGCTTACTGGCTGAGAAGATTCACTTATCTTGCTCAGTGCAAATAAATTAAAGGAGGAGGCAAGATTCAAACCCAGGTCGTTCTAGAGCTTTGTTACTAAGCCCTATTACTGGATCTGGCCATAAAGTAGTATGTGGAAAAATGAGCCGTGAAGTAACTAGTGCCCCTGCAGTGGAGGGCACATCTTAGGTGAAAAAGTCATGTGGGAAGAGCTGAACTGGCCAAACATCACAATGCTGAAACATCAGATATTCTCCAGGAATTCCATCAATCCAACCATGTACTGGGCATGGTGCTAACTGCTGCTGATGCAGTTTTGGGTAAAGCAGACATTCTCTCTCTGTCCTTGTGTAGTTTTTATCAAAAAGTCAGGGGCTTCCCTAGTGGCGCAGTGGTTGAGAATCTGCCTGCTAATGCAGGGGACACGGGTTTGAGCCCTGGTCTGGGAAGATCCCACATGCCGCGGAGCAACTGGGCCCCTGAGCCACAATTACTGAGCCTGCGCGTCTGAAGCCTGTGTTCCGCAACAAGAGAGGCCGCGATAGTGAGAGGCCCGCGCACCACGATGAAGAGTGGCCCCCGCTTGCCGCAACTGGAGAAAGCCCTCGCACAGAAATGAAGACCCAACACAGCCATAAATAAATAAATAAATTAAAAAAAATCACACATTAAATATATATATATATTTAAAACAGGATTAAGAACAGTGAAGGACATGCAATGACCTGGGAGGGGGTACAGTGGAAGGCGGACAGAAGGTGAGCATCAGGTAAGGTCTCTGTGAGAGAGTGGCAATTGTGTTGAGGACAACAGCAGTGGGAATCAGGGTATTTTAGGGACTTCTTAGATCATCCGGATACTAGAGGTGACAGCAGGTACTTTGACCTTCGCTGGAGCCATTGTGAGTCTTGGAGGGCCTGGGTTTCCTCGTGGCACCATCTTGCAGGCACACCAGCAGAATACTGGGGGCAGCCAGGAATTCCTGGATTGTCCTTCTTCAGGAGCCTGAGGAGAGGAACCAGGCTTGCTCTGAGGGGTGCACAGCATCTCTGGGGGTTTCCTGAGTGATCCATAGACGATAGCTCCAAATGGGAGAGAGAGATTGAATCTCCTTTTATTGTAGGCAAATTGAGCTTGACTTGTTACCATTTGAGACCCTATTACGGCATGTAGAAGGCCTAATGGTGCCCCCCCCAACACAAAATATGCTCTGGTCTTAATTCCCAGAACCTGTGAATGTAACCTTATTTGAAAAAAAAGGGTCTTTGCAGATGTGATTAATTTAAGGATATTAAGATGAGGAGATTATCCTGGATTATTCAGACAGCCCCTAAATCATAACAAGTGTCCGTATAATGCAAAGTCAGGAGGAGATTTGAGACAGAGGAGGAGGAGACGACATGACCACAGAGGAATTGGAGTGATGTGGCAACAAGTCAAGGGATGCCGGCAGTCACCAGAGGCTGGAGGGAGCAATGAACTGAGAGTCTCCTAGAGCCTGCAGAGGGAATGCAGCCCCACCAGCACCTGATTTCTGATTTCTGGCCTTCAGACTTGTGAGAGTGTCCATTTCTGTTGTTTTAAGCAACTCTTTGGTGGTAATTTGTTACAGCAGCCTCAGGAAACTAATACAAGGAGTGCTTTTTTTTTTTGTATTCCCAGGAAATTGGACTCTTCAGGTGTTATAATAATAATAATTAGCATGCCTTTAATGTACTGTATTTTATTTTTCAATTGTGGAAGTCCAAGTTAATCATTCCCTATAATGTGTTTATGGCACATCATTGCCCCCTTGTCATTCATTCATTCATTCCCTTTCATTTGTTTTACTCGTTTTTACTCTTTTCACTATGTTTCAAGTGTTTCAAGATGTCCTTTCAGGTGTACATTTGACCTGTTGATTTTGACTGCTGCTTTGTACCTTGTGGTCTATAACCCCCTTTCCCCATTTGACTGTCCATTTTACCAGTAATGGACTGCAAGATTGCCTACAACATTTTGCCACCACAAATAATGCTGCAGTGAACTTCTTTATGCCTGTTTACTTAAGGGATTCAAGAATTTATTGGGGCTATAATATGTTGACTAGTATTTATTAAGCACTTATGTGGTAGTCACTGTGTGAAGCACTGCACAGCTTTTTTAAGCACTTATTTTCCATCTCCACTTGAGAAGCTCAACATCATAGCAAAAACACATTATCAAGAAATAAAACTGGGACTCAAACTAGGTCTATCTGACCCATAAAACAAACACTTCTCTTTGAATTTTGGAACCTTAAACACGATCCTTAGACTTTGACTCATTGAAATGCTGTATCTAGTGGGTCTGCTTGTTAATGATGGGATAATCATGGCTTCTTAAATTTGGACACGATTTATGGATTACTGAGAACATATATATTATCTCATTAAATATTCCCCGACTAGTTGAAGAGAACAAAGAGGGATTAAATGATATGCCAAGAGACATACAGCTGATAATAGGATTAAAACTCAAGATCGAGTCTTCTGACCCTAAATTCAGCATTGATTTTTCACAAGATTATAGCAGAACGTACATTCGTACATTTGCACATCACCTTTGGAGAGGATGTTGGAGATCATGAAGATTAAGTAGGTGTTGTCTGTGATTGACACCAGCCAACATGACTTTTGATGGTCAGTTCACTGAGGGACACTATCCATAGAAAGCCAATGCCACTGTCTCAGCCTCCTCCCTGGGAATTGCCCTCCCTCTGTCTTATGCTGATTTATAAACCCAATGAGACCTCATTACCATGCCCATCTCTCATGTGAAAATTGGGATAAGTAGACAGGAGGCTGAAGCAATGGCTCTACTAAACAAATTAGTTGTATAAACAAATTTCTGGGGAAGTATTCCAACTACTTAAGAGCACACACTGTTTTCAAGCATCCTCAAGCACTTCACAAGCACCCTTTGCAATACAAACAAATGATGGACTAATTACAAACCATTCTTATCTATTCATTAAGCCTCATCCTCTGAGGGCCACTACTTAACTGAATGCCAGTCTCCTTCTGGTTAGTACTTGTCCTTGAAGGAAGTAAAATGGGATAGCTTTAAAAATATTTTCTAGATCCAATCTCTCACCATTCAGTCAGAAGGTCCTTCAGATAATGCCTCTGAATTAGTGAGGTTTCATGGTCACTGTGCCTTAATGTCTTATTCACATTGCCCAGAATGTACAAATCGAAGAAATGTGAAGCCCATGATGGTATTTTCCTAAACTGTACATCACTTAAGGATTATTTGGAAGGACTTAAATTGTAGCCTTGATTGAGGTTTTGTTTGAAAGTAAGTTTAACAGGGTAAAAACAGGAATGGCCAAATACTTAGAAAGGAAAATGCCATGGTGGAATTTGACTTTTAGGTAATTTTAGGATTCTCTCTGCTTCATCTTTGGTCCATTAACCAAGGCTACTCCACCCACCATGTCTTATGCCCAGCCAATAACTACAGCAAGAGTCAAAATCCCTGCTGTCCAAGGCTCTCTTGGAGCTCCTCCTTTCCATCCCTTGCCCATGGAATCTAGCCAGCATGACCTCAGCCTATTGCTGTGGTCCTCATCTGGTGACTTTAAACCTGAACTTGGGCACCAAGCCGGTCTCCTCCATATTTTCTATTATGTTTATTGCTTTCCCTTGCCTTTCCTTCCTCCTGGCATCAGCTGTTCAAGGTTACCACTCAGTTCCATGACTTAGGCTTCACTGCAATAACAGACTCTCCTGCCAGGGGGAATCCACTCCAGTTTTGGGTCCTTGGTTAAAGCCCAGCTGGATATAGTTAGTTCTTCATCTGCAAGATAGATTCCTGGAGAGTATATTTGTTTCCTACGGCTGCTGTAACAAAGTATCACAAACTTGGTGGCTTAAAACACTAGAAATGTATTCTCTCTCAGTTCGGGAGATCAGAAGTCCACAATCAAGGTGTTGGCAGGGCCACGTTCCTTCTGAAGGCTCTAAAGGAAGGATCTTTCCTCACCTCTTCCTTGCTTCTGGTGGTTGCTGACAAACTTTGGTGTTCTTGGCTCTGGTCGCTGCTTCTGTCTTCAAAGGGCAATCTCCCTGTGTGTCTCTTCTCTTCTTATAAGGACACCAGTCATATTGAATTTAGAGCCCATCCTAATCCAGTATGACCTCATCTTAACTAATTATATCTGCAAAGACCCTATTTTCAAACAAGGTCACATTGTGAGATTCCAGATGTATGTGAATTTTAAGAAGTACTATTCAACCCAGTACAGACAGATACAAAAATTTGTATCACATCAGGTTATTGTTTTGAGATAGATCTAGGCTGACAGAAGAGAAAAGTGTTCATTTATCCATTTATCCATCTATCCATCCATCCATCCATCCATCCATCCATCAACCCACCCATACATCCATATTTGCTAAGCAACAATTATTTGCTAAGCAACAATATGGACTAAGTAACAATAAAATCAGCAAAACCTGAACCTTTCTCTCAGTGTTTACAGTTCAGAACAAGTGTTAAAAAACAAAACTGAGGAAAACGATTTCAAGAGAAGATGACCACAAGTTAGGTGTGGTGGGAATTCCAGGAAGAAAGAGACCACATCCAGTAAAATAAACTAGATAAGACTCTGTGGAAGAGACACTTTTTGAACATAATCTTGAGATACAAAAACATACAAAAAAGGGCTCATGGAAAAGGAATGCAACTAAGAGATCTATGCAAACTTGGGTCAAAAATATCCCACCATTTTATCTGAACCCAGTTTATTTCGTAAGGAAACCCTGTGTGAATTGGACATATACATATCTCTTTACTCATCAGTATTTTCAGGAGAGTATCTATGCCTAACCAGTGCTTAAATTGTCAGCCGTGGATTATAAAGGGCAGGGTGTCTGCTGTTGTAAATTTCCTGGCATGATGGCTCCATCAAGATATTTCCACGTGTATAATAAGCTGCAGAGGACAAAGTTCAAGGCTGAGAATAACTTAGGCTACAAATGACTTCTTTCCCTATAATCAATTATTAAGTTGATTACACCATGTCTTGAGAATACATTGCTAAATGACAGAATCTCTCAGAGAACATACAATCTTGATTCTCTATAAAATGACATAAAAATCCAGCACACAGAAATCCCATCCATTAGAAACTAACAAGGCAGCCTGGATGTCGAGTAATTAGAAACAGCAGTCTTTAAACAAGGCTCAAAGATATTCAGATACCCCAAATATAGCTTGTTTAAATATGCACACATGCACACACATGCATACACAGGAAACCTCTGGATCCAGGCCAGACTTGGTGAAAGTACCCTTCCTTTTCCAAGCAGAACACCCAGTCAGGGAGTAAAAGACCTCACTGTTGGGAGGGCCTTAGATGGATCATCTTTGTGCTTACAGCTTAAGATCTACTCCCCAGTCTTCTAAACAAGTAAATAATTGAAGGCCATTACCACTTTTGGGGCTCTCTCACAGGCTTCTTAGGCGCCCATCAAAGCCAAGCTCTGTGTCAAAAAGCAGCAGCCACACTGAGCAGAGTCTCAGGGAGACTACTGATTAATTGCTTTTGCATTTTGGAAGTGCGTCCAAAGATGTTGTACAATAGTGTTTGTTTTTGCCGTTGCCAAACCTTGTTTAGGAGGGCTCTGGAGGATGACAAGGATGTACTCAAGATGGTGAGAGAGGCGCGAGTGATCAGCCCAGGTGTGCTTCCAACTCTGCTCCCAGGGAAGCTTCTGAAAGCAGGTACGAGGAGGGGGGTGGGGGGCGCGGGTGGGAAGGGATGAAATCCACACCGCTGGTCATGGCCTCAGCCACTCCACGCCTTCTTCCTTGGCATCACTGGAGACTCAGCCTAAATAAAGACCACCAATTAGAGTTCTGAGAAATCCTCGATTTGCTGGCAGTCGGGAGGCAGAAATAGGAAACCAAGGAGAGGCTTGCCCTCTTAAGCCTTGTGGGTGCCAAAGGCCTTACTGAAATTCGGTAATAGATGATGGGGAGCACGGACTCATTTCGTTCCGGCAAATTCTGTCAACATCAGCAGGCCTCACACTGTGATCTGCCTTTCTGCCTCTCCCTCTATCAACTCCACATGTTGCCCCGGTGGCCGTCTTTGTACTTAACAGAACTTGTCAAAACTTATCTATTGGTTGCATGGAGAGCAGACGTGGGTGGTCAGGGGAGGGCCAGCTGGGTGCGGACTGCCATTCCTGGTGGCCACAGACGTCCCCCTGCTCAGTTCTTCTCTAAATTAAGGGGACATTCTGATGGGTCACTGGGTTTTTAAATAATTCTCACACCGGCCGCTGGATTAATAGCACATTTGTGTTTATTTGAAATCCCAATCTTTACTTTCATGTGGATTTTTGGTGGTTCTCAAAACTCTGAGAGAAATAAGCCATGTTTCCATTTGTTTGGAGTTTTTAATACCTTGGATGTATATGTTTATGAATGTACATATACACAAATATGTAAAGATGTGTGGATGTACATTGTTTTGTATATTTGCATATGTGTACATGTAGCAGCATGGTCATATTATATGTGTATGTACAGATACATACACAGTAATGTTTATGTACAAACTGTCATGGACATAATATTTACACACACACACAAATTCATATATATATAAAATATAGATCCATATATAAGATCTATATTTCCATAAGATGTTATGGAAAAACCCGAACAAATTTTTTGGCCAACCCAATACATGCTCTATATTTTTATATATATATATAAACATCATATATACATACCATATGTGGTATGATGATGTTATGGCCAGGCTGATTGTGTGTGTATATGTGTTCATACATACATATACACACACACATATATTAATATATATACACACATCTCAATATTTGCATATATATATTGCATACATATATATGCACATATATGCATACACACACACACACACACATACCCACACACACCCCAGTGTTGCATACACAGATGACCTTTTCTGTCCCTGAGATAACAACACAGTATGCCCTTCCAAGAAATCGGTCTGTGTCACTCCCAGTGACATCTCCCTGCCAAGAGTCCGATGTTCCCTGAGCTGTATCCAGTGCCACGGGCATGCTGTGTGGCTGGCCTCTCTCTGGGACTTACCCGCCCATTACCTGGCCTGAGAGCCAGGGAAAGGAGATTCTGGTAATGGACCAGCTGAAAATTATCCTTGGCCAAGTAGGAATCCCGCAACCCTGACCTCAGGCCTTTCCCTTTGTGCCACTGAGAATTCCAGGAGGAGCCCCAGATGGGATGGCAAGGTTGCGTGACCTGGTCATTTTACCTGAAACGTGTAGGCGGCACATGCATATGGTGGTACAGTCTGAGGTGCTGGAATGAGCATGGGGGTGGAGCCTGTCGGGCCTGGGTTCTGCAGTTACCAGATGCAAGATTTTGAACAAAACTGGATTTCTTACTGGCAAAATGAAGTTATTAATATGTGTTATTTGGGAAAATAATACTAAGTGCAACTAGTATACTACAACCCCTGGATCTCAAGAAATAAAATCCCATAAAACCGATTATATTTCTTGCTCCTGCCACAGTCCAATGGGGGTGAGCAGAGCAGGAAGTGGATCAGGGACATCCTACTCCCTGGAGCTGCTGGGTGACTGGAGCTCAGTTCTTCTGGTGGCTCTGCCATCCTGTAGGGACTCAGGGTGCCCCAGTGGATTCTCTCCATCTGACCAGCCAGTGAGCACAGTGAGAGAGCACGGAGGAGCACAGCATGACTTTTAGAGGACGAGTCTGGAAGTGGTGCAGGTCCCTTTCAGCCATATTCCAATAGCCAGAGATGAATCTCATGGCCCAACCTAACTGCAGGAAATCTGGGAAGTGTAGTTTAGCTGAGTATCCAGGAGAGGAATGAAATGGGTTTGGTCAACATCTATTTGACAGGGTTGGGAGGATTAAATAAGGTCCTGTATTTAGAGCCGTCAGTATAATCCTACTTACGTCACTGTACCTGCTTTCATTATTGTTATTGCTGCTACTACTATTGTTATTATTATTATTTGCCAACCAGAGAAGAAATTGTTAGCAGCATTCTTTTAAGTATCTCATTTTAAGATGGTATTATTACTATAATCAGAAAACGTTTGCATATACTCTGGAAATAGAAGCAAAAGACATGATATCTTTTTTCTAAATTTCTAACTTATGGAATATATTTCAATATATATCTATTTATCATCTATCTTACTTGGGCGTTGGTTCTTGCCTGCCTGTAAAATACTGTCGTCTTGCTTTCTGAGACTATTAGGTCCAGGCATTCCACCACCCAACAGGTGGGATTCCAATTCTTTATGTGCTATGCTTGCAGAAGGTCATTTCCCTGATATTTGCAATTACTTCATCACAGTTGGTGGGTTTTTAATGCCCCGCATCTTTGCCGTAGTTGAGAATAAGCATACATGAACTCCAATTCTTCTCCTTTAGCTGAACTAACAAATGTTTACGTCCCCAAGACTTGTCCCTGGTCAGAAACTCATGCTTCATCTGAATTCTTAATTTATTCATAACACTCCTACGCAACTTAATTCCCACCCCCAGCAGATACCTAAGGTCAGTCAAGCGGCAAGGATTTGTGCTGGGTCTGGAAGAAAGGGTCTCATACCTGAAGCTGGGAAATATCAAGTCAGGAGAATTCACCGGGCTTAAAGCTGAGGCAGAAGTTGAAGCCAGCATTCTGGGGGAGAGTTCAAAGGGCTCATCAATGCAAAAGACCAACATTAGTCACCTAATCTTAGGATGTTTAGAGCAAAAGGAGTTGAGAAAATGAGCAAAAATACTGACATCTTAGTGTGTTGGTCCCCAGGTCTGGATTAGAATTCTGATTCTGTTATTTACTAGCCATACAATATTAGGAAGCCACTTTCCTTTTCTAGTTTAGTTTTCTTATCTGCAATGTGTAAAACAGCAGAACCAACCTTTAAGGAGACGGTTTTGAGGATTAAATGAGATAATGTAAATAAAGTTCTCAGCACGAAACTCAGCACATAAAAAATGCTTGATTGAAAAGTAGTGCAAAACAAGCAAGCCAAACGTAATGACCACTTCTGGCTTTTAGGAGGTACCCAAAGGGGGCTAGGACTAGCAGAGCCACACAGCAACTCTAATAAATTCATTTTCTATCTCAATTGACCAACTGACTCCGATATCAACAAGAGAGCCTGCATCTGGCCTGACCCTCACCCTCCAACACCTTTTCAGAAGAATGGGTTGGTATAGAATAGACCTTCTGCCCAGATCACTGATATGAGGGACTTGTAATTCAGTGGAGACCATGTTTTGCTTTTGGAGCTAAACAGCCCCTAGATCAACTTGTTGTAAATCTTAAATGTCCTATGCTCTCTCTGACTTGTATACACTATGTCTCCACCACTGTGAATGCAAGATAATTGGGTATCTTCAGTTTTGGAAGACTGTGCTTTTCACTATTCTGTGTGTTAGGAATTTCATGCTGCTCGTTCACGTCTCAGTTTTCCACACTAAATCATGAAATCCCTCTATGTCCATAGAACTGTGCCACAAGGGAAGAGGGGGTCAGTTTTTTTGTTGTTGCTGAATGTAAGAATGAATAAATAGCAGCATTAAGAGGTGATTTTTCTAGAGCATTTTCTTTGGGGATCACAGAAGTTGGATACATTTTTTTTCCATGCACCACTATGTTAAATATGTATTTGTTCATTTCTCCCCTGTAACATCCCCTCCATCTGGCTCATAGGTAAAGGTAGACCAGATCACAGAGCTAACTGTTCTTCTGGAGAGTGAACATGGCTTTGAGCTGGAAATCTTAGGTTAGAGCCCCAGATGTGCCACAGAGCATCAAATGAACGTGGGCAAGTTACACAAAGTACCTGTTAGGAACTGAATGTGTCACCCCCAAATTCATAAGTTGAAGCTCTCCCCCTCCCCTCAATGTCATGGTAGGGCCTTTGGGAGGTAACTAGGATTAGATGAGGTCACAAGAGTAGAGTCCCTATGTTGGGATTAGTGTTCTTATCAGAGTCATGAGAGAGCTTGCTGCCCCTGTCTGCCTCTGTCGTGTGAGGATACAAGGAGAAGTCAGAAGTCAGTAACCAGGAAGAGAGCTCTCACCAGAACCCGACCACACTGGCACCTTGATCTTGGACTTCCAGCCTCCAGAACTGTGAGAAATAAATTTCTGTTGTTTATAAACCTTCCGGTCTATGGTATTTTCATGGCAGCAGCCTGAATGGAGTAAGTACCTAAGCCAGAGTTTACTCCTTTGTGCAAGGAGGAAGCTTGACTTCATAGTCATGAAGGCTGTGTTTCCAGACGTGTGTTCTGATGACCACTTGGATGCAGGTCCTGGGCCTTCCCCAGATACTCTGCCTAAGAAGCTCTACGGGTGGAGCCCAGGCACCTGCATTTTTAACAAGCTCCCAAAGTGATTTGAGGGCACGCTGTTTTCTAAAGTTCTCTTTTGCAGAAATATTGTAGGATCATAGCCCTTCAGGGTACTTGTCTTGCAAAGGGATTACTTGCACATGTGTGATTAGCTCACCTCTTCACACTGTAATATAAATTATGTTGATTTTCTTTTTTAGAAAAGCTTTCAATATATGGTTTCTGTGATTATTAAGAGATTCAGCTGTATGGTCACCTCCTATGGAAATTCTTCCCATAATATCCCCCTCCCTTGCCCTCTCTGCCTTCTGTGCATCCCATTAGGCTGGCCTGATTGAGATAATTTTATATTCCCACAGTGTATTCCCAAACTGCAAACCTTGATCAGTAAAAATTTGTTGAACAAACCAATTAGCAAATCCGATTTTAAGCTCATTCAAGATTATCTTGTTAGAGCTATTTTCAGCTTTTATTCAAGAAAGGGGTAGCACCGCATCACAAGTATGTCCTGCATCCTTCTTTCCCTCAATATTATCTCTTATCTGTTCTGCACACATAATAGTAGTTCTTACCCTGCTAAGCAGTAAAGGAAACAATGGCAACAAAAACAACTTTGTCCCTGCCTTCCAGGAGGAATGGCAGGGCTGCCCAGGAAGACAGAGGTGTAAACAGGCCATGGGAAATGCATACACAGCGGTCCCACCTGCTGGGAGAGCAGAAGAGGCAGGCCCTTCACCCCATCTGCAGGGTCATGGAGGGCTACCCAGGCCAAGTGCAGCCTAAGCAGAAGCCCAGAGAACTAGGCAGAGATAGAGGGGCCGGAGGAGGAAAACCAAGTGTAAAGGCACCTGCACCTTGAACTTGGCATGCTCATATTTTGTCCTTGATTTACTCTCTAGCTCTTTTCCATCCACAAGTTTCCTCTCCTGGCCTGAGTTGAAAAGTTACCATGGGTGTTCAAATTCTCTTTTTCTTTGTTTTTTTAAATTTTTATTGGAGTATAGTTGATTTATAATGTTGTGTTAGTTTCAGGTGCACAGCAAAGTGAATCAGTTATACATGTACATATATCCGTTCTTTTTCAGATTCTTTGCCCATATAGGTCATTACAGAGTATTGAGTAGAGTTCCCTGTGCTGTACAGTAGGGCCTTGTTCGTTACCTATTTTATATATAGCAGTGTGTTCCTCAACAGACCTAGGCCAGGCTTGGGTGTCTCAAGGCTGTGACTCTTTTTAAATTTAGGACAGTCGCACATTTGGAGGACCACATACTTTTGGTGCCTTTCTGCTATGTGTTTTTATTTGGTTGTTTGTATGTTTGTTTTGTTTTGTTTTGTTTGTTTTTACTGCACTTTCTCCCTTTCTCTTTCTTCTGTTCACACAGAAACCTGTGCTTCCTTCTACGTGAATATTACCTGTCCAGGGTCACAGATTCAAACACCTCCCTGGGCCAGAAAGGTGATGAATCGTAGTTATGGATATGGGGAGTGGTGGAACCTCTGAGGATCTAGACAGCACATGCCCTACTTCCAATTCACTGTCTTGCTCTGAGCCAGCCAAACAGAACACCTCTGCTTGGTGGTTCTGGACGACTAGCCTCCCATGTGTGACCTCTGTCGGTGAGGTCCCGGGGGCAGAGCTGATGTGTTATTTATTTTCCAGTCTCTGGAGCTCTGGGAAGAGTAGGTAGTTAGGAACTGTTTGTGTTTGAATCAAAATGAACTTTCCCAGCAGAACTTTTGAAAACACCGGCTGTGCAAATTCTGACCCACCCTGCGTGATTATCCGCTCAGTCAGATAAAGGTAAATTAGTAAATGGATGAGTAAGAAAAAAGAGACTCTGAAATGATAGGAAACTTGCCTCAGATGATTCACCTAGTAAGAGATCAAGTTAGGATTTACATCTAGTGGTGCCTGGCCCCAGCCACTGTGGTGTTCTGTGCAACACAGGAAAACAAAAATTGCCTATAGTAACAATTCGATCAGATTTCTTTTTAGTTGGCAAAAAGATCATCAAAGGCCATTCTCATCATGTCATCCTCTTGCTTAAAACTCTTCCCATTGTTCTAAGTGCAAAGACAAAGTTTCTTAATATGGCCCATGGGACCCTTCAAGGTACAGACCACACAACTCCCTTGCTTTCGGATCCTAGCCTTACAATCCTTCAAGATTTCCTTGTTCACTTGGAATTTGCATTTAGTTTCCCTCTGCTGCAAATCCCTCCCCCACAAACCCCTTGCTTAAGATGAATTTATCCTCCTCCTCTAGCTCTTTTTTTTTGGCTGTGCCGTGTGGCTTGTGGGATCTTAGCTCTTAGACCAGGGATTGAACCCAGGTCCTCAGCAGTGAGAGCGTGGAGTCCTAATCACTGGACCTCCAGGGAATTCCCTATCCTCCAGCTCCTTACTTTAGAATCTCTTCTCCAGGAATCATCCTCTAACACCTCTGCCTAAGTACAATCCCTCTGCCCATCTTGCCATCGTCCTCCACACTGTCCCTTTACAGCTGAGCTTACACAATCGTGCATTAACTACCTAGAGAGTTGCTTGGACTGGCAGAGACAATGCCCATCTTGTCCTGTTATACTGCCAATACCTAAGGCAAGGTTTGGCCCAGAACCAGTGACCAATAAACATTTGTTGTGTGAATGGATGGAAGTTGCCCATTATCAGGGATGCATGCATGAGTGTCAGCCAGCTGGCCAGTCTTCAATGATGGAGCTGCTGGGAGTTGTGTATAAAAGGTGGGGAAAGGGTAGGGTTAGGATAGCAGATCCTGAGAGTCCATTCTGGGACTCTGAGTCTCCTCTGTCTCTCCCAAAGGTCCAGAGGACATTTATGGGGCTCGTGCTGCTTGCACGGCAGTCTGAGACCTGTATAAAGTAGGTCAGGTACCATGATATAACTCGACAAGTCACTCACGAGAGACCCTGCTGTCCCAAACAATACAAGTCAGAGAACCAAGCCACGGCTGAATAGGCAGAGGACGAGGACGTTTATTAAGGTGATAGAGCATAATGAACCCAGGGCAATAGAGGGATGTCTGGCTCGTATTAAATCAGTTATCAAACACTGCAGCAGTGTCCCCTCTTCTCCGTGGAAGCGGTGCTAGCCGGTGACGTGTTAGGTCAATCAAGGCATGCAGTCACAGTCGCTGTAAAAACAAGCACTAAAATCCCTTTTCAAGTTTAATTTAGTGCTTGGATTTCTACTGGACCCTCCCAATCACCTTGCATAGAATATAATGACAAGGTGACTTTGGGACATCTCCTCTCCCAGCTTCTTCTAACCATCTCTGGACTATTTCAACCCTTCTGAATTTTGTGGCAAGCAGCTTCCAAATCTGTTGAACGTGAACAGGGGTTAAATACTCAGTCATTTTAGGAAAAGAGACATATATCAGTCTCTCCAAAGAGGGTTTAGCAAGCAAGTGACAAAAAGGACCTTGAAAGAATGGGTTGACCAGAGGTAAATTGATTATGAAGGTTCCCCTGATGACAAAACTTCTGCTGGATCACCGTTGACTACAAAAAAATGCCCAAACTTCTAGAATGGTGTTTGGTGTCTCCATCAATCTGGTGCCCACCTGCTTCTCTAAGTCACCCCATCCCTTTCTCTGAATGCACAGGGTTCCTTGTTCTCCAAACTTTTTGCCATTGTCCATCTCCGCAGAGAAAACTTCCCAGACAACCCTCTCCTCACACTACTGTGGCCAAATGCGTAAACACACATTATAGCATTTATTAAATTATTAACTCATGTCCCTGCTGGTCTGGGCCACCCCTGAGACTGTATATCGTCAAGAGCAGGAGCTATTATTTAGTGTTTTCTCATATAAGCCTCAGTGCTTGGTGTAGTTTCTGAAAAACAGGTAGTATCACATACGCAGAAGTTTAATTCATCAAAGAGTGAGCAGACGGGTGAATGAATGGATGAATGCAGGATTGGGAGGCAAAGGGTTGGTCCTGCAAAAATGTGGACCTTTCTCCAAGAACCAGCTGAAGCCACTGAAGAGTTTACAGGAGGGACTTATATATTTGCCTTAGAAAAATCAATCCAGCTACAGGGAATGGTGGTTGGAAAGACCCCAGGCAGAGGGACTTGTGGGGAAGATGTAAAAGTCCACCAAACACATGATGGTGGCCAGGTGAGGTGACAGTCGGGCTAGAAAGAAATTAATAGATAAGGAAGGTAATTAGGACCTAATTTAAACAAGACTTGGTAAATATTTGAATAAGGGTAGTAAGGATGGCTTCCTGATCTCTGCCATGAATAAGTGGGTAGATGGAAACACTATTTAATGAGATGGGAAATTGTTTTAAATTGCATAGTGACTCTTTCCAGAATGATTTTTGACATGTGTGTTAAATTCCATAATCATATTAATAAATTATTAGTTGACTCTAGTGTATCTTTCTAAAAATTTTTTCATAATAAAGGGTATGTGAGTTAAATTGTACCCATTCAGAGAACTTTCGTGTATTTCTGTTGCCTATGAGTTTCTGTTTTAATTGGCTAATTTTGTTGATCATAATTTGAAGCTCTTTTGGTGTTGATTAGGTTGAGGTTGATTTTTGTTCTGAGACCTTGTATATCTGACAATATATTTATTTTGCTTTACACTCAAAATAAAGTTGACTACAGAAAATTCTTTGGGTAAAATATTTTTTTACATCAGAATTTCATGGAGATTCATATTTAGGGTTGCAAAGGAAAACACACATATGCTGGTTTCATTTTTCACAATCACTGTGGTGAAAAATATCTTCTTTGGGTCTAACAGGCAAGTATATGACAACAGATGGCAGTACCCGTAAGTGTGTATCCATGTCGTTTGGACTTCGATTTGTGAGTTTGGAAGATGTAAATGAAACTTTTGAATACCTTGTGGAGAGTGCAGAAGAAAAGGTAGATGACCTAATGGATTATGTTGAGAGAGTGTACGTCTGTGAAAACTGTGGCAGAGGCAGGATACCATAAGCTCCAAGATTTCCACCAGAAACTTGGAATGTTTGTACATTGGTACTGAATGGCTTGCACAGAATGGACAATGCATTGGAAGCCTGCCATAGCAAATTTTAATGAAGTTAAATGTTTGCATTATTTAACAAATCATGGGCCAAATGTCTCCATGCACATTTTGGACAGGACTGAATATCAAGGGCCCCTCGGTGTGGACCACATGCCTCAGTGACTATTTTGGAAAGAATCAAATGTCCTGCAAGAATAAAAATCAGTAACATCAGTCCTATTCACCCTGTGATGTAAGAATATTACATCAAACTGCAGTCAATTACTTATAACAAGCTATTCACAGAAAGTGAAAAATCAATTTGAGCAGATGTATTTTTATGGACAGTAATGAATGATATCTTTAAATGTGAAATATTTCCTCTTTATTAGGCATTTTAAAATAATGTGTCATATTTTCATTAAATTTTATAAACATTTCATTTCAAATACTTCATCATTTGGGAAATAGGGAAATTTGAATTTATAGTTGATCAATACATAAATTTTAACAACTAATGTGTTCACCAGAAAAGACTGTGCATTAAATTCCAATGCATTCAATACTCAAGCACTTCTCAGTTGAAATTAGAAAACACTTATAGTCTCTAGTACTATTCTAAATACTGGGGACACAGGGGCAGAATTGATCCGGGTCCTTTCCTTCAAGGACCTCACAGTCTGGAGTGGACAGACATTCAAACGAATCATAATGCTGAGGTGAGTGTACCACAGGAAGTAGGGAAGTGCCCACAGAGCAGGGAATGATTTATACTCTTCAGAGTGGTTGAAATGAGGTATTGAGAGAGACTTCTAGGAAGAGGTGGTTTCTGAACTGAAATGTCACACGGGCATGGGATTTTAAGATGTGCACATAAAACTGTAAGCAGTTTCTTATTCCTGGAGCATAATATTCAAGGAGGAAGAGATAGGCACTGAGGCTGGATCAGGAGCGCCTGTGAGCCTCCTAAGTACTTTAGAATTTATTCTTATTCTGAGAGCTGCCAGGAGACAATCAATTGTTTGAGGCAGGGCAGGGGTAAAAATCAATTGTTTGTGGCAGGGCAGGAGCCTAATTCCAAGGTGGCCCCTGAAACATCTGCCTCCCTACTTTCCCAGGATCAAATATATGATCATATCAGGATGACATCCTTGGAGCCCACTTTGTTTCTAACAAAATAAGGTCATCTCGTGCAACTTGAGGTCACAGGAGGGGAGTGGCACCTCCTGCCTTTGCTGGTTCCAGGCCCTACGTCAGTTCCAGGGTGGAGGTGCTCCTCTTCTGAACTTCTCCCACACAGGTGTGCACCAGGCTCTGCTCTCTCTCGGCCCTGGGTTTTATTTCTCCCAGAGACAATGGGATTCTAAGCGCATCGACCAGGAAGAGAGGAAGTTGCATCTCTTTTCAGTCTGTGGCCCTGAGCTCTCAGGCCTTAACAATGGCTTGGCTGATAGCAACAGGCTGTTGAAGACTTATTGTCTCTCTGAATTTTGTTGTTTGTACTTTTTTCTTCTCTGTGAAAAGAAAGGGGGCCATTCTTTCCAGAATCCAGCACATTTTTTCTTCTCCCCATAGTCACTCAACAACCTTGACGTTTGCAGCAGTTACAAAAACAACTTTGCCTCCTGGCTCTGCCCTTCAGAGGCCAAGGCTTCTTTCTCAGGGACAATAGGTTGAAGATTCCCCCAGCAATCAATCCTTCCTGTTAATAATAACAATAAATGCCATTTGTTGAGCGCCTTTTCAGATGACGTATACGAAGCTAGTTTGTTTCCCTTTTTAATTAAAAATGTTAAAGATTTCGTTTTGAGAGAATTTAGGTTTATACATGGGTTGCAAAAGAGAGTACAAAATTCTCATACACCTTTTACCCAACTACCCCAAATATTCGCACTCACAGGTCAGTGATCAAAGACAGCAAATCAATATTCACACACTACTATTAAGGAATCTGCAGATCTCATTCAAAGACTGTCCATCTCCCTTTTCCTCTGTTCTAGAATCCAATTCTACATCACAGACTGCATTTGCTTGCCATGTCCTTTTATCTTTGTAATCTGCAGCCATCTTCCCTCAGTCTTTCCCTGTTTATCGTGTCCTTGACACTTTGGAAGAGTCCTGGTCAGTTATTTTGTAGATTTGGTGTCTCAAATTAGGTTTGTCTGATGTTTCCTCATGATTAGATTCAAGTTATACATTTTTTTGCAGAAACACGAGAGAAGTGATTTAGTTCTCGTCTCAGTATCAAGTGTCCCTGAGATAAATGTGTCTCACTTCTGGTCACTTTGGTCATTGGGCTCAAGTGGCATCTGCCAGATCTCTCTACTAAAAAAGTCACTAATTTTATTCCGTTGCGATCAGTGAAGGTCTCACGGCACCAGATTTTGAGACTATGTAAACATCCTGTCTCTCATCATTCTTTCACCCACTACTTTTAGCATCCATTGAGGATTTCTGAGTGAAACACTTTTTACTACACTGTTTGAAAAAGGTGATTTTTAAAAATTTTACATTATTTTTTATATATTTCTAAATTGGGATTCTTTTATTAGGAAGAACGTTCCCTTCCCCTCCATGTATTTATTTATTCAAAATTTTTTTTTTCAACATAACAGATAATGGCAAATGGATTCTTTTTTTTTTTTTCCTTAATTAATTAATTAATTAATTTATGTTTGGCTGTGTTGGGTCTTCGTTTCTGTGTGAGGGCTTTCTCTAGTTGCGGCGAGCAGGGGCCACTCTTCATCGCGGTGCGCGGGCCTCTCACTGTCGCGGCCTCTCTTGTTGCGGAGCACAGGCTCCAGACGCGCAGGCTCAGTAGTTGTGGCTCATGGGCTTAGTTGCTCCGCGGCATGTGGGATCCTCCTGGACCGGGCTCGAACCCGTGTCCCGTGCATTGGCAGGCGGATTCTCAACCACTGCACCACCAGGGAAGCCCTATTCAAATATTTACATCAGTATGGATTCATGGGTTCTGGTTTTGTCCTGTGGGTTAGAGCCCATCACTATCATTATATATCCTATTGTTTAAATTGTTCTAGTTTTGGCCATTAGGACAAAGTTCATGTTGGTTCCTATGTCCATTTAAGAAGTCCCCGTCTTTTCTTGAACATGTCCTTATTTTTTAGGGACCACAAGATGATCTGGGCTCATCATGCACTTTCCTTGCACCCGTCCTTGAATCAGCCATTTCTCCAGACTGATTTCTTCTGTTGGAGGATGATACCTAGAAACCAAAATCTGGGTTCTAGGAGTGCTCATTGCTACTGGGTATCACTATTTCTAGGCCCTTTCAGTGGACAGTACAAAACTAGCTTTTACATACGTTGACTGATTTAATCTTCTCAACAAGCTTCTGGGAAAGAAGTAATTATGGTCATCTTACAGACAATGAAAATGAGAGAATTTGGCATAAATTAATTGAGGTCTCACAACTAAAATGTGGAGGAATTAGGAATCAAACTCAAGTGTGCTGGCTTGAGAAGACAGTGTCCTTCCTACCATGTGGTGCTAATTCCTGGAAGATGAGGACAGGCCTGTCCTCTCCAGTTGGCATGGCAGACCTGTACTCCTCATGCCTCTTCTCTGGACATTTTTTCTAGTTGACCAGGTGAGGGCCTCTGGGCTATCCCACTGAGGCCAACATAGTCTACTTTTGGTCTCACCTTGGACTCTCATGCATTCTTTGATTTACCCACAAGTTCTCCTCTTTACTGATTATTCCTATTCAGGTATTCAGTTCTTTATTCCTCCAGGAAGCCCTCCTTGATAACAACATGCACACAGCATCCATTCATTATACATCAAAATCTTGATCTCATTTGTAGCCAATCAATCGATTAATTATGTGACTATTTGCTTAATGCATAGCTTCTCTGCTAGACTTTAAAATCTGAGAGAGCCAGAATAGTGGTTGGTACATTGCTTGACATATAATAGGTACTTAAACAATATTTGTTGACTGGACCAGAAGAGGCAGTTGGCCATCTCCTATTCTGCCTCCCAAGGTGTTATATCTGTGGATTCTGGGAAAGCTCTCCTGTGCTTCCCTGGGCTCAAAGGAAATATTTATTTTCTCTCATCTCTTTGCAACAGTAGAAAGGCTCTTCCGCTGTCATCAGCAGGAATTCCCTTCTGCTCTTAATTGCTTAACTGTTTAATTAAGTCTAACTGCTTAATTGGATTAATCCCTTCTTGTCCCAAGGGGCATCAGCAGTGGACAAGCTCTCCATCCACTGGGGAGAGGATCTGCTGCAGGACCATCTGAGCAGAGACTTCTTCCCCTTTACGTGGAACCTCTGGATGGAGGTAAAAGTCTCTGCAGATTAGCAGAGCTTCAAGAGAAGGTTAGTTTATGGACTTTGGGGGACGCTGGTGGGGTCAAGACTATGTGTCTGTACCCTAGGAAGACAGCTAAGATTACAGATGCACTGCCACTTACCTCGATCTTCCCACAGGAGTCCAGGAGAGGATGGGACAAGCAAACCCAGTGCTGGAGGGAATGGAGTGTAGGCAACAAAGAGAGCATCCCGATGAGTAGAAATGATGCTGCCAAAGCTGACCCGGCTGCCAGCCTCCACTCCTCCTCCTCACTCTATAAAGTGGCCTCATATAATTTCCTTGTGAACCCAGCCCACTGGGTTCTCTATAGCGTTGCAGTCAAGCCTCATTTAAGTTGGTAATTTTCAAAAAAATCTAGTTCAGCCAGTGGGCAACTTTGACTGAACATTCCTACAACTGAGCTTTTTCCTTAACTTGGAGACCAGCCCTCACCCTACAGGCCTCCTTTCTCTGACAGTAGATCCCGGCCTTGTCCAGCAGACTTGAGTCCGTGTTCGGAGTAAGAGATGTATCTTGAAATACTGAACCATTGAAATCCATAAAGGCAGGGACTGTTTCTTTCTGTCTGGGACTAAGTCTCTAGAGCCACACCCAGAGTCTGGCACAGAGCAGGAACCCAATAAGTAGTTAGTGGATGAATGAATCAAACACCTGTTGCCTTTGTGGCTGAGAGATATATACTTACCCTGTGACTCAGAAGGGTAGAACGGGGAGGTGGGTCTGGGTCCAGACTAAGGACGGATGTGTTAACAGTCAGCTACCTTATAGGGTCACAGGTGGTGTCTCCATCCCTGCGGGGACTCCAGGGAGACTTTAGGTACAGGTATACTGGAAAGGGAATTTTTGCAGAGTTGGACCAGACAGCTTTTGTGACGGGCCCCCTGTAGCACTAAAATGTTAAGATTCAAAAGATACAGCAATGGCACAGTGATTAGAGCACAGAGTTTTGGGTCATATACAACTCAGTTTGTAAATTGTAATTTAATTTTATTCCTGATTTCATCATTTTCCACTTCTGTGACTGGAGCAAGTCCTCGTCTGTTAAATTGTCGAATGACAGGGGAGACCACAGCCAAGAGGGTCATGTCTGCTGCAACAGTTTCTACTCCCCACTTGGCATTTGCATCATTGCCACTGTTCTTCCTCGACACACACACACACACACACACACACACACACACACACACACACACCAAATCAGACTGGGGATGTTTTTCTCATTTGGATTTAAAAAGCTGACATGAAAATCCATCACTTGAAGTACTTTGCTCACATACAAGGCTCAGGGGAGAGAGTTATTTTTATAAAGTCAGAGGAGGCAACCTGACACGGGCTTCCTGGAGCCCATTTCCAGGTTCTCTGCCAACACGTTGTGTGCTTTGAGATCTCATGGTCCCCAACTCTGAATGAGAAAGAAGCTAGTGTGACCCTCTCCTCAAGGGGCAGGAGTGTTCGTGAACTTGAGAAGAGATGTGTAGACTTCCAGGGAAGGTGCGGGAGCCTACTGGCAGGGCGTTCACCGTTACCTGCTCCTGGACTATTTCTAGGATGTTCTGTCGCTGGAGGCCCCGTAAAAGTATTACTTTTCTGACAGTGTATTTCACATTTCAGCACATAAAATTTCAAAGGAGGAAAAAACTGGCTTTTAACTTTTCCCCTCTGCAGCTTCTCCAGACCTGATTGTAATTTGCTGGGAATGGTATTTACACCAGCCAAGCAAAAAGGATAGTTTGGGGCCTGGGGTGAGACGGCATAAACAATGCCCCCAAAGGCCTGTGAGGGCAGGGGGCAAACACGTCTGGTCTAGAGGGGGTTCCCTAAGCCCCCAAGGCTCCTAGTTGGGCTGGAGGACCTTAGGATGTCTGGATCCACATCTGTTTCAGACTGTTTGGAAAGACATTTGGCAAAATCACCTGTACATTTTGGGCTGTGCTTCTTCAACTGAATAATATTAAAGACACAGATATGTGTTAACCTACTATAGCAATTTTTGTGCAAAAAAAAGAAACATTCACTCAAATCAGGCCTCTGAGGCGCAGAAAAGTAAAGATTTGGTAGCCTAAGGTCTAAAGTTATCTCTAATAGTAGATGAAAAAATAAAAACTATGGGCAAGGAACCATTTAAAGCACTTTCCATGCTTTTTTTTTCAGTACCTTTTGACCAGCTTCACCTATTTTGCCCTCCATCCCCACTCTCACTTCTGGCAACCACCAGTCTATTCTCTGTATCTATGAGTTAGGGGGTTTTTTTGTTGTTTATTTTTGTTTGTTTGATTTTTTTGGTAACACATATAAATGAGATCATACAGTGTTTGTATTTCTGTCTGACTTATTTCACATAGCATAATGCTGTCAAGGTCCATCTATGTTGCACAAATAGCAGGATTCCCTTTTTTTATGGCTGACTTATTTATATATGTGTATATATATAAAAAATATATTGTATGTATTATATATTATTATAATATATAATAATATTTTATATATATGTCACAACTTTATCCATTCATCTATTGATGGCACTTAGGTTGCTTCCATTTCTTGGCTATTGTAAATAATGTTGCAATAAACGTGGGGGTGCAGATATCTTTTTGAGACCGTTTCATTTCCTTTGGATAAATACCAAGAAGTGGAACTGCTGTATCATACAGTATAGTTCTATTTTTTAATTTTTTGAGGAACTTCCACACTGTTTTCCTTGGTGGCTGTACCAATTTACATTTCCACCAAGGCTTCCCTTTTACCGCATCCCAAGCTTTTTAATCATTTTAGAGGGGGTAATTGAAACTCAGGGGGGTCTAAAGAACTTAGGAAAAGAACCATGGAAAAGGGCATACATAAGAAGGGTTCTGAACACCAATTCTCATGTTCTTACCCATCACTTCATTTAAAATGAATGAACTTTCACTTAAAGTGACTTTCACTTGTAAAAGCACTTTCGTGACTTCTGTTACAGTCAACTGAGAATTTGAGACAATCACACTAGGTTGAGCTGAGCTTCACTCCACTTGAGAGGCAGGTAGCTGGGCAACCTGGAGTCTGAAACATCGGGATAGAGGAGTCTGGAAGCCCATAGCACTGCTAGGACTTCCAGGACAGAGTGGAAAAGACTGCATCATAGAGAGAGCTGAAATGCATTCAAGAGCTCACTTTTGGAGCTGGAAGAGAAAGACACAGAGTGTGAAGGCAGACAGATCTGGATCAAAATACATCTTTGCCATTTGCTAGGCATGGAACTGTGTAAAGCCAGACTAACTCCCTCTGGTTCTCCATCTTCTTACATCTACCTCCCAACGGTGTTGCAAGAACTGAAACGAAGTCACAGATGTGCTCAAGCTCTGGTTCCCTTAACGTCCACTTTCTTGTTGCCTGAGCTAGGAGCAATCAAATCCATTTCTTTTTTTCCTTTATTCAGGAAACATTCCAATGACTCAGACTCATAATTAAAGGTTACCAAAACACCAAGATTCAGTCTACCTGTGCCAAGCTAAGCAGCGTCACTGAAGCTGGTCTGGGGATAACGAAATGCATTCTTGATTTCATTAGCTTAACGGGTGCTCAAATTTGAACTTTTTCTGTGATCTTTATTTTCTTCCTTGAAAAATGAGATTTAAAATTCTCTCTGCTACTAATGGACATTAAGTCACGAAAAGGATCACTTTCACATAATGGAAATCTTCCGGTCCCCACTGATTCCATAGACAAGGTAGGTACCATTTTATCTTCATTTAATGATGAGTAAACTGAGACCTACAGACTCAAAGCAATGGGCCCCAAAGTCATGTGGCTACTGAGAACTAAACTGTCTTAATATATAAAACTTAAGTCTTCTGAACTTAAGTCCAATGCTACTTTCTTGGATCCACATTGGGACAACAACCTACAAGAAATTAACAGTTTATTGATGCTTTGCGTCTGAGCAGACTCTAGCTTTATTTTTATTTTATTTTATTTTTTACTTTTATTTTTTTTAATTTAATTTAATTTAATTAAAAAAATCTTTATTGGAGTATAGCTGATTTACAATGTTGTATTAGTTTCAGGTGTACAACAAAGTGAATCAGTTATACCTATACATATGTCTACTCTTTTTTAGATTCTTTTCCCATATAGGTCATTACAGAGAAAGACAAGTATCATATAATATCACTTCTATGTGGAATCTAAAAAAATGGTGCAAATGAACTTATTTACAAAACAGAAATAGAGTCACAGATGTAGAAAACAATCTTATGGTTACCAGGAGGGAAAGGAGGGGAGGAGTAAATTGGGAGATTGGGATTGACATAGACACACTGCTATAAAATAGATAACTATTTATATATAGTTATAAATAGTATAAAATAGATAACTATTTTTTTAACATCTTTATTGGAGTATAATTGCTTTACAATGTTCTGTTAGTTTCTGCTATATAACAAAGTGAATCAACTATATGTATACATATATCACCATATCCCCTCCCTCTTGCGTCTCCCTCCCACCTTCCCTATCCCACCCCTCTAGGTGGTCACAAAGCACTGAGCTGATCTCCCTGTGCGATGCAGCTGCTTCCCACTATAAGGACCTACTGTATAGTACAGGGAACTCTACTCAATACTCTGTAAAGACTCTAGCTTTTTGACAGACATGTTTGTTAATGTGTTTCTCTATTGTTGCCCAACAGGACTTAGCCTATGGGCCACAGTTGGTGCATAATGACTTTAACAGCCAAGTTCATGGGCCTCAGAGGACCCTAGCCAAGGCCAGTGGAAGTTGATTGTTTAAACAGCCATTTTTAACCACGTAAATCAGGATGGGGAATGTATCACTCTATTCCTGGGTCAGTTTGACATTCAATAAATCAGCTTATTTTCCTTGTTTATCTCCCTCTGTCCCACTCATGAGTTTTCAAAAATAGAGGTCACAGTTTTTACTTTCAAACATGCAGTGCTCCAACCATTCAAAGTGTGACTTGAGGAATCTTCAGGTTCAATGGAAGCAAAAATGTATATGCCCTAAGGGTGTCATCATGATGGTTTGCCCTTGGGAAAGTT
This sequence comes from Eubalaena glacialis, assembly GCF_028564815.1. Classification (NCBI taxonomy): domain Eukaryota; kingdom Metazoa; phylum Chordata; class Mammalia; order Artiodactyla; family Balaenidae; genus Eubalaena; species Eubalaena glacialis. The sequence goes on along the minus strand of NC_083717.1, from coordinate 189,075,068 downwards.
ACTTGACTCTAAATTGAGTTTGTTTCTCACTTGGTTGTTGAGGGAGGGACCTGAAATTCTGAATGTGGGGTTATTCTTCCCACAACTTAGTGGACTCTTGAGACCCACTGTGCTTCAACATTGAGAGGAAAACAAGGAGTGAGATTATGCTTAAGATGACCTTCTCCGCTGGGGAGAGTGAGATGACTAAACTGTGAAGTCACAGGAACCAAAGTACATAGCAAGGGCCAAGCATTGTCAGTTTCCTTCTTCCAAATTGTATAATTTAACCTTCTCAATAAGGGGACCCAATAGTTAACTACAGTTGTAAAACAAAATGAGAGACAGATAATGAAATATCCAGCTGAAATGTCACTCATTTAAGCATTTATTTTAATTGACATAGCTTTACAATATAAATGTTAATTAAACTCATACACATATGTATTCTTGCCATCTTAATACCAGTGTTCCTTTTTCTGTATTTTTTACATTTATTCCACAAATATTTATAAAGTATCTACTATATTGTAAGCACTTGGGCTAGCATTTGGTTTTAATGCCTGTGCATACCTATTCCAAGTATAGATTTTTATAATCTACTTTAACCATTTAATATCATTTGTGAGAATGTTACTGTATTTCTACAGTATCTGTATATTGTAATTTTAATGTGGCCTGATAGCCACTGTGATCTGCCTAAATAATTCTATTGTCAAGTATTTAGAGAGTTTTCCCTAAGCTACACACCCATGGTCATACTTACTGAATTAAAGCATTCACCCTGAACATTTCTGAAGGTGTGGAACCTTTACTGGGTGAGTCTTTTTAAGACATCCATTTTATTCCACAAAATTCCCCAGTCACCAGCGATGTGCCTTACACTGTGCTCAGGGGAGACAGGAAGTGTCAGGGGGATAGTCCCTGACTTCAGGTTCCTTGTAGCCTAAGGTGGGAGACGCATCAATCAAACAATGACACAAATACATGTAAAATTCACGTTCCAGAGACACTAGAGGGGTAACCCATGGTGCTCTGGAAGAGGGCACAGATCTTCCTGAGAAAGCAAATTAAAGCAAAGTTGTAGCCTTGCAGGCTGGATTTTATTTCTTTGAATTAATTCTGGAAGGAATAACGTGGGGAAAGAGGGGTGAAAAGGTTAAGAATCTTTAGGCCCCAGATTTTCATTGTCCAATCCCCCTCCTGCCTGTAAATAAATGTATGTGATGCATGACGCAGCTGCTTTCTCTTTTAAAGCGTTCATCGTGTTTTTCTGTAACAAGGGTGCTTCAACGCACAATTTTGCTGGATACTTTATTGGTTGAGTTAACACAACAAATACCATAAATCCAGTAATTACTAATTGTCTCCTCCATTATCAAGGAAGAAATGAATCATAAACCTTTTATTACTTTAACAGTGGACTACAGGAAAGATTAATCTCCCAGAGAGGCATTTTTCATCTTTACCTGGTGCCAGCTCCCCCGCCCTGCACTCATCCTTACCTTCCCAGGCTTCCTGCTTAATGCTCTGTCATGGCCTCTGTTAGGATCAGGATGTCTTGAACTATCAGCAAGCATTGGCACCTGGTGATAAATCTCTGCAGACTTTGGTGACTTAGCAATTACTCTCTTTCCCTCATTGGGAAGAGGATAAAACAAAGAGCCCTTCCCCACTTGCTGTGAGCCGGCAGGGTGGGCGATTGCTCCGGGCATCCCAGGCCAAGAATAAGGCTTTAGAAATACTACTTTGTAGCCAGCAAACTGTGCTTGAAAAGGATGGCTCTTCCCTAGCAAAAGAGTTTTGACATGGGTATTGATTTTTCATGTGTGATGTCTTGGGTTTACTATCTCCTACAGGTTAACGAACACAGCCAAATACCAAGAGCCTGTGTGGAAAGAGCCCCTGATAAAAGGGAGCATGCAGCCGTCATCAGAGGCAACCTGGTGCTGCTTTTAAAACATTTTCCCACTGATTACATAGGTGGGTCCCTTGTCACCATCTGTCTTCACTCTTCTCTCCCACGTCTGCTTACTGCTACCATTTCATCCACACTCAGGACAGCATGGCACTGCATGGCTTTTAAAGTCCAAGGCCTGGAACTCATTCCATAGACTTGGGCACATTATTTAGCTTTTCTTTCTGATTCTTAGTTTTCTCAACCATAATGCAGTCTCAATAACATCTACCTATAGTAGAGGGGCAGGTAAGTATTATTAGTTCCTAACTATAGGCGGTTCTGGAGACTTGGAAATACTTACAGCTCTTCTCTACTCTGGTCTTTGCTTATTCACCCTGGAGGCCCAGAACGACGCCCCTGTGAGGCAATTGCTCACTCCTTGTTTGAAAAACAATTAAGTCTTTGTCCAGATTAATGCAGCACCTTCTATATGCCCAGCTCTTATCTTGATCATGGGATACATCAATGAACAAAACGGAGTTCTCTGCTTCTTGGGGCTAATGTGCTAATGGGGGAGATGCACAACGAACAGACATAATAATGAAATAAAGCATACAGTATGGTAGAAGGTGATAAGAATTGTGATAAAAAATGGAGCTGCATTGGGCTTTAGGAAGTGCTGGGGATGGGGGCTGAAGGAGATTGCAATTTTGAGCAGGGAGTTTAAGGAGGCCTCATTAAGTGGCCTTCACTTAGTGTCTACCAGGCACGCATGAAGCACTCCCAATAGCCCTATTAAATGTTTGTATTTATTCATATTTTACAGAGGTGGAAACGAAGACTTAAAAACATTAACTAATGCACCTGATATGGCTAGCAAGTGGAAACAACAGGATTTAAACCTGTGCTCTTAACTGCTATTGTAAAGTTCCATCAAATAAATTTAATATATAGTCTACTCTGTAAGCTCCTGTGATAGGTACTTACGAGTTGAACAGGTATAAGAAGTAGTCGCGTGGCCTCAAAGAGGTTAAAATCTCAGTATCTGTAAAATAATAATAATAATAATAGATGTGAATGCCTATAGATGTTTTGGGACAGAAAATCATTGAGGGAGAAGTAAAAGGCAATTAGAATAGCAAGAGAAGTGAGCCGATGTGTTAATTACTTGATCAACATTGCTTCATTCTGATAGAAATTTTGTGGGGTGTAGTTACCATTTTTTTTCCCCAGGGCCCCCATCACTGCTCTGCACATAATACATATTTGTTCAACAAATTTAATAACCTGGCAATCCACAGTGCACAACAGTATATTAAAAGCGTTGTGAATGTCCACAGCAAAGAAATTGGCTTAACGTTGTTTAAACCAGCAACTCCCAAACTTGTCTGAGAGAAGGCTTTTTTCACAAATTCATAACAAAACTAATGTTCTATAGAGATAAGTTTAGGAAAATACTGCTCTAGAAAAATAAGACTTTCCATACCTTGACTCTTAAAAAGAAACATATCCAAGTTCTCATTATTATGTCTTATGTTTACATAAGTACATATTGGTGGAAGGAGGATTTTAGTTAGAATCAGGGACTCAAGAAGCCTGAGGTTAAATTTACATCCTTGTGACTTCGGGCTTGTCACTAAACTTTTTCTGAGATCCAGATCTCTCACCTATGAAATTTTGTGGAGAAGTTGAGTGGTATAATGGATCAGACACTTCTGAGAAGGTGCTTTGCCTGAAGAAGCACTCGATAAATAGGGCTTACGTGTGCATTTATGAACTCCCTCTGTTTAGAATACCATCGATGACACTCAAGAATATAACTTTTCAATGTTCTGCATTAAGAGAGCCAGGAGAGAAGTTTCTTAATGCCAAAAGGAATAACTTCCTGTCCCAACAATAAGTAAACTGTTGAGGATATGGAAGTCTCTCCCCCAGCAGGTTGCTCCCCTATCAATTACCCAAGGTAACATCCTAGCTTCCCAAAGGATTTGCCGATGTCCCTCAAAGGATATAAGAAAAGAGAAAAACATGAGATTGTTGAAAACTTGACAGAATACAGCATACGGTAGATTATGGACCCATTTACAAACATGGTGAAACCTGACTCTATGCTACTGTTTCATGCTATGAAAAAAGGGCTTATTTAAAATCAGAATAGACATAAAAGCAGATATGAAAATATGTGTCCCTAAGGCTTTGGCTCTGGTTGTGAATATAATTTTCCTTTTGCATTAGAGAAGAGATGTTTTTTTTTTCCAGCGTTCTTTTCTGTAGAGAGAATGTCCCTAATCTTGAAAAAAAAATTTTAGGTGATTTCTGATATTATCACTATATAGATTGAGGAATGCCTTAGCTCCTTTGATGTAACAAAGTATTACAGAGTGGCTTATAAACAACATAAATTTATTTCTCACAGTTCTGGAGGCTGGAACTCTAAGATCAAAGTGCTTGAAGATTTGATGTCTGGTGAGGACCCTCTTCCTCATTTGTACCATCTTTCACTGTGTCCTCCCATGGTGGAAAAGGCAAGGGAGCTCTTAGGGAGCTCTTACAAAGTCCCGGATCCTATTCATGAGAGCTCTGACCTCATGACCTAATCACCTCTCAAAGTCTCCATCTCTTATACCATCACATTAGGGATTTAGATTCAACATATGAATTTTGGGTGAGACACAAACAATCGATCAGGTAATAAGAGTTTTCTACTAGTCACAATGACCGTGTGAAACTATCTTGAAATGCTCTCTGATCCTGTGCTTTTCGAATCCAGGACCAGAATGCTGATTCAAAAAGGAAAAGATGGTTTGACTGCAACACTATTTACTATTTATTTCAGGTTCTCTCTGAAAGGATTTCAAGCGGACAGGTTGGAACCACTCAAAAGATGGAAGAGTTGGTTTGTCCCAAAGCTCATCCTCAGGCAAATTTCCCTGCAGAGTTTTACTTTCAGCTCACGTGTCTTCCCTGTGAAGCTGCCCAGACCCATCCATACAGAACTGATCACTTGCTCTTCTGCTCACTTTTCTTCCATTTACCTTCCCCACAGTGGTTCACTCTTTTCCTATGTGCTCAGACATCTCTTCCCTCTGGCTCTGAGATTTCCACCAGGGCAAAGGCTGTTTCTGATCCATCTCTTCATCCCTCTTTCCTGGAATGGTGCCTGCCTCCATCCGAGATCCAACATCTACCAGCTCTGGGCCTTGAGCAAATGACTTATACTCTCTGTGCCTTTGGCTTCCTCAACTACAGACTCAGAATAATACCAGTAGCTTCCCCAGAGAGTTGTGGTGGAATTAAACGCAATTGTTCTTAAAACGTTAGAGACGGGTCCATGAAAAGGGACATCCTTTCCTGTTGTTTGTGAGCCTCAGTGACTTTATTCCACAACCAAGAATGGTTACAGTGAATCTGTGGTTTAGGGATTTGAGTTTAAAAAAAAATGCATGCCCCCTGGAGTGTTCAGAAACGAATGAGGCAAGATCCACTTCACCACGTGGTATCTCCATGTCTGGGGGGCCGGGGGGTTGACAGCAGAAAGGCCCTATGGCTGGGCAGTGGTTCATGAACAAAACAGAGATAAAGGCCTATCGACTGTCACAGCTGCACCCAAAAAAAAGTTAATTAAAGGATTTTTTGTGTGTGTATGTGCCTTCAAATCAAAGAGGCCATGGATGAAGAAATCTGTAGAAATTATCTAAGGCTGCTTCAACCTTAGCATTTATTATTCAACACCTCACTCATTGCCCTGATTATAAATATTTAATCACTGAACAACTGTAAGTGCCTGGGTCTTCCAGGAGGACCTGCAAACATTAAGGGGAAGCAGGAGGGGGTGGGAAGGCAGGGAGAGCGAGACAGGAATATGAGGGTGACCAGCCTCCAAGCTGCACTGAGGTGAGGCAGGGCCAGTGAGGGGGTGTGAAGGACACTGCTGAACTGGGCCTTTGAAAGCAGATTACCAAGGACTTGAACACTTTGCTTTGTGTGTATCTGCTGGAGTTCAAAGCCACCTCCACCCTCCACTGCTTCACAGCCACTGTCAAGGGCGCCCTTGGAAAACAGGCAGAACATGTTCTTAATGAAAGCAGAACCCCTAGCAACGAGAGGTGCCACTCTTGTCCACGCCTTTTGTCTGCCTCCTTTCTCTCTGTCACACACACACACACAGCCAGAAAGCTTGGCAAGCTTGGGGCCTATCAATAATGCATGTGCAGCATTGCATCCAGCCCCAGGCCAGGAGAGGGGATGGGGAGAAAGGACTTGTGTTACTGCTGGGCCTTGCTGAGGTCGCGTCTGCAATTGGCACTTTGGGGGGAGATTCCTTACATGCAAATGGGTGTGAGTTTGCTCAGATAGCTGAGTATCACATGCTCGGAAACAAACAACATTCACCAAGGTGTTTTTGGTTGAGTTGTGTCCCCTATAAATCCATAGGCTGAGATCCTAACCATCAGTACCTCAGAATGTGAACTTGTTTGGAAATAGCGTCATCACAGTTGTAATTAGTTAAGTTATGACAAGGTCATATCGAGGTAGGGTGAGCCCAAATCTGATATGTCAAGTGTTCTTATAAAAGGGAGAAATTTGGACACAGAGAAAGACAGGGAGAACGCCACATGAAGACGGAGGTAGACATCAGGGTAATGTTTCTACAAGCTAAAGGTTGCTTAAGGCTGCCAGCAGGCCACCAGAAGTTAGGAGAGACGCAGAACAGAATCGCCCTCACAGCTCTCAGAAGGAATCAACCCTGATGACACCTTGATCTCAGACTTCTGGCCTCCAGAACTGTGAGAAGAAATTCCTCATGTTTCTACCACCCAGTCTGCGGGACTTTGTTATGGAGGCTCTAGCAAGCAAACACACCAAGGCAAGAGTTTTTAAGGAGAGTTACTCACCAGAATCTTGGCAACATCACTCTGCAAGGAGGTACTCTTCCAGGTTTCTGTCTCTGATTCCTCTACCTCAGTGGTCCTTTTTTCTTGTTTTTTTTTTGTTTGTTTTTTTGCTGTGCACTTCAAATTTTATTTTTTGATTTTATTACTTTTTTACCTTAAGACTTTATGAGGCTGACACAAGCACTATGATCAAACCACAGACTGGGTTGCCATATAAGTTAGAGTTGTCCAGAGCAAGAGAAACAATAGATATTTTATTATATAAATAATAGAATAAAATAATAATTATATGTAACTATATGTTATCTAATTAATATTAGTCTAGCAATAAATAGTCTACCAATTTCAATGTTAATCTCATCCACAAACACCCTCACAGAAACATCCAGAACAATGTTTGACCAAATAGCTGGGCACGCAGTGGCTCAGTCAAATTGACACATAAAATTAACCATTACGAATATTTTCTACATTTGTAGGCATGAGCGCTGTTGTACATACACACTATGAAGCAAAATGTAGTTTTATTTGTCCATTCATCAATGGCTGAATGGATAAATAAAATGTGGTATAGCCATACATCAGAATATTATTCTGCCATTTGGAAATTCTGACACATGCTACAACGTGGATGAACCTCGAGGATATTATGCTAAGTGAGATAATCCAGTTACAAAATGAAGAATACTGTATGATTCCATTTACATGACATGCCTGGAGTAGTCAAATTTATAGAGACAGAAAGTAGGCTCGTGGCTGTGAGGCGCTGTGGGGAGGGGGGAATAGGGAGTTAGTGTTTAATGGGGACAGAGTTTCAGTTTTGCAGAATGAAAATAGTTCTGAAGATGATGGTGGTGATGGTTGCACAACAACATCTATGTACTTAGTGCCACTGAACTGTAGGCTTAAAAATGGTTAAAATGGTAAATTGAAATTTTATGTTACGTGCATTTGGTATAGTTAAAAAAATACAGACAAGAGACTGGCTGCTGAGTATCTTGCAGAATGGTTGGGAAATCTACAGAACCGGGTTTCATATTAAGTTTCCAGAACTGACCTGATGGGAAAAGGTCACTGCAGGCTCTGATGGTGGTGCTGCATGTTGGCCAGGAACCCAGTTCTACTAGACTTGCTAGTGAAGCCACCAAGACACCAATAGCTGTCTTCTCTGAAAGCCTAGTCTTGGCTGGCAGCCTTGCTGGCAAAAATGCAGTGGGTGTAATTGTTCCTTCTGTGTGTCTCTTACTTCCCATCTCGGCATCTGTATTAGCCAGGGTGCCCCAGAGAAATGGAACCAACAGGTTCTATTGTATGTACAGGAAGATATTTATTATAAGGAATTGGTTTATGCAATAATGGAGGCTGAGAAGTCTCACAATCTTCCATCTGCAAGCTGGAGACCCGGGAAACCTGGTAGTATAGTTCACTGTGAGTCCGAAGGTTTGAGAGCCAGGAGTACTAAGGGCTAGAAGAGATCAATATCCCAGCCAAACAATCAGGCAAGAAAAGGCAGAATTCTTCCTTCCTCTGCCTTTTTGTTCTATTCAGGCCCTCAACAGGTAGGATGATGTCCAACCATACAGGGGAGGGCAATCGGCTTTACTGAGTCCACTGATGCTAATTCTAATTCCATCTGGAAACACCCTTACAGACACCCCCCAAAAAAATGTTTAGGCAAATATCTGGGCATCCCGTGATCCAATCAAGTTGATACATAAAATTAACCATCACAGCCTGCCAGGGGCATATCTGGAGGAAAAACGCCAAGTCTGGGTCCTGGCTGCAGCAAAGGCATGGGAAGTGAATAGCCTAGTTCTACTGCAGGAAAGAGGGTACCAGAAGGCCAGAAATCCCTCTAGAAATGTCAAGAATGTCTAAAAGGCATTGAACAGACAAAAAAAGGGGAGTCGTCTTGTACAGACACCTTCCCCGTATGTTGGTTATAAAGTCGCCATCACAGTGCCTGACGTGGAGAAACCCAGCAATGTATGAAAGCAATTGTTTTTACTATTGTTGTAGTGATGTTATGATCACTTTTATTACTAGCATAATATAGTCTATTCTAGTAGCTCTTAATGGTCATTAATAAAATATTAATGCATTTTATTTATTTTTTCATATATTTCACTGCAAAAACAAGGCATGCACTGATTCTTCTCACGTGCGATCGTTAGTCTAACGATTGACCTCCCGGGAGAGCAATGCTTAGTCTATGATTAAATACAGGTTTCAAGAGGCATGAACAGAGGCTGTGAAAGTTCTGCCACTGGGGCTTCCTGGAGATCACTGTAGAGGCCAAATAAAGGGAAATTGTCTTCTTTGGAGTATTCACGGCATATTTATATCAGATGGGAGGAGAAGCATGCGTGCCGTGCAGTGGTATCCGTGAGTATGGACGGGCTCAAGGACACACCACTTCTCTTCCAAAGTGTAGTGTTCCTCCAGTGCCTTTTGTTAGTGATTTGCATTCAGTGCTTTATTTGATGGGCCTTATGGTAGTTCTCTCTTCTCTCTCCTCAAATCTCTCCTCTTTCTTCCTTGTCCTTGGTCAGTCTTTCCTGCAGCCCCTGCTCAAATGTTTTGTTGGCATTACTTCTACGTTGTTTCAGAGTCACAATGCACAGCTCAACCATCTCTACACTTTCCAAAGAATGTATGTGAAGTCCTGAACACAGTATTATCAAACAGTCATCTTTTATAGTCACCACCTCTCCTCCCCTGCCACTGCTGACATTGGTAAATTGATCTGACTTTTGCTATTAATGTCAGAGTGTCGATACATTTAGTTGTCGAAGTTATCATGTAAAAATCATACCCCACTGGATGTTGGGTATGTATTGATAGATCAAGAATGAGGTTTTTCTTCCCTCTGAAAAATGAGAGCCCTGAATTTTCTCTTGGAACATCAACCCTGCCCCCTAGCAGGGCTCTCTCTGAAGGGACGCTCTAGCACTCCTGGGTTGATGCAGTGCTGTGGTTTTTATCTACACATGTTGATGAGAAGAGCCATTTGTTGATTAGGGTCCAAGTAGAAAAGGGTTTCCATCTATCTCTGAGCAGAAGTGTGTCTTAGGAAACACTGTGATGGGACCACCATACCCGTGGCTGCTCTCAGTAATTGTAACAGCATTTCACACCTATATACATATCGGTTATCAGCATCCCTGTAACTATGGGAGCCACGTTCAAAAGCAGGACTTCCACTGAGGATTACTGACTCCTTCTTTGTGTGTGTATATATATATATATATATATATATATATATATATATATATATACACACACAAAGAGAGGGAAAAAAATCCATTTGAAATTCTGTAGGTTAGCACCTTGTTTATTTTTAAAATCAAACACTTTCATAGGACTTACTTTGTGCCAAGAATTGTATTAAGTACTTCACACATACCAGCATGTTTGATATTAGCACCAACAATCCAATGAACTCTGAGCTACTATTGCCTGTCTTTTACTGGTGAGGAAGTTGAGGCACAGAGGGTTTAAGTAGAGTTGCTCAAGGTCCCATAGCAAGTCGGGTTTGAAGTTTGGGTTTGAAAGTGTCGGTTAATTCACTAGTCCATGGAATGGCCTGTCTTAATTCACACAAAATGCCCTAGAAGCAGAGAGGAGGGCCCCAGTTGAAATTTTAGATGGCAAAGGATAAGGAAACTGACCTCAAAGAAGTGGCATTTGAATGGGAACATGAAGAAAGAGTGGAGCTGGGAGATGAGAATTATGAGAAGAAAGGAGTGCACACAGATGGAGGGGTGGGCCTTCTGGACACTTCCAGGGACCAGACGGTGATAGTAGTTGGTTTTGGCTAAAGCATAGAGTGTTGTCATTCTGTGGAGATGATCATGAAAGTGCCATCGGAAAACACAGCACGGGGTTCCATACTGAAAGGACTTTATTTTCGGGACAATAGGAACTTGTCTAAAGATTTTAACTAATGTTAAAGAAAAATCCTTACCATTGTATGAAATTGTACATTTTAGAATGTATTTAAACGTGAAAGTGACAAAGTTTGGGGGTATTCTAATTTTCCTTAATATTTAGGACTCTAATTAAGACATCATGTAATGTTTCCCCTCTCAATCCCTGTAAGAGAAATACATACCTTTAAAAATAATACGAAGTTGCAAAACAACCCTCTAAAGCTTAATGGAAATGTCTAAATTACCAACTGGAAGATGCAAAAAAATGTACCCATCCTATATAGATGTATTGAAACCTCAGGAAAGAGAAGCAGTTTGATTTAGTCCTCCTCCATTAATTGAACAGGATGACTTTTGAAGATGGAACTTACATATTACCATATTTTGGAAATAGGGACCTTTTTAACCATTTGGAACTCACTGTTAGGAAATTAGAAGGTCAGCCTGTCTGAATCCCTGAGGGAAAACAATGGGTTTTGGAGAGCTTTCCTAGGAGTATAAGGCAACTTCTCTCATTTATTTGTTACTGAATATCTCCAGTGTACATGGCACATTATGGTGAAAAACCAAAGTGAATGGAGTACAGTTTTCCTTAGTCTTTCCATCCACAAGGTACATAGTTATGATTTACATGCTTGGTTACATGCACCCATACACAGAAGACTCCCGTAGGAGTATTCATGTTATTTCCCATGCCTGCTCGGTGGCCCGGAACACAAAACCATCACTAAAATGAAAATGTTTAACTGATGGAGTGCTTACTTATCAAAGTATAACCTCACTCACACATGCCTCCCATTTACAGACTTGACAATGGCCAGTCACCATCCTCGTTGGTCAATCTCATACTAACTCACCGATTGAGAGATTCTGGAAGAATCTATCAATTCAAAGCAAAGAGAATGCATGCCATTTGAAAAATGAATTTACAAGTCTTGCAAAAGATATAAGATGTCCTAAAGTTGATGGAAGTGGTGGAAACTTTGGTCAAGTCAGGTGTAGAGTCTGGGAGGGGAAGACTAGTCAACATCACATTACTGCCTTACTCTGTTTGTCCCCATATGTTATGCTATATTTGTTTATATGTTTTAGCCCTGCTAGAAAATACTTTTCAGGACAACAGAGATCTTTGGGTTTCTTGTTCTCTAATGCGTTCCAAGCACCTGGAAGTGTGGTCAGAATATAGTAGATGGTCAATCAATGTGTGTTCAGTAAATTAATGTCCTCCTTTCTTTTCTAGAATATTACCGAAGGCAAGAGCTTAGTCTATTTGCTGTTGTTGCTGTTTACTCCTTCACCCCAGCTTATAGAAAAATGACTGACACACAATAAACACTCCATAGACATCTGTTGAATGAATAAATAATGACACATACTTCTAGTGAGCAAGCTTAAATAAGAAAAGTATTAAGAGAGGTCCTTGGCAAAATTGCTACAAATCTCGAATATTTTTGCAAAAAGTGACCTCTTCATGAACTTCTCACAAAAGGTAAGTACCATATGAAGCTTATTTCATGATGCTATCAGTGGATTTTATTAAAAAATGGAAAACAAATCCCCCTTCTTTCACTCTTTGTTCACTTTAAAAATTTACGTGTTTATAATTATAAACTATATATATTATATACATAAAATACATAAGTTAATTTTCATAATGATATTTTTGTTTTTCAAGATAAATTGCTAATTGACTCTATTTTGCTCTGTTATTAACTGTGAAATTTTATTCTTTTCTTTTCCAAATCGATTATTTAAAATGGCTTATTTCCAGTACCAATTCATCCTGGGACAATCTTGAACTTCTTTCATATTTAATTTTATATCCTGCATTTGTCACCTATATTACACATAAGTCTGTTGCGATATTATTTTGTTAAGTCTTCACAATCGAAATTAGCTGGAAACTATTTCATCTTATGGCTGTGAAGGTTTAACTATTCTTTATTTTAAAATATTTAGTTTTCAACTTTATGCTTTAAATCACATTGCAATGAGTCTTCTATGCACAAAGTTTTCCCCTCACCATCTCACATGATTTCCTTGAGAGTCACAGAATAAATATGTTTAAGACTTAATGCTTTTGCCAAATTGCTTTCCAGAAGGGTGGCACCTAGTATATGGCCATCATTAATGTACAAGATTATGAGTTTCATTGAACCTTTTCATTTTACATGTTAATTTAATAGGCTTAAATAGGGCTCATTATTTAAATTTTTTATCTTATAGTTGACGAATGAATTTGATCTTTCTCTTCTACACCACTCAGTGGTTACCCAGTTGTATCTAATCTTGTCTATGAGGTTCTGATTACATAATCTTTCCCATTTGAGGCAATCCATATTCAAATCCTGGCTTTTGTACTTAATATCAACTTGACATTGGCAGTCATTTAAGCTCTCTGTTTTTCCATTTTCTGATCTATTAAATGGGGGAACCCGCTCTAAATAGAAAATCTGGTTCTTTCCTCTGTTTGGTAACCTCATTACCCACAGAGTAAGAGTCCAAATTTGGGGTAAGATAAGAAGTCCATGAGCTGCCCTCACCCTACATCTTCAGAATAATCACTGGAAATTCCCCCTCCACTTTATACTCCATCAACAAAGTTCTCATAGTTCTCAACAGAAGATGGCATTACCTTTTCATTCCTCACAATCTCCACACATACTGTTTCCTTTCTCTGAACTGCTCTGCCATGCTCGCCTTTCTTTGCTTTGAGGACTTTTCTTTGTTCTTAAAATTCAAGTGAGGATTTCCCTCCCCTGGGACGCCTCTACTGTGTCCTCCGTTTTAGGTTTGATGTCCCTCCTCTCTGTTCCCCAAGGCCCCGTTGCAAACCCCACATCCCTATTGCTACTGTAGTCTGTAGAAATGTATGACTGTTGCCAAAATCTTGGCTCCCTATACACCGATGTTGAAATGAGAAACAGAGACAGAGTTTTGGAGGAGAAAGAAAGGGTGGCTTTATTCTTTGCCAGACAAAGACAGGAACACAGCAGGCTAGCACCTCAAGAACTGTGCCCCCGTCCCTGGGGAATAGGGAGAGGTCTTTTAGTCGGTGGTCAGGGGTATGCGATAAGGATCAAGGCAGTAATAGTCTTGCATTCTTCTTTCTTCTGCAGAGTTTCAAAAGGGTAGGGTTGCTGACAAGATTAGGGTGTGTGCAGCATCTCAGGTGGTCTCCTAATCTTGACGAGCTTCTTTGGTCCCTTTAATCTTGCCTCAGGTGGTTTCCTGGTTGCTTCTCCCTTGATTTGCAACTGTTCAAATCTGCCCTTTAGAACTCAGGGAAGGTCATGGAGGCTGGAGTCTTGCCTACAAGAAATGGGGGACAAAAAGGCCTCTGTGCCTGGGAACCCCATAGGGTCCCACTTGGTTTCATGACCTCTATTACTTGCCACCAATGGGGAGTTCTTAGAGGTAAATGTTGTCTCAGGCAACAGTCTTATGTCTTGGAAAATGGTACTCATCACCGTTTGTAGCAAATAAGCAGATTCGTTTGAGTTTCTTGTGAGCCTATTCAGACAAGATGGTAAGATACAACAGAAAATTTAGCTTTTGAATCCCTGATGATCAGGAGATTACCATAGTGCGGAGCTGTTTTTGTCATTGAAGGATGAAACCCATCTACCACCCCTGGGTCCACTTCCCTCCCGAGCTGGGAAGTTGTCCTGAGCCAGGTCTCCTGGTGCTCCATTCTCACCAGGAAAAGCTCCAAGCTGTCAAGAGTAGGCAAGCACAGAAGCCTGGGACACAGGTCCTGCCAACAGAACTAATTGTACAGCAACAATTTGGCAGCTCCACAAAGAATGTCAGGGCTGTCAAAGGTGTGTACAGGAGAGGCCCCACCTACGTGCCCGGTGGGGGGGCGGGTGTTTGTACCCTCAGGATGCCAGGAGGCATGGACCTGGCAGGATGCACCTTTGCCTTACTTATTCATTGTACTCGTAAACTGCGCCTGGGCACAAATAATTTCTCAAGCATATCGTATCGGTTCAAGCAGCAAATCTGGCCCGAAAGGGGAAGTCAGGGAGCCACCCCAGAGCTATTCCCTTGAGCAAATTCCTTGTGTCAGCTTGAGCTTGGACCTTGCCCCAATGAAACTGTGCTCTGTTCCAAGGAAGAGAGTCATTTTAGACACAGCCTCCAATCCCCCAGGGCTTGAATCCTGGAGACCCATCTGCAGAAGGGAGTGGTGGAATCAGAGCTTCTCTAGCTGACTTGCCTCTGAGATAACAGATGCTGGGAAAGAGGTCCTCATTGGCTGCCCCACCCTCCACCACAGTCCCGTGTTGAGACCAATTGCCTGGAAAACCCAGAACTCCAGTACTATCTCCTGGACCCTACTTCAAAAGAAGGAACGGCCCAGCTACTTATTTCCAGGCACTGTCACATGTGTACACCCATTTTGCCCTCACGACAATGGAAACTGAGCAGGACCCTGTGGGGTTCCTGTGCATGGAAGCCTTTCTGTCCCCTGTTTCTTGTAGGGAAAGGACTCCAGCCTTCAGGGCTTTCCCTGAGTTCCAAAGGGCAGATCCGAACAGTTGCTCATCCAGGATGGGAAGGGATGCAAAAACAAGGGAGGGGCAGCCAAGAAAAAATAGTTCAGCCTTGGAGCAGGGTCCTGGCTCCCCTCAAGTGATACACATAACAGTGTCTTTAAGCTCTTTATAGAATTAAAACCCAGCAAATGGAAGATTTCAGCATTCTTCATACCAGAGAAGCTCAGCAAGAAGACTACCTGAGACCAGATTAGAGGACTGCAGAGATAATTCACACACCCTAACCTTATCAGCACCTCTACCCTTGAACTGTTGCTATAAAACTCCTCATCAAATCCTCCCAGGTGGGGACACATAGTTTTCGAGGGTAGGAGCCTGCTGTGTCCCCCTTTGCCTGGCAAAGCAATAAAGCTATTCTTTCCTACTTCACCTAAAACTCTGTCTCTGAGATTTGATTCAGCACTGGTTGAAACTCAACACTGAGTTTTTGGCATCACAACCCTGCCATGTGGCTACTGTTCCATTCGGTTGTTTGAAAAGAGCAGCCTGAGGTCTAGGGAACAGTCATCATTTCTCTAAAGTCCTTCTATTAACTCATTCTGGAGCTTGATTCTGTTCAGATCTAGATGAATTAGGGATGCCCTCTGTAGATCAGCTGACCCCCAGATGACCACGGGTTTTCCAGTGGAAGCAGAACTTCCTGGCTGCCCCAGCATGAACAGAGCCCCAGCTCAGCTCAACAGGATCAGTCCACCTTCAGCCAACTGCAGATCCATGAGAATGGATGCTTATCATATATGACAAGAAAATAATAATGATTATGATAATTATGATAATAATATGCATTCAATGTGTGACGTTTGCTTAACTCATAATTCAAACAAACTATAAAAATATGTATTTTTGAGACAAGGGAGAAAATTGAACATGAATTAGATATTGCAAGAATTAGCTATTTGATGATATTAAGGAATTCTTGTTAAGTGTGATCTATTGAGAGCATGAGTGTGTATGTGTGTGTATGCTTTGCCCTTACCTATAAGAAAATTGCACTGATGAAACACTTCGGGTAAACTGACATGATATCTGAGATTTGCTTTAGAATGTTCCAACATAAGGAAAAAAAAATATGGGAGGAGGATGAATGAAACAAGACTGATAAATTGCCCCTAATTTCTAAAGCTGGGCAAAGGGCACATGGGTGCTTTTTGCATGTTTGGAAATTTTCATGATTAAAAAAGATGTTAGCAGAATTATCTCTGAGAAGTGGGAATTGGATGTTTTTTATCTTCTTTGTGCCCCTTAGGAATTTTCAAATTTGATATAGAAACTATGCATAACTTTAGTTATATTACAAAATAATCTTTCTTGTTCCACATCTTGCATTTTCTAGATACGTAGTAGTTCATGCATAGTTGCTTAACTTTCTCTCATTAATTTGTATGAAAAGCTGTCTAAAATATTTCACATACTTCCCTGTTTTCCTCGAAAGATATAGTGAAGTATATAAGCTAAGCTTTTCTTTGTGACCACCGTAGATTGCAGGAAAGCCCCAATTTCCCTCCCTCCTTCCACACCCTCTGCAACAAGATTTTGCATCTCTTCCCATCATGAGTTAGAGTCTGTTTCACATTCCCTTGATCCTGGACCGGCCTGTGACTTGCCATTAGAACATAGCAGAAATGATTATGTACCAGTTCTGAGCCTAGATTTTGAGGCTTTGAGGGCTTTCTTGCTACCTCAAACCCTTATCAGTACCAGGAGAACAAGCTCAGACTAGCCTGCTCAAGTGTGAGGAACTGCATGCAGTACAGACACTGTCCTAGCTGAGACCACCTAGAATGGCCAGCCTGTGACCTACCCACCAGCTGACCAAAGATTTATGGTCAAGCCCAGCTGAGAGAAACCAGCCCACCCCAATGCTCAGATCCCCCCAGGACCCATAGACTCCTGAAGAACACTCACTGCTTATTATTGCATGCCCCTGGGAGTTTGTGGCTGTCTGTTACTTAGAATTATTTTGGCAATAGATAACTGATAAGGGTCTCTGAGTTATAATTTACAAAAATAAGCTATGGCACTAGCTGAATGAAGTGATGGCCTTTGAGCAGTGGAGGAATATTTGTCTCTGCCCTGAATGACCCCGGTGTCCAGTGCTTTGGTGCTTTCTGTTTATTTTAACAAATATTTGGCAAGATTTTACTATGACCAAGGCACTGTGTGAGGCATTGCTGAGTAGGTTCAGATTTACATTGCCAGTTTTAGGAACCCATGTTTAGCTAGAGTCATTTACTCATTTTGTCCCTTTTCCCAATGTGAAACCATGGGTAGACTCTTGTGTCTTGGTGAGGATACACT
This sequence comes from Eubalaena glacialis, assembly GCF_028564815.1. Taxonomy (NCBI): domain Eukaryota; kingdom Metazoa; phylum Chordata; class Mammalia; order Artiodactyla; family Balaenidae; genus Eubalaena; species Eubalaena glacialis. The sequence goes on along the minus strand of NC_083717.1, from coordinate 189,057,502 downwards.
GGGGAACTTGCAAAGGTGCTCACTTCTGAGAGAAACACAAACCTAGTTTAAGGCTGTTGGACTCTATTCTGAGGACGTGTTTTCACAGACAGAGAAATCCCCTACTACATTAAATCCATTAATGATGCTGAAGATCGGTCTTTTTTCCAACAAATCCCTAGAGTTCCAGGCAGGAACTATCTCATGCAATTAAGGAGATACAATCAAACAAGATATTTACTACAGATTTTTTTTTTCTTGCACACCCAGACATAATGAATTAAAAACTCTGAACAATAGAAAAACTAGTGTAGCTATCTATAAATCCAGTCTAGAGAAATAAAAGTACAAGTTATGCAATTTAATCCTAAGTGCCTTTTTATTAATGAAATGAAGCACACTAAAATATTCATGTACATTACATTTCTTATAATTAAAGCACTGACATATATTTTTTAAAAAGTATTCCAAAGAAGTGACTAGAGCTGTGACGTGTATTCAAAATTGCTGTGTTTTCATTCCTGGCTTACACTAAATCACTGATTTGAGTACAAACCGCAGTTTTTGAAAGTATGTATATACAAAGATTTTCTAAGTTGAGTTCAGTTCAGTTGGGCAAACATATTTAGTGCCTATTCTATGTTAAAGAATACCAAGCTGAAGAAGACATTGTACAACTACCAAAAATTTATGTGGATGATGTCCTTATAATGAAGTAAATGCTATCCTAACAATAACGGTAACCCCCAGAATCAATATGGGCCCAGGAAAGGACACTTAGCCCTGCCTGGGAAAGACAGTTATTTTAGGGGCCAAAGGAAAGGTGAAAAGTAGAGAGAATGTTTCTTTGGGTCCAGTCTTCAAAGATGAGAAGGGTTAGCCAAAGGAAGGGATAGAGGTGAAGGCTGACCTTGATAGGAAAGTTTGATCTCCACTTCACAAACGAGCACACCAAGCCTGACAGGAGTTGGAGTAGGTTTACAAGTTTACAGCACAAGGGGGAGAGCTTGGGATTTGACCTAGGGCTGCCTGATCCTGAAGTCTGTGACCTTCTGCTATAGCTGTCATCTTTTTTCCAGGCACCTCCGTCCTTGTTGGAGGGGTGAGCGGTTTGGGGTTCTTGATAACTTACTCTATGTGCACATGAAAAAGCATCTTTACAGGTCAACAACAATGTGGGTTGGAGAAGGAAGTGGCTGATTACTTTGGTCTAAAGTCAAACGTGGTTGTCAGACACACTCGAGGCATTCCGAGTAGGCAGGTCTGCAAAATGAACTACTTCCCATATGAACATAATCCCATCCCGTAGAGTCTAGCTAAAGCCATATCTCGACCATGGAGCTGTCCACTCATCTGAAGATGACTTCTGGTTTTGAATAATCCTAGCAAAGCTATGCATGTAATCATATTTGACTAACAATAACTGCTTACTAAAGGAATCCTAACTCACACAGTTCCTCCCAGCCTCCTCAACATCATCTTCCACTACTGGCTGCTCATTTACTAAGCTCCCACTAAGTTGTTTTTATTATTTCTTCCAACATGTCCATCTCTTTGCTGCCCCTCTGCCCAGTACCCAGTCCCGCCCCCTTCTTACCATTCTCCATGGATGCCTGGCTCCTCATCAGGTGGGTTCCAGCTTAAATGTTGTCTCCTCAATAAAGCCTCTCCTGACCATTCAACCTCAACTTTCCCTGAGCTTTCCATGAACATCATCAATCTCTATCACTGGTGCACATATTTTAAGTCCTCTTAGCTGTGACCTTCCTGGTATTTCCAGGATTAATTATGTGTGTCTGTTGATTTTGTGTTTCAGGGCACATGAACGTGTGGGCTTTGACTTATTTTTACTGTTTCTTTAGGGCCTAAAACAGTCCCTGACACATACTAAGTCTTTAATAAATATTAATTGAATGAAAGAACAGAAGAATCACGATTCCCACCTGTGGTTGGTTGGGGACGAACATCTTATCTGACTCTTTTTCTAAATGGTAAACCCTTTGAGGGCACGGGCTGTTTCCTATTACCATCAACACACAATTAGAACTTAGCTGTTGAGTTGGGTTTGCGGTCAAGGACTTAATAATGCCATAGTCTGTGCATCTCCCTTCTAAACAGGCTGCCTTTTGGTGCTGGTGATTAATATCTTATTTGTCTTTAGAAGAATCACTCATTCCAATTATTGTCTCCACAAAATGCTGTTTTGGGGGGTCTACACCTTTCTCTGGCCCAGTGATAAGTATTTATAGTGGTGCATTAGGCTTTGCATATCACTTTAAATTTCATCAATGCTGTCCAATTGATTTTCTTCTCTGTTTCAGTGATGCATTATTTTTTTATCCCCATGCACAGGTGAGAACACTGAGCTTCACTGAGATTAATTCACTTTTTTGAAACAAACAAGTTATGCCAGAAGCAGAATGGGAACTGTGTCTTCAGGTCTTGTTTGAGTTTACTTCTTATGGCCTCAGCCCCAGTGGGCACAGGAATCGACAAGAAGGGATCGAATCATCACCTTCAAGTAACTTACAGTCACAACCTGCTTTGATGTATTACAAGCTGAGCAATGCACCTGGCATGGAGTACAGATCCAATAAATATTTAATAAACGACCGAAAAAGTAGTGGTAAAGTCACAGCACGCTGAATTGTCTGCTATGATTCTATGAATCTCTCAAATGACAATATAAGGGGACAATGACAATATAAGTGTCAGTAATTAAAAGTCTTCAATAAAGAACAAAAGGTGTTATGGTGGTTTTACATACTTGGATGGCGGTAATTCCAGTGAGGTCAAAACAGGATGAACTTATTAAATGCACTTGTGGACATATGTGCAGTTGAACTTTAAAAATAGTGGGCTTGCTATTTCAACAATTTCTGCTCTGTCCCATTGCAAATGGCTCAGGCAATTTAATGTGGCTACACTGAAAAGATAAGTGAGAAGACAACACCATCCTCTTCACGTATTGTATGTTTTCAGTAGGTCGCTCCAGAGGTCCTCGTCCCTCTCTGCTCCTTAGAGAGATAAAAGCTCCTCATAACCTTTCATCACTTAATATTTAAGATATAGGAAAAGACAGAAACAGCAATGAGAGGCAGAGGACACAAATATACAAGCTGTGGGGAAAGAATGATGGGGGTATGATATGTATAAAAGTAACAGGCCCTTCTGGAAAATGTGTACAGATGCCATTTCTATTTGAAAGGCAGGAGCCAGGCCTTTTTCTATTCACTTAATTAATAAGTGATTATCTTTGGAAAAAAATTATAGGTATTTTGAACCTGAATGAGTTATTATAATGGCTTGCCAAAAAATAAGAACAAACAAGAAAGCCACAATGCATCTGATATCGTAAATGGTGAAGTGGACCGTTAAAGGAGCTCATTTGCAATCAATGTTCATTTCCTATTCTTTTTAGATTTTAGAGAACCCAAGTGAAAATGTATATTTCTACCCTGTGATAAGATGCACCTCTATTTAGAAACCTGATCAAACAAACCAGTCCAGATCGTGCTGGCTTATATGATCTGCTTGCATAGGAGGAACTCTGTGGACTCCCTTGGGTCAGTTAATTCAGCATCTGGTGGAAGTACCAAACACACACGCCATCTGATTTTATTCACAAGTTGCAAGATGTCATATAAAAACCCTTTTAACATATATTATTGGAAATCTCTATTATAGTCCTCCAACTTAGTGAATTTGATTAAATCTCCATGACAGAAAATAAGCCATTGTAACATATGCACTCGTTTTGCAAAGGTCCTATTATAGCGTAGGCACGCTAGCCTTATTTTGTTAAAAATGAATGGTCCTGGGAAAATAATTTAGTGAGAGATGAACTTAGGAGAACTAAATGCATTTAGTGCTGAACAAATTACCAAGTGAAATTGCTTTGCTATGAAACTTTGGGCTCATTGTCAGAGATGTTTAGTCTGCTCAAAATGTTTGATCTAGGAGAATGCCTGTGTTCAGAGAGAAATTCAATTTCCACGGTGGGGGCTGGAGAGCCTTCATGAGGCTACCACAAGTTGGCTCAGCAAGGGGCTGGATCTGGGCCCTGGAGAACGGAGGGTCCAGGCACACATCTCCAAAGCCCTGGCTCCAAGTCCTGGTCTCAGGCAAGCACAGTGATGTGTCCACCCATGGCTGCCCATTTGCCCTGGTGAGCAGTGAGGGATGTATACATCATAGCCAACTAACCCCCACAGACACCCTTACTCTGAACAGGGGCCGTCCTTGCAGCTGGGCATTGAATGTAGCCTTCCAGCACCATGCCCAGTCTGGACCATGAGGAAACAGCAACTCTAGGACCAGCAGCATGCACAGGTCAAACAGTGGGGTTCAAAATTATTTCTCTGGTGTGTGCACACTTTCAAAAGATTTCACATCACTTACACTGAGGAAGTGTTGGCTCTTAATGGAAAAGAAATAGATAGACTCATAGAATTCTCCAGTAATCCTGGGGGACCTGAGAGATCATCTATGGTCTAGGTCTAGACCAGACTGCACATGTTTCTAGATGGGAAATCGAGTCTGGGGCAGGTGGGACAAAGAATTAAAGGAAGTTTGGGAGCCTTGACTGGAACGCGGGTCTCCCGAAATCAGAGTCCAGACTCTTACTTTACACTCAACTTTCTCGGCCTTGACGAAGGCCGAGACTCCACATTGCTTAAGACTCCACATTGCTTCTTTGGTTTTCACTACCAGGAAGCAGTCAGACCAGGAATTGCCCCCTCCAGTTTACAGATGGGGGAATGGAGGCTGACCCAGGTCCATAGGTGGCAGATCAAGGTGAGGATATAAAATCTTTTGGCTCCTTATCCTGGGGTTCATCCCCATACACATTCCCTGAATATAAACAGTCATAACCACACAGATCAGGCTGGTTGATATGAATTCCAGAAGACCTGTGTGACTCTCTACACCTAAAATTAGTGAAGTTACTCCTAAATTTGGTATGATGTGTTATGTTTTATTGCAATTTGTGGTATGAGATGACATTGAAAAGGTCAACCAAAGACCAAAGGGTCTTGGCTAGCAGCAAAGTCCAGATGGTGATGTCATTCTCCAGGCTAGGATGTATCCTTGAGCATTTTGGAGAAATGATGTGACGTGATCGGAAGTGCTGGTTTAAGATGATAACTGGTGGAATTAATTGATAATCATACACTTTGGGAGAGATCCAGAACTGTTTAACCCAGCCGAAAGGAAAGCATGTGATGCTTCCTGCTTGATTCACTTAAAGGTCGAGAAACTAGATTTCGAATTGCCTTGCAACTTGAGGTAGCAACGGGGCAACCCACACCTTACCCTCCAAACAACCTTCAGGATTTGGCTCAGAACACCTTAGAGGCCTTTCTGAATGTCCCCAAGGCTGTGATTGGGGCTGTCACAGCTCCTGGAGCCTATCCCCATTCTAACACACATGCCACCTTGCTCTGCCATCCAGAGCATCTCTCAGATGGACCCTGGGCCTTTGAGGAAGGTGCCATGTCTCATCCATGGTTCTCTCCCCAGTGCCTGGTACCCAGGGCCGAGACTGAAGTCTCCACACATGTTTGTTGAGTGAAGGAAGGAAAAACAGCCTGCGTTACCATTTCTGTCTCAGTAAATATTGACAGAGTCAATTTTCCTACTTGCAGTCTGGTGTCACTGTGTCTGCTATTGCTGTATAAATGTGTGTTAGGCTGGCAAAAGTTCTCTTGCTGCTATTGTGTATAATGTGTGTGTGTGTTTCCCTCTTTAGCTGTATAAAAAGCAAGCGTCTCCATAAATCTCCATACTGATCATATGCATTAAAGAAAAAAAAAAAACAAAAACAAAAAACACTATTCAACTCCTGTCCAAATTCCAAAGGGAGTGTGTGGAAAAGAATCGTGGTGTGGAAGGAATTTGAAACACAAGCTAGGCCAACCCCCGCTTTTTACAGATGAAGGAGTGAAAGGCCACGTAAGCGCAGGGTCTTGTGAATACTCCTTTTCTTTATTAGAAGTGGAGCTTTTACTCAACCCTGGTATCTTTATCCCAGTCTATTATTCACCCTCCAGGAGCTCTCAACTTAATTGATTTATTTTGTCACTGAGATGTCATACTTAGGATGGGACCAAAAACTGAAACTGGCTATGTCCATATCAAGGAAGAATAATCGGCAAATTCACATGCTGTGCTGATTTTTGTCCTTCTAATCACAGGGCCAATTATTGCTTTAAGTAAAGCCGTAAGGTGGAAAGAGAGATTCAGAGATGTGAAAACTTTTTCCTGAATCTAACAAGGTAGAACTTAAACCTTTTCTTGGAAGTTTTCTGGACTGAAGGAACAGTTCAAAGTCAACCATTTCTTGTCCTGTCCCACTTTTCTTTCCTCTTCCCCTTTTCTGACACCATGGTTACTGAGGATACAAGATGGTATACAACGGGTCTTTTACAGAGTTATCACATTATTAACCATTAAATTATATTTTCCTACTAGAATATTAACACCTTGTACTAGGTTGAATTGTATCCCCCCAAAAGATATGTACAATCCTATGAATGTAACCTTATTTATAAATAGGATCCTGCAGATGTAAAAAACTATCTCCAGATCAACTCATCTTGGATTTAGAATGAGTCCTAAATCTGACGACAAATCCTTCCTGAGAAAAGAGAGGGAGATTTGAGGCACAGAGATACAGAGGGGAAAGCCATGTGAAGATGAAGGTAGAGATGGGAGGCGTGCATCTACAAACCAAGGAATTCCAAGGACAGCTGACAGCCACTAGAAGCTAGAAGGGTGCTGGAGGGTTGGTTCCTTCTGAGGGCAGTGAGGAAGTATTTGTTCCATGCCCTTCTCCTAGCTTCTGGTAGACTCACGTGTTCCTTGGCTTAGACATGGCATTGTCCCTATTTCACACTGTCGTCCCTCTATGCATGTCTATCTCTGTGTCCAAATTTCTCCTTTTTATAAGGACAGAGTCATATTGGATTAGGGCCTGCCCTAAAGACCTCATTTTAACTTGATCATCTGTAAAAGTCCTATTTCCAAATAAGGTCACATTTACAGGTACTGGGACTGAGAAATTCAACATCTTTTGGGGGGACCAATTCAATCTATAACAAAAGGAAGAGAACTGCATCTCTTCTAGGGCCTTCAAAAGGAACCAACCCTGCTGACACCTTGATTTCAGAATTCTGGCCTACAGAACCAGGAGAGAATACAGTTCTGTTGCTTTAAGCTACTCGGATTGTGAGTAGCTTCCTACAACCACCCTACGAAAGAAATAGATACCTTAACAAGCCCATGCCTTGTCGTTCTTTCCTTCTCTCCCTCTTTTCCTTTTGCTACATAATTAGTACCTCTTTACAGGCCAGCATTCAATCTATGAGTTGATTGTATTTCATTTTAAAGCAAAGTTATGCAGAAATTTATACTTCATTTTGTTATATAATAGTTACTCATAGTTATTGTGGAGGCAAACTGAGCAAAATGGTAGCTTTGATAATATATGTATAACTAGAAACACAGTTGTTCTCTCTCAAGGATATAATGACATAGTTTGGCATTTCAAAGTCACTGTTTTAGGCTGGCATCTTTGTCATTCTCTTGACTTCCTCCTCTTGGCTACAAAATAGCTGCTGAACAACAAGCATCAGATCCACACACATTGCATTCAAAGTCAGGAACATAAGTTGACATAGACATGAGGTTTCTCCTCATGTACCTTTTTCTGATCAGGAAAGAAATATCTTTCCCAAACACCCCTAGATCCCTACTTACATCTCAGTGGGGAGAACTCAGTTTCATGACCACCTCTAGCTGCAAGAAAACACCTGACTTTCTAAGTCTCTGTACTAGAGGATAGACAAGGGAGAAGAGAATAAGTGATCAACCAACAACCCTTGCCACAATCATCAGCATGCTGTTCAGGGCTATGGGTGCTTTTACAGGCATCAGTCTATACATCAGTGATCCTCAAAATGCAGCATCAATCAGAATTTCCCAGAGAATTTGTCGAAATACTGATTCCTTAGGCCTACCCAGGCTGAAAAGCTACCCAGGGATATTGAGGCTGTCAGTCCATGAACTGAACTCCAAGCACCACTGCACCAGCATCACTTTTCGTATTATTGGCATCATTGTTTCTGAAAGATTGCAGGAAAACGAGAAGTAGTCAAGAAGGCTATTCTTTTAATTCTATTCTTACTACCACTATTAGATTTTTTTTGAAAAAATGTAAAGAGAGAGAGAAAGGGGAATTTCCAACTGCCCTTTAGTTAGCAGCAACTTTATCCATTGACCTGTAGTTAATAGACATTGGCCTAGGATTTTGGAGAACTCTTGCATTCTGCCGTGATACACCCGTATGACCTTGGCTCAGTTACTACACCTGTGTGGGTCTAGTTCATTGGTGAAGTGGGAGTGCTAAACTGTATTTATTATGACTTCCTTTTCTGCTCTCACGTCTATGAATCATCGTTTTGTTCACTTAGCAAAATGCACCCTTTCCTTTAACGAATACTTTTGAGCATCTACACAGGGTCAAGTCTTGTGTTGGGAGCACCCAGTTTCTCTGTGTTTGCTCTTTGAATAGGATGTTTGATTTCATTTTGCAGATGTAAGATCAAGGTTAAATGAAGAGTCTATGTGTGTCCAATGGCGGAATAATTATTGAATAGAACTGTGCAGACAACGAACACACCTTTTGCCTTGAAAGCTGATTAGATCACCCTTCAACTTGATGCACCTTGAAGGGCCTGAATGGAAAGACTCAGTGTTCCTTAACTCAGATGCAAGAAAAGACTTGCTTCCCTTGCTCAGAGGATGTTTGTTGTCTTTTGAAAACCAAAGTATGAATTGTTTAATGGATTTGACTTTTCAGTTTTAGTGTGTTAAAAAAAAAGAGAGAAAGAGAAGCAGAGAGAAAGAGGATCACAAGCCCATTTAGTTTGGTCTCTGTCCCTTGATTGTCTCCCAGGTAGACACAAGTAATTTCAGCACTTAGCACGTCAGTCAAGTCTGATTTTAGCTCCAACTAGAACGAACAAGCTCTTCTCCAATGGACTTTTGTCCCATTCCTGCAGCTCCAGGTAGGAAGATGTCCTGTGTCAAGAGAGAAGGAAGCTGACTTGTCATGGACTCCCAGTCCAGTGCCTCATGCCAATTCTCCACATTCCAGAAGAATTAAATAATTACGAGGGTGGAGGCACGACTGTCACAAACAATTTTGAATGCATCCTGCATTAGAAAGCAGAGGTTTCTTAACGACATCAGATCAGTATGCCAGAGGCTCTTTCCAAACCAAGAGTCTGGCCGGCGGGAGTGGGGCCACAGGCATCTAGGACCACAAACGTCACCCTCTGCTGCTCCGTCAAGCACTCTCTGGCTATTGTTAAAGTTAGAAGAGAGGCATCCTGGAAATCTTCATGCTCCTGTTGATCCAAGGACCATCCTTTCTTTCATTCTCTTTCATCGAGCGTTTGCATGCTTGCACTTGACCGGGGATTAATGAGACTGTTTGCACGAGCCAAGTTGGAAAGCCAAAGGGAGAGGCACAGCCTGCGGACACCACTGAGATCTGAATTCTTTTAGGTCCAGCTTTGAGTATAAACCCGTGCCCTGCAGGATGGCCAATTTCCCATTTATCTGCTGAATCCTAAGCTGGGCAGCCGCCTCACCCCACTAGCAGTCCTGCAGCCCTCGTGGCTCTCCCTGAAATAGGAAATTTGGTTTCTCATTTCAGATGTACTGCTTTAATATTTCTTAGAACTTTTAAGTAGAAAACTCTACAAACACTATCATAATTTTAGATCTGATTTTTTTTGGATTGGCATTAATGGAAACCCCTTTAAAAAATTTACTTTTTTTTTTTTCCATTATGAGACTGATTGTCTCCTGATAGTGCCCTGAGTTGTCAAAACTATGGCTGTGTCTATGTCTGGAGATAATAAAACAAGCAAGGTTTCTGAACCATCAACTTAATAATTACTACTATACTTATGCCTACTACTACTATTACTATTACCTTTAATGCTATTGATATTATTATTTATATTACTACCAATACTACTACTGTGATGGCTCCTACTGCTACTATTATTGTTATCACCAATAGTACTATTGCTGCTGTTGCTGCTACCATGGCGACAATGATGACGATTACTAGCTCTACTATTTCTACTACCACTACCACTACCACTACCACTACCACTACTACTACTATTACTACTACAACTCTGTGATAAATAATTGACATCCATGGCCTCATATACCCTTCATAGTAATCCATTTTACAAATAATGTTTAGATCAGTTAAATAACTAAAAATCTCAGCTAGTTAATAGTCAAACAGGGACTTCAATCCAGTTATATCTGGAACCAAAAGCTGTTATTTTAAAGATGTTGCTGTATTGCCTCTGATCTCAGTGTTGTGAAAGAAATAGTAAAAATAGCAGGGTCTAGCTGGGGTCTAGAAAGCTCCTGTAAACTTGATGATCATTAAAATCATTCCTTTATTCATGTATTATTTAGTGCAAAAATATTCATGAAGCAGAATATTGTTCCGGGGTCTGGGCTGGGGCCACCAAGGGGATGAGGACACCGACCACCTGGAGGCTGGAGGTGCTTGGCAACAACCCAAGGTGGGACAGGTCCTGACCTAGAGGCCATTCAACGTGGAGGTGGAGGAACAGCCCAAATAGCTGAGATCATTTGTTCCCAGGCAGCTTTTGGGAGGAGCGCCACCTGAGCAGAATGGGGAAGCAAAGAAGAAAAAGAGTTGGCCAGAGGGATAAGAGGGCAAGGCATTCCAGGTGAGGGGCACAGCGTGAGCAAAGCTACAGAGGAACCAAAGTATGACAAGCTTTAGAAGCTCTTCTGGAACTTCTAGAAAGTCAGAGCAGAGGGGCCCCAAACTCTAGGCTCTCAACCAGGGTGTGCACCTGGTCTTTAAGCAGAGGAGCTGGGCTGCTGGAATTTCACTGGCCTGCCTTTGCATGAGTCTCCCTTCTTGGTTTCCATTCCTTTCCAAGCTCAGTATATATGCCATACGGTAGACTCACCACAGCACCTGGTCCCTGTTTAGCATCTTCCATTGCAATCTCTGATAAGCTTCCTTGGTTTAACCACTCAAATTCACCCTTTCCTCCTAGGATAGGTATGTCTTCCACACACTGTGTCTCCAGCTAGGAACACCAGACACTGATGCTCATCCACCCTTACCCTGAAGCCTGTGCCTGGAGCCTGAGATGGGGCTGTGGTAGGACAGACCAGGTTAGGGGAAGCCTATCATGGTTTTACATGCATTCCTCATTCTTACTTAGTTTTTCAATTTGTAGAGTGGAGAGGATGATAATTTACTCAAAGTATATCATAGAGGAGCACGCAAGAAAGTGGTTTATAGAAATTGTAAACTTATTGTTGTTGCTGTCATTGCTGTTGATTATCCACATCTCCATGGTCACTTTGTACACAATAAACAAGTCATCATCTTGGCACCTCCCCTACGTAGACCTTCCAGTCTGCTGACCCCTCTGTTGGTGGTGGCAAATGTTGCAGTGTTTCCAAAGTCTTTGGAGTTGTGTTTTTTCAGCTCTCAAGTTGAATTTTTCACATGTCCTGAAGCAGCGGAGGATGACTTTTATTTGGGATGGGTTGTTTGGTTTTGTGCCATAGGAGTAGCTGGATTTACCTTCTACAGTCAAATCTATTATTTCAACCTGAAGCTTTGGGTCCCCTGAGGCCACTCCAATGGCTGCCTGGAGAGGGGAAGTGGTGAGCACAGTGGGAAGGCCATCAGGGTGTGTTGACAAAGGGGCTGGCCAGCAAGCAGATCTGAACTGGAAGCAGTATTTGATGAAGAGGTAGGTTCAAGGTTACTAGCTCCTGTTCCCTTGGCCTCTTTACTTCCACTCCTCAGTTCTTGGTATGATACACAGTTCTGTGGATTCTCTGACTCACTTCTCCTGCCACATTCCACATTTGACTATGTCCTACTTCCTTCTTCTCTATCTTCCTTCATTGGAAAAGGGGATGGGAAGTCTGGAGGAGGAATAACCCAAGTGAAAAAGCACAAGTAGTTGAGGCAGGAACAATTCAGTGTGTCGTTTCTTCCTCACCTCAAATTCTGTTTTATATTTGGGGAGGGGGGTGGGGAAATTTGTGGTGCTTGTCATCTGCTTCCTATTATAGTATTTTCTCAGATATCGTGCTAGGTCCCATGAAGATGTTAATTTACCAATTCTCACAACAAGAATAATAAAATAACTGTATGCATATGGTATTTAAAAACATAAAGTTTTGCGAGAGTTTCCACATATTTTATTCATTATTCAGTAAACATTCATTGAGTGTTTTCTCTGCTGAAGCTGCTATAGATGGTGCTGGGGAGTTTATAATCTAGTGTTAGAGATAAAACAAACAAACAAAAGCAAAAAAATGTAGTAGAAGGAAGTAAATCTCTATTACCTTCTCAGAAGAGCATGAATGGACGACTGGCTAGCGGCCCCTGGTAATGCATCACCATTGAACTTCGAAGATGTAAACTCATCACCTGTGGACACGAATGTCCCCTCCAGACGGTTAGTCCTTTGAGGCAGAGACTGTCTTAGATTTCTCACCATTCAGCTCAGCCCAGGGCTGGGATACACTTCTGCTTGCCCTTTTTTCAGCCCCTTGGCTGAATAGTCAATGCTTTGATCTGTCCCCCTTTCATGAAACTCTATCCTCATTTAACTCTCTGACACCACCATCTCCCAGTGCTCCTCCTGCACACAGAATACTCCTTCCCAACCTCCAGATATGGTGAACCTTCACACCACGTGGGGTCTGGATCCTCTTCTTTCTTCTCTCTCTAATCTCTCTTCAGATTTTCTCATTCTTTTTCATGGCTCTAAATAGCTTGTATAAACCAAAGGCTCTCAGACTTCAATGAGCTCTTAGATGTTTGACCTCTCCATTTGGGTATATGATAGGAACCTCCAAAATACTTTGTTCAAGATGAATCCCTTTTCATCCTAACCATATTTTCCTCCTAGTCTTCCTGGATTGCCTTCCCCTCCCTAGTCTTTCTCACCCCAGTGTTAATATCAGAAGGTAGGAGTCCCTTGCTCTTTCTATTCTCTCAATAACCCACCCCAGTCCAACTCCTGTACCACACTTACATCTCCAATCCCCCCACCAATCTCCAAATCCAATGTCATGATACTGGCTGGTGGTTCAAGCCACCATGACCTCTTGCTGTGCTTACTGTAATAGTCTACCAACTGGTCACTTCCTGACTAGCCCGTCAGAGAACCAGGATACATTTTTAAATCTGTCAATCATTTTTTTAAAAAAAGCGAACAGTCCAATGGCTTCCCACGGAAGTAAGATTAAAATCCAAAGCCCTCATTATGATGCACAATACAGGATACAGAAATTGGTCTCTGCTTACGTACTTCTCCCAACTTCATGCAATGTCACTTACCTCTTTGTTTCCTAGTACTCTAGCCAACTGAACTGTATTTAGCCTTGGCACCTTTTCCCAGGCTGGAAAGCTCCCACATCTCATCCTACAGGTCTCCTCCTAAAGGACACCTCCTCTGGAAGGCCCTCCTAGTCAAGCAACCTCCCCAGTGACTTAGTGTTCTATCACCCTGTTTTATTTTTGCACTGAACTCCCTGCTTACTTATATCATATGTGAGTGTCTGGCCGCCTAGAATGTAAGTTTCTTGAGGGCAGTGATATGCTCCATGGCTGTTCTTTGCCACAGTATAACTCAAGTGCAACACAGTGGCTGGGGCTTAGTAGACTATAAATAAATATTTGTTGACTGAATAAGTAAATCCTTAAAAGTGCCCTGTCCAAGGATGTGTTTACCAGTAGCCTAGCATTATAGTAGCCTCCAGTGTAGGGATTATATTTCTCTTCAAACTAAGTAAAAAAATGCATTTGCTCAAGACTCGTTTCTCAAAGAAATGTTTTTTGGGAGAAGAAAGAAATTCTAATCTTCATCCTCTATTTAAATGCCAAGAGCGTTGAACAAACCTACTTAGGCACCTAATATTAATCACTCTTATGAATTACTTATTTTTAATTAAGGGCTTGATTATTAAATGGTGAAATCTATTCACTGCATGCAGCATATTTTACTCTCTGCTTTGACTTATCTAAGTCTGGCCAGGTAAGAAGGCTTTGAACCATGGGTGTCTATAAGTCCCATGCTAGGGATCTATTCTGTTGACCACCCTTCCTCAGATTCTTCTGTGAACACTATCAGTCTCCCTGAGGGGTCCTTGTGAACAGTGAGTAGATCTGAGCTATTGGAAAGTCCAGCAGTAAAGATACCTGTTTGCCATTAGGATTTCGTAAACTTGTTTTGGGATGCAACACTTTCATCTCGATGTCCAATGTCTTGCCATGAGAGGTATGATCATTGCACCAACATCATGGGCACTATAATCTCAGGCCCTAGCCTATGTGCAGTGAATCAGAATGTTGATTTTTAACAAGTTCCCCAGGTGATTCATATGCACATTAAAGTCTGAGAAGCACTACTTCAGATGGCAAAGGATCATCTTATCTCACGTGATCTTCTCAAGAACCCTTTGCTGTCACTATTATCATCCCTATTTTAGAGATGAGAAAACTGAGGTCCAGAATGGGGATATGACTTGCTCAGTTTCTCATGTCATGTTCCTTCTCTTTTCTTTTTGTGTGTGTTTATTTAAGTTATTTTTTCTTCCTCCCCTTTTCTTTTCCCTCCTCCCTCCCTCTTCTGCCATGTAACTGGAGGATGTGCAATGAGTTTGCAAACAGCTGGACTGTCGGGCTGCTTTTTTTCCAGATGTTCCTCCTTTGCCTCCCCTCCCCCTCCTCTCCCCCTCCCCTTTCCTTCCTTCATTCTTTCCTTGGAGCACTGAGCACCATTTGGAAGCTTGGAGAGAAACCAAAATTAAAGAGAGAGAGAGAGAAAAAATAAATAAAAATAAATAAATAAATAAATAAATAAATAGCAGGTTCACCAAAAGATTTAAAGGTAAACTTGAACTGGGTGGGGGGGGGGATTAATTATAATTATTAGAGAGCGAATGAATTGTTTTTCAAGAAAGGTATCTCAGGAAAACGCTGACCAACGGGGTAGGCGGTTATTCAACCTTCGGCTTTTAGGGGGGAACCGACAGGTCTCAGGGTCTCCTGGGCAGCAGGAGATGCTCTGAGAAGGCCCTCTTCCCGATGCAGCTGATGTGGGTCTTCATGGACAGAGCAACGAACCATCCATATTGTACAGACTTGGGAAAGAAGGAAAAGAGACAAAGGAAGTGTAGACAGGAATTTTATCAAGGTTTCCAGAAAAATACTAAATTTGGAGTTTTTGTTCCCTTAGCTCCATCCCTGAAGGGTTGCCATGGCCTGGCTGTGTCCCCCTCCATACAACCTCCTCTCCAGCAACTACTCCCTACATGGACCCATTCAGGCCTAGGGATGGCCCAAGTTTCCTGCTCTTACCAGACCCAGCTCTTGTACTATACTTTGATAATTTCACCAAAGCTGACCACACTTTCATAAATTGTCCCATAAAAAAAAGAAAATAAATTTTTAAAAAATGACAAGAAATATGGATTGTCCCAGACTAAACTCCCCTCAAATTCCCCCGATTTCAGCGTGCCATCTGTTATCCGTTAGAACTCCAACAATAGTGTGTGCTTTTGTAATCCCATTATTATACTTTTGCATTTACATGCAATCCAAAGAAAAAATAATGTATACGATCTGTGTAATTAATTAACCATGCATCAATAGATAGATTGAAGAGTTCTAGATATTGTGTCCTGCAACATGTTTTTTTCACAAAATATTATATTTTTTGATATGTATTAAGGAGGAAATCCGTCTATCTAGTTTGTGTCTTTAAGAGCTATTCCACCAGATGTAGATACCATGTTTTATTTAACCATTCCCATGTTGATAGACTTTAAGGTAATCTCCAATCCCTTTGCTCTTGCAAACTGTGATGCATTGGATATATTGCATGGTTCTGTGCACATGTGCAAATGTTGGTCTAGGAAAGCAATTACAGTTGGTATTGCTCAGTAGCTGGGCATGCCCAGCTGTCCCAGGTAATGCTAAATTGTGCTCCCAGAGGTCTCCAGCACTCTGAGTCCTATCAGTGGTGGATGAGTTCTCCAACATTTGGATTATCAAATCATTTAATCTTTGCCAATGTAACATGTGATAAAAGCTATTCATTCTTGTTTAATTTGTATTTCCTGATAGCTGGAGAAGCTGAGCATCTTTTCCTCAATGCATGGGCCATTGAATTTCCTCTTCTACTGAAAATTTTCACTTATTTTCCTTTTCATGATTTTCAACATGAATTTTCAACATTAATTTTTAGACATCCTTTATATATTTTGAATAATAATACTGTTTTATATATTGTGAATGTCTTCTCTCCTAGTGCCTAGTGTTATGTCTTGTATTGTGTTCATTGATATTTTTGATCTGAGATTGCTTTTTAGGATTTTGATATATTTAAATGTCATTTTTTTCTTTAAGATTCTTGTTTTATTCCATGTGTGCTTTGCTTAAGGAAGCCCTCTTCATTCCACAGTCACAGGGTATTCTCCTATTATACTTTTTAAAGTATTTTTAAATTATTGCGTATTTATTCCTCCTTGAATATTTTTCTCTGCTAGGAAGCAGCATACTAATTATATTGCAGTTTTGTTTTTTTTTTTCCTTTATAATGGATGAGCATTTCCTCCATGCCACACATTAAATTGTTAGTTGTTTCCTGTACTGTACTAATTAGGGATTAAATTCTAACTGTTGTAACAATCCTTGTTTCTCTTTGACTTACACAGCTCAATGCAGATCAGCTTCTTGCTCCCCCTGGAATCTCCCCCTCCATGGAAGGTCACAGAGATTGGGTTCATTCCATCTTAAACTTCTACCATCTTGGAGTCCTGCACTTACAATCATGCAGAGTGGAGAAAATGTGACTAATCACTTGGGACATTTTAGGGGCCATATCTAGAAATACTGTATATCACTTCCATCTGTATTCCACTGACTCATTCCTAGATGCAAGGAGAGATGGGGAATGTCAGTTCCCTTGTGCCCAGGAAAACAATGAAATGATTTGGCCAATATCTGGCAGAGTTTCTGTCACACCCACTGATAGTCATATCTCCTCCAGACATGCTAAGTTCTCATATAAGCAACGGTCTGCTTCCGTACTCATCCTTATAGTTCAATGATCTATTTGTCATTTGTTGGACAATACTCTGTCATTTTAAGCTCCATAACATATAATATATCTTGGTATTTGGTGGAAAAAATCCAACCACATTTTTTTAAATTTCTGAATTTATATTGTCTATTTTGCACATTTATTATCCATGTGAAATTTTAAACTCAATTTGTCATATATTCTGAAGAATGCTACTGGGCTTTTGATTGGATTGCATCAAATTATAAAGTTATAGGTTAAATGAGAGATAAGTAACATCCTTTAAATATTGAATCTTGCATGTTCAATATCATAATTTTGGTGAAGTATTCCAGTTGTATGCATTTTCTTAAAACTTACCAAATTATAATTTTAAATGGTGACCAAAAAAACTGGTGGAGTTGAACACTTGTTTATTTTCAAACTTTCTTCTTTTCTAATAAATGCTTTTCACCTTTGTATTTCCTTCTGAACACCACTTTAGCTGAATCCCTCAAGATTTTTCTTAATAAAAATATCAAGTCTATTAATAGTAGGTTATAGTACAATGGACTTTTGATGTTCTCTTCACCTAGATTCAACAATTACTAAGATTTTACCATATTTACTTCATCTAACCTCTTTGTCTGAACTGAAATAATTGAAAGCAAATTCACACATATTTCATTTATGTATACGTATTCAGTAAGCATTTCTTAAAACTGTGAATTGTTTCTTATATAACCACAAGGGCATTACGACACATAAATGTAAGCACAGTTGAATTAAATAAAAAATTAAATCTTAGTCTCTTTTTTAACAGATGAGTCTAACCTATACTTATTTATTGTACTTAATATGTACTTAGACACAAAGAAATCATATTATTTTGCTTTTTTTCTCATTATTCTGTTATTAGGTTTTTATCTTTTTCAGTCTTGTATTAGAAAGACACTTCTGCTCTTTTTGTATAGAAGTTAGAGATTCATTTAATAAATTTTATGGCTACTTTTGTACATTAACACTCACATTTAACTTTTCCTTCTGAAAAAGTCTACATTTATAATGACCTATATGGGAAAATAACCTAAAAAAGAGTGGATATATGTATAATTGACTCACTTTGCTGTATACCTGAAACTAACACAGCATTGTAAATCAACTATACTCCAATAAAAATTTTTTTAAAAAGACTACATTTATCTTTGTGTTCTCCATGTACCTGAGGAAGACACAGACTTTAATCTCCTTTTACTTTCATTTACTCTTCACTATTCCTATGTTACCTTTTACCAAAAATTTAGCTTCAGTTTATTATTAAACACATAAAATTACAATTTCATAGTAGTAATTGCTACAGTTGGACAGCAGAGGCTTTCTCAGCTGACCTATACTTAACTGACCTGCCAGGTTAACTGGTTCTCTGCATTTTCTCTGTAAAATGCAGGTTGGAGGCCACTGCCATGGGACAAAGCTGCTGCCTTGTGTGCCTCTGCTCTTCTGCTCCCATAGGAAGTGCCACTTAATGTTTCTCCTCAAAACTGATTATACCAGGTGTAAACCACATGGTTTAATTAATATTACACAAATCAACGGAACCTAAGTGCAAAAGGAAAAGGGTTGTTTCCATGAAAACCACACTGAATGATTTGAAAAAGGTGAGTAACATAAAAATGCTGTCTAATTACATGTAGATAAGATAAATGTAAAAGAATGAAAACATTTATAAAATACTAGGAAGATCCGACACTCTGATTTCTTGTCAAATTAATTATTTCTCTCTCTAATTAAAAGAAATTAAAAGAAAAAGAAAAAAACACTAGCGATGTGAAGTAGATGTGATTTGTCAGAAACAACATATAGAAAACTATTCAGCAAAGGCACACACAGGTTAGAAAACCTCGACCCAAAAACTTGGCAAATGAACCATTTTCAGGTAAAAACTTTAAGAAAAATAAATTTATTTTAAATAAAAATAAAACCTTGTGGTATTGAGACATTATTTTTATTTCCGTTTTTTGCCTGTCTTAAATTTGTAGCTATGAAAGCTTCCACTGTAGAATCATTTCCTTACTGTCAATAATTATTATTTATTATGTATTTCTTTGTCCTCTATTAATTTTTGTCTTTTGCTGCATCTTGTCTTTTGTTTTTTACGTCATATATCTTCTTTCTAGATTACATCCATTACGATTTTCTATTTGTTTTTTGGTGAGATTCTGGGGTTGGTACATTGTTTGAGACACTGTATGGGAGATAAATGTCTTTATAGCCTTCTTTCTTTACCTATAACATGGCTAAGTGTGGAATTCACTTCCTCTGTGTGTTCATCTTAAGTGAGAAACTCACATCTGTTCAAATAATCCTATGCTTCCAACAGATAGATATCCTTTCCCATTAGCCTGCAAAGAACTGAAATTCCTAAACTGTTCACAAATGGATATAATACTATTTTGGCATCAGAGGAGTCTGGATAAAAGGGAATAACATTGTACATATGCAAGTGTGTGCATATTTACCTCAAAATTTACAGAACTTAAAATAACCTGATTTATTCCAGTGCCACACTCCTATCATATATCAAAAAGTACTTATGGATTAGAAGGGGAAAAACTACTGCCTTATTTTCTTTAGCAAAATTATTGTAGAAATGGAAAAACACTTCACATGAAACTTAACCATGGGAATTCATCAAAATACTGCATAAAGATAGTTGTTTTCAGACTTAAAATACATATATTTTTAAAATCGTATTATTTAGTGAATATAGGAGATAATTTCCAATGGAAAAATAAGTCCTTTCAAGCTATATGAAAGTGAACTTCAAAAATAAGAGAACAGTGTGGAGAAGAAATGAAAAGACCAAGTCCATAATTTTATGTTCCTTTTTTTTTTAATGCAAGTAAAATTTGGGATGATTCAGGGAGTTTTAAAAACATTTGTATGATTGGAAAATGAGTTTGTTATCTCAGAGCTGTCACACAGCTACTGGTGTATTATTTCTAAAGTTTTGAAATCGGAGCCC
Organism: Eubalaena glacialis; assembly: GCF_028564815.1. NCBI lineage: Eukaryota > Metazoa > Chordata > Mammalia > Artiodactyla > Balaenidae > Eubalaena > Eubalaena glacialis. Next base: position 189,037,324 of record NC_083717.1, on the reverse strand, counting down.
ACTGAAAGGGCATCAGAAAAGGAAGGAAGGAAGGAAGGAAGGGAGAGAGGGAGGAAGGAAAGGGGGGAAGGAAGGAAAGGTGGGCTTTAAAACATTCAATAACTGAAGAAGAAATAAAATAATTCCATCAGTCTCTACAGAGAAGACTTTGACTCAAGTCTGTCCTACTGAGTTATTTTAAAAAGAAAGACACAAAACTGGCTCATGGAAGGGATTTCATTTCATTTTATAATTTTCTTTCTTAATCTTTAGCATTCTGACCCTTCTTGTCTTCCATTGTGTTGCAAATTGTGCCCTCAAACAATCACCCATGTACCATTTTGCCACCGCAATATGCAGAATAAAGGCCCCCAAACATGTCCATCTCCTAATTCCTAAAACTTGAAAATAAATATGTTACCTTGCGTCACAAGAAGGACTTTGCAGATGTGATTAAATTAAGAACCTCAGACAGGAAGATTATCCTGGGTTACCCAGTAAGCCTCTGAAAGTTGGAAAGGACAAGGGAATGGATTATTCCCTACAGCCTCCAGAAGAAATGCAGTCCTGTGACACCATGATTTTAGGACTTCTGACCTCCAGAAATGTGTACAGTTTTTAAGCCACTAAGTTTGTGGGAATTTGTTACAGCAGCTGCAGGAAACTCATACAGCCACCTTCCAGGTGGAAATATGTGCTTTCTCGAGGTTTCCTCCCTGGCTTTTCTCGCAAACCTCTCGGAACTTATCCATGAAGATTTTGAGGTCCCAAGACTCAGAAGGAGGTCCCCTTTGGATATCCAAGTTTCCTTGTCTGGTGGACCAGAGTCTTTATCTTTCACACAAGGCCAGTTCCGTTTAATAACAAGAAATCGTCTGAGTCAAGCCCCAGCCCAAGCACCCTCCCAGAGTGGGGACCTTCCAGTCTCAATCTCCATCCCATTATTCTCCCCACCCCGGAGGGGGCAGCCACGGAGATCTTTTCATAACAATCCTGACCATCTGTGCTTTTCAATGACCTTCAATTGCCCTTTGCATAAATGACTTTTAGCATCAAGGTCCCTCTCCATTTTTGCCCCTTACCTGTCTGCCCTCAGCACCCTTGCCCCCCACAATCCATACCCCAAACTCACCCACCTTCTCTGGGTCCCCCTGTGTTCCAAGTATGCTCTTCCCTCTCCGATTCCCTCCACCTAGAGACTCTTCTAGCTCTTCTGTCCCTTAACTCTTTCTCATCCTTACCTCTTCCCGGGAAATCTTCCCTGATGTCCTCACTCCCTGGAAGAAGTGCTATTCATAGCACTTATCCCATTTTTCAACTGCCTGTTCTTCCTAATAGTTTGTCATTTCCCAAGACAATGTTTTTCAAAGTGGGGTCCCCTCTCACCAGCAGCATCAGAATCACTAGGAAATGTCTTTGAAAAGTTAATAATCAGGTCACACCCCAGACCTACAGAAGGAGACATTCTGGGGTGGGTGCCAGCAGTCTTTTTTCAAGGTGATTCTGATGGATGCTAACTTTGAGAGCCACTGTTCTGGAGGATAAATACCATTTCTGTCTTATTCATCCGGGAATATCTGAGCACATATTTAGTGTTTAATAAGTATTTATGAAATTGACACAGTAATTTTCTACTAGAGGGCAGATTAAGTGGCATAGTGGATATCAGAATTTTAGTACTAGTAAAAACCTTAAGCAGGCAACATTATTATTTCAATATTACAGATGGGGAAAATAAGGCTCAGACAAAATTGCTTAAAGCCTCCTTCCTTGTATGATAAGCAAAAATTAACAGAAAATGTTTTTTTACAAATATGGGACATTAAACTAGATCTGGCCAATTCCACAGCTGCTTTCCCATGTCCATACCATGCTACCCTCAGATACTTTCATTTGATGGTTTTCAACCTTGGATGCACATTAGAATCATCTGGGAACTTAAATAAACAAAGTCTGGTCTCAATGACCAAGTTTCTCATCAAACTGGTCTGGGATGGGATACTGCTATCAGTGTTTTTAAAAACTATACTCTACTGTGCAACCAGGGTTCAAAACAATTGTTTGGATGGAGATTCCTGTCCTGACCTGTGGCTTCTTGCTACTTTTTTTTTTTTTCCCCCAAAAAAATCTCTCTTTTTTTTTTTTAAGTTGAAGTATAGTTGATTTACAATGCTGTGTGAATCTCTGCTGTACAGCAAAGTGACTCAGTTTTACACACTCAGTTCTTGTTAAAATAGTCTCTTCCATTATGGTTTATCCCCGGAGATTGGATATAGTTCCCTGTGCTGTACAGTACGACCTTGTTGTTTGTCCATTCTAATGTTATAGTTTGCATCTACCAACCCCAAATTCCCAGTCCATCCCTCTCCCTTGTCCCCTCCCCCTTGGCTTCTTGTTATTTCTTGTTGTAGCACTTCAGCCTGGGTTTTTGTTCCATTTCCTTGATGTCTGTAATTCTCCTTGTCCCTTGACTGACAACTTATATCAGGTATCCTCTTTTGGCAACGCTGAGGAAATCCTTCGGGTAAGGCTGTGATTTGTCTCCTAACTGCATATACCGTGACTGTGGGTAAGGGGCACTCTCCCCTCCTTCAGCCCCCAGGGTCTTTCTTCATCTCTTGATTAGCTCTCTGCTGGGGGAAGGGAAGTGAGCAGATGTAAATTTTAAAGTGCTTGCAAATATTCGGTATTATTCTTCAACCAGTACAGTTATGAGTCCACACTGAGAGCTCACGGACTGGGGGGCATCATCCTCAGATTTGAAACATACACCTCAATATGTGACAGAGCCTAGACTTCAATGCAAGTGTGTTGGTCAAAGTTGAATACTCACATTCCGTTAATGTCTCTTACAAATTACTTTTCTAATTAAGTGCCTGCTTATTAAAGATGCAATCTGTCACTGCACGGGTGATGCCCGACTACACTCCCGTTTCTTCTTTGCTTTGTCCAGATGTTGTTTACTGAGATGCGTTTCCTTAAAATTCTACTTTACTATCCCATCCCTGAAGTCGACTAGCTGTTAGTAGCCCAGCCAGGTGAGGACCACTCAATGAAGAACTGCAGTTGGGGGCGGGGGCTTGAGTTAGAAGGGCTTTCTTGTTTGTTTGTTTTTTGTTTGTTTTTTGTTTTGTTTTTAGACTGAATGAGATAATTGTTATTAATCTGTAGCCTGGGAAGGATTTCTCTTTATATCAGTTGGACAAAAGATGGGTGAAAAGCTGCTGGCCTTTAAGATAAGGAGTTCTCCATCCCAAGGCACAAAACCACGAGTGTCTATTGTTACTAGACATGCTCTATTCACAAAATTGATAGGTTATAACTATAACCCTGTTTGCACTGGACACACATAGTTTGACCATGGAGTTTTTTTATGTCCAAAAAGTTTACGAAACAGAAGTAATTAAAAGGATTCCAATTCTCTACTCCATTTTCCTGCAGTCTATTGAAAGGGATGTGGCGACAGTCCATAGAAACAGTTACGAGCATGCTCCTTGCCCCCGCTTCCCGGTTCTGCAGTGTCACTCTTCTTAAACACATCTCCCCACAATAAACACACAGAAACATCTTGTCTTCTGTCCCTTATCCACGTGGCTCTTTTTCTGCCTTCCCTTCTCTTTCAGATCTCTCAGCCCTTAAAATGTAGACCCACCTATCCCTTAAAATGTAGACCCACCTATCCCTCTTCTCAACTGGAAAGAAACTTCCTATAGGAAGGAGGAAATTAGGGAGTCTAGTCATTAGATCCTTCGTGTGTGTATAATTTGAAAAGGGTGATATCTGTGACTATTCTCCTATTAGTAATATGTATCCTATAAAATAATAATGAGAGACAGCTCATTTCACATTTACTATATTTATTATAGCAAGCACTTTATTGTTTTCATTAAATGTCCCTGGCAAATATGAATAGGTCTCACTAGGTCCATTTTACATTGTAGGAAACTACATTTTATGGAGGTTAATTGATTTGCCCTAAGCCATAGTGCTGGGCCTTTGAGTCAGAGTCAGTATGCTTAACTGCTCTGCTAGCCTTTCAATGGGGTACCACCTGCCCTAAATATTGTTTTTAAAAAAAGAGCCCTGCAAACTCAGTCTGTCTCAGTTCCTCAGTGAAAAAGCAATGAGGAACAATGAGGTCTCGGAGTTAGTTTCCCCTGAATAGTCTTATCCATGTTTTGCAAATGCTGGCTGAATGCTTTCTAAGAACCAGGCAGTATTCTTGCTTGTGAGATGAGTCTGGACACTGGCAAGAAGCTGGTCCAGCAAGAAGAAGCTGGGATTCAAAGGTAGACAGCCCTGGGTTCATCTCCTTCCCTCTCACAGTTGTCAGGGGCAGGCTCCACCTTTATAAACACCATATAATCGTGTGTACTATAAGAATGCCTAGGGTTGTTATTAAGTCAGAAAATACTTAGAAAGGATTTCCCCCAAGTCCTGGTCACATTCTGTGATTTCTGTAGTGGGACAAGATGGTAATGAAATGTGGCTCTAAAGAAATGTGAGTCACAAACATAATCCTGAAGTTGTGCTTCAACAGCAAAACAAAGGCAGGTGACCAACCTACAGTACTTCTTGGGCATCCTAAGTTCCTTCCTTTCCTCTTGCTCCAACAATCTGTTCTTTCTGAACTGGAGAATGACTTGTCCAAAAAGCAAGTTGCAGCCAATAAGGGTTGGACCAACATTCTAGTCTGTCTAATGCTTTATCTCCCACTCTGTGCCCTGGTGTTATCTACTCAGCCTCACTACTCAGTGTGGGTGCCACTGCTGAGTGCTGATATTTCCGACATTGGCACATGAGGGGGAAGTTTCACAAGGGGTACAGAGGAGTGATAGGCTCTGCTGGAGACACAGAACCCATGGATAAGTCAGCGTATCCAGTCATGTTGGTTTCAGAAAAAGATCCAGAACTGACTCTCATTAGACCAGCTGGGTCACATACCCACCTTTGGATCTGTCTTGAATTTCACTAAAATTTTAAGGAGGCTTCTCAACAGGTAGTGACTACCAAGCAAAGGAGTAGACCAAGCTGAAAATACAAAGAAGCAACCATCTGGGCTAAAAACTGTTCGTGTGGCTTAGGGGAGAGGTAGAGAGAAGAGGCTCATCTGCAGAGTTTCCTTAGCTGATGACAATTTCATGTTCAAGTGCAAACTATTCCAATAGAATTCAAAGTCTAGTCAAGAAAAGTGAACCCCATCTAGGTATCTCAGAATCATGTTGTTTAATATGGGAATTGGTAACACATGTGATGGAGAGTGGAGAAATTCCATCTGGATCAAGGGGTGCCCACAGCAGGGATGGCCCAGGGGAGGGGGGACCATGGAGGGAAGGTTATCCACTGGAACCAGAGCCAGCAAAAGACACAACAACTGCTGGAGATGCTCAGAGAAGGGTAAGGGGAGATATACTCTTGCTTCTCCCCTGTTCTTACACTCTGGTCTTCCAACAGTGCCTCCCTGTAGACCAATTGTCCAGGAAACCAGAGGGCAGTCAAGTCAGGGAAACAGAGCAGGGCATGGCTGGGAAGCGATGGTCTGAGATTACACAGACAGTGGCCACACCTGGCTTAGAGGAGTTTGCCTGTGAATCTGCCTAATAGGAATCCAGGTGTCTGAAAGAGTATGGCCCATCTTCTTCTAGTTCTCTCCCAGCCCAGAAGAGAGGAACGTGGTGGGTAAGGAGGTTATGATGCTAGCCGCTCCCCTCCCATGATATTTAATTAGCTAGATTGTCAAAGCTATAGCCAGGATGCCTTTTTATTTGTGTTTAAGTGGAGAGAATATGGATGAAAACAAGATCCACTTTCTCCAGGGTTACCCTGTGAAAGGCACTATGCTAAACATAATCTGCTGATGTCTCATTAATCAGCTCAACAATCCTGGGAAGTCAGTTTTATTACCTCCATTTTACTAATGAACAAATAAGATGAAGTTGTGAAAGGGCAGTCGACTTGCCCCAGGTCACACAGTTTCTCTGCAGAAGGTCCAACAAGGGTTGGAACCCACCTCTGTGTCTTAAGCACACTTTCTAATATCCCCTGTCGACCAAACGGGTGACAAAAACACAGGAGTGGTAGAGAGTCCTGATGCGTTGGTTGTTTAGTGAGCACTCTAGTTTTCTCTGTTTTAGCATTAAATGAACTAAAAAAGGAGAGTGAAAAAAAAGAAAGAAAAGAAAAGAATAAGAACAAACCAGTCCGTGGATTTTGATGGAGGATAAAAGCTAATTTCACCAGAAAGTAAAAAAAGAGAGCTGCCTCCTGTTCTTAGTTGGTGTTAGGAACCCAGAAGTAAGAGTGTTTCCTGTTTTCTGTACAAATGTTGCTAGATATCAATGCTGGATCCTTGAATCCCTTGCATTTCCCTGCCCATTACCTTCTGCGAGCTGTGTGTCCCCCCTTCTCTTCCTTGGGAACCGGGGTCCCCTCCTAGAACAACTCTGAACTACTCCTCTATTGTAGAGAACAAAGCAGCACGGTAACAACGATGAATGTATTGCAAAGTCAAAAGCATAATTACTGAAACCAAATGGAAACAAATTAAAAAAATGATAATTCGTGTGAGGCACCCAAGTCACTCAGGCTGCTTTCTCAGAGTATCTGAATAGCTTCCACTGCAAACAGGCGGACACAAAGTGTTCTTTCCAAATTATCCCCAGGGAGGGAGCACGGCGGGGAGGCGAAGAAGGGGCAGCTGTGGGACCAAAGCTCATGGCCTTGCCTCTGCCTCTGACCCTGCCTGGAGGGGGCTGGAGAGGGGGCTCATTCATCTTTTTGTTCCTCCTTCATTTTCAAAATACATTCCTGCGGCAGCCGGGGCTCTTTAAAGAGTATGACTGAGTGGTGCTTTGAGAAGCAGGCGGTGGCAGATGGGTAAGTGTGAAAATGTGATCTGTCTGGGATCTCACACTATGCAACATGCACCAGACACCGCTGGAATCACAGCTTTCAAGGGGAAAGCTCTCAATTTATGGTCAGAGCACCGAACCTAGCATTTGGCTTTTGGACCAGAATGAACAAGGATATCCAAGAGATGGGGAGTTGAGCCTCCTTTGCGGGATCTTCCCCCAAACCAACTCATTTATATTATCTTGAAAGATATAGGCAGCTGACCAATTTGTTCCTGTTCTTTGTAAATTTTTATGCACACACCAGTATTTGGATTCATAATGTTGCCAGGGAGGTGGTGGTTCTTTTCCCCCAAAATGGTATCTGTAACTGACATCTGGCTTAGCCACCCTGGTACCAACAAAACCAGATAAGGAAATGAACAAACACAAGCAAAGCCAACTCGATTGAAGATACACAACTAATTTAAAGATCATTAATACAGTATTTAATTCCACAAATATTAGTAAGTACAGACCATGTGCCAGGCAATATTCTGACCCTGGAGGAAAAAAATAGGAGACATACTTTCTCTTCAAAGGGATCTGAGCTAACAGAGAGAACCCAGGGGGATGACTCTGGATTTCCCTGAGTGCATAGAGGTGTTCACACTGGTCTGGAGCCCTTAGAGCCCTGCCTGAAGGGGTCTTTGCCTTTCTCCAGCTCCTAACCTAGTCCCTGGCCCCAGGGGAGCCCTATTCATGTGGTGTGAATGGAAGGGAACTGACCACAATCAGAGAAGGTGATGTTTATGCCGGATCTTGATGGATGGATTGAAGTTTGCCAAGTAGGAAAAGATGAAAGTACTAGAAGGTGGGAAATAAAATTGCAAAGATCAGGAGGGTGGAACACAGAGGTGAGCTTCTGTATGTGTCTTGGTCCCTCTGGGGTTCTGGAGGCTGGAAGTCTGAGATCAGGGTGGCAGTACGTTTGGATGCTGGCGGGGCCCTCTTCTGAGTAGCAGGCGGGTGCTTCTTGTATCTTCACTTGGGCAAGGAAGCTCCCAAGGCCCTTTGATAAGAACAAATCCCCTTTTATGAGAACTCCACCCTCAAGACCTCATCACCTCCCAAAGACCTCACCTCTAGATGCCATCACATTGGGAGGTAGTGTTTCAACATGAATTTTGGAGTTTTGGACATCCGGTCCATAACAATATGGGAACAAATGGAGAGTTTAGATACAGGAGGGTGGGATTCATGAGGGGAAGGGTACCCTCATCATCCCCCTTTCTCAATACCCTTTGTCTTCACAACTAGCTGTCTTTGCAACTAGCATCAGATATGGATCTTTAACTAAAGTCTATGCCCTGAGTCTCCTTACAACCCAACATCGGACCCCATGCAAAAGTGAAAACTGCACGGAGTGCACTTCAGATGGTCAGGTTTTCTGGATTATTCACTGTTTTAAAAAATTAAAGTAACTATACTTTTTGAAGTTTATCTCTAAGTTATTCGTATCCTTCTATTTTAATATTTTACACAAGCTAATCCCGTACCCCAGAAGCTTGCATTAGGACACAAGGCGTATTCAACTTCTATATGGCAAAACTAATCCCAACATTTTTAACGATGATTTCTTTAGGACATTTTAATACCCCGATAATTGTTTACTCAATTTTAAAACTCAGTTTAGCAAGTCTATTTTTTTTTTTAAATTCAGTTAAAATTCAGATCATTCCTCATCCTTGTAACAACGTCATTGGTGAGCGTCACTTTCCCATTTGACACCTGAGGAAACGGTGTATCAAAAATCTGCCCAAGTTCATAACTAAAAGCAACAAAGAGAAGCACTGACCTGAGCCCTGTCCTTCCCTGTGTCCTGACGTCCTCCCAGCGTTTGAAGTTAGACAGAAAATGAAATGACCTGGTTCAAGAATAAATAAGCAAGAGGTCTACTAACCCTCTACCAGCTTATTTCCAGGTTTCAGGCTGGCCATTCCCTCACCTGCATAGCTGCCCTCTAAAGCCAGAAGGGAAATAGCATCCATTCTTATCTCTGCTTCCTGTCTACACTGGGCTGCTTTCGGAAGATGAACCAGGAGTCTGGTGAGTTGCTCTCCAGTGTGATTTGTGGAGTCATCGCTGATCCTTATTCCAGCTGCTTCCGTCCTTTCTTAACCGTTAACTCATGTTGGAATGCAAGAGAGCAGATGACCACAGAAATCGAACTCTCCAGACTCGGGCTGATGTCAAATTCCTGAAGCATGAGTCATCCAGGAAAAATGAATAATGAAAATGGCTAATTTATAACTGGGCACATCCAAGAAAAAGGTGTGTGTGTGTGTGGAAGGAATGGGTAAAGGTAATTTTTCTCATTAACAACAGAACTGACTCGAGTGATTAGTCTGCCACACAAATGAGCTGTTAGGATCATAAAAGCCGCCGTGCTGGACACTGGAGGACAGGTTGGGGAGGCCACCTGTGCTTGACCACCAGCCCAGCACATTGTCTGGCACTTCTCTCCCCACCAGCATCTCCCAGCCGCTCAGAACTCCCAGGTTCCCATCCTGACATCAGCTGGTTGGTGCCTGGACCCTGGGTAAGCATCTCCCTCCATCTTTACCTTTCTTCTTTCTTCTCTCTCCTTGTCTTTCTCTTTAACTTTAGATGTGTCTGCATCTCTCTCTCCTGCTCATCTTTCTGCCCCTCCCCCATCTTTCGTTTGTATTCTGTCTCTGACTTTGCAACATCTGGAATTTCCATCCTTCACTCCCTCATCTGTCTTTCTTCACTGCTTCTCAGCATCCCCCCTCTTCCTTTTCTTGTCATCTTCCCCTCCTGCCCTTTCTCCTTCCTACATTAGCCTTTGTCGGCACCTTTGACATAAAATCAAGCCTCAGAACACTGAAAGTGGAAGGACTTTTAGGACACAGCTTTTCAAACTTTAATGTGTATGTGAACTAGCCAGGGATGTTAAAATGCAGATTCTACTCCAGTAGTTCTGAGCTGGGACCTGGGATTCTGCAGTTCTCAGAAGGTTCCAGGTGATGCTGAAGCTACAGGTCCCGGGTACCACACACTTTGAGTACCAACGCTTTCAAGTAGCTCTATGCCAAGTGCTGCACTGAACAGAGAAGGAGACCAGGCCCTAAAGGGGGAGAGACTTGCCTGGAGCTCGGACACTGAATGAGCTGCTGGTAGGATGGGAACTCGGTTAATCTCTGGGTCTGCTATCTTTACCTGAGTCAACGCGGCAGCAAATACTTCCTTCCTTCTCTGAAGCTGGCTGGTCTTTGATGTGCTTTAGTTTTCATATCTACAACTTAGGGTGGAAAAAACCCTATCTTCCAATTTTGAGGCAAGGTTTATAGTTCCAAAAAAACAGATGTCTTAGACTCAGTTCTGGGTTCAAATCTCAGCTCTGAGTCTAAGAATATCATCTCTTTAAAATTATATAAGTCATCTACTGTTTGGGGGCCTCAGTTTACATTTAAGTAATTAGTATTTACTCTGGGTAATTTGGAAAATGAAGCTGCAAGTGATATGCATAAGGTACCCACTTCAGAGGTGGCACTCAGTAAAGTCATGCTCACCTCGAGCATGTGCTCTCCACATTTACCTTAGGGTTTCAGACTAACAGTTCTTATTTTCAGTGTGGACACCTGTCTTTCACATGGAAGAACAGGAGGACCTTCTCAAATTCACCCCAGAGGTTTGTGGTACAACAGACTGGTATTTAAGTCCCCAACTCCCCGAGCAGGCATCTTCAGGCTATGACCCACTGCCCACTAAGTCCAAGTCAGCTTCCTACCATGGTTTTTTATTATCCATCATCTTTTCTCAGGACCAAGACGCAATGTCCACACCTTCCCTGAAACAATTCATCCACATCCTGGGCTACATACTCTAGCCCAGTTACAACAATCTCGAGAGCGAAAGATAATTTCACATGGGAGTATAAAATGCTTTACTTTGATATCTTTTATTATGAATGAAATGACCAATCCTTGGGCAAGATTCCATTGGTGTTTGTTATTAATTTTGCCATTATTACAATTAGATTTCAACTGCACTGCTTTTCCCCGCCTCTCTCTTTTTTCGTTTCCTTCTTTTTCTTCCCCACCAGTGCAAGTTTAACTTCATTTCTCCAGATGAAATAACTTGCTCCTTTTAGTCAAACTCCTACACTGCCAGACGACATCAGCCAGTTGAGAAAACTGTGAGACTGTTGGCAGTTTTTAGGGTTTCCAGGGGGAAGGGAGGTAGATATTTTATTTTTATGCTCAACCCTATAAGTCACAGGGACTTTGAGTTTGAAGGTCTTTGGTCCCTCTCAACAGAGCACAGCATCTCATGGTGCCATTTCCCCAGGGTGGCCCGGGGAAGGTATTTCTTGAACAGCCTGAAAACCAGAGTGAGGCTGAAAGACTGTGCAAAACATAGACTGAAAGATCAAGTGAAATTCTGGGCTTTATTCTGGGCTCAGACTGGCTGCATTATTTGTTGGAAATGTGACACAGGGAAGCCATTCTTCCCTTCAAGTTTCACTGTCCTCAGATGAAAAATGGAGTTGACAATCTTTGTCTCCTGCAGTAGTTTCGAGGGTTATTTGACTGTGTGTATTTCTCGTGCCTAGCAGGGTGTCTGGCAGAGAGAGATGCTTTATTCATGCCTACATGCTTCCTGCAGCCCCAGGTCTCCGTCCACTGCTCAAGCCATCCTTCCCTTGCCCACAGCCCCTGCTTTTTTATCCCCATGACATCTTTCGGAGCTTAGTAAGACCAGGGTTGTACATATGACCCTGGTCTATGACTCACACCAACAAAAGCTCCTGTGCAAATGATTTTGGGATGTGTGTGTGTGTGTGTGTGTGTTTGCTTTTGCTTTGTTGTTTTATTTTTATGACATCTACCATATAGCTGAATATGTTTACATTCTGATTTCAGAAAGCAGGAAAGGTAAGATGTTCACTTAAATTTAATTACAGGCCATGGAGTATGATTAAAACAGATGGTTTTTGAAAATATGTTGCATGTGGTTGTTTTTATTTCCTTTTTTTTTTTTTTAAGAAAAATCAACAATATGATTTTGCTGGCCTTCTTTTCCTGAGTCTCTTCTTTCCACTTGGATTTCTTGTTCTCTCCTCTTTTCTTAAGTCCTTTCTGCCTTTCTTTCTTATTTTCTAAAAGGTTCTGGATTGCTGCCAGTTATTATTATAAGCTGAATGCTTTGGCTTTGAGCCAAAATGCCGAGTTAAGCATGAAGCCAAAATGGATGGTTTCTCTCCTGTCTCCCCCTCACAGACTGTCCCCCACTGCAGCTGACGGGAGGGGGGAGTGGGCAAGCACTTCTGCTGTCCAGATTTTGCAAACGTGCTCTGATAGTTGCGGGAGCAAGTTCATATTAGGGATATAAAAGGGAAGATAATTGTAAAAGGTTAGTGTGAAGATGTTTAGGGTCATTTCCTAGCTATTAGTTATTTTGGGAATCAAGTTAATTATCTTAATCGGGGTCTGACAGAGGTGGAAGGCTTACCCGTGGTGTGTAGTGGTTTCAACGTGGAATATATAACTTGAAGAACAACCAATTTCAGGGAAAGGGAACCTGAAATGCTAGGGGAAAAAAACACCAATCTTTGCACTCACTGAAAATTTTCAGCCTCATGTTCAAAGAGAGGGGTCTTCAGAATAAAAATCCTGAGAAGGGGGTGTATGAGTTTTCTATGGCTTCTGTAACAAATTACTACACATTTAGTGGTTCAAAACAACATGCATTTATTATCTTATATATATTATCTTAATATCTGGGGGTCAGAATTCCTGAAATCAAGGTGTCAGCACTGCATTCCTTCTGGGAATTCTGAGGGAGCCTATGTCTCTTGCCCTTTCCAGCTTCTAGAGGTCACCCACGTTCCTTGACTTGTGGCCCCTCCCAGCAATGATATTACTCTGACCTGCTCCACCATCACACCTGTCCCTCTGCTTCTACGGTCACACCACCTGCCTCCTCTGATCCTCCTGTTTCCCTTCTTATAAGAACGCTGCCACTAAATTGGGTTCCCTTAGGAAATTCAGAATCCTCTCCCCATCTTAAGATTCTTCATTTAATTTTATCGGCAAAGTCCTCTTTGCCATGTCAAGTACCATATTCCCAGGTTCCCAGGCTTAGGACGTGGGCATCTTTGAGGAGGGACATTATTCTGTCTACCAGGAGGGGCTTTGCTGCTTCTCACTTGCTAGCCCCTGGGTAACATTTGGAAGGCCCAGAATGTGAGATTCCAGTTGGCTAAAGTCCTGGAGAAGTCACTCTACCCTTTAACTTAGCTGAAGGGCATCCCTGTGGACATTCAGGGTTTGGTTGTTCCACTTCATACTCTATTTTTAAAGCCTGGGCCTTAGCTCTGCCTGTGGAAACCAAAGCACGGGTGTCAGGACCTGGAGGAGCCCAACTCACCCCCATTCTCAGCTGCACAAGTCGTGGGAATGACTTCTTCCTCCATCACTTGCTTTGCATCCCCTCTGCCTTCCCAGCATCAGCCCCTCCTGCCCCAGTGCACACTGGCGCTGTCACTGCGGAACAAGCAGATACACTCCAATACAAACATCTGGAAGGACCTTAGGCCAAAAGATAAAAATACCTAGGGACTAATTCTAAACCACACCTGGGCATCTTGAGATTTGCTCTTCCCCATAACATACCACTGTGCTAAAAAAGAAGAAAATTGAAAGAAAGAGTTCCTCAAACTCAAGTCTTCCCACATTCTTTCTTCCCTTGCTGTTGTGATAACAATTTCCACAGAGACAGGATCCTTACACTCAGTTCCTTTTAGTAGAGAATTTCACAAAATCGTAAAATGAAATTGTATGAAAATCATACAGACAAACCCAGAACATCACATGTACAGGACATTTACATCTCAAACCCAGTTCAAAATGCATGACATGCAGAATCTCAATCTTCCTGGATTTTTAAGCAACAGTTTTTTTTAAAAAGTGAGCAAATTAATATATTGGCAATTCAAAAAAAGATAATCAATCAGGGTGAAAAAAAAAAAGAAGAAGAAGAAGAAGAAGAAAGAAACACTAAGTCTTGCCGGAGATGAGAGATCTCTGAGGTTAAGAAATAGAGTACACGTAGAAGTGTGTTTGTTTCATATAGAAACTCGATATTGCGCATTTGCAATAACCTTTGCTCGATGCAGATATTAAAACTTCATGGCTTGAATATGTTTTTGTACAACTGAATAAACAAAAGAATATTATTTATAATACTCCCCAGAGGAAAAGCTTAATATCTCTTCATTGTTAAGTATATGTGACTTAAATTGTTTATTCAGGTCTCCAAATGAACAAGATTTCTGGTCTCGCTGACATTCATGGATGTTAGAATATGACACTGAAGTGACAGCTGACTCAAGGAAAGAAAATAGCATTTTTTTTTCTGAAAATTTGCTTTTATGGTAAGGGAAATTTGGGGATCATTTTGTGGCATTTTTGTTCCCTGTGTCTTCAAAGTGAACAAAAGAGTGTGTGAGGCTGTCCTTAAAGACAACACAAGGGACAGAACTGAGATTCTTTGCCCAACACTGCAGGCAGGCTTGAAAAGGAGGAAGTACAAAGGCTGGGAAGCAGAAATGACTCCAGAAAGAGCAAGAGAGTAAGCACATGGGTGCTGGCCTGGAGCTGAGAATTGACACGTGGTAAGAAGGACATTTTCAATATGATGCACTGAACTGACCATTTGGGCGTTAATTAAACTCACTCGGCTCTTAAAGGGGGAACTGGCAGCTAAGATTAAAGCCTTATAATTTGTCAGTTGCTCATGACAGATGTAAAACTATTCAATATAATCAATTATAAAGGCATACACTTTATCCTCAACATGTATAATCTATACTTCAGATATTTTCAAGTCTTAAAGAGGGAGAAACATTCCAAGTTATTTTTCTTGTAAAGAAGGCCCAGGAGAACACATTTCAGGCTCTTGTTGAATTTGGATCTGCTCTCCGCCCACACTCAGAGCTTCTGTTTGTCTTTATGCACACACATGATCTATTTTATGAATACCTAATTTTAAATCTCTTAATTGAGGTAGGGGTCGTCATTTCTATTCTTGATGCCACATTTTCTTCACATGCCTCTGTTGTAATTTTCTTATCTAGCATAAGTCCACAAATTTAAGTCTTTGGTCTTCACCTGAAACCTCCTTCTACTGACAAAGGAGGAAAATTGGACACTGAACTTGTAATAAAGACATCCACATTCTAAATACAACTTGGCCCCATGACGTCTTCTCCCTGAGCCTGGCTTTGGCCTTTGAGATAAGAGTAGCTCATACCCAGGGTCCTCTTCCTACTCTACTTCCATCATCTTTCCACCAGGGGAAACTCTGTAAAAAGAGCTTGCTTATTTCAAGAGTTTCCTATCCAAACTTTTCAACAACTGAACATTTCCTGTCACTTTTTGTGGGGGAAAAAAATAAAACATCATTCTTGGCAATCAAGAAAATTATCTCAAAGACATCCCTAATTATTTCTTTGCCCTCCTGTTGGGATGACAACTGTTGGGAGAGAAAACAGGCAATTGTATGGATCATATCAGAAGATCTGAATTTGCTTGTTCCCTCTTTATAACTCAGAGAAGGTTATGTGATCTTTACAAACTGAATTTTCTCCTCTTAAAATATAGACATAGTGCCTGCCCTGCCCTACTTCAGAGTAATTTTTGGAAGATCTAAAAGGAGAATGTGTGTCAAAAGAATTTGCCGCCCAAAGATGCATTAGTAACACACATACCTTGATGATCCATCCCTTGGAAGCCACAAATTTCACCGTACCATTCCCTGGATCCCATCACCTTCAGGATAAGTTCTTTTGTTTCACCTCTTCTCCCATCCAACAAAAAGCTTGTTCCCCAGCCATGTAGCCACCTTCTGGTCTTGGTCTATGTCATCCTCTTGTACACTTCAGAGACCTTCACATTCTTTTTCCTCTGCCTGGAGTATCCTTTCTCACTTTTTCCATCTGATTAAATACTTCTGTTCCTTTTAGTGACATAGTTCGTAAGAAGGCCTCCCCCTGCAGCTTTTTATTTAAACACAACAATGATGAGAAGACGTGACAAATACAGTTGAATTCTTCTGGTCTCTTTCACTGATCTCATTTTTTTTTTTCCTCCCCAGAAATAAAAACACTCTTTTCAACTTAGCAATTATCAGTCCCTTGAGTAGTTTTTATAAATGTCTAAATATGCATATTGCCATAAAATATATTGTATTATGAAGCATGTTTTAGTATTTATGTATATGCTATCATACTGAATATATATATTTGCAACTTGTTTTTTTTCATTGACTATAATGCTAGAATCTCTTTACTAAGACCAGAGGATCAAAAGGTCTCAAAACCAATTTTTTTTTTCTATAATGTATTTGGCAGCCAAATCTAACCTAACCTGAACCCATTAGGTGGCAAAACGTGACCGGAATTGATATGAGGCTATTTATGGCCTTGATTTATTCTACTTTAGATTTTTTTATATTTTTTTCTATAGAAATATTGGTATTTTTGGTTTTGTACTGTTGGCCCAGGTTCTGGCGGAGGTGTTACCAAAATATAAATATATGCCTCTCTGAAATGAAAAAAAAAAAAAAAAAAAACGAATTCTGAAACACATCTGGCCCCCAAAGCTTTGGAAAAGAAATTTGGACTGGCATGTTTTTGAGATCAATCCATGTTGATTCATAAAGAGCTAGTGCATTAATTTTAACAGCTTTAACAGCTTGATAATATTACATTGTATGATATGACTCAATTTATTTATTCAGTTTCTGCTTGATGGACATTTAGGGTATTTCCAATTTTTCACAATTTCATACAGTACTGCAGTGTGATTCTAGTACATGAATCCTTTTGCAATGAATAGAAATTTGCTAAAAGTGCAAGTAGTGATGCACAGGGTATATGCTTTTCTAGTTTTATTAGCTACTGCCAAATTGCTCTCCAAAATGGCTGTTCCAACATAGACATGAACTATTAGGGCAAGAAAGATTCCTTTGTTCCACATCCTGGCAAACATTTGGGATCTATGGTCTAAGAAATGATCGTTTGTGTATTCTCCGTGCATGCTCAAAATGAACAATTAATCTCCAGTTTAGAGGGTACAGGGTTCTGTATATTTTATTATATCACACTCAGTAATTATGTTGTTTACATATTCTAGATCTTTATTATTTTGTTCCTGAGACATCAGTTATCGAGAGAGGCATATTAATTTCTCCTGCTATAATGTTAGATTTTTCAGCTTTTTAATGCAATTCTGTCATTTCTTTTATATAATTTGAGGGTATATAATTGGATTATGTAAGTCCTGAATTGCAACATCTTCCTGATGCATTTTTGTTCCCTATAATACTTTTGGACTTCAGCGTTTTTGTTTTGTTTTTTTCTTGATATTAAAATAGCTACACAAGCTTTCTTTTGGTTAGTTTTTCTCAATCCTTTACTTCCGGATTTGATAAGTGACTATGTTTCTTTTTCTCTCTCTTGTGCAATCTGACTATCTATTTTTTATCTGGCAGGTTAAGCCCATTTAAATTTATTATGACTACTGATATATTTGGATTTGTTTATAATTTATTATTTTATGCTTTTTATTTATTAAGTTTTTTCCATTTTTTATTTCTGTATTTCTATTGAATTGATAAAATATTTTCTATTCCTTTTTTCCCCCCAATAAGCTGTAAATTAACCATTCTATAACTGTGCTTACTATTACTATTATCTTTCATCTTTGATTTAACACAGTCAAAGATTGAAAAATATTTTTCCTCATTTCTGGAACAAGAAAAGAACCTTCACTTTAACCAACAAGGACCTACTGTCTAGTAAAGGGAACTCTACTTAATATTATGTAACAACCTAATCGGGGAAAAGAATTTGAAAAAGAATAGATACATGTTTATGTATAACTGAATCACTTTGCTGTACACCTGAAACTAACACAACATTGTTAATCAACTATACTCCAACATAAAGTAAAAAGTTAAAAATAAATAAAATTAATTATTAAAAAAGTAAACATTGTTTCAAATTTTAATACCACATGATTTCTGGATGTGTGTGTGTGTGTGTGTGTGCGTGCGTGTGCATGCCTATGAGTGTTTTTTTCTGACATACATCATTTAGTTATTCTTTCAGCAAGGTTCTGTTTCTGGTAAATCCTCATTTGTGTTAAAATGTCATTATTTCACCTTCACACTTGCATGACAGTTTAGCTGGTTATAGAATTCCTGGTGGACTCTTCTTTTCTCCAGCAATTTGAAACTGTGACCTGTTCTCTAGTCTGACTCAACTGACTGCTGTTGTTACTGTTGATTATACAGGTCATGTGACATCTGACCTCCTGTTTACCAGTTTTCTTCATCTGATTTGAATCTACTATTTAACTTATCCCTTGAATTTTGAATTTTACAATTTTAATTTTTATGTTATAATTTCTATTTGGGTCCTTGTTAAATTTTCTGTTCTTTTTTGGATTATCTAGTTTTTTTTTGTTTGGTTGGTTTTTTGAGCCTTTATTTTTATCATTTAAATATTTTCTTATCTTTATTACACTGGTTTTTACTTAATTGCTTTGATATTTTGTCTGTCCTGTGACAAAGAAGCCACTTCTCAGTAATACCAAAATAATAATCCATTTGTTTGATCTCACATTACATGTATACAATACCCTCAGTATAACAAGTCCTACAGTATTGCCAACAACATAATTATTAAACTGCTTAAGGTTTTACATACAGTTGTATTTAAACTTTTACCTCCTCCACTTTATTTTAAAGTTGTTGCATATATTACAACTATATACTTAGAATAGCATCCAGACAATATTACAATTTTGTGTTTTGCATTCATTCATATTTTAAATATTTTAAATGGATGAAAACACACATATATGTGCCCAAATATTTATTATCTCTGCAGTTCCAAGTTTCCCTCTAATATCAATTATTTTCCATCACTCTAAACAATTCTCTTTAGCAATTCTTTAAAAACATATTTGTTGGTGACAAATTTTCTTAGTTTCCCTTTACATAAAAATGTCTCTATTTTATCTTTATTGCTGGTAGGTATTTTTGTTAGATATAGAATTCTAGGTAGATAGCTATTTTCTTTCAACAATTTAAAAATATTACTCTCCTGTTTTCTGGTTCTAACATAATTACTAAACATGACTTAATGAAGTATATAAAACCCTATACTCTCAAAATTAGACATCAAATGTTGTTCTATGATTTCTGTTGGAAAATTCACACTCATTCTGAATTGTTTTGCTTTTATATGTAATTTATTTTCCCCCCTGTCTGCTCTAAAGAGGATTTTTTTTTGTAATTTATTTTTAGGTTTCAGCATTTCAAACTATATTGTTGGGCGTATTTTAGATTATCTTGTTTGCATTTTGTTGAATTTCCTGAATCTATATATGTATATCTCAAAATATAAGATTTTAGCCATTATTTCTTCAAAAATTTATTTCCTTACCTATTTCTTTCTCTTCTTCTGGAAATTCAATCTCATGAAGTTAGACTTTTAAAACTTCCTCATGGGTTCCTGAGTCAGCTCATTTTTAATTTTCTTTTTCTCTCTGTTCTTCAAACTGTATAATTTCTATTCATCTATCTTCAAGTACACTGATTCTTTCTTATCTCACCTCCATTCTTCTACTGAGAACTTTCAGTGAATTCTTTTATTTTATATATTGAATTTGTCAGTTCTAAAATGTCCATTGTTTTCCTTTTTATTGTTTCTACTTCTCTGCTCAGAACTTTTATCCTTACATTTGTTTCAAGAGTGTTTGCCTTTATTTCAAGGATGAGATTTTATAATAGCTGCTTTAAAGGTTTTGCCTGGTAATTCCAACATCTGGTTGATCTTGTAGTTGGAATATGATGATTGTCTTAGCTTTAGAGAATTGGTCAGATTTTTGCTTATTTGTTTGTTTTTGTTTATCAAGTGATTTGGGATTGCATCCTGGACATTTTAAATATTATTTTGTGAGGTTCTGGGTTCAGTTAAAATCCCCCAGAGAACATTTATTTTTGTTTTGTTTTAACAGGCAATCAACCTGATTAGGCTGACACTGCAACTTCCATCTTACCTTCTGTGGTTGGTGGCTCTAACGTCAGCTACATTTTCAAAGTCCTTGCTCTGCCGTTTGGATCTGCCTGCACATGTACCACCCAGGGGTTAGTCTGGGGTTTAGTCTGTGGGTAATTTCACAGTCCGGTTCCTAAAGCCTTTGCTATGCTCCTTTGGCTCTGCTCCACCCATGCATGGCCCAGGAATGAGTCTTGAGCTTATGCTTATGCATAGAAACAGTGGGTCATTTTCAGATCTCTCCTCTCTGGATTTTCCTCAAAATCTTTCTTAGTATCCCTTTAACAGAAAGCAGGGTCTTCTCTTAGAATTTTGGATGTCTGTGATGCTGTGGGGTTGGCAGTACAATTCACTACTAAGGTTGCCCTCAAAACATGACTAGGAGAGAAAAAAATTTTTTTAAAGGGGAGGGAGAAATTACCCCATACTCTCTGACATGATCTTGTCTCTGTCCTTTGGCTCAGAACAGAGGGTTTCTCTAGGATTTTTTTTTTTTCCTCCATGCCCACTGTACATTTGATCATTTAACCCATTCTTGAATCAAAGCTGGGAGACAAAGGAGGGAAAAAAGAAAACCCTGCAAATATCCCTGTAATGGAAAGTTATTCATGTGCTTACTTCAGCTTACAACCCACCTGTTAGTGTTTAGTTTCCAGAATCCTCAAGTAGTTTTATTTTGTATTATGTTCAAACATTTTAGCTGTTATCAGACTATAGTTGACGTACTCCACCTTGGCAAGCATTGGAGGTTTTTTTTGTTTTTTTTTTAATTTATATATTATGTTTAGGTATTGCTTTGGACAGTTTTGATTTAATTTTGCTTTTAAATATATAATATATTTATATGGTTCTAAAGTTAAAACTATAAGACATGTTTGTTGTGGGTTGAACTGCATTCTCTCAAAAATCACATGTTGAAGCTCTGACCCCAGAACCTCAGAATATGACCGTTTCTGGAGATAGGGGCTTTGTTAAAATGAGGTCATTACAGTGGTCCCTAATCCAATCTGACTGGTGTCGCTAGGATGATATTTGGACTCACAGAGAGCCACAGGGGTGTGCATATGCAGAAAAAAGATCATGGGAAGAAGCAATAAGAAAGCAGCCATCTGCAAGGAGAGACGCCTCGGAAGAAACCAACCAACACTTTGATCTTGGACTTCTATCTTCTAGAACTGCTAGACAATACATGTCTCTTGTTTAAGCCACCCCATCTGTGGTACTTGGTTATGGCAGCCCTAGCAAACTAATACAAGAACGCTGCACTTTATTTTTTTCTTTCTTTCCTGCCCATTCTCCATTTTCTCAGTGTTTACGATTTTCCTTCCTACGTGCTGTAATCCTCCACAAAATGTAGCTCTTCTTTATTTGCAATAACCTCTTAAGCTTGGTATTTTTATGTCTCTCTTTATAGATAGAGAAACTATTAGAGCTGGTGAGCAGGAGAACTGGCCTCTGACACATGGCTACACAGTCCAAGTGCCTCCTGCACCATTGCACTGCTAAGTTAAACTCACGGCAAATACGAAGAAGAAGGTGAATGCACAGGCATGAGACTCCCTAGGCTCTCATTTAACTGCAGCTCAAAAGCTGAAGAGTAATGTAAAAAAAATGTCATTTTAATTCAACGATCTTTTTTCTTTTTTTTTCTTCAAACTATTGTTCATACAGTCAGGGCGGTGCAGATCCCTTCCTGAAAAATTTTGACAAACTCCAAGCACCATTCAAAAACGTGAAGGGCTCTCAGCGGGACCTTGTTATTCTGAACATTAATACAAAGTTATTCTATACAATACAATACAACTTGATTTTGTATGGCGCCCCATTCAAGTAGGCACCCCGACGGAAACCCACGTATCCTGTTTTTAATCATATTTGAGTGATTTAATTTCAAACACACAACCACTTTTGCTTAATGCAACCTGCACTTGAAGAAAGGTTCCTTCGTTGACAACCAAGTGAGAGCATGACAAGGGTTTTATTCTGACTCTGACTCAATAGGCCACATTTTGTCTCTGATGAGGGGATATAAATACCACATAGGGGAGGGTGAATGATGGGTGGCATGGGATTTTTCCATTTTCCCCCCGCTAAGAAGTACTTATGTGCTAAAATTACAGTATTGAATGACAACAAGAACTATCAAAAATGCCTTAATTTTTTTTCCTTTCCTTGAAAAAAAGGAAATGTTTACCCACCAATAATAGAAAGGCAGCTTGGTAAAGTGGAGCGAACAGCGGATTGAGATTCTTGGCTTTTACTCTAGTCTCTGCCAACTAACTGACCAACCTTGCATCCTTAGGCAAGTCACCCTTCTTCCCTTATGTTCAGTTTCCACGCCCTGGGGAAGCAAAAGTTCCACCCTTTGAAGTGTACACTCTCTGTCCTCTTTCTTAACATGGATTCCTGCTTAGCTCTTTCTTCTTAGTCTTGGTATTTCACTGTTTAAGAGTGTTCACTGATCCATGACCACTTAGGTTACCGATGCTCAAAGAGAAGCTCCTGTCTGAACAGATTTTATGAGCTAAAGATAATGTTTTGGGATGGGGTGAGACCATGCAACTGGATGGAAAGATAGGATTAACACACACAGTTGAAACTGACACCAGAAATCAAGAATAGACCTATCTTACCCTGATAGTCTATTTTTAATTATGGGTGACCAACAGAAACTTACTGAAGGACAATGAGGCAACCTCTCAACAGGAGGGTGTTCCTGTTGATGAATCACACAGACAGGAAGTGGCAGAGCCAGCATTTGACTTTAGTTGGTCTTAATCTAGCATGAGCCTATTTAGCCAGGATGCTATTTCACTTTGAAATTTAAGGTAGAAGCTTTCTGTCTCCAGATTTGCTTCCTTGGCCATCCCTAGCACCACTGAGTTCTTTCTCTGACTCTATATCACAACAGACCTCCTCTTAAATAATATATCCCCAGGCCGCCAGGGCAACTATCCTCAGACATGGGAAATAAAAATGTACGTTGTCTGCAGTGTGGTCTAACAAATTCAGAGAACAAGAACAATTGTTTTTATTTATCCTACAGGGCATCTATGACTTCTGTTGACTGTCTACTTGGTCTTTCACTTCCTTGTATTGCCAATCTTCTCCATCATGGTGAAGTAAGACACCAGGTAACCTGTCTGATGACTCTGTTTCCTTAAGTGAAGTTGATTTTCAACTGCCCTAATTAAGAGATAAAAAGGAGATGAAGACTCTCCAGGACCTTTCAGTACTATTCAGTACTATTCAGTACTATTGCTCTTGTTCACCCCTCACCCAGTCCCAGGCTGTGCCTGATGGCTCAAGTCCTGGCCTAGATGCTGACCCTTGGATTAAGCAACGTTTTATGGCTCCAAGGCCATACATGTTGGTTCTTGTTTTCACGGGCTTTGATCCTTGGGACTTTCTATGCCTTTGACTCAACCTTAATTCTGGCTTATTTAGCTTGTTTTTGTCAAATACCAACATCTCCAGCCAAGCCCAGCAACTCAGAAGCCAATCCCAGCCACTGACTTATTTTGAGCTGCCTCTGATCCCTAGAGATAGGGTTTCTTAGATCATACTTCTTTACTGTAGTTCTAATCATCTTCCAAGTATTAATCCTAAATCTTTGACAGGAGAAATTTAAGAATACTGAACTAATAGGCTACCTTTTAGGAACTGTGTGGCTTTTCCCAGCATCAACAACCAGTACTCCAACACCAACTGGGTGTCTGACAATCCAATCCAGTTCTGACACTATCTACGTAAAGTTAATGCAAGTCCCATAGGTTAAGGGACCACAGGACTTCCCTGACTTCAGACGCCAGCTGCAAGTGGGGTCCCTAGGCAATCCACACTTCTACCTAGCTAACTACAAATTTGGAAGTTTCCACAACTCCCTGATCAGGTTCAATAATTCACTAAAACAATTCACAGGACTCAGGATAACACTTACAATTACTGGTTTATTACAAAGGATACAACCCAGGAACAAATAGAAGAGGTGAATAGGACAAGGTAGTGAGGGGATGCAGTGTAGGGTATACCACCCGCTAAGAACATCCGTGTGTTCACCAACCCAGAAGCTCCTCAGCCTCATCCTTTAGGGGTTTTTATGGAGGTTTCAATACATAGGCATAACTGATTAAATCATTGGCCATTGGCGATCAAACTCAATCTCCAGCTCCTCTCTTCTTCCAGGGGAGGTAAAGAAGTAGGACTGAAAGTGCCAATTGTCTAATCATGGCTTGGTCTTTCTTATGACCAGTTTTCATTTTGAAGTTACTTAGTCCCCTCTCTTCCATGAGTCATCTTATTAGAATACAAACACTCTTATTACCCAGGAAGGTTTTAGGAGCATTGTATCAGGAACTGTGGACAAAGACTATTTTTTTTTTTTTTATTATACCACAGGAAGTTATTAGAATGTGAACTCATGTGCATTCAACCCAGCCAAGATTCCAGAGACTGATTTATTCATTGTGCAGAGGGCAAACCCTTCTTCAACTTGCAGGATGTTGGGTCAACAAGAACTGAAAAAGGGCTCGGCTGAGGGTCAAGCACAGTCGTGCTGCCCAGAGAGAGACTGTAAGTCACCAAAATTTCGAGTACCTGTTACATGCCAAGTGCTAAGTGAAGCTGTGAGATTACACCTGGGCACAAAGTAAATCTGTCCTCCAGCAGCTATGGTTGCATGAGGCATGTAGTACTCATGCTATGCTGAAGAATGAGACATCTCAGAAGGAAAGTATGTCTGAGAGGAACGGGAGCCATAGGGAAGTACCAGGAACTGAAGAAGAAAATACTGAATCCATTAATAGGACCTAATGGGAAGAAATAGGGTGAATGACCTCTCTCTGTGAAACCTGAAAGTCTAAGATGTGTATCTCAGTTTCCTCTACCAGAGGCGCCAAGCCACAGGATATCCACACGAGTTTGACCCCTCTCCAAAGCAAGGAGAACTCGTGACCAAGCACCTGAAATAATCGTGATCAGCAGTGAATCCAGTGATGAGGGTGAGCCCCCCAAAGCCTCGAGCTCAGCACCAAGTTGCAGGCCAGGTGAGGAGGGTGAGGATGGCCAACTTTGGGATGCAGAACCTCAGGCATCTGAATTCAGAGCTTCTGTTTCTTGATGTGCTTTACTTTGAGTGCACTTCACAGCCAATGGTCCAGTTACTCCTGGGAACCCATTCTGTGCATTTACCCCATGTGGCACTTTGGGAAATGTGGTAGGTACGGCCCTACCCATTAAATATGTGTATTCATGTATTGACATTAAAGTAGAAACAAACTAGCCTATTTATTATTTGGTTTTGTTTTGTTTTCCTTTCACGTGATCACGCCTATTGTCGTATAATAAAAAAACTTGTGCTTGAAAAAAAATTTTCCACTCTTTAAGGAGTCAGGACAGGTGGGGGCTCTGACTCCACCATCTGTGCAAATCTCCTACCCTCTCCCTGCTCTCACGTCAATGCAACAATACTCTCCTATGGGATGTTTCCCCCAAAAAACAAGCACTTTCCAGGACATTGGTCCCAGAGGTTCCCTTCCAATACTCTTCTATCCAATAGTCAAGTGGTTCACTCCCATGTTGCATTTAGAGCTTGACTCAAGTGGAGCCCAGAATGGCATTCCCTGCCTACCATGTATCTAGTATACCCATCTCCCACACATATCGCTTCTACCCTCTTACTTTGAGCTTCCTTTTCATCTTACAAGTTGATTTAAATCTATTTGCACACATCTCCCCATTTCTAAGAAAACTCTATGGAAAGTTCTTTGATTATTTTATTCATGGCTTGAATTTAGAGCATAATCTAGCACAGAGTACATAATTGACTATTTGATAAATGACAGCTGTTTAAGTATAGGTGGTCATGTCTTATGCTATGAAACCCAGGAACTCTGGTCTAGGATGACTGGACTAAAGAAGGAACAGCCAATCTATAGGGTGGCAGGTGGCCTAAGAGCTTTGCCTCACTGGAACGAAGTAACCATCAGATCTTTTGTCTTTGAGGTTGGAATGGGAGATCCTGAGACAGAAGAAATTGGTACAGAGAGAATTTGTAGCACAACAACTTCTAGATCCCATTAGAGGATGGGTGTACGAGTTCCTTCTGCTGAAGGCATAAAAACAATACTCAAGGGTTCCAATGCCTGGAAAAACACTGAATCATGAGGCCCAGAAGTACTGTGATTCCTGTTCTTTCCAGATAGTTTTGAAACCATCCAGGGGTTGGACAAGTGGCTAATAATCCAGTTTTCTTTTTGCATGTGTCTCCCTACACTAAACCCTCGATGCCTTGAGTAAATTGAGAGGATCTTTTGTTTTTTTAGAAACCGAGACATCCTAGCAACCTCTTCATGTTTTCTGTGGTTTTTAATGCCTGGTAATGTCAATATATGTTTAGATTACAGAGAGAAGAAGAGGAGAGAATCAATGAAAAAGGAGTGAAATCCAAAATAGAAGGAAGGAAGTTAATTAACTTCTCTTGAGGACCTAGTAAATACTGTTAATTGTGTGGATGTAATTATTACATTTAGTTTTTCACATATATTAGGATGCTTTTGGATATATATATATATATATATATATATATATATATATATATATATATAAACAAAAACCCTAGAAACTGGCTTGAAGAATAAAGGAATTTATCTCACATTTGGGAAGTCAGGGTCTAGTGTAAATGTATCAGGGATTGAACATCATTTCTCTTCTATTCTTCTGCCTCCTTTTGTTGTGACAGCTTCATCCTCAGGGTGGTTTCACCTATAATCATTTGATGGATTCTAGAAACTCCAAGGCAGCACGCTTCCAGGGAGCAGAATGAGAAGGCTACTTCCCCACATCACAGCCAACCTATAAGTGATCCCAAACTCTGATCGGTGGGAGCCTGGGTTCCTGAACTCCTTGCTTTCCAGAGGGACAGGATGGCCATTATCGACTGTGACAATTCAAGTCCCACTCCTGGATCTGGGGGCCTTTTCCACCCCTGTGAGTCACAAGAGCTGCAGAGGGTGGAGTGGGACATCTGAATCTAAGATAGATTCTTTTAGGAGGAAGGAAGTGAGGAATGGATGTATCATCCCCATTGTACAGATGAGAAAACTGAGACTCAGTGGGGTTAAGGATCATGTCCACCCAATACTAACTGACCACACAACAAGTGGCAGATTGAAATTTGTGCCCAAGTCAGTCTTTTCCGAATCTTGTGTTTATTGCATAAGGGATAAAGGTGGGGGAGTGGGTGGCAGGGGGAAGAGAGGAGGGAAAAATAGCAAAGAGAGGGAAAGCAAGAAGTAAGGAAGTCACAGACTTCCTCCCCCAACAGGCCTTGCTAATGCACTAGGGCCAGCTTAAGAACCAAACGCGCCATGTGGTTTCCAGTTCATTACTCCTTGGCATCAGCAAGTTCTCATTTGTGAGAAGAAAACAATGACTTTAAAAGGCTCATAAAGATTCTTGGACATCAACAGAGGCTTCCCCAAACATAATTTCATTATATTGGGAGGAAAGTGAATCTGCTTTTTTCAGAGACAATCTTCTCTTCCAGATATATTAATTTACAAATGAACAGAAAACAAGTGTCCTGCGGTTGGCTGAACTCCAGATATTAGAGGAAGAAAATAGCTGAAGTTGTTCAACGAAAGTCAAATGTAGCAGAGATTTCCATGCTTGACTTTTAAAGAAGCTTCCAGATTTATAATTTCACTCTGAGGCTGGACCTCTTAGAACCTGAGAATATTAATATCTTAAGAGAAAGGACATTTTTCCTTCTGACCTATGAGACAACCTGGCCTGTTCTTTCTGCGGTGATATCATCATTACCTGGGTGTCATGGATCAGGGTGGAGTGTAGGCTAAGATTGGGAGTGGGGGGACACTATGGGCCACAGTGCCAGGCTCTAAGGGTGGTGTTCAAATAGGTGTAAGCACGTGGACCTGATCAGGCTGGTGAGTTGGACTCACAAGGCTTTACACAGTAGGCCTTACTCAATACTCAAAGTCAGATCTTCATATGATTTGGCTCATTTTGGAAGAGTCCTCACATGTGACAAAGATTGCAGGAGCCAGTGTTTCCTAGGTAACAGTCTGAAAGGAGCTAGGTAGGTATCCAGAGCCCTGGATAATTAGGACAAGATTCTAGGAAATCCACACAGGAAAATTAGGTTTCCATCGGAAGGCTTATGTCCTGAATCAGCAGGATGAGAATAAAGGATGGCCGCTACCCAGAGGGAATATTTCATATCGAATGCTCGAATTCACGCCACACCAGTGCATTTGGTGGTGGGCAACCAAATATTCTTCCAAACTCATCTGTGTTTGAGACTTTTAATCATATACTTTATTGGCTTAATTGTGTTTCAGTTTCCTCAGCTGTAAAATGGAGATAACACACAAAACTCATGGGATTGCTGTGAGGGAGATTGTCATAAGGATTAAAATAACAAGTGTAAGCAAAGCACTTAGAATGTTGCGTGACACATAGAAAATAATAAAAATTAATAACTACAAAACTAGCAATTAATGTAATTATTAATAACTACAAAATCTACGTATTAGTCTGCTTGAGGTGACATAACAAAATACCATAGACTGAATGGCCTAAGAGACAGAAATTTATTTTCTCATAGTTCTGGGGCCTGGGAAGTCCAACATGAAAGTGTTGGCTGCTTTGGTTCTTGGTCAGGGATCTCTTCTTGGCTTGCAGAGGACCATCTTCCTGCTGTGTTCTCTCATGGCAGAGAGAGAAAGAGAGAGAGAGAGAAAGCTCTCTTGTCTCTTTTTATACGGGCACTACTCCTATCAGACCAGGGGCCCAGCCTCATGAACTAATTATCTCCCCAAAGTCCAGTCTCCAAATACTATCACACTGGGGATTAGGGATTCAATACATTAATTTGGGGAGTACACAAATATTCAGTCCATGACAACCTATATAAATAAAGGTGCCTAAAATTTCCATAAGACTATCAGGTTTTCCTCGGCTTCCAAAGATGCTTAGCATGGTGAAATGATGTCATAAGAGTAGGAATTAATCACATCTAAAAGCATACACTTGACCCTGTTCTCGCCAGCGTTCTAGTCAGTGATTTGTCAAAGTTAGTGTGATAACTACATCATAGTCATTACAAATCCCCATTGAGTATTCTGTTAGCATCTCTGCCTGGATGAAACTTTGGCCTGAGAAATGGCATAAGTGACTCTCTCTGGTAATCCATGTTACTCATCCTAGGACTGCCTTGAAGAACTCAAATGCTTAAATTACTCTCTGCCTCATTTTACCAGCCAGAGAATTGGATTCACTCAGCATGGAAAGTACAATACAGATTAACATTTGTTGTGGAAATCACTCCATCCCAGGACCCTTACCATCTTCTTTCTTTTTTCTGTTATTTAAATTAATAAAATATTTTCTCCAAGGACACAGATTTATTTCCAGTTCATTTCAATTACCTGACACTTGTACTCACAATTCCAACTTTGGGGTCTATGGTAAATATGACTGATATTTCACAAAATGTTTTTCACAGAATCCTAAAGAAAGCTCATCATTGTTTAACATAGAGCACCACACAAACCACTGCTGATCAACATTTGCAAATCAGTATAAAACCAATTTCCCATATATGTTTTAGTACCTCCTAGGTGAACCTGAAGAATGGGGACTTTGACATCTTTGATATGGTAAAGTCTCAGGGATTTTAGAAATATCTGGGTTAATGGAAAGATCAATGGAATAATTACAGATGTTAGAATTAGATAATTACTTGAATCCTGGTTATCTCACATTCAAATTCTACAGCTTTGAGTAAGTCAAGGCAATTCTTTATGACTCAGTTGTTTCATATGATGGTAGGAAAATCTATTATCTACCTACAGATGTAATTTGTCTTAAGTGATATTGTTTGCCAAACCTTCTGCACAAGATAAGGTCTGAATAAATGTTAGTTCTTTTCTACCATAACGTACTTTTATATCCTGTGTGAGCCAAGTTTGCATTCCTGAGAAATAATTAATGAAAATTTCTAGACTAAACTTGGAGAACTATATCCACACAAAACTTCCTGCGAGTAATGGTATTTTGATGAAGGGTCTGATTCTGGTCATAACAGAGTAACTAGTATGAGACTTAACATAATGACAATAACAATTACAACTCTGAAAAAGTAATTTAAAATATTTTGAAGCATTGGAGAACAAGTACAAATAGGCAGATATGATACTTGAAATGAGAAGTATATTAGACAAGTTTTACATTTAACCAACTTCTGTGTCGACATGAGGGAAGAGAACTCAGACACAAAAGAGTTACTGGGAAGAGGAGAAAGAAGTATGAATTTAAGGCTGGAAATTAATGGGGAAGAGAATGGAGTGGAGCAGGCCACATTTGGGAAGCCCCAAGTTCTGCATACTAGTTATTTCTAAATCTTTGACTGATTCCTAAACCTCATATTCGTGAGGAAGTCACCAAGGAGCACAGCAGAAACCAGCAGATGAGAGCTAAAGAACTGAGTAATTTCAGCAGTTACTCAGCATTGGAAGACATAGCTGGAGATGATGTCCCACCAAATTACAGGAGTTTGGTTAAACTATAGACTCTTTACTGAAAACACAGAAATACTATGTTGTAAGAACAAGCTCTAAAACCAGGGACTAAGCAAAAAAAAAAAAAAAGTAACAAACAAACAAAAAACTGGCCCTAGAAAGGTATATATCCAATCTAAGATGATCTTCTCGTAATTTAATTGCCTGTCAGAAGAAAAAAAGAAACAACATTATTTTGAGGAAGATAACAAATTCAGAGTGCCTACATAAATCCACAATATCATATATACAATAAAAATTTATTTAACATAGCAAGAAGCAGAGAAATGTGGTTGATAATCAAGAGAAAATATAGTCAAGAGAAGCAAACTGGCAGCTAACTTAGGTGTTAGATTAGTAGAAGAGGACATTAATACAGCTCTTATAATTTTCTTAAAGGAATTACAAAAAAAGTGAAAAAAATTAGTAAACTGTTGAGCATTCTCAGGAGAAATATGAAAACTGTAGAAAAGAACTCAATGGATATTTTAGAACAGAAAAATAGAATATATGAGATAAATAGTGTGATAATGGACTTAAAAGCATTTTGAATATATCAGAGAAAGGATTAGTGAACATCAATATAAAGTGAAGCCCAGAGATGAAAGAAAATATTCAATACCTCTAAACAAAGCTTCAGTGACATGTGGAACAGTATGAAACTGTCTACTGTGCATGTGATTAAGGAGAAGAGAAGGAGAGGAGAGAAAAACTGGGGTGGAAAAATAGAAAAAAAAATAGTGATCAGATGTCAAAATTTGGAGAAAAAAAAAATTCATTCACAGGTCAAAGAAGCTCAGGAAATCACAAACGGATAACACAGTCAACCTGATGCAAACAATAAATAAAGAGAAAAAAATCTTAAAAGTAGTCACAGAAAAATATATACTATATTCAGGAGAATAAATATAATAATGAAGCCTGACTTTTAGTTAGATATGATAGCTGACAGGAGGCAAGGGAATTATATCTTTAAAATGCTGCAAAAAATCTGTCAACTCAGAATTCCAGATACAGTAAAAAAATACCCTTTAAAAGTGAAGGTATGATTAAGATATTTCATATTTTTAAAAAATCTAAGTCCATCGGCAGCAAGCTCACACAATAAGAAGTGCTAAAGAAAGTTCTTCAGGAAGAGGACAATAATATCAGTTGAAAATTCTAATTTACACAAAAGGAAGAGTGCCAGAAGTTGTATATATATGGCAAAATAAAACTGAAATTTTTAAAAACAATTTTAATCTCTTCAATAAATAATTAATGCCTAAGGCAAAAAACAATTGTGACATTATAAGACAGGTAAAAGTAAAATGTAAGGCAACAACATCATACAAGATGTGAAAAGGAATAGGAAGTATGCCAATGTATGGTTCTGACCTTATATTTAAGATAATATAATATTTAAAAATAGATGAGATAAGTTACTGCAACAACAATTAAAATAATAAAACAATAAAATAAAGAGATAAAGCAAGTAGATTCTACCTAAGAAAAATGGAATCATAACAAATACTCAATTAATCCAAAAATGGCAGGGGAATAAAAATAGAAACAAAGAACAGTTGGGACAAATGGGAAAACAAAAGTAGCAAGATGGTATATTTAAATCTAACATTAAATACAAATGTTCTAAACATGCCAAAGAAAAAGATAATATTCTATAATGGATGAAAAAGCAAGGACTGACTATATGTTTACAAAGGAACCCTTCAAATATGATGACACTATGATTATAAATATGATTATAAAGAAATAGATAGAAACAAATGAAAATAAAATAGAAATATCAAAATATGTGAGATACAGATAAAGCAGTGTCTGGAGGAAAATTTAGAGTCAAATTCTTGCATTAGAAATGAAGGACGTTATCTAAGCTTCCATCTTAAGAAACAAGAACAATGAGAGAAACTCAACCCAGAGTAAGAAGTAAAAACTAAAAAGATGATGATATACATTTATATCTCTAGACTGATCAAGGGAAAAAAAAAAAAAGAGGAGAAGGAGATCACCAATATCAGAAATAAAAGGTTAAACATTATTAAAGATTCTACTGTTCTATAATCATCAAGAAAATAATAAGGAAATATAATGAACAACTTTATAACAGTAAATTGACAAGAAATGAACAATTTTTTTAAAAGACACAAACTACTAAAGCTTACAAAACAGGAATAGACAGCTTGAGTATCCCTACATTTATTAAATAAACTGAATTATTTTTTCTAAATTTCCAAAGAAATTCCAGGCTCAGATTGTTTTACTGGTAAATTCTACCAAATGTTCAATTCACAATTAACAACTCTTACACACTCTCTCAGCAAATAGAAGAAACGCAAACATTTCCAAACTTATTTTATTAAATCATAATTTCTCTGATAATCTAAGATTAGAAATACTACAAGGATGTTCACTTTCAGCACTTCTTTTTAACATTATCCTGTAGGTCCTTGCAAGTACTAGGTCTGAAAAATAAATAAGTCATAATAAGATTGGCACAAAAGAAGTGAAATTGTCTTTAGCCGTAGATGACTGATTATTCACAAAAATAACCCTAAGGAATCTAAAAACAAACCAAACCCCCAAATGCTTGCATTAATACATGAATTTAGCAAGGTTGCAGATATAATATAAAAATACAAAAAATATTTGAACTTATATGAGAAATGAACAATTCAAAAGTGAAATTTTAAAATCATCACTTACAATATCAAAAGTCACAAAATACATAAAAATATATTTTCCAATAATTTGCAAGACCTCTGCTCTGAAAACTGCCAAACATTACTGAAAGACATATTTTAGAGACCTAAATAAATGGAGAGATGTACTATATTCATGAATGGGACAACCCATCAAAGTGTCAAATCTCTTTGAATTGACCTATAGATCTAATACAATCTCAATTAAAATTCTAGAAGATTTTATTATAAGAATTGACATGCTGATTCTAAAAGTAGTGTAGAAATTTAAATGATCTTTAAAGAAAATAATGAAGTTAGAAAACTTATATTCTCTGATTACAAGTCTTACTGAACAACAATATTATAAACAGTGTGTTATTGGAGTGAGAATATCAAGACACATCATTAGAACTTAATAAGAAATCCAAAAGTAGACTCACAAACATGTGGCCAATTGATTTTTGGCCAGGTCATTGTGCAATACAGTGGGAAAAAGAAAGTTTTTTTCAAGAAATGTTGCTGTATCAACTAGATAGTAATATGGAACAAAAGGGACCTTACCTCACACCACATATAAAAATTATTTTGAAATGGACCATAGAACTAAATGTAAGCCAAAACGCTAAAGATTCTAGAAAAAAAAAAAAAAAAGAACAATGCTGTGACCTTATTTCTTAGAATACAAATGGCATTAAACATAAGAGAAAAATAAAATCACCAAATTTGACTTCATGTAAATCAATTACTTCATTCATCAAAAGAAAATATTAAGAAAATAAAAAGGCAAGCCACAGAGTGAGAATAAGGAATTTGTTATGCAAAGAATTTATATCCAGAATATATAAATATTTAACTTCCACATATCAAAATAAAAAGATCACAGTCCAATAAAAATGGGCAAGAAACATAAGCATCTATTTCACTAAAGAAGATAAACGAAAGAACACTAAAAGGTGCTCAAAATTATATGTCATCTAAGAAATATAAGTTGAAACCACAATGAAATCAACCCACACCCACAAGAATGAGTAAAACTAAAACACTGACTACTACAAATAGCAATGAGGTTGTGTAGCAACAGGATCTCCTACATTTTGGGGGGAATGTGAAATGGCACAACCATTCTGAGAAAACTTTCATCAGTTTCTTTGAATGTTAAACATTCACTTATCCTATGACCCAGTCACTCTATTCCTAGGGATTTATGGGCGAGAAATGATAATATATGCCCACAAAAACATGTGTATCAGAATCTTCAAAGCAGCTTTATTGCTTATGGTTAAAAACTAAAAATGATCCAAATGTTTATTATCAGGGGAATAGATAAACAGATTTTGGTATACTTATAGAATAATACACAACAATGAAAAAAATAACAAACTAAACTAAATACATAAAAACAACATGGATGAATATCAGAAACGTTATATTAAGTGAAAGAAACCAAATACGAGAGTAAATGTTGCATCATTTCCTGCATATAAAAGATCACTTGAAGTTTAGTTCCTTTGAAGTTTAAGAATGGGTAATGGTTAGGCTATGAGAATAGAAATAATGTGAAGCATTTAGTTGTGAGGGTCAGTGAGGATTAACTGCAAAAGATCATGAGGAAATGCTCTGTGGTGATGAAATGTCCTGTATGTCCTTTGTTGTATCAACATTCAGTGCCTTAAAACATTGATTCAATTCTGCCCTTTGTGCAGTGTGGTTCTGTGCTTGGTGGTTCTGTGACTCTCTGTAATGTGTCCTGGGGTTACCAGTTGTCTGGACTGTCTTCTTATAACATGACAGATACAGAAGCAACCTCCTTTAGAGGCTAGGTCTGGAACAAGCAGAGCTTCATTTCTGCCACATTCTATTGGTCAAGTTAAGTCACAAGTGCATCCCAGATTCAAAGGAAGGAGAAACAGATTCTGTCTATTCATGAGAAGGACAGCAGGCATACATATAGAGAGAAAGGACTGTTGGCAGCTTTTTGGACACCATTTAACACAGTTTAAGTGTTGGTTACATGAGTGTACATATTTGTCCAAATTCATCCAACTATACTTGTAATATCTGTGCATCTCACTGTATGTAAATTAAAGCTGTGGCAACTTAGAATTTTCATCTTAAAACTTTCTAGTTGAGCATATGAAATAAAAGCACGAGAAGGAAGAAGTTCTAATAAATGCATATCAAAGTTCATTCATTTCCTGAAATTCATCTGGTTGAACTCTGTTTACAGAATCAGTTAAAAGCATAAAAGACAGTCTGAAGACCAAAGGGAAAATTAAAATTGCTCATTAGGTCACTTGCAAAACTCTGTTTTTGAAGAGTTATAATCTATAACTTGGCTACTTGAACAAACTAGTCAAAGCTTGTTGTAATTGAGTATTTTATCTTTTGCCAGGGGAGAGGGGTCTTCCATGATTTGTACCTCTTTTCTCCCTTCATTTTCAGGAATGTAGAAGAAGTAAAGTCCAGTGATGGAAAACATTGGTTTGGAGATAGACTGCCTGGGAGAGCTCTGCCACTCACTAGTTGTGTAAACTTGGACAAGTGGATTCATCTCTCTGGGACTCATTTTCCCCAACTATAAAAGAGAAATAATATCACCTACTGATTGAGTTGTTAGAAGAATAAAAATAAGTCATTGTAAAGTACTTATCATGGCGTTGGGCATATACAAGGGAGCCAATATGTGAAAAGGTAGGAAGGTGATAAAGATAAAAATACCAAAAAACCGTAGAAATCCCGTATCTCAGACGCTAAAGACCTTCTCAACTTAACCACACCCTTGGCACCCCTCCCTCCATTCAGGATCCTGCAGTCACACACATACACCAGCCCCACCCTCTCTGTCTCTGCAGGGCTCAGTTAGTTGTAACTAGACTCTGGATTCTTGTCATCATAGGATTATGTGTGGAAATGCAAATCTCCCCTAAGGAAGAACTTTGCCACTATTAGGCTTGTCTGTAAAAGAATGGATTCCCTGGTAAAGAGTGACTTTCTAATAACTAGAGGTATTAAGTGAGAGAAGGCTTAATAACTTTTCAAGTTTTGCTCCTTAATGTTGCCAGAAGGAAGTGTGCTTGAATTCACCCTCACACACTAACTATCCATGTGTCTCTGTATGGGTCAGCCTTGTTGAACTCGATTTCCTCACCTATAAAATGGGGATAATAATAACCATGGCAAAGAGCTACCGTCAGGATTAACAGTAATATATATCACGGACCTAGTCTGCAGTGGATACTCTATGAAGTTATCATCACTACACTAACTGTTATGAAACCCCTATTATATGTCAAGCCCTGTGATGGAATTCCCAGTCCACTGGGAATAC
This sequence comes from Eubalaena glacialis, assembly GCF_028564815.1. Lineage (NCBI taxonomy): Eukaryota > Metazoa > Chordata > Mammalia > Artiodactyla > Balaenidae > Eubalaena > Eubalaena glacialis. The sequence goes on along the minus strand of NC_083717.1, from coordinate 189,000,770 downwards.
AGACATAGCAAGATATACTTACAGTACAGAGTGAAAACAGTTGTGTGAAATATGAAAACAATTCTCCAAGTGCCACGAGGAAAAGCTAACTGCCTGGGTAATTACGAAGTAAAACTGAAAATTAAAAACAGACAAACAAAGCTCAATTATATTTGATTATTAAATTTGAAAGATTACTGTGGTGCTTGAAAAGCACTCTGAGATGTTTATACTTGGTACAGTCGGAAATGCAGACTTGCGATATTAAACCTGGTGAAGGTTATAATAGAGAACAGACTTTGAAGCCAAAAAATTATGGTTTGAGTATTGATTGAAGTTTTATCTGTGATCTCAGGTAATTAATATACACATTCTGTGCTTCAGGCATCTAATCTGAGTGGGAATAGTACCACCTCTCTCACTATGTTGGTTGTGAGGTTTATGTGGGATAATATATCAAAGATCACCCAGCACAGAATCAGACACAGCTGGATAAATGCCTGGTCCTCCTACTGTGAGATGGCTCATATAGTAGTTGGGATGCCTTTAGTTCCAATAACAGAATACCTTAACTAAGAGTGGCTTGAAGGATCAGAACAGTTTTTATTATCTCACATGACAGGTCCAAAGGTAGGTCAATACAGTTGATCAACTCAGTGGCTTAAGGATGTCATCAAGAGCTCTTTTTTCCTGTGGTTCTGCTCTGCCATCCTCAGATGGTTGGTTTCATCCTTCATCTGCCCTTCAAAATGACAAAGGCACTTCCACACATCGTGTCCTTATACAAAGACATCCAGGAAGAAGGGAATTTCCTCCTATGTATCTGATATATGTCTTGTTATAATATAGTGGCTCTCAAATGGTTTGGTCTCAGGACCCCAAAGAGTGTTTGTTTATGTGATTTACATATATCAACATTTACTTTAATAGAAATTAAAATGAATAATTTCAAAATATCTATTTACTTTACAAATAAAAACAAACCCATTGTGTGCTAATAAAGTATCATTTTAATGAAAAGCAACCATATTTTCTAAACCAAAAACCACAGCTGTTTTTTTTTTAACAAAAAAAATTAGTGAGAGGTAACATTGCTTTTCTTTTTTTTTTCAAATCTCTAATACCTGGCTCAATGGAACACAGCCAGATTCTCATATCAGTTTCTGCATGCAAGCTCTTGGATAGGCCATTTTGGTTGAAGTATCTGATAAAAACCTGACCTCACATAGAGGTGAGAAAAGAATGTGTACTTTAGAAGTCTTTTCAGTTAATTGTAGTTGTTTTTCTTTTCTACTACACCAAAACTCCACAAGTGGTGGTTTCTTGAAAGTTAGTTGCAATGTGGAATCTGAAGCCATATACTTTTCGTATTCTCTTTCACGATCTCTTGCACTTTGAATGGAACTTTTGTAAACTCAAAATCTTATAACATCATTCATTGGTTGTTTGGAAAATATTGCTTTACCGAGTCATGCAGAATTTCCAAATGTTGACGCACTTCATATACAGTATTTAAAAACAAGTCACTGCTTATCCCATCAAAAGACAAAGTCTTTACTTAATGGGAAGCTGTCAAGCTCATGGTGGAAAGTAAAAGTTATCCAAAAATTCTATTTTTTTCCTTCAAGGTTCAAATTTTACCATTAGCAGTAAATACTACCATTTGTTTTCCTCTGAAGTGGAAGGCTCACTTGATTCATTTTCACAAAAATATCTACCAAATATCCAAGTTTAGTAACTGTAGTTTGTCAGTTGTTCTTTCAAGTAAAAATGGTGAGCGCGTGGAAAGAGCAGCTTGTTTGATCTGTAAGTCAGTCACATACATGTTTCCCAAGTACCTGGGCACGCAGCACAAGGGCCTGTCCTGACTTCCATTTCATCACACAGAATATTAAAAAGATTGTACTCGAGGGCCGAGATTCAAGACAATTAATATTTTTTACTGCTCCATTAGGGATATGCTTAAGTATAACTGGTATTTTTTTCCCTCCTGTTTTCTTTTTTTACTGCCTGTGGTTGTAAATACAATAACCACTGGACAGCATGGTGCCACCACCCTCATTCATGCTAAGGCACCCGCAGTTTTGCCCTGTGTCGCTCTTGCACCCTTTTGCATGTCAACACAGTGACAAAGAGAAATAACATCTTAGTATTATTACAAAAAGAATTATGCCATCCTTGAATCCAAGAAAAGTCACACTTTGAGAGCTGCTGTGTATTTTAATAGGTAAGAAAATTCAGCTTTAATTGCGCAAACCTCCTAACAGAGGAAATAAAATTTTATAGTAAAAGGTTGATTGAGTAAGTCTCATTAAAATATCCTCTATCTGGTTTTATTTAGCACAAGACTGGATATTTTAAAAATTATTATAACAATTGCTATCTTTTATTTATAAAATGTTAATACATTTTTATTGCAGAAATTTAGACATATAAAAATGTAAAGATAAAAACATTTAAATGAAAATTCCCCCTGCTGGAGATAAATCCTGTTAATATTTTAGGGAACATCTTCTTTTCTTTCTTTCTGGGCATTTATACTATTTTACAATGTGCCTTTTTTTTTAACTTAACATTGCCTCATGAACATTTTTTCATATCATTAAATATTTATGGACAACATCACTCTAAATTATTCAGTTGCTGTCCTGTCAGGACATCACGTTCTGCCTGCAATGAGGTGGTGCAAGGTTGCTTGGTGAGACAGTTCTGAGAACCAGGGACCTGGCATTTTAGGAATTCTTCCTCGTGATGATGGAGTTTAGTGATGAAGTCACCTGAGTCCTTGGGGAATTTTGGCAACTGCTGGTTATTCAGGAACATCCCATGTCCCTGCCCTTTGTCTTTGATTTTTCTTCTCACCATTTCTATAGCCACCCCTAGGTCCCCTTACACCTGCTGGGCTAGCAAGGCATCCTCCAAATCTTTCTGACACCAGCTTCTCCTTCCTTATATCCTTCTCACATTGGTACAAAGCATCCTCTTCAAATGGCATTTTCTTCCCACCACCCTTTGAATCGTGAATTTCCATGACTCCCTTTAGCTCCTATTGCAAACGTAAGCACCGTAGCCTACACTTAAGGGCTTTCCACCTCCTTCCAACCTTGATTCTTATGTAGCTCTCTACCTAGACTCCCAATTCCATCCAGTCTGAGGGATTATATAGCACACTGTGCCAGAACACATTTTTGCAAAATGACCACAATAACATTTCTGGTTCTACTTGTTTTTCCAGAAACTTTATATTTCTCCGTCAAATATTATTTTTCCCTCCCTTGGAAGTGGGTGGGCTTTTTAGATGCCCTGGACACGGCAGGAGTGACGTTGCATGGTTTCTGAGGCTGAGTTTGAAAAGGAAGGACTGCTTCTGCCTGGCTCTCTCTTTGTTTTATGTTTGTTTTACTGAAATATAGTTTACAATATTGGGCTAATTTCTGGTGTACAGTGAAGTGATTCAGTTTTATATATATACATATATTTTCATATTCTTTTCTATTATAGTTTATTACAGGATATTGAATATAGTTCCCTGTGCTATACAGTAGGACCTTGTTGTTTATCTATTTTATATATAGTAGTGTGTATCTGCTAATCCTTAACTCCTAAGTTATCCCTCCCCCACTCCCCTTTCCCCTTTGGTAATCATAAGTTTGTTTTCTATGTCTGTGCGTCTATTTCTGTTTTGCAAATAAGTTCATTTGTATCATTTTTTTGGATTCCACATATAGGTGATATCATATAATATTTATCTTTGTCCGGCATTTAGTATGATCATCTCTAGGTCCATCCATGTTGCTGCAAATGGCCCAGTTTGAAAAGGAAGGGCAACTTCTTCCTGGCTCTCTGTTTTTGGACATACACCTTAGGAACCCTGGGCCAACATCTAAGAAGACTGGTTCCCCTGAAGCCACCGAGCTGGAGAGACCACACGGAGGGAGAGGGAGAAGAAGATGGTGCCCCAGGACCCTCTGATGTTGCTGGCACCAGCTGATGGAGTCTCAGATGTGTGCGTGAACAAGCCTTCTAAGGACCCCCATCCCAGACAGAGAACTGACCCAGCTGACACTGAGTGGAGAAGACTCAGGCTGTCTCTGCTGAGCCCTGCCCTAACTGCAGATCCATGAACAAAATGAATGCTGCTGTTGCCTAAACCATTAGATTGTGGAATGGTTTTTAATGTAGCAATGGATAACCAGAACACACTTCTGCCCCTTTTTTATGGCAATCCAAGCCCCAGGAAAACCTTAATACTCAGGCCACACTCTCACATAAAACCATCCACAATCTGTCTTTTCCTAGTCTAAGAGCTCTGCATTCCTTAAGCCCTTATATGCTTCATTCATTTTCTGCACATGCTCTTATCTTTTTATTCTTTTAAAGAAAGATTATTTGACCTACACAAAATAACAAATTTAATATGTGCATGTTAAGAAGCATGATTATAAAATGCCATAATGTATACCTCACCATTGCTCTGTGAACACCCCACCCAGAGAATTTTGGGTTTATCACCTTCCCTTTTGAAATTGTATTATGTATTTATGTTTATTTCCTAAACTATATACCGTTTTTTTCAAATTATTTTCGGTTTTATAAAAACAGAACCATTATCTACGTAACAGTCTACACCTGTCACTTTTCAACCTACCTTATACTTTAAAACATATTTATGTTGGTGTGTAACATTGATTCATTTTAACTAGTATGCAAATTCCACTGGGTGAAGATACCTCAATATATTCATTTATTTTCCAGTTGATGGATACTTGAATTTGGTTCATTTTTTTGCTACTATGACCACTGTTTGTATAAATACTCTTGTACCTGTATCTTAGGTCACATGTACAAGAGTATATACACCTGAGAATAGAATGAATGTAACATACTTGGGAATGGAAATGTATGTTTATGAGATAATGCCAGATTGCTTTCCAAAGAGGTTGTACCAATTTCTACTCCTAATAGCAAGATATGAGTATAATCATTAACATTTGGCTTTGCTGGTTATCTTAACTTTTACCTATCTGTTGATTGTAAATGGTCTTAATTTGTATTTAACTTGTTACTAATTAGACTGGGTAGATATAGATTTAGATATATATGAATGGGACTGTTCAAGGATTTTATCCAGATTTCTGTTGAATTGTTGTATTTTTCTTATTGATTTGGGTTAGACCAAATATATTTTAGGTATTATATTTGGATAATATATATCCAAATATATTTTGGATACAAGTATTTTGTTGCTTTGTGTGTTGCAACTCTTCTATTTTGTGGCTTGTCTTTTTGTAACCTGTATGGTGTCTTTGGATGAATGTGTTAGATTTTAATGTAATAAAATTTACAATCACATCCTTTATGTCATTATGTCTTCCTTAGTTTAGATGGCGGGGGGTTGAGGGGGGCATCTGTATAAACACCCTTAGAAAGAAAGAGAAAAACAAATATCGTATATTAACACATATATGTGGAATCTGAAAAAATTGGTATAGATGATCTTATTTACAAAGCAGAAATGGAGACACAGACTTAGAGAACAAATGTATGGATACCAAGGGGGAAGGGTGGGTGGGATGAACTGGGAGATTGGGATTGACATGTATACACTATTGATACTATGTATAAAATAGATAACTAATGAGAACCTACTGTATAGCACAGGGAACTCTACTCAGTGCTCTGTGGTGAGCTAAATGGGAAGGAAATCCAAAAAAGAGGGGATATATGTATATGTATAGCTGATTCACTTTGCTGTACAGTAGAAAATAACACAACATTGTAAAGCAACTATATTCCAATAAAAATTTTAAAAATATATTTTAACATTTTTAATGTTATCTCTTACATTTTGGTCTTTAATATATGTGGAATTCTTGTAAAGTGGGGATCCATTTTCTTTTTTCCCCATATGAATAACCAAAAGATCTAGACTATTCATGCGGTGGTCGATTTTCCCCAATTTCCAAAATGCATTCTCTGTTCCAAGTTTCAACATATGGGTCCCTGTCAGGGCTCTTTCTTCTGTTACACTGAACTATTTAGCTACCTCACTCAAATATTACATGGTCTTAATTACTATACTTTTTCTATGGAACTAGAAACCTGGTAGGGTAAACTGCCCCACCCAGCTTATTCTTCCTCAGAGTATCTTGATATTTCCTAGACCTTTGTACTTCCATATAGGTTTTATCATCAGCTTGTCAAATTCTAAATCAACCTATTGGGAGTTAGATTGGAATTGCATTGGATCTACAGATCAACTTGAGAAGATTTAACATATTAAAATATTGAGACTTTCTATTGCTAAATATGGTATGTCTATCCATTTATTTAGGTCTTTAAAAAAACTTTAAATAAGTTTTATTATTTTAATATAGGTGTGCATCTTTAACAGAATGGTGTATATGAACCATATGCTTTTATTGCTATTGAAAGTAAATGGTATTTTTATTGTTTCTGCTTGAATATGGAAATGCAATTTAAAATATATTGATTTCATATGTAACCATTTTCCTAAACTCTTATTTTTAATAATTCGTAGATCCTTTAGGGTTTGCTGTATTGACAATCATGAGCCATAAAATACCGTTTTTTTTTTTTTCTTCCTTTTCTTTCTCTGTGTTGATTTTTCCCCTTACTCTGCTGGCTAGGATTTACGTGGCAATGTGGAATAGAAACACTGAGAGTGAGCATCCTTGTCTTGTTCATAATTTTAAAGAGACTATTTCTAATGATTAACCATGAAAAGCAATATTTGCCATAAATTTTGGGTAGATATACTTTATCACATTAAGGAAAGTTCTTTCTATTTCTTGTTCACAAAGAGTTTTCAACATAAGAGGGTACTGAGCTTTATTATTTACATCTCATGCATCTATCCTGTAATCTTTTGAGAATGGTTTTTTCATTCAGCATCGTGCCTTTGAGACACATCTATGTTGTTGTGTGTATCAAGATTTCAGTGCCTTTTACTGCTGAGGGGTATACCATTACTTGGAGACATTTACCAGTTTGTTTATACATTCACCCATTGAAGGACACTTGGGTAGATTCTAGTTTTGGGCAATTATGAATAGAACTGTTAGACTCATTCATATAGGTTTTTGTGCGGATGTAACTTTTCATTTCTCTAGGATTAATACTTTGGAGTGGGATTGTTGGGTCAGATGGCAAGCATATGCAAAACTTTAAAGAAATTGCCAAAGTGTTTTTCAAAGTGGCCATACCATTTTGAAATGCCACCATCAACGTAGGAAAGTCCGAGTTTCTCTGTATTATCACCAGCACTTGGTAATGCTCTAATTCTAAAAAGCACGTAGTAGTATCTCACCATGGTTTTATCCTGCATTTTACTAATGGTTAATGATGTTCAACATAGATTCATGTGCTTATTTGTCATTGGTATATCCTTCTTGAGAAGTGATTGTTGAAGTCTTTTGCTCATTTTTAAACTGGACTGTTTGTTCTTACTGTGGAATTTTTTTTTTTTTTAACATCTTTATTGGAGTATAATTGCTTTACAAAGGTGTGTTAGTTTCTGCTTTATAACATATTGAATCAGCTATACATTTACATATATCCCCATATCTCCTTCCTCTTGAATCTCCCTCCCACCCTCCCTATCCCACCCCTCTAGGTGGTCACAAAGCACCGAGCTGATCTCCCTGTGCTATGCGGCTGTTTCCCACTAGCTATCTATTTTACATTTGGTAGTGTATGTATGTCCATGCCACTCTCTCACTTCGTCCCAGCTTACCCTTCCCCCTCCCCGTGTCCTCAAGTCCATTCTCTACGTCTGTGTCTATTCCTGTCCTGCCCCTAGGTTCTCCATAAACTTTTTTTTTTTTTTTTAGATTCCATATATATGTGTTAGCATACGGTATTTGTTTTTCTCTTTCTGACTTACTTCACTCTGTATGACAGTCTCTAGGTCCATCCACCTCACTACAAATAACTCAATTTCGTTTCTTTTTATGGCTGAGTAATATTCCGCTATATATATGTGCCACATCATCTTTATCCATTCATCTCTCCATGGACACTTAAGTTGCTTCCATGTCCTGGCTATTGTAAATAGTGCTGCAATGAACACTGTGGTACATGACTCTTTGAATTATGGTTTTCTCAGGGTATATGCCCAGTAGTGGAATTGCTGGGTCATATGGTAGTTCTATTTTTAGTTTTAAGGAACCTCCATACCCTTCTCCATTGTGGCTGTATCAACTTACATTCCCACCAACAGTGCAAGAGGGTTCCCTTTTCTCCACACCCTCTCCAGCATTTACTGTTTGTAGATTTTTTGATGATGGCCATTCTGACTGGTGTGAGGTGATACCTCATTGTAGTTTTGATTTGCATTTATCGAATGATTAGTGATGTTGCGCATTCTTTCATGTGTTTGTTGGCAATCTGTATATCTTCTTTGTAGAAATGTCTATTTAGGTCTTCTGCCCATTTTTGGATTGGGTTGCTTGTTTTCTTGATATTGAGCTGCATGAGCTGCTTGTAAATTTTGGAGATTAATCCTTTGTCCGCTGCTTCATTTGCAAATATTTTCTCCCATTCTGAGGGTTGTCTTTTCTTCTTGTTTATGGTTTCCTTTGTTGTGCAAAAGCTTTTAAGTTTCATTAGGTCCCATTTGTTTATTTTTGTTTTTATTTCCATTTCTCTAGGAGGTGGATCTAAAAGGATCTTTCTGTGATATGTCATAGAGTGTTCTGCCTGTGTTTTCCTCTAAGAGTTTTATAGTTTCTGGCCTTACATTTAGGTCTTTAATCCATTTTGAGTTTATTTTTGTGGATGGTGTTAGGGAGTGATCTAATTTCATTCTTTTACATGTAGCTGTCCAGTTTTCCCAGCCCACTTATTGAAGAGGCTGTCTTTTCTCTATTGTATGTTCTTGACTCCTTTATCAAAAATAAGGTGACCATATGTGCATGGGTTTATCTCTGGGCTTTCTATCCTGTTCCATTGATCTATATTTCTGTTTTTGTGCCAGTGCCATACTGTCTTGATTATTATAGCTTTGTAGTATAGTCTGAAGTCAGGGAGCCTGATTCCTCCAGCTCCATTTTTCTTTCTCAAGATTGCCTTGGCTATTCGGGGTCTTCTGTGTTTCCATACAAATTGTGAATTTTTTTGTTCTAGTTCTGTGAAAAATGCCATTTGTAGTTTGATAGGGATTGCTTTGAATCTGTAGATTGCTTTGGGTAGTATAGTCATTTTCACAATGTTGATTCTTCCAATCCTAGAACATGGTATATCTCTCCATCTGTTTGTATCATCTTTAATTTCTTTAAACAATGTCATAGTTTTCTGAATCCAGGACTTTTGTCTCCTTAGGTAGGTTTATTCCTAGGTATTTTATTCTTTTTGTTGCAGTGGTAAATGGGAGTGTTTCCTTAATTTCTCTTTCAGATTTTTCATCATTAGTGTATAGGAATGCAAGAGATTTCTGTGCATTAATTTTTGTATCCTGCTACTTTACCAACTTCATTGATTAGCTCTAGTAGTTTTCTGGTAACGTCTTTAGGATTCTCTATGTATAGTATCATGTCATCTGCTAACAGTGACAGCTTTACTTCTTCTTTTCTGATTTGGATTCCTATTATTTCTTTTTCTTCTCTGATTGTTGTGGTTAAAACGTCCAAACCTATGTTGAATAATAGTGGTGACAGTGGGCAACCTTGTCTTGTTCTTGATCTTAGTGGAAATGGTTTTAGTTTTTCACCATTGAGAACGATGTTGGCTGTGGGTTTGTCATATATAGCCTTTATTATGTTGAGGAAAGTTCCCTCTATGTCTACTTTCTGGAGGGTTTTTATCATAAATTGGTGTTGAGTTTTGTCAAAAGCTTTTTCTGCATCTATTGAGATGATCATAAGGTTTTTATCCTTCAGTTTGTTAATATGGTGTATCACATTGTGTGATTTGTGTATATTGAAGAATCCTTGCATTCCTGAGATAAACCTCACCTAATCATGGTGTATGATCCTTTTAATGTGCTGTTGGACTCTGCTACTATTTTGTTGAGAATTTTTGCATCTATGTTCATCAGTGATATTGGCCTGTAGTTTTCTTTCTTTGTGACATCTTTGTCTGGTTTTGGTATCAAGGTGATGGTGGGCTCGTAGAATGAGTTTGGGAGTGTTCCTCCCTCTGCTATATTTTGGAAGAGCTTGAGAAGGATAGGTGTTAGCTCTTCTCTAAATGTTTGATAGAATTCACCTGTGAAGCCAGCTGGTCCTGGGATTTTGTTTGTTGGAAGATTTTTAATCACAGTTTCAATTTCAGTGCTTCTGATTGGTCTGTTTATTTTTTCTATTTCTTCCTGGTTCAGTCTCGGAAAGTTGTGCTTTTCTAAGAATTTGTCCATTTCTTCCAGGTTGTCCATTTTATTGGCATATAGTAGCTTGTAGTAATCTCTCATGATCCTTTGTATTTCTGCAGTGTCAGTTGTTACCTCTCCTTTTTCATTTCTAATTCTATTGATTTGAGTCTTCTCCCTTTTTTTCTTGATGAGTCTGGCTAATGGTTTATCCATTTTGTATATTTTCTCAAAGAACCAGCTTTTAGTTTTATTGATCTTTGCTATTGTTTCCTTCGTTTCTTTCTCATTTATTTCTGATCTGATCTTCATGATTTCCTTCCTTCTGCTAAGTTTGGGTTTTTTTGTTGTTGTTCTTCTTCTTTCTCTAATTGCTTTAGGTGTAAGGTTAGGTTGTTTATTTGAGATGTTTCTTGTTTTCTGAGGTAGGATTGTATTGCTATAAACTTCTCTCTTAGAACTTCTTTTGCTGCATCCCATAGGTTTTGGGTCATCGTGTTTTCATTGTCATTTGTTTCTAGGTATTTTTTGATTTCCTCTTTGATTTCTTCAGTGATCTCTTGGTTATTAAGTAGTGTATTGTTTAGCCTCCATGTGTTTGTATTTTTTACAGATTTTTTCCTGCAATTGATATCTAGTATCATAGCATTGTGGTCGGAAAAGATACTTGATATGATTTTAATTTTCTTAAATTTACCAAGGTTTGATTTGTGACCCAAGATATGATCTATCCTGGAGAATGTTCCATGAGCACTTGAGAAGAAAGTATATACTGTTGTTTTTGAATGGAATGTCCTATAAATATCAGTTAAGTCCATCTTGTTTAATGTGTCATGTAAAGCTTGTGTTTCCTTATTTATTTTCATTTTGGTTGATCTGTCCATTGTTGAAAGTGATGTGTTAAATTCCCCTACCATTACTGTGTTACTGTTGATTTCCCCTTTTATGGCTGTTAGCAGTTGCCTTATGTATTGAGGTGCTCCTATGCTGGGTGCATAAATATTTACAATTATTATATCTTCTTCTTGGTTTGATCCCTTGATCATTATGTAGTGTCCTTCTTTGTCTCTTGTAATAGTCTTTATTTTAAAGTCTATTTTGTCTGATATGAGAATTGCTACTCCAGCTTTCTTTTGATTTCCATTTGCATGGAATATCTTTTTCTGTCCCTTTCAGTCTGTATGTGTCCCTAGGACTGAAGTGGGTCTCTTGTAGGCAACATATGTATGAGTCTTGTTTTTGTATCCATTCAGCCAGTGTATGTCTTTTGGTGGGAGCATTTAATACATTTACATTTAAGGTAATTATCAATATGTATGTTCCTATTACCATTTTCTTAATTGTTTTGGGTTTGTTATTGTAGGTCTTTTCCTTCTCTTGTGTTTCCTGCCTAGAGAAGCTCCTATAGCATTTGTTGTAAAGCTGCTTTTGTGGTGCTGAATTTTCTTAGCTTTTGCTTGTCTGTAAAGGTTTTAATTTCTCCATCGAATCTAAATGAGATCCTTGCTGGGTAGGGTAATCTTGGTTGTAGGTTTTTCCCTTTCATCACTTTAAATATGTACTGCCACTCCCTTCTGGCTTGCAGAGTTTCTGCTGAAAGGTCAGCTGTTAACCTTATGAGGATTCCCTTGTACGTTATTTGTTGTTTTTCCCTTGCTGTTTTTAATATTTTTTCTTTGTATTTAGTTTTTGATAGTTTGATTAATATGTGTCTTGGCTTGTTTCTCCTTGGATTTATCCTGTATGGGACTCTCTGCACTTCCTGGACTTGATTAACTATTTCCTTCCCAATATTAGGGAAGTTTTTGACTATAATCTCTTCAAATATTGAGACCCCTATAATTTGAATGTTGGTGCATTTAATGTTGTTCCAGAGGTCTCTGAGCCTGTCCTCAATTCTTTTCATTCTTTATTCTGCTCTGCAGTAGTTATTTCCACTATTTTATCTTCCAGGTCACTTATCTGTTCTTCTGCCTCAGTTATTCTGCTATTGATTCCTTCTAGAGAATTTTTAATGTCATTTAATGTGTTGTTCATCATTGTTTGTTTGCTTTTTAGTTCTTGTAGGTCTTTGTTAAACATTTCTTTTATTTTCTCCATTCTGTTTCCAAGATTTTGGATCATCTTTACTATCATTACTCTGAATTATTTTTCAGGTAGACTGCCTAGTTCCTCTTCATTTGTTTGGTCTGGTGAGTTTTTATCTTGCTCCTTCATCTGCTGTGTGTTTCTCTGTCTTCCCATTTTGCTTAACTTACTGTGTTTGGGATCTCCTTTTCACAGGTTGCATGTTTGTAGTTCCTGTTGTTTTTGGTGTCTGCCCCCAGTGGCTAAGGTTGGTTCAGTGGGTTGTGTAGGCTTCCTGGTGGAGGAGACTAGTGCCTGTGTTCTGGTGAGTGAGGCTGGATCTTGTCTTTCTGGTGGGCATGTTGCATCCGGTAGTGTGTTTTGGGGTGTCTGTGGCCTTATTATGATTTTAGGCAGCCTCTCTGCTAATGGGTGGTGTTGTGTTCCTCTCTTGCTAGTCGTTTGGCATAGGGTGTCCAGCACTTTAGCTTGCTGGTCATTGAGTGGAGCTGGGTCTTAGTGTTGAGATGGAGACTTCTGGGAGAGCTTTTGCCGTTTGATATTACATGGAGCCAGGATGTCTCTGGTGGACCAATGTCCTGAACTCGGCTCTCCCACCTCAGAGGCTCAGGCCTGACATCCAGCTGGAGCACCAAGACCCTGTCAGCCACACGGCTCAGAAGAAAAGGGAGAAAGAAAGAAAGAAAGAAAGAAAGAAAGAAAGAAAGAAAGAAAGAAAGAAAGAAAGAAAGAAAGAAAGAATAAAATAAAATAAAATAGAATAAAGTTATTAAAATAAAAAATTCAAAAAAATTATTAAAAATTAAAAAAAAATTTAAAGTAATAAAAAAAGAAAAAAAAGAAAGAAAGACGAGAGCAACCAAACCGAAAAATAAATCCACCAATGATAGCAAGCACTAAAAAGTATACTAAAAAACAAACAAACAAACAAATGGACAGACAGAACCCTAGGACAAATGGTAAAAACAAAGCTATACAGACAAAATCAGACAAAGAAGCATACATATACACCCTCACAAAAAGAGAAAAAGGAAAAGTATATATATATCATTGCTCCCGAAGTCCACCACCTCAATTTGGGATGATTCGTTGTCTATTCAGGTATTCCACAGATGCCAGGTACATCAAGTTGATTGTGGAGATTTAATCCGCTGCTCCTGAGGCTGCTGGGAGAAATTTCCTTTCTCTTCTTTGCTCACACAGCTCCCGGGGTTCAGCTTTGGATTTGGCCCCGCCTCTGCGTGTAGGTCACCTGAGGGCATCTGTTCTTCACTCAGACAGGATGGGGTTAAAGTAGCGGCTGATTGGGGACTCTGGTTCACTCAGGTAGGGGGGAAAGAGGGGTACAGAATGCGGGGTGAGCCTGTGGCAGCAGAGGTCGGCATGACGTTGCACCAGCCTGAGGTGCGCCGTGTGTTCTTCTGGGGAAGTTGTCCCTGGATCAACCCTGGTAGTGGCGGGCTGCACAGGCTCCTAGGAGGGGAGGTATGGATAGTGACCTGTGCTTGCACACAGGCTTCTTGGTGGCTACAGCAGCAGCCTTAGCGTTTCATGCCTATCTCTGGTGTCCGCGCTGATAGCCATGGCTCGCGCCCGTCTCTGGAGCTCGTTTAGGCGGTGCTCTGAATCCCCTCTCCTCATGCACCCCGAAACAACTTGCCTCTTAGGCAGTTCCAGACTTTTTCCCGGACTCCCTCCCAGCTAGCTGTGGCACACTAGCCCCCTTCAGGCTGTGTTCACACAGACAACCCCAGTCCTCTCCCTGGGATCTGACCTCTGAAGCCAGAGCCTCAGCTCCCAGCCCCCACCCAACCCAGCGGCTGAGCAGACAAGCCTCTTGGCTGGTGAGTGCTGGTCAGCACTGATCCTCTGTGTGGGCATCTCTCTGTTTTGCCCTCTGCACCCCTGTTGCTACATTCTCCTCCGTGGCTCCAAAGCTCTCCCGCCACCACCTCCCATCTCCACCAGTGAAGGGGCTTCCTAGTGTGTGGAAACTTTTCTTCCTCCACAGCTCCCTCCCAGTGGTGTGGGTCGCATCCTTATTCTTTTGGTTCTGTTTTCTCTTTTACCTTTTGCCCTACCCAAGTACGTGGGGAGTTTCTTGCCTTTTGGGAAGTCTGAGGTCTTCTGCCAGCATTCAGTAGGTGTTCTGTAGGGGTTGTTCCACATGTAGATGTATTTCTGATGTATTTGTGGGGAGGAAGGTGATCTCCACTTCTTACTCCTCTGCCATCTTGAAGGTCTCCCTACTGTGGAGTTTGAGAAATCTTTATATATTGTGAATACAAGTTTCTTTTATTCATTATTTCATTTCCAAGTATTTCTCTCAGTCTGTTGTTTATATGTACATTCTCTTAACATTGTCATTCACAGGTTTGTTGGTTTCTTTTTTTTAGTTTGATGAAATCCAATTTATCATTTTTTTTCCTTTTATGTATCATGATTTTGTGGTCATACTTAAGGCCATAAGAATTTCTCCTATGACTTCTTCCAATAGTTTTATTTTCTACATTTAGATCTTTGATACAATTAATTTTAGTGAAGGGGTGAGGTTTAAGTCAAAGCTAATGTTTTTTTGCATGTGGATTTCCAATATTTCCAAAATTATTTATTGACTAGACTATCCTTTCTCCATTAAACTGCCTTTGCAATTTTGATAAATATAGGATCCCATTGGATTTTTCTGCAAAGAAAATTTTATTTCTTCCTTTCCAAGTGGTATACTCTTTATTGCTTTTTCTTGTTTTATTGCACTGGCTAGATTTCCTGTATGGTTGAATCAGAGTGATGAGGAGACTTCATTGCCTTGTTCCCAGTATGAGGAAAAATAATTCAATCTTTCAACATTAAGTATAAAGTTAGCTGTCAGCTTTTTTTGTAGATTCTCTTTTTCAGATTAAAAAAGTTCCCTTTTATTCCTAGTTTTCTGAGTGCTTATTTTTTATCATGAATAGATGTTGAATTTTGTTAAATTCTGTTTTCTGTATAAATTGATATGTTCATGTGTTTTTCTTCTTTACTATATTAAAATAATGGATTCAATCAAGGTGTATTATAATTTGTACATATTTCTGGATTTGATTTGCTAAGATTTTGTTGAGGATTTTTACTCCTGTGTTTATGAAGGATATTATTCTGTAGTTTCCTTTATCTACTTTTGGAGATAGGGTAATAGTGGACTCATAAAATAAGTTGGGAAATGTTCCTTCCTCTCATTTTCTGAGAGTGTAGAGAATTTTTAATGTCTTTTTAAGTGTTTGACAGAATTTACCAGTGAAACCGTTTAGGCCTGGACATTTTTTTCAGACAGTTTCTGACAATGAAATCAATTTATTTAATAGATGAGGAACAATTCAAATTGTGAATTTCATTTTGGGTGACCTCTGATGGTTTGTGGTTTTGAAGGAATTGGTCCATTTCATTGAAGTTGTCAAAATTTCTACATGTAGAGTTATTAATAATAATCTCTTATTATTAATATTTATGGAGTTTCATTTTACAATATATAATCAAATTGCTATGTTTTATACCTAAAACTAATATTTTATGTCAATTATATCTCAATAAACATCTATCTATGGATTCTGTAATAATACCCCTTTTTTTGTTTCTGATATAGTAATTTGTGTCTTCTTTCTTCTCTTGTTTGCTTAGATAGATATTTATCAATGTTATTGATGATTTTCAAAGAACCAGTTTATGGTTTTATTTATTTTCTCTATTGTTTTCCTGTTTTCCATGTTATTAGCTCTCTCAGTTTTTGTTTCATATATTTTGAAGCTCTGTTGTTAGGTACATGACCATTTAGTTTTGTTTTGTTTTCTGGTAAATTGACCCTTTTATCATATGTATCCCTCTTTATACCTGGCATTTTTCCTTGCTCTCAAGTCTACTTTGTCTGATGTTAATATAGCCATTCCATTTTTCTTCTGATTTGAGTTTTCAAAGTATATCTTCTTTTATCATTATTTTACTTTTAATATATTTATATCATTATATTTAAAGTGAGTTGCTTGTAAGCAGCACAGAGTTGGGTCTTACTCTTTATTATACAATTTGATACTCTCTGTCTTTTAATTATCATGTTCAAATCTTTTATGTGTAATGTAATTATTGATTTTTGTTTTGTTTTGTTTTAGAGCCAAGTCTACCACTTTGTTATGTATCACATGTTACCTTTTTATTCCCTTGTTTTCTCTTTCCTGTCTTATTTTGAATTATTTAAATCATACTTTGTATCCCATTTTAATCCATCTATTGGGTTTTTGACTCTTTTATAGCTTTATATTCATTGCCCAAGGGATTACAATATTCATACGAATCATTTCACTTTCTACTTAGAATTAATATTTTACCATTTCAAGTCAATGTACAAAGCTTACCATCATGCACCTCCTTTTACACTCTCCCCCTCCTGTTGTTGTTTTTACATACATTGTATTTAAAAACATCAAGAAGCCCAATCAGACAATGTCATTAATTTTTGTATTCTATTGTCATATGTATTTTGAAGATCTTAAGAGGAAGAGAATACTATATTTGCCAAGAATTTTACTATTTTTTGTTGCTTTTTCTTTATTCCTGATGCTCCAAGTTTCCCTCTAGGATCACTTTCCTTCAATTTGAAAAACATTCTTCAGCATTTTTTTAGAAAACAATAAGCTATTGACAAATTTACTTAGTTTCTTTTCATCTGAGAATGTCTTTATTTCACCTTCATTCCTGAAGGATATTTTCACTGACTGTAGATTTCTGGGTTGACAGCTCTTTTCTCTCAGCTTTAAAAATATTGCCCACTTCCTTCTGGCCTCCATGGCTTTAGATGAGAAATATCCTGTCATTCATGTAATTGTTCTTCTAGAAGTAATGTGTCATTTTTTCTCTAGCTCTTTTCAGACTTTTTTCTTTATCTTAAATTTTCAACAGCTTGATTATGATGTGGCTGAAAATAGAGTTATTTGGGTTCATCCTATTGGAGTTCACTTAGAAATGTATCGGTTGGAGGGGTGGTGGTGGTGGTGGGATGAATTGGGAGATTGGGATGGACACATATACACTAATATGTATAAAATAGATAACTAATAAGAACCTGCTTTATAAAAAATAAATAAATTAAATTAAATTAAAGAAAAAAGAAATGCATTGGTGAAAATACCTATGAAGGCTGGAGTAGTCGAGGAAAGACTTTAGATCTCAATGTAGATCTGATTCCTGTAAAAAAAGAGAGAAAGAAAGGAGGATTGGATAGGAAGAGTCTTGGACTGTTCTAAGAAGGATTTGGCCAAACCGATGGTTGTCCTTGAGCCAAAGCTACCTACTGGTAGAGTCTTACATCTTGCAGGAATGGGCCTGCACCAGTACCCCCACTCTGTGTGGTCACTGACTAGAAGCAAACCTCGAGAAACACTGTCTTGGCACCGATATGGTGATGTATCTAAGGGACAGTAGCTGGGTTCATCAATCGATTATGCTCCCTGAAACAGGAGATCTGAGCAGCACATTTTCATGGCTGCCAAATCTAATTTACTTTGCAAAGTATCACTCTAGCAACCATGTGGAGTGTAGAATGTAGGGACCAGGAGTACCAGTTACACTACAGCAACAATGATGGGAAAGTACAGTGATAGTGTTGGAGTTGGTGAGAAGAGCTCACATTTTGGATCTATTTTTTAACATAGGGTCAACAGAATTTTCTGAGACAGTAGTTTTTGTGTTTGGGATAAAAGGCAGGAATAACTTGGGTTTTTCAGCTTGAACAGTTCAGAATCAGTCACAGAGTGAGAAATTTAAGTTTCTGTCAGAATTAGAGGAAGTGATAAAGGAGATATAAATGGAAGAAATTGAATATGGACTTCAGTATTTGTTTATAAGCAGTTAAGATTTAAAGACTGAGGGAAAGAAAAGCTTCCTAAAGAATATATACAGTTTTTAAGAAATGATAGAGGAAAAAATTAAGGTTAACATGGATATGAAAGAATAAGATCCAAGGAAGTGAGGAGAGTGGCAATTAACTGGCAGACCTTTATCAGAGTCAAAGCTGATGTTTTCCATTGTCTAGGTCAACATGGCAACCTTATATGCATGTGTGACATGACACTTAATTGGCAGCTGAAATCAAACCTAACATTGGAGTCTTTCATTAAAGTGAATCCTTAGCAGCTCAGATTTTTCAGAGCCTCTTACTCTATCCCCTCAGTAAAAGGGTGGGGGGATTGAGGCCAGGTAGGGGAGGAACATAAACCCAAATCAAAAGTCCTTTAATCTCAAGAACGGCAATGAGCCCAGCTATTCTGATGTCTTGTCTCATACTTTTCCTTCACTTTTCCTGCCTTCTGAATCTAAGGCAGGCTTCCCAATCTCCATCAGATGCATATTCCATCAGGCACTCTATCCTCCAGAACATCTCCAGGGAAAAGTTAGTCTACTATGATTAGTTCCTGAGATTCTATAGATGAAGAGTAGTTCACCAAAATGAGTACAGCCCTAAAGGATTTGCGAGATAACATAGAAGAAACAGATTTTTCTCAGATATTCTAACCCTACTGCCCCCTCCCCAACTTCCTGCCCCAGCCCTGAATAATGGGAGCATCAGAAACCGTCCCACCTTATTTCCATGTTCAAGTCTTATTAATTTCGGAGTCTACCTCACATACCACCATCTTCATAAGGTCTTCCTGATTTTTTATCAACATAAACAATCTATTTCTTTCTATAAACTCAAAAAAAAAAAAAGGGTGTCTGTATTTCTTTCAGAACTCATCATCTCAGAACTTCTACCTTGTATTAGAATTTCATGTCCTCTGTCAGTCCACTTTGCTTCTTTAACAAACAACCACAAACAAGCCCAGCAACGTAGAGCAACATTCATTTCTCACTCATGTAGGATGCTGGTTGACTCTGCTCCAGGATACAACTCTATGAGGTGAGGTTCAATGCCAGATGTCTTCTCATTCTGGGACCCAGACAGATAGAGCAACACTCTCTAGGACTTATCATTGTCATGGCAAAGGGCAGAAGAGCAGTGGAAGAAACTTGCAATGTCTTTTAAAACTTTGGGTATAATATACTTTTTGCCTCCTACATACTACTGGCCAAGTCCAAAGTCAATGAGGACGACCCAGCTTCTACAGAAGAAAAAGCAATCCACGTGGCAATCAACCATGACTTACCCCCCTGGTTTTGAGCTCCTGGAAAGCAGAGCCTGGGAACAATTCCACTGTGACCTCTATAAGGTCTGGCACTGTGGCTAATGTGTGGTAGGTACTCAGCCAGTGTCTGAGTAATGAATGAACATTTTTCACAGCAAAACTGCAAGGCGACCTATTGGTATATGAGAAAACGTCAAGCTGTCTGGATTTTTCACTCTTCATTTATTTCTAGCAAAGTTATTACTTCCTGAAGAGGCAATATTGTCCTGATTCCAAAATTTCCCCGAAGTATTATACTTCCTTTCCCATGACCTTTGAGTATGCACGTATCAGCCTAAATGAGGGAAGCAGTGTGGCAGGCATGGGAAGAATGGTGCCAAAAGCATCCTTATAGCCCTGGGTTAAGTCCTGACCTTACATATGCCAAACTTCATGGCCACAGCAAGTCACTTCACCCCCAGGAACCCACTTCCTCAACCTCAAAATGGAGACAAGAATTCCTAACTTGCTAGTGTGTAAAAAAAATACATGTGATGTACTCAGTTCCATAAATAGTTTTTTAAAAATTACTGAACACGGTGATAATAGCTTAAATTGGTATGGTATCATTTAAAATCTAATGGGCCTTCTCATGGTAAATCAAGTCCAGAAAGCTGTGTTTCAGGCCCTTTGTTTCTTCAAGTCTTGGTTTCTTTTATAAAATGCATGGTTTGTTCCACGTGTTTTTTTCAGTTTCTTTCTGCTTACAGCCTGGTTGGGTCATTTCAACAATTGAGATTCTGCCATGGGACTTGCAAGTTCCTTCAGGAAACTATAAATCATGGGTGACCTTGATAACACAGGCCACTGACTGACTATGTGATGTCAGTCAAGCCTCTTCTTCTTTCTGGGCTCAGTTTCCTCATGTGTAACTTGATAGTGTTGGACAAAGTGATCTCATAATTTTGTTCGTTAGAAATAATTAGTATTACTTATATAATGATTTTTGACTGTAGATAGCCACTTTGGAAAGTCAAAGTATGGAACTCACTGCTATGAATTGCTTTATCAAGTTGGCCAAAATGTTTTATTTTAGTAGAATGACCCAGGCAAAAAAAAAGAATTTTCTCTGCATCACATAGTTAGATAGTGGAGTCAAATAGGCACTGGAATTCTTTTGTCTCCAACCTCTTTGTGAATGGATGGGTCGATTTTCATTCTGAGAAGACAGCTTCGCCTCTGTTTCTGACGTGCTACTCCAGACACTTCCCCTAGTGGGAGTTTGGGTGGATTGTTCTATTTCTCTGCTCCAGTCTGTGAGAAATGTTCAGGTTTAAACAGAAGCTACTGTGCCTCTGAAGTTACATTTTCTCATCCTCCTTCTACCACCGATAGCAATGACTAATTGTCTCTAATTCTGATCTCTGAAGGAAAATTTCTCCTCTTGGCGTTGACTGCCAAATAATCCCATTCCAGGAGCAAGTGAACAAATAACCTGGGAAGACTTCAAAGGAGAGAAGCATACAGCCAGACAATTAGGTCTAATCCCCACACTAGAAACTGAGATTTGCTTGTATCATGTCTGGGTCTGTGCACTGGGTCTGTGCACCTCTACTCAGGTACCTGGTGCCTCAGTACCCCATGCCCAGGCTCTTGGGTATAACTGAAGCATGACACTGACCTTCTATTCCAGAACAGATTTTATCATCTTAGTAGAATGCCTCAGAATCATCTACAGAGCTTTATCAAAGTATATGCTCCGGGCCCATATCCCAAAAACTGTAACATAATAGTTCACCCAGATAGTAATGTAAAGAATTTCCAGTGTAACTTGCCACAAAGAGTCTTGTGAGGAAAGTAATATGCAGTGTACTATGGTAATCTCAGTTGAAATCAATAACTTCATCCATGGGGCCAAGGGCGACTCCCCCCAGGCTTTATCCCCATCAGTTGGTGACAGGAACCAACTGCCACTGATGCCACATCCACATCAGCATGCTTGACCTTTGGCTGATTTTTTTTTCTTTTTTTTTTTTTTTGCTGCCAAGAGAATCATTTTTGCCTTCCTCTATGGTTGATTCTCCAAGGCACCAGCCCATTGGCCCTCTATACCCTAGTGTTCTCTGAGATACTTCCGTGAACTATGACAGCACACCCCTAGATGGATAGCTGCAGTTTCTATTAATATTTCAAAACACATGTAAGGATTCTTGTATTTTCTTAGAGGAGCTTTCCAGAAGACATGAGATGTCAGTTGGGCAAACAATGTTTGTATGATTGGGTAGGAAGAGGAGAAGGAGGAGGAAGGACCACACTGATAGAGGGAAGGGTGGAATTGGGGGATGGTGCTGCAGATTCCAGGTGTTCAGGATGTGATATTACAGGTTTATAGAGCTGATGAGACATCCACCAGGGAGGCTTCCTGAGTTCCCTGCCAGAAGTTACTCTTTCCTCCTCTGAATCCTGACAGCATTTTATCTGCCCTCTCTTATAGTATTCAAGACTTTCTGCTTTATAACTTGTCTCTCTGTGCCCATGGGATGTTTCTACAGGGAGATCATGGATCCTTTTGAGGAAGAAAGATCATGGCAGCAATGTGACTAAAAACATGCATAGATTTAGAATCATAATGCCTAGGCTTTAAGTTTAGGCTCTGCTACTTACTACCTTTGGAACCTTAGGAAATTTCCTTAAATTCTTTAAGTGTTGATTTTTTATGTATAAAGTGGAGATGCCAACAATATCAGATTCAATGATTGTTAAAACAAAATTGAGATAATGCAAGAAAAGCACTTAGCCCAGCCACATGGTAATCATTCAAAGTTTAGATATTCTTTTTTTTTTTTAAGAATAATTGATGTTAGATTCATCTCTTCATCCCATATATAGAAATGTTCAATAAACATTTTAGAATGAGTCCCTTCTAGAATTCTTCCTTGGGCATGTTACCATCCTTTATGTGTGGGTGCCCTTTATAGGCAGCTGCCTTCCATGCAGTGACTCAGGGACCTACATGCTTCTTTCTAGTGGCCACACCATCTGTAACTCATGGCTTCTGAAGAAGGAGAGAGCACTGGGAATGAGAGAAACAGGAAGGGGACTTCCACACTTATCCTGTTGACCAGGGCTCAAAGGCAAGACACCACCTAACTACAAAGGAGGCTGAGAATGTAGTCTTCATTTGAATCTAAGCTCAGGAAGTAGTAGGGTGTTTTTAGAACCCTGTTTCTGTAACACAGTTCCTTAAGACAGTCCACTCATTACTTTTACATGGCAACACTGAGGCCATAAGAGATTAAATAATGTGGCCCAGGGCAGGGCATTAGTGGTTCAGGTGTGTGGGTTTCCCTTGCACACACCAGGCACATGTGTGGGCAGGCCTCAGGGTCACCAAGGACCCAACGTGATAATCTGACAGGGAGCATTCCTAAATTACTTACCATGATAAGCCAAGCACTGCCCCAACTGCCTTGTGTGCTCACTGCCTTGTGTATTTGTTGAGTATTTGAAGCTTTTTAAGGGTGTTCCCCAAGCACCTTGTCATTTGAACCCGACGACATCCCTGGGGATGGGCAAAAGTCCATGACAGTTTATCTGAAATCCCCAAATCCAGATACTCAACTGTGAAAAGCTGAAAGCCTTCCTGATATATTCAAGAACAAGACAAGGATGGCCACTCTCACCACTTCTATTCAATGTAGTATTGGAAGTTGTAGCCACAGCAATCAGACAAGAAGAAGAAGAGGTAAAAGGCAAAAGAGTCATACAATCTGAAGAGAGACATGAGTATGTCATACTGAGTGAAGTAAGTCAGAGAAAGATAAGTATCATATGATATCGCTTATATGTGGAATCTAAAAAATTGGTACAAATGAACTTATTTACAAAACAGAAATAGAGTCACAGATTTAGAAAACAAGCTTCTGGTTACCAGAGGGGAAAGGGTGGGAGGGATAAATTGGGAGATTGGGATTGACATATACACACTACTATATATAAAATAGTTAACTAATAAGGACCTACTGTAGAGCACAGGGAACTAGTCTCAATACTCTGTAATGACCTATATGGGAAAAGAATCTAAAAAAGAGTGAAAAAAAAAAATTGTTCTCTATCTATGTATGAATAAAGATTTTTTTAAAAATCAAAAAAAAAAAATCTGCAAAGCCGCGTGGTAGCTGGTCTCTGCCATGAAAAATAGTGAATTATCAGCCTCCGAGTAAACACATGGTCTCAAGCTCAAACTCTTGCCCCCCACCAAGCAGAAGAAACCAGGAATGTGATGACCCGCATGGGCTCCGCTGGGCCCACGACACTGCTTGCCAAGCCGTTGCTGAAAGAAACATCTATTCAGTCAACATTTGCTCAGCACCTGTCATGGGACATTGTTTTGACCTAAAAGAAGGCACGAATGATTCACCAAAACCAGGATCCAGGCCAAGGCTTGTGTGAGTTTCTCCCTGTTCCAGGGCCTGATTTCCAAGAACGAAATTCAGTCCTGCCAGAATAGTATCAGAAGCCAAATGAGGAACTTCCTGTAGACCTCATTGCGTGTGGGGAGGAGGAGGCCATGTGCCACGCTTCTTTGTTTCTGCAGGGGCGAATGCCAACTCCACCCACCTGTCCTGCCTCCTCATCAAGAAGTCCCTCTAAGGCCAGCTCGACAGTATCAACTCCCCGAATCCAAGCAGGGATGCAAGGGGTTTCTAGCTGTACTTGGACATTGCAGTTTTTGAAAAAGCTGGGGCCACACACTGATGATGTCTCTATGAACAATGGGCCAAAGTATTGAGAGGCAATCTTGGCAGGGTTTGGGAAACTGTCCTACCTCAAGGATTTTATTTCAAGTTTCTCAACTTCAGTGGTCTTCATATTTGAGAGAGAAAAAGGAGGGAATGTTAATACCCTTGGTTTGTTTCTTTTCCCAAGCTTTGGGTTCTTTTTTTTTTTTTAACCAAAATTAGATCTTGTTGCTATCTTCAATATATTAGTGACTCCAGAATAGCGTGAAAATCTTTTTTTCTACCCTTATGTACCTATAGAGGAAAAGGCTCCGCATTTTTTTCAAGTCACCCCCAAAATTCACACACCGAAAGCTGATTTGGCTTTTCAACCCAGAGTGGTGTTTAAGAATTCCGAGGGCTGCTTTTGGCAGTCGCTTAATTGTAATACTATAACATCACTGCAGGCAATTTTCTTTGATTTAATTAGATGAACTGTGGCATTTTTTTTTCTTTTTGCAAAAAGGCTTTATTATGTAGAAATGAAATATGTATAAATTTAATTTTTAATCTTGTCACTACAGTGTGGGAAGGAGCAAGCTGATTCTTTTAATTTACCCTCTTTGTTTAAGAAAAAAAATTAAATTAATCTTATCACAAGTGTTTATGAGTAATTGATTTGATTTTTGCATTCCAGTCAGAAGTGAGAGAGTTAAGACTGCCTGATTCATCCTCAATCTAAGGCTCAATATGACTGTCTTTCAATATGTAAATACTAACAGTTAGAAAGCCAACTGGCTGTCCCATTCTCAGAAAATGGTGAGCATAATTTGGTGAGGTATGGAATAATCTCTCACTGTCCTTCAGACAGAAAACCCTGTGGCAAAGGAGAAGCAGAAGCATGGGTGCGGGTCCTTGCTGGAATGTTTAGGACATACTGCTTTGTCTTGGTGAATGGAGAAAACCCTAATCTCCAGTGTTTGCACATCAAATAATTATTGTACCTTTCCTGCACATTGCTCAGAGCTGAGTCTGACATCAACTGCACTTATAGTTGTTATTTCTTTAAACTTGAAGCTGGGCTGGTGCTGTGATCCTCAAACTTTGCTCTGCATAATGATCTCCTGAAGAATTTCTGCAGAATCTTGATTTCCAGCCCCAGTGACTCAACTCAGCAGGTCTGGGGTGGGGTCCAGGAATTGGCACAAAGCCCAGGAATTTTTCCTGCAGGTGATTGGATAATCATGGCAAACAGGAGGGATGCTTACTTTTCCCTCCAGGTATAACCTGTGTGTATTACTCTTCAGTGTGCAAGAGGCTATTTTCTTACTCCATTTTGCTGGATATGTAATCATTATATATCATGATATCATTGCATTATTATTTATAAAATTATGTTATAATGCATAATTACATTGATAATTATAATAATTATATTACATCATCAATTATATAAATATTTTATAACAAATATATATTTATACTATAAAGTGTATATTTGTAACATAAAATACATATAATTATAGTATATATATACACCCCTTATAGAAAACGTGGAACATACAGAGTGAGAAAAAACATTTTTGTATGAATTCTATGCTTTTTTTAAGTGATAAAATAGTTTTAAGCCTTTGAGAAAAGAATCCATTTAGGCTTGGGTTTCTCAATCTTGGCAATATGAACGTTTGTGGCTAGATACTTTTTTGGTCATGAGGGGACTGGTCTGGGTATTATAGGATGTAGAGCAGCATCCTTGGTCTCCACCCACTAGATGACAGTAGCATCCCTCCCCCCACCACCAGTTCTGGCAACAAAACTGTCTCTAGACATTGCCAAATGCACCCAGAGCTGTCCCTGGTTGAGAATCACTGAATTATACCAAGTCCCAGGCTGACCCCCAGGCCACCAAAATTCAGTCATTTTTGAGATTCAGTTGCTCAGCCTGTAGCTCTCTGTGTTAGGACTTATTACCCCCATATGCAGATGGCTAGTAAGTTCAAAAATGGACTTAGAAAATTAGTCTCTTTCCATAGCAACAGGCATCCTTTAAGATGGGAGAGTAACAGATGCTGCCTGTGGGAACAAAAGTCCTGAATGAGAAACCAAGGGATCCAGAACTTCATTTGGTCTTTACTGAGCCAGGGATGTGGATCAGAGATGAGACTCAGAGATGGGAACTGGTAGAATGTCATGGGAGCATGGAGAATGACGCTAAGCCCTTTTGGCCACTCAACAGTTTATAGTTTCTTTTGGTAAATATCAGCAGCCTCTGATGATTCCAGGGAGGGGGGCTGCTTCTCCTCCCGCGCACACTGGGTACCAGGAGCTGTGTCAGTGAAAGTGAGTCTTAGTTTCAGCCTGAATGAACCCACCAAATGTTTATCAGCATGAAAGCAAGAAGGACGCATGGACCTGAGGCATGAGGCATGGTGTGTTCTGGTGGCAGCATCAGTTAACTCCAGGATGGTTGGGTGGCAAGTTCCTCTGGGATGTGGGGACCAGGACCAAAAGGTCTGCTGCCATGGCCAGCCAGTGTGAGCCTGCAGCCAAGTTCATAGACCTTGTCTGTGTCTGCATACCCGTGCCTGGACAGCCTTTCTAGCAGCCACATTTTTGGACCACCTTCCCTTTCAACCATGACAGCTGATCTGTGACTTCCTATGCTGCCTAGCAAATACTGTAATGCACATTTAGATAATAATACTTGAACACTCACTGCCTCCAGAGGGAAGAATAAAGTGAACTTTCTCACAAGTGCATTTTACTGTTTACATGGGGGTATTTTCAGTAAATGGAAGATCACCCTATTTCGGGGTTGGGGGGTATTTGAAGAGGATCCTAACTGGTGGTCCCGTTTCCAGAAACTGGGGTATTTTAAATCCCTTTACTTTTGCATCAGAGGAGGCCCAGGGATCTCAAATGGTTTGTCCAAAGGGACAAGGCTTGAGAAATGGCAGACTAGACAGGGTCCCAGGCCTCATTCCAACACTCACTCCCAAGAGCCTTGAATGTCACTTGGAGCCAACAGGATGGTTGGAACCGTCACAGGCATGTAGAGAGCCACTGATTGGCACCTTCCCTTCACTGCCCTCCTCACCCACACATGAAAGTCCCCTTCTCCTCCTCTAAAGGACTCCCCCACGTAGGCGTCCAAGTTCATTTATCACACTTATAATCTTTTCCCGCATGTAGCATTTACCTTTTCAAGACATGGTTGGGTGGTCACACATATGATATTTCCCACTTAATGTATTTTCATTTCCCACCCTCTGGAAAAATGTTATTATGGGATTTTGCTGTATTTAGCTAAATATTGGGTTTATTAAAATGCATCATGTTTCCCTGAGAGTCTGATAGGTTGTAGATGCTGAATGGACATGTTTAACCAAATTGAAAACATGCATTATTTACCGAATACTTGAGAAGGTGGATTCTCACACGTCAGAAGCAGAAATTGAACGGCACTGGGGTGAAAAACCCTCATGGTTTTGATGAAGCCACATAATCATTATGTTTCTTTCCTTCTTCATTTGGATGCTTAGAAGAAGCCAGCTTTTGTTCAGATTTTTTTTTTTTTTAACTTTCTCTACTTGTAATTGAATTAAACTGTTTCTTGGTTTTGATTTCAGATTTCCAAGTGCCAATGAAAACATCTTTAAGTGACACATTTTACAAGCATACATGGGGATTATAGTTAACCATGCCCATTTATAGAATCTGGTCAAAGAATCTTCTCTCATCCCGACACCCAAAATGCTAGAGAAAAATGACAGGGATGTACAGTCCATGGTTCTTTTTCCTGCTGTCTGAGATGATGAGGAGGGACCAACAGTGATTAGTTTCTGCTTGTCACCAGGAATGTTGCCACTCAGCTAGAAGGCAGTGGTAAGAGGAGGGAGAGTCAAGGGAAGACTCAAGACAGGCAGCCAGAGAATGGAGGAACAGAGGCCAATGAGCAGGAGGGCATGGGGCTTCATTCTGTGTCTGCAGATGACTTACTGTATGACTTTTGCAAGTCAACTCACCTCAATTTTCCTCAATTCACAAAATGGCTTTGTTTGGACATCCAGACCAGTCCCACCAAGGGGTACTACTACGTGAGAAAAGCACAGACCCCTGGCCCCTGTGATGCCAAAGCTCGGTCTCTGTGCACCGGTGCTGAATCGAATCTCGGAGACAGAGTTTTGGGTGAAGTAGAAAAGTACAGCTTTATTGCTTCTCCAGGCAAAGGGGGACACAGTGGGCTAATGCCCTCAAAACTGTGTGTCCCAACCATGGGGCGGTGGGGTGAGGAGGGGATTTGGTGAGGAGTTTTATAGCAATGGTTCGAGGGCACTGTTGCTGATAAGGATCAGGGTGTGTGTAGGGCCTGCACTCCTTTAATCTGGCCTCACGTGGTCTCCTGATGAGCTTCTGTGGTTCTCCACATTATCAAACTATGACCTTCTCTCTGGAATGAAGCATGCTTCATCAAGTAGTTAACATCCTACATTTGGTGGAGGTTTTAGTTCTGCAGAAGAGCTCAAAGATATTGTTATGTATATCCTTTTAGGCGGAACCAGGACCCTGCCCCAAGGCTGCACTCTTGTTTCTTGACTCCTCCTCCCTTGTCTCTGCACCCCCTCCCTTTTCTGATTAGCAACTGTTTGAACCTGCACTTTGGAACTCAGGGAAGATCATGGAGGCTGAAGTCTATTTCCTACACGGAAAGGCATCCATGCCCGGGAGCCTCACCGGGCTCCTGCTCAGTTTCACCTGGACTCTGCCTATTTTCCTTATGAGGCTTTAGCCTTGATCAGACTGTGCTACCTTGACCCAGGTTTCTGCCTTTGTAAAGGAGAAATTATAATTCCTAGCTTAGTAGCTTGGTACAAGAAGTAAAGCTTGTTTAAACTCAGATGTTAACCCCAAGGCCATACTCCATGTATAGTTTGGGAAGATTCTTGAAAGGTTGTTCTGCAGTGTAAATGAGTCTTAGCTGAATTACTGTAAATTACCATCAACATTGCGATTCCACTGTCCAATGGCCTCTGAAGGCTCACTGTTATTCAGAAGGTGGGTCCGCCCATCTTATTGTTCATGAGAAGTGTGGCAGCTTGAAAATGCAATGTCTTCACACCATCACAGAGGGATTGATTTGGAAGGTCTAGGGAGCTGCATGTTAAGAGATCTCTTTAAGGTACAATTGGTCTGCAGACAGTCTTCTTAAAACACACTTCTGGAATAAACTGTCCAGATACCTTGCATGGAATCCAAAGACTCCTGTGACCTGGCCTCATGGTACATAACGCTCCTCGTTACTCACCCCACAACCAAGAGAGACCCATGTTTCCATCTTCATGCTGCTCTCATCTCAGGACACATTCTTGTCTTCCTTGCTCAGTGCTTTTGTACATGCCTGAAAATTGTTTCTCCTCAAACATGCCTGGATTATCCTCTCATCATTTAAAACCATTATTGGACACAATTGTATCTTGGAAGCTTCCATACCATAAAGTCACCCTTATATTCAGGTTTCTCTCTCACCAGGGCAATTTTTTCTGTTGTGATGCGTAGCCACAGCATTGTTATCACCTGTAGGGGTAAAGTCTTTTGTTTTTGTTTTTTAATTAACCTGCCTTCAGCACTTGTTAGATTAAACAGTTTTGTTTACATTGTAATTCAGGGATTTTATGAATAGAAGCAGATTTAGAGGGCTAACCTGTGAACCCAGCTATCACTTCCAATATGGTTTCCTTGGGGAAAAGGACAAAATGCATTCTGAGTTCCAATTCATCACAGCAGGTGAGCCAGAAACACATCTACCCTTTTCCTATGATCTCAGTAATGGACACTCCCTCCCCTCTTCTCACTGCTTCCACATCTCTGGTGGCAGAGAGAAACGGTACTCTGGTCCCCACAGCTATGCAAGACACAGCATCAAGGGAGGTGGGAAGGCAGAGACAGAGACAGAGAGACAGAGAGAGACAGAGATAGAAAGAGCAATAGACAGAGAGAGCAAGAGGATAACCATGGAGGGATTAGATCTTCTTTGTCCACTTGGTGTCTCCATTCTTGGGTTGGAAGATGAACCTCTTTCTATTAACAACTCCCACAATTTTCTAAAGCGGTGAACCAAAAGCAAAAGTGACCAGTGAAGGGTGAGAAATGAGTGGAAAAAGCTATTTGAGTATCTGCTATGTCTATGTCTGAGTCAGTGGACTTGAAATTTTATATAAACATTATATCTAAACCTCAAAATGGCCTTGGAGGTAGGCATTCTTACCCCCATCTTACAGAAGAGGACAATTGAGACCGTGCCAGATAAAGGAACCTGCTCCAATGCCACCCACCTTTAAGTGGACTTTGATTTTGAGCCTTGGTCCTTCCCTTCTCAAGTCCATACACATCACTCTTAGAAAGAAGATGCTCAAGAACAGGTTGAGTAAAGAATGATAGTTTCCAACAATGGAATAATATAATGTCTTTAAGAATAGGTGTAGACATTATTTACCATAAAGGAATGCTCTCTGTGGTTTATGTTTTTGTTTTCTAGAAATGAAATGATTTTGATGGAATTCAAAAAAAACCAGGTTATAAAACAATATGTTCTCTAAAATGCATGTGCACATTTAAGAGTGTGTGTATCAAAAAACTTCATGGGAATTCCCTGGCAGTGCCCTAGTTAGGACTCCACACTCTCACTGCTGAGGGCCTGGGTTCAATCCCTGGTTGGGGAACTAAGATCCTGCAAGCCGTGAGGCACAGTCCCACCCTCCCCCAAAAAAGAAAGCTTCGTAATGGTATTATATTGTAATCACACAACCAAAATGTTGGTAGTGTAGTTATGGGTGGTTTCCATC
Organism: Eubalaena glacialis; assembly: GCF_028564815.1. NCBI lineage: Eukaryota > Metazoa > Chordata > Mammalia > Artiodactyla > Balaenidae > Eubalaena > Eubalaena glacialis. The sequence continues at coordinate 188,969,686 of NC_083717.1, read as the reverse complement.
TTTTTCTCTTGGCCAGTATCTTATTTTACAACGAACATGTGTTCCTTTGTGAAAACACAATTATTTAGAAAACACTGGCTTCAATAACAGTAAGAACAACAAAATAATTCTTCAAGTGAAAACTTCCATCATCAACGCAACCAGCAACCCCACCACTAACACCAGTACCAGTGTTACACCACAACCACCATGACCACCCAAACTAGCATCACCTCAACCGCCACTACCAGCAGTAATGATAACAACACTCATACTAGTACCACCACCAGCCTTATCACTACCACCACCACCACCATCTCCATCCCCATCATCAACAAGGATGCTATTGATTTCCTCATGTCCAACAGGCACCAAGCGGGTACCATATCAGCAGAGGCTGACAAAATACCACCAACACCCTCCAGGGGCTCTGATGAGGTTGGGGAGAACGGTTAACTTCATTAAGAGACAACCTCTTTCATCTCCATATCCCCAGGAATTAGGACGGTTCTTGGCATTAGTAGGTGCTCATTAAATGTTCGATGAAGAAAAAAACATGACTAAAACAGCATGTGTTAACCATAAGTGTCGCTGAATTTCAAACTATGACTTCAGCACTCCAGGCTGTGCAGATAGCTGGAGTTAATCTGTGATGATATGGTGACACCATTTTCTTTTCATTAACATCTGCATCTGGTGCCTTTGTAGCCTGTATTAAATGCCATTTGTCATGCTATGGTCTTAGAAGGGCCCCTGGACTCTGATACCTTAAACACACTCTGCCTCCTACATGGTCCATTTGCTATCATGAGATGCAGTTAAAGCTGGATGGGGCCTTCAAATGAATCTGCTCTGAACCTCTCATTTTATGTCTGGGGAAACCAAGGCTGGGCAGGTAAATGTGATGTCTGCGCAGTCTCACAGGCTCACTATTTTCCTGTGGGGTTCGTAGGTTTTTTCTCCTATGTTTATTGGGGAACAAAAGATCAGAATTTCCACAGGTAAAGGAAGACAAAAACCAATAGTCGCCTATTTCTCTGTGAGGCACAGGCTAGAAATGTTACTCACGTGGTCTCATCTATCCTCACCACAACTCAGGGAGGAGGCATGATTTTCTCACAGATGAAGAAAGTAAGATGCAGGGTGGTTCAGTTCTCCATTCAGGTCACAGAACTGCTGAGAAGTTAAACTTAGGTCTCTCTCAATTCTGAACCTATTTCTCTTTCCATTTCATTGCTCTTAGTTGTCGAGTTATCTTTCTGAAAGGTAGAGTTGTGGTGATGATCTGTTAATTAAATACCCTAGCGGTTGCCATGAGCTACAGAAGAGAATCCAGACTTCAAGATGGCATTCAAGACCCTTACATCTGCCCCAGACAATTTTGTCCAGTTCTATCCTCTCCACACCACCCTTAAACATGCCTGGGGTGCTGGTCTTCAGCTCAGGGCTCTCTTAGGCTCCTGGGCCTGTGCACATACTGCTTTCCCACCCCCCCTCTCCAGCAACTCTAGTCCCTGTTTTGTCCACCCAGGAGCATCCTCACCACCTTTCTGGTCCAACTTCTCTTTGCTATCAAATCTACACACGGGCCTCTGTCCCCTCACTTCCCCAGGATAATTAACATAACACCATCTTCTCTGCCTAGAATGGTTGATTTGTACTACAGAGTTAGACTTTCCCAGTTGAACCCCAGCTACAGTTTTGTGTGTCTGCTCCTCTATGAGACCATAGCTTCTGCAGGACAGGGTCCGTGTGATGCACACCCATGGAATCTTTGAAGCCCCGAACCCATAGCCCAGTTTGCACACAGTCATTGCTTACTAACTGCTTGTTCAATTGCATCTTTCCAGATTTTGTAGCTGACTTTTGGTAAAACAGTAATTAGCATTCACATCTGAAGATCATTTACAGCTGATAAAACTGCTTTTCTTGAAGATTTGATGGAGTACGTAGGAGAGACTTAACCCAATTTGCAGATGAGGAAAGAGAGGTACAGAGAAACTTTGCCTTAGTCAAGGTCACATCACTAGAGAGAGGGAACACTCCGGACACTGACTCAGATTTCATATGACAATTTCAGCTCTCTTTCCAGAAATGCTCAGCTGCTGGAAGAAGTGTCCCCCCCCCCATTTTATTCGAGAGATGACAAATTATATTCACTATTGTCCTAAAGTGGTTTTCATTTCTGATTACTTAATTTGCCCAGCGTTTGCTTTAAGTGGTTTTCCACGGCACGCTGTAGATGTTTGTGGTTGACTTTTTGACATTATAACACTTTAGTACAAAGAAAGCTACAGAAAGCAACAATGAAAACATTTACTAAGTATGTTTATAATCAAATATATCCCTCAGTAATTTAATTTGGAGGAAGCAGAGAGCCCGGCATTACAAACAGAGGGCTCGTTAATAATTCATAAGTCCTGAAACGGGGAAAGCTGGAAGGAAGATTTAGACTCGGGCCACAGTTGGCTGCTCTGCTCAGAACCCACCTCTGCCCATTGAGAACTGGGGATTCAGGTGCTGAAAGTCCTCTGATGGCTTGGAGTTGGTGGCTTTTGAATGGTGGTCCTAGGCAGCTCATGTTCTGAGGGGTGGAAGTCAAGGTTCAGGTCAGGCATTGGGTAGGGTGCGGGAGATTCAAGGGGCCCGGGTCACTACCCCACCCACAGAGCCACCAGGTCTGAGAGGAGGACCTCTCAGCAATGGGGTCAGCCCAAGCAGTCATCCCGCTGGCATCCTTTATTCAAGGTCTTTGCCTTATCCTTGGCCTTTGTTGTTGAACATCTGGGAGACAACTGATGAGCCCAGAAAAGAAGGAAATAAGTGAAACATGTTCCATATGCCCACCTTAAAACAGACCAAGCTACACCCCAGACACATACCCTGAGCTTTAGAGTGTGGAAGGGCTTTCTCACTCATCCTCTCCTTGGAGTCTCCCCACTGCTATGAAGGACCAGCACTGCTCCTGTGGGTCGCATTCACAACCCAGCGGGAGGTGAAGGCCCAGAGTGGCCATGGCTTGATCAAGTCCCAGCTCAAATCTGGGGTGGAAACAAGATGACAACCCATGATCCCTGCCTGTGCGTGTCTCCCATGTCCACAGAACAAAGAGGAGGTATGAATTGTGTCCCATGTGTACACTTTCCTGATGATTTCATGATCTAAAAGATGGGACAAAGAGGTTTGGTTAATTTCTTTGGAACTTAGTCATCTAAGGAATTCTAATGAGTTTAGGGGAAAGAAATGACAAAAGACAAGAACAGGTCGTTTATAGAAAAGGAAATACACATGGCTTTTAAGCCTATGAAAATATGCAAACTTTACTGAAGATAAGAGAAATGCAAATTACAACTATTGTGAGATATTAGTTTTCATCTATCAGATTGGCAAAGATCAAAGAGTCTAATAAAACAAAGTGTGGGCTGAGGAGAGGCAGCTCTGTGTAGTATTTCACTACTGTTGAGAGTGACAACCACCGCTACCCCACTAGAGGGAGGCCGGGCAGTGAGTGCTGTGAGAATAAACATCCACAGACACTTTATGGCAAGTGTGTATGAAGAAAAATGTGTAAAGATAATTGCTGAAATAGTTTCTGTAGAATCAAAATATAAGTGCCCTAAATATTAATAGAAAGTTGCTTAAGCAAATTTTGTTACATGCAGACAGAAACACACATGCACACACAGTGGAAGCATAGTTCTTAAAAAGAATGAAGAAATGAAGTTTAGCTCTTCATATGTTTAGTTCCTCATATATTCTCTCTGTATGTATACATATGTACCATATATATTTCATACCTTCAGACATAAATATTGATATATGTGTGTATATGTACATATTCACACAGACACACACACACACCACACTGATATGGATATCATGATATATTCTCATTTGTATAAAAATAATTAAAAACCTCATGTGCCTGGGTGTGTGTACATACACACACACACAAGCCTGGTTTCCATATATCTTCTTTGTAGTATTGACTATAAAATGCAATTTATTTAAAAATATAATGGAAGCCTGAATTGAAATCTCCACGAAAAAGAATTTTGGGGTAAGAAAATTCAGGTCCCCTATTACAGTACTGTAGCTATTTGAAGATAATTAAGTTGACTTTAATATTCTTTATGTTTTTCTTTACATGCCCTGATGTTTCATTCTGTCTGCATCTCCATCACTCCTCCCTGAGGAGTCTCCCCTGCACATCCTCTGTGAAGCTCAGCATTCAGAATTAAATAAAAAATGCCAAGTGTGCTCTAACCGGCACAGCTGTCACCTCCCTTTCCTGAAACACGACCACTGTTAATATAGTCTAAGAACATGAAGCACTGTTAAGTGGACTTATCCCCGTGCGAATGAAGTTCTAGTGTGAACTAAGATCTCAATTTTCCTAACTCTGTGCCTAAGTCTTATCTACCATCTTATCTCAATATCTCCCCAGGACCCAAGAGTGGAGTCTTCCTTGACACTCTTCACTTTTAACCATTTTCCACCCCCATTCTTTGGCTTCTCCCCAGTTCCACTTCAACCACAGCCCCTTGGTCACCTCTTCCCCACTTAGAAAGCAGATGTTTCCTGGCTGAGACTTGACTGGGATACATATATACCTATATATTTTTCCACTGTGTCACCAATGGTACCATCAGGGCTCCTTTTCCAATAAGATGCTGATTGGTCAAAAATGGCTTCCAGTAACTCAGCCTTTGTTTTGTAAAAACATTATTGCAACATTGTATAACACTTTAGAAATGTTTCAAATTTAGGCTGGCTGGTGATTTAGCAGACTAGGGGGTAGCATATGGAGTCTGCTGTGCTCAAGAGGCTGTGGTTTTATTTCTGGCATCACCAGGCAAGTCAGGATTAGCAGCAAGGGGGACCTTCTCAGATCTGAGCGGCCCAGGCAATCAGGTGCGGTTACCTTCCTTGGACCAGGAGCCCAAGTCTTATGGGCATACGAGGGAGAAAAAATTTGGATATCCTAAGGCAACCAGTTTCTAATAAGCTCGGTATACACATGATTCATTTATTCATTCAAATTTAGCCATCTACATTGTGCCAGGGACAGAGCTGTTTAAGATACAGAAGACCTAGGTCCTGACTTCAAAGAATCCATATTCTAATTAAAGATACAGGAAAGGTAATACAAATTACAGACCAGCTTGAGAATTGCAAGGTGCAGGGATTTTGTGGGCACCTGTAAATGAGGCATTGAGAAGATGGTAGTTGATTTGAGTTTAGGATCTTCTCCCACATTTATGTGTCTATATTCAGTTACTATTTATTAAGAATCCTAGAAAGTAGAAGAGCGAGGGACACTTCAGACAAAGGGAACGCCATGCAGCACTCCTGGATGTAATACAGAAAAAGGTCATATGTTGGAAGTCACGAGTATCTGTCACCTCAGCTTCTCTGAGAGCCTTCTGTGTGATCACAGACCATTGGTTCTCCTGCAGAACCCCTGGCTTTTAGCCTTCTGGAGGAACGTTCTCTTGCTCCAGTCTGGGCACCACGCAAAGTTGGAGTCTTGTACAACATCATCCTGGCACTGTCCTCTGTGTTCCTGAGCCCGTCGGTGAGAAAGTGTTCATGATAATGACTCATTTGGAGCTCAAAGGCAGGAGGAGGTCCAGCCAGCTCTGGCTTTGCTCATTATTAGCCGTGAGAGCTTACACCATTCACTAAACCCTGGGAGCCTCAGTTTCCTCATTTGTCGAAGGTGCGTGAACCGCTCATACCTGCCCGATGGGGATGGTGTCAGGATCAAGGTACACATCACACTGTGTGAAATGGGCTCAGTGGTCTATCAAGCACTTCACAGATGGCAGTGATACTGTAATTTCCATTGTTAGTAGCAGTAATTATTTGAAACTCACACCGAGGCCACTGGTTTCATATTTTGCCAGGTCTGAGGGTCAGGGACTAATTCTTTAACTCAAGCCCTGTTATCTGTCTCCCTACAATTTCCCATCCACCTTACTAGGACTTCCTCTCAGGACACATGGAATAAGTGTAACCATTCTTCCCCGTGGCAGCCATCCCTGGGTCTGAGGGCCGCTGTCCTGCACCCACATTCTCTGTTCTTTCTTCCCAGTCTGTCCTTGGGGTCTTTGAGAGCAGATTTGGGTACACTGAAGAGTGATGTGATTTTTGTTCAAGGCCTCCCGGAGGGAAAGTGCTTGTCTCATTCCATCGATCTCTTTGGGAATCCCCCTTCCCTCCTGTAAAATAAGAGGTCGGAAAGGAAGAAAGTGTGCTCTCTACGCCCTATCCCACCCATTATCAGCCTGCACATTCTGGAATTTTCTGGATTGTTCTCTGAACTTCTCCACAGCTGGAGTGGAGTGCCCTAGGAGGGAATCTGGGGACATGCAGAAAGAGGGTGAGGGAGGGTCAATGAGTAGCAACGCGGGTAGAGGGAGGGGCCATGGTCCCTTGTAACCTCGAGGATATGAATCAGAGCATGGGGGCTCATCTATCATCTGGAGATCCAGGGGAGGCTGATGACAGCATTAGGGAAAGAAAAAGGCACAGAAAAAAGGAGAAAGGTGGGAGGGATGTCTTACTTCCCCCCCCCCCGGTGTGTCCTTCGCCCTTCATTTTTAGAACAACAACAAAGAACAGCAATGGCAAAAATGCCATCAACAGTGTAAGAAGTCCCAACAGGTGGATGGAAAATCTGCCCAGGGTGGGGTGGGGAAGATGTTGTCAAGCTCTGTGACTTTAAGTGTCCATCCCCTCCAATTTCTCTGGCTACCCTGTGGGCTCCATAAGAGATGAACAGGTGGAGGTTTCCAAAGGGGTTTATAGAAAAAATAGCATCCAGGCATGGGAGCGTTTTGCTTGGACCCTATAAGGAAGACAGTGCCAAGGATAGGTGCTCTGAGCTGGGAAAGGAGACACCAGCCACCCAAGGGGATTATGACGGGGGGTGGGGGGGGGCGGGGGTGAAAGAATGAGCTCAAGCAAAAATGTTGCGGAAATACCAAGGCTGAAACCTAGGAAACCAAAATCATACATTGAGTTGGGTTGGGGTGCTGACACCCCTCAAGCTCCTTACACAGCTGCTTTGTAAGGCGCCCCAAGCTTCTACTGACTTGTTCTCAAGCTACTGTTTCTATAAGAATATATGCTTTGTTAGAAAAGGACCCAGGTCCATTTTCTGCTCTTTCCTTGCACTGCATACGAATTCCATAAATGGACCTTGAAGACTTGGATGCAGGAATAAAGTGCCAGGTTAGGAGCAAGATGGAAACAGGGGAAGGAAATAGACTCAAAGTGGGACAAAAAGAGAGCAAGGGATGGGGGCTGTGACTGCCTGTGGATGCCAGTCTGGGCCACCTGGGCAGGGCTTGCCCAGCTCCCTGTGACTCCGGAACAGGCTCCGAGCAGTCAGCCAGCTGCACCTTGCACAGCCTTGGCAGGCAGACTGGGTGTGTGACCTCCTGCAGGGCTGGCGACTGCAATGTCACCCTACAAGGGTCTTCTCTCATTAGGAGGGAGATGGGTGGGTCTGGAGGGAAGTGGACCTTCATTAAGGGAGCGGCGCTGCTGGGGCCATGTGTTTACTGGAAGATGAGCAAAGTGACACCCTTAGAACAGAGTGGAAAATACAGAGGAGAGAAGGGCCGGCTCAGAGTTGGAGGGAGAACAGCGGCTCCAGCCAATCATGCCTCTATTCGGATGCCATTAGTGGGTTTGGCAGGCGAGCTCACCATCTACTTCAGAGGACCGTGGCACAGATTAAGGGAGGCTGGATGCTAATTTGCACATATGGAAATGCTTTTTCTCGCCGTCGATGGCTCTGTTGTGGACAGATGGAATTAGCGAGAACTTCGAAGTCGTGAAGGCAAACACATCAAAAAAAAAAAAAAAAAAGCAAGCCTCTCTTTTCTTTCCCACTTTTTCTCTTTCTGTCCACCTCACTTTTTTTCCCCTTTTTTCTTTCCATGATTCCCCTGTCCTTCTGTTTCGTTTTCCTTACTCTTGTGTGAATCTTTAGACTGCACAAGAGTAAATAAAATTGACCCAGAAGGGCTCCTGATATTAATAATGCATTGATCATATTTCAATTACAAATCGTGCTTTAACAGAGAAGCGCTCCCACATTAGTTGTGAGATTCGGGGAGCTCAAAAAGCCCTGATGAATGAAGGCCAGTCTTCAGAGAGCTGTGGCCCCGCTCCTGGCGTTGACCTGGGGAGGCTGAGACTGTGTGTTCCTGCAGCCCCTCTCCTGCCTGTGTCCTCCGTCCTCATGTCCCAGTTGGCTTGTCGGCTCCAGTGGGGGGGTTAATGTCCCCAAAGGAAAAGACTCTTCAGATGCACCCGCCTTGCTTCAGGGCTGAAACAATAAATCCGATGGGATTACCTTTTATTATTGTTTTTCTTTCTTCCTTGTACTCTGTCCCTTCGACTGGGAAGGTCTGTAATATTTTATTTATTTGGCACACTAACCAGGTTTAGCGTCCTTTCAGAACTTGACACATAAAGGTGCTACCTAGCTGAGATGCCTACCTGAGCAACTGTCCCTCCTCAGGGCTTAGCAAACTTTTCCATAAAGGGCCGGATAGTAAATCTTGTCAGCTTTCAAGGCCAGAGGTGTCTCTTGCACATAGGAAAGCAACCATAGAGAATATATAAGCAAATGGGAGTGGCTGGGTTCCAATAAAGCATTACTTACACAGACAGGTTGATGGTCAGATTTGGCCCAAGGGCCGTAGTTTACCACCCCTGGTCCAGGAAATCTTTCATTGTAGAAGTCATACAGTTCGGTCTACCCTTCTCAGACTCTGTTTTCTACCTTATCCAAGGGCTACATGAATATATGTCTTGAATATAAGAAGGATGTTCTAATCCTGCTTTGTCCCAGTTAACTTCAGTCCTCACCTCCGGGCTTTTCTCTTCCTTACCTAGTCATCCACATCGAACTGACCTTCTCTCCTATATTTAATTCCCCAGGGGACCCTCCCAGGATTATAGCTTTCAGGTTGAGGATATTCCCCCAGGTCAACAGTATTAAAAGAAGACACAGGATCACTATGGACATTCACTTTCAAGTCCATTTAACATTGTCCCAGCCACTGGATCATCAAGCCATGCTCCATGAGGGCAGGGACCTTGCTTGTCTGTTAAAATATACTGGTATTTTTATATATGCATGCTCAAAATCATATACTCATATAGTTATGTATAGAGAGAGAAAAAATACACAGATACATAGGCATTGCAATAAAAGATTGGATAAATGGATGGATGGATGGATGGATGAATGAACTATGAAAAGGCAAGCCTTAGAAATGATCTAATTATCTAAATTTTCTAAACTATTTAAATCACTATTTTTCCTAATTTTTTATAACCCATGTTCCCTTTGTTTAATATGAATCTAATAAGAATTTCATACCTTCTCACATTTTAATTTGAGGAAAAATTTATTTTACAAAACAGAAGTGCTCTGAGAATTATAACACGGAATACAGGCATAAAACAGGGTTGTTTTTTTCCACCTTGCTCATCTTGGTTGCTATTTGAAAATGTCCAATAAATGTAATATTGTCACCTAAAATAAATTGCCACTATTATGATTAATATAATTTAGAATTCCTATAAATTAAAAATTATTATGAAAATAAAAGGTAATAAAAATATCGAATTTGTTGTTATACTTCTGTTCTTGCACAAATTCTGATCAGAGACACATTCTCTCTGCCAGGTTAAGATTCATCCTTTATATACTGCTGACATTATAACTTTGGTTCAAAACCCTACACTTGTAAAACAGTAAAAAAAAAAAAAAATCCTCTAGTGATTTTTGAATAGGAAGCTGAAATTTAAATTACCATGTGCTCTGAATGCTTCTTCAAACTAAATTCAGTTCTATTGGGCCTTTCCAGGTATTGGAGAAGATTCCTTTTGTAGTCATCCCAAACTGGGCAAGGGTTGGTTTCAGATACATAGTGACAGTTTGCATGGCCTAACTTCTCTTTAATTAGAAAAATAGACTCAGGAAGGTTTTTCTCACTCATTACTCAGGGATTCCTGGTATAGTAGGAAAAAGTGTTCCATGAAATTTTAAAAATGGTGCAGAAATGGAGCTCAGAATTAGTCACCTGCCCTGGAGAACATGAATGGTTGAAAAGCCAAAAAAGAATGAAAAGAAGAGCTACAAAAGAAGGGAACAATTGCCAGGTTTCACTAATGGGTTGTGGAAAGTACAGACAGAGAAGAAACATAATCCAGTTCAGTTTGCCTCTAACAGACTGTGGAATGTGGGGGCAAATCTCTGACCATAAGAAAATCATCTCCAAGAGGAAGAGAAACAGAGACAGAGCACCAGCAGTCAGACAACCCCCCCGGCTCAAATGTTGATCTGAAATTCAAGGTCATGCCTCTGCTTCCATACCTGGTTTCACTACCATCGTATGCTGCTAGCCTACCAGCCAAGGAAACTGATGGAATTTCCCATCCCTGCCACTCCTCTCCATAGCTTTGCTCTATGTATGTGTCACAGTTGGTGGTCAATACAATCTCCCCTTGTTACCTCCACCCACACCATGGGCAGAAAACAGCTTTAATTTACAGACACCAGTACCTGAATATTGTGAGCACTAAGGCAAGCACATTTTATGAGGGAGGCTTATCCTTTGTGTCTAAAGTTATGCTTTGACTATATACTATATGTTTTTCGAATGGTATAGATTCTGGCACATCAAAGCCAGGAAAAGGATGACAAATATACAAGGTGCCTTAATTGTTTGCTATCTTCATATTTTCATGACTTTTTCAGATTTTAAAGTAAATACCTGGCCATTATGAAAAAATAAATATATACTTGGACTCCAGAACAATAAAGAGATGACAATACAAATCATCCACAATCTCCTAACAAAGAAAAAAATACTATTTGTCTTTTAGAATTTTTCATGTGTGCTTGTGTTTATTTACATTATGGCCATTATATTGAATATACAGTTTTTTCATTTCCTTTTTTCACTTGACTCTGTATTGTAAATATTTTTGCAAGTGTTCAAATTATTCTGAAATACAACTTTTTATGACCGGCTGTCCATTGTGACTATATAGGAATTTATTTACCATTCCCCTCTCATTGAGTTTTTAGGTTCTCATTTTGTGGTTGTTGGTATTATAAAAACACCCCAATGTCTATCTTTCTGACTGCTCTAATCTACATTCCTTCTTACTGGGGGCTCTTTCTCTGTCCAATCTTATCTTCTCAGACCTGCTTGGGAATTTCCTCTTCAGCAAAGCTTTCCTGGTTCTTCAAAATATAACAAATGGCTTTTTACATTTCTGAATTTGATACCTAAATAGATGTCTATTAGTTCAAATGTAGAATGTTTTGTTAGACGTGCTTTACTGTCTACCCCAGCTGAGCCAGATGGTATCTAGGAAAACACAGACACTTTGCTTTCCCTTTCTGCTCTCAGAATCTCTAGGTAACTACCTACCTCTCAGACTTGATGTGAGGATGAAGTGAGCTAGCAGATATAAAGTACTTAGAATAGGAACTGGCACACAGAAAGTTCTCATCAATCTTAGTTTTACTATGGCATTAATTTAGCTACAAAGTCGTTTTCCCCGATAATGAGCACGCTTGAATAAAAAAGTACACGTACCTACACAAACACATGCGCGCACACGTATGTATATAGACTCAGTACCTGGCACAGTGCCTGATTTGTGGAGCTCAGGAATTATTAGTGGAATGGAAAAGCTCCAGATTAATTTTGTTAACATTAACATCATAAGGCCTTTTGCTCAATGGATATGCTAATAAAAGTGTTACTTATAATGAGATTTTGCATCTACTATAGAGTATTTATTTATAGCTCTCACAGTCACATATATTTTAGGATTGTATAAATAAAACCTTATTTTATCTAGAGGACTCTCATATCACTTTAAAAAAGGACTTTAGAGACATTCTAATAACTGCCGTATGTTCAATGAGAGAGGCTCTTTTCATCATACAAAAACGAAGTTAGTTAATTGAATGGTTACGATGGCTGCAGAAGCCGTTTATAAAAGTCACAATTAAGAGGAACCCACTGTAAGAAAAGGCGAAATGTATTTTCTTTAGGCTCCCATAAGCTGCATTTTCAATGCACAGATTTAAGAAAATTCCCTTTCCAAATCCTCTTTTGTCCCACATGAAAGGGATGATGACTTTTACTCGGCAGACCCGGGCTTTAAAAAAATAAAATAAAAGGACTGTTTATTCTAAGTAGAACATCATGGGCTTCGTCACAGCCGTTTCATGACAGTCTCCCTCCAGCTGGTTTTATTTATCCCTCGACTTCCAATAAAACTTATGTTTTATTTCAAGGGGCAATCCATAATTAACTTTTCAACTAGTGGCAGTGGTTTCTTTTGGTGCCACCAACAGTGCTGAACTCAGCCTTAAAAAAATAAAAGTAAAAATAAAAGACCTGGTGTAGATCCTTTCACTGGTCCCAGGGAGGTGTACTCTCTGGAGAGTTTGACAATGATAAGACACATTATAGAGCTTGACTTGGTTGCACAAGGAGAAGCAGAAGAGTCATATGACAAAGGTGGGAGCTCAAATTTCCCTCTTCTTTCAAGGGTAGATGCTTGGAGGATAAAGGTATCTCCCATTCCACTAGATGACGGATTGGATAAATAGATGGATAGATAGACCGATAGATAGATAGATAGATAGATAGATAGATAGATAGATAGATAGATAGATAGATAGATAGATAGATAGATAGATGATATGCATGTACCCATATATGCCCATATCAATGTATCTATCTATCATCTATCTATTGTTGGATCAGCTGGTCAACCTACTCAACTACCAAGCAGGCTAGCATGATATTTACCGAACAGTGTTTTTCTCCTCCAGTGTCCTCAGCATACTTTCTAAACATAATGAATAATTTAAGAAGAGGAAAACCTGAGAGAAATCACATTTTCATTGAGAACATAGAGAGTGCCAATGTAAAGCGAAAGAGAGGTTGAGAAAGTAAGAGGGAAAAATCAAATAAGAGGGAAAGAAGAGCGAATCTCTATGCAGCCATCTGCCTCTCCACTTCTCTGACACAGAGAGAGCAATGCAGGAAGCACATGGTGGAGGTGCCCTGGCCTCTTGGCGACTACACTGGGTAGATTTACTTTTCCCCACATCATAGAGCCTGAACAGTTGTTTAGATGCTAACTTACCTGGATCCTCCCAGGAAGGCTGTAGTCACGCTCCAGAAAAAATGGGAGCACTCAGGAAGGATTCAGGGTTTAGGAGCTCCCCAGGGGAAGCCAAAGTCTTTTTCTAGGAGTAGGCTGCCCTCAACAGGGAGAGTCCTGGACAAATCATGACCAGGCAGCTGTGTGCAAGCCCAGGGCTATGGGAAACACTGTCCTGGTGGGTGACTGGGTGAGCAGGGACAGGTCACACCCTGGAATCAGGCCAACCTAGGTTCTGACCCTTTCTCTGTTCCTTCCTGGTTATTACAGTTGGAGTAACTCTTCTTCTTCTTTTTTTTTTAAACATCTTTATTGGAGTATAATTGCTTTACAATGGTGTGTTAGTTTCTGTTGTATAACAAAGTGAATCAGCTATACATACACATATATCCCCATTTCTCCTCCCTCTTGCGTCTCCCTCCCATCCTCCTTATCCCACCCCCCTAGGTAGACACAAAGCACCGAGATGATCTCCCTGTGCTACACAGCTGCTTCCCACGAGCTATCTATTTTACATTTGGTAGTGTATATAAGTCCATGCCACTCTCTCACTTCGTTCCAGCTTACCCTTCCCCCTCCCTGTGTCCTCAAGTCCATTCTCTACATCTGCGTCTTTATTCCTGTCCTGCCCCTAGGTTCTTCAGAACCAATTTTTTTTTTTCTTTTTTAGATTCTATATATATGTGTTAGCATATGGTATTTGTTTTTCTCTTTCTGACTTACTTCACTCTGTATGACAGTCTCTATGTCCATCCACCTCACTGCAAATAACTCGATTTCATTTCTTTTTATGGCTGAGTAATATTCCATTGTATATATGTGCCACATCTTCTTTATCCATTCATCTGCCCATGGACACTTAGGTTGCTTCACTTGGAGTAACTCTTCTTGTTGACCCTCCTGTGCCCTGTTCTCTCTACCTGAGAAAGGTAAGTGGAGAGAAATGAGGTTGGGCTCCCAAGGCTCCCAGCATGATGTCTGACACTGGACATTTAAAATGTTAGTTCCATCCCGTTTATATTCAGCAGGTACATCAAACTCCTCCAGAATCTCTACAATACCCAGCACTTTAGTTTTCCCCTTCCCTTTAATTTATGAATAAAACAAGTCTCCATTTCATGAGAGTCCAGAAATGCCTACAATCCTGGACTGAACCGCCGAGGCTGTCTCTTATCCTCACTCTCAGAACTCAGTGCCTGGTCTGCAGTGGCTTCCCTCCCTCCCTGCCCTTTGATCACTATTGCCGCCCATTGCCCCTGCTTTCTCTGATCGTACCCTAAAATACATATTCGGGAAATAGGAGCACAGGGTTCAACCACATACCAGCTGTGTATTCTTGGGTAAAATGTTCAGCATCTTTGTGCCTCAGTCTTTCCATATGCAAATTGTGGATAACAACAGTATCTACCACATTCTTTTTCTATTGAGGCAATATTTTCTCTCTGTTACTCATGTAAATTCCTTACCAAGACACATGGCACCATGCCCACATTCAGTGAATAGAGACACTGTCCCTGTACTGTGCTATGTATAGGTCACGCAATATGGGACATGAAAGGATGAAATAGCCATATATCTGAGTTGTTCCTGTGTTCCAATGGTTGCAGCAGAAGTGTGGGGTGGGGTGCATTTGGTGCTGGCCCAAGAGAACATCCCTGGTGTCACCCAGGTAGTACTTTGGACCTGTGCAATGGTGGGTCCATTTTCCACTAGATCCCCAAGCATGAGATACTTCTTTCTTTCCAGAGGGGCTCATCCTGCCCTTCCAGTTACCCTGCTACCTCGGGACACTGTCCCCAGACAGAGAGAATGGAGCCACAGCAGCTACATGGGCACTGAGCTTGGAGAGAAACTCAGCCCACTGTCCCAGGTCCTCCGTTGTCAACAAGTCAAGCAGAGAGCTGGCTGTTTGCAGAGGATAAGGGATGGAATCAACGCTGTCTGTAGAAATGCACTTTACTAAGGACTGCATTTTAAGCAAGTGTTGAGTAGAGAATGTGGCTTAATAAATGAAGGCACTGAAGCAAACGTGCCCTTTTTAGTACAGTTCAGAGGTGAGGGGACAGGACACACTAGAAGACAATGAAGAAGCCAGGGTGGCCTGGCACAGGCACAGATCCCCGGGAACACGTGTTATTTTAGGAAAGGAAATGGAGAGTGACACTGAACTCATCGTACATCAGCCCATCGAGGAGTCACATAACGTTCTTAGGAAGAATGAGAGGATGGTAACCCTCAAAACCTGCTTTTGTTGTCTTTGCAGAGTATCAGGTTAAGAAGCCCCTCTCTTGAGTATGATATACACCTTGCTGGACCAGGCAGCATCAACCTGACTAAACAGGATGTTTTTACCAGTAAATAATAGGAGCCACAACTCAAATGGACTGGGTGATATACTACATCACACTCCGAAGAGATGGATGGTAGAGAGACTCTGGAGAAATCAGTCCAGCTAAGGAGCCAAAGATCCTTCTGTTTTCTCTTGACCTTCCTGAGCACGTGGAAAATGTTCCCAGGCCAGCATCCCTCAAAGTTCAACACTACAAAGATGCAAACCCCACAATGAGGGGTGTGTTAGTTTCATAGGGCTGCTATAACAAACTACCAAATTTTAAAACAGACAGTGTCTCACAGTTCTGGAGGATGGAAGTTATGCCCCCTCTGAAACTTATAGGAGAGGATCCCTTCTTGATTTCTTCTAGTCTCTGGGATTTGCTGGCCATCTTCTTATATGTTCCTTGGCTTGTAGCTGCATCACTTCAACCTCTACCTCCATCATCACATGACGGTCTTCTCTCTGTGTCTCCATGTTTTCCTACGGTGTTCTCTCTCAGTTTCTTCTCCTCTCTTATGAGGACATCAGAAATATTGGATTAAATGTCCAGCCTACTCCAGAATTACCTCATCCTAACTAATTACATCTGCAATGACCCTATTTCCAAATAAGCTCGCATTCTGAGCTACTGGGAGTTAGGACTTCAACATATTTTTTTGGAGGACTGAATTCAACTCATAGCAAGGGATATCTCTGCTTTGTGTATCTTTTAATAAGAGAGAAAATATTTCCCAGAAATAACAAGTGTTCCTTTTACCTTTCATTTGTCAGCATTGGGTAACACGTCCCCAGATTGCCAATCACCAGCAAGGAGAATGCAATTTCTATGATAGATCACAATTTACTTTTCCCCCAGCTTTATTGAGGTATAACTAACAAATAAAATTTTATATATTTAAAGTGAACAGTGTGATGATTTGTGAAATGATTACCACACCCAAGTTACAAATCCATCACCTCACATAGTTACTTTTTTTTTTTGGTGAGAATGCTTAAGATCTACTCTCTTAGCAAATTTCAAGCACTGTATACAACACAGTGTTATAAACTATAGTCCCCAGAACTTCTTCATCTTGTAAGTGAAAGATTACAAGAACACCAACATCTGCCCATTTTCCTCACCCCTCAGCCCATGGAAACCACCACCACTCTACAATCTGATTCTTTGAGTTCAACTTTTTTTTTTTTTTAGATTCCACATATAATTGAGATCACAAAGGATTCGTTTCTCTCTGTCTGGTTTATTTCTCTTATTGTGCTGTCCTCCAAGATTTTACTTCTTTTTTACGGCTGGATAATATTCCATTAAGTATATACATTATATATATATAAAATATATACAATATATACATTATATGCATATATAAAATATATAATATACATATATACATAATATATATTGCCACATTTTCTTTATCTATTTATCCATTGAACAAGAATGAAAGGCATAGTGTCAAATACCATCATCTTTGGTCTGGTCTTCCTGACTTTACTATCTCCAAGCTTCATTGCTTCTTCCACCAAGAGCCTGAGGTATCTACATGAAGCACAAGTTATGTTCCTTTGTTCCCCTTGAACCTGAACAGATTCTCCAGAAGGAATTCCAAGCTCCTTAGTGCCCTTTAACTAACTCTCTATGATCTAAATCTTCAATCACCCTCGGACCCATTAAGGACCATTTATTTTCACCCTTCAGTGAGAAATGCAGTGATCCACCTCTCAACACAAACCCTCTTCATCCTCCAAACTTTGACTCAAATACACCTCCCTATGACAAATCCCAGATGGCCATCCCTTTCTCTGTGCTCCACCTTTCTGTCCTGGTGTGACCTGGGCTTGTGACTTTGTTGATTGGTCAGTCTAGCATCTTCCACCCACTCCTCAGCTCACGGAGCACTTTCTTCAGGTCTAAGGCAACTTCTCAGACTCTCTCAGGTGGAGGGACTCATCCTCTCCTCTTGGTTTTTGCCAATCTCTGTTCCTGCATCTATAACAGCTCTCAGGATCGACCACTGCGTTGATGTTGATGGCACCTGCATTATTACCTCCATCCCTGTGTTAGACTGAGGGTGTCTCTGGGGGACACACGCCTACTTACCTCTGCAGTGCCTGGCCATGTGCCAGTAGCAGCAACAGGTGATCTCAGTAAACAGCTCATTATAAAGTGCTAAGGTGTATGCATAGAGCTTTGAGAAACATGTACTAAATAAAGAGGAAGCCAAGAGGAAGGTTTTAAACTATGTACGCAGGAAAAATGTTATGGAAGCTTCAAAAGCTGGCTTTCACACACATTGCCTATTTAATGCTTACCAGGTCCTGGGTGGTAGAACTGTCCCTTTGGTAAATTAAGAAGTTGAAGCTCAGAGAAGATAAATCAATTCTCCAAGGTCACTGAGCTAGTAAGTGGCAGAACTTAGAGTCAAATCTGAGTCCTCCGGCTCTTATTCCATGGCTCCAACATGCACGCCCAGGACATGGCAGGGCTGAATGCTTTTTCCTTGCCTACATTATTGGAATTTTGCTTGATTTTTATGGGTCTGCAGAACACAGCTGGGAACAAGGCTAGGTATTAAATAGCAAGTACGCAGCAAAACTTGGATGTCTGAGCTGCCAACTTGGACTGGCTGGAAATCCACAAGGGTGTGGAAATTAGATACACACAGAAGGTTCCTGCAGTGTGTCCACTAGGTTTATTCAGGCAGCTGTTTTCTGGAATCAACCCCAGTGCTATATTTTAGCTGTTACGGTGGATGAGAATTTTTTTCCCTATAATTCTTGGTTCTCCATGAGCAGAGGGTCAGAGAGGTGGCCGGTGTGTAGAGACCCCATTTCACTGCTTCCTAATTTATATCCCCGATAACGTTGGCCTTCTGCCTCCTGCTTCCCAGTGACTGAGGCTATGACCCAATTCTCTTATTTTCCTCCCGGGTCTGCTTTATCCCATTTTGGAAATTCAGTGAGTTACCCAGAAAGGATGTAACATTGCCTTAAGCAACATCACCCAATTGTAGAACAACATTGTCCAAGAGAAGGAGGATGTGAAAGAGATATGTAGCCTGTGTGTGGACGAGGCAGTGATGGCCTGAAGTCTCAGCTATGAGGCTGGGCAGTTTAGTTAGCCCCTTTTAATGTCAATATTCTCATCTTTAAACAGGGGTGATATAAGTCACAGCTTGTCAGAAGGATTAAATGAGGAATTGTCTTTGGAGGGCCAGGTCTCTTGACCAATGCCAGCTTGGTGTCTGGGCATGTGATTAGTGAATGGCAATTAAAAAAATAATTGTATATAAAACACAGAGTTTCTGGCATATAATACATATTTGATAATTATTAGTTGCTATTTTTATAACAAATATGATGAAAACCTGATTAAGATGAGTACTAAAACAGAATTGCCAGCGACCGTCCAAGATGCTGTGAGGACAGGGTACGTTAAGCCTGACAGATTCCAGCTGGGTCCTAGAGACTCATACCAGGGACCCACAGAAATTTAAAGCCACTGACCGATAGTTTGACAGTGGTAGCAAGTCATTCCTGCCACTGCTGCTGATGGCAACCTAACCTTTTAAACTGAAGCACCACGACAGACGCATGGCTGCGTGCAATTGTACTTGGAGAACGTGCATGATTCTGAGCGTAACCTTGAACGTCTAGTCTGGCTGGACAGGGATGTTATGGCTAATAAAATAGTCCAACATGCAGAAGACACAGACCCTACACCTGACTTTGACCTGGAATAACTTCTTGACTTCCGACACCTTCCTGAGACAGGACGCATTGGGCCAATATCTTTCCATATAGTTTGCCAGGTTTGGGCACAACCACAATAAACCAATTTCACTGTTTGTCTTTGAGTAACATGGGACCTAGACGAGAAGATAGATCACTGCTCTTCTCCCTACAAATCCTAACGCTGCCCTTTGAATGAGATGTGTTTACAGGTATCATTATTATTGTCGATATCTTTTAAAAGTGAGAGCACATATTGCCTTTAAGAGAGCTTGAAATGAATGACATTAATGAAATTAACAAGGAATGTAACTCATGACTTTGGAAAGGCCTAGTGAAAAAAGAATATTTGTGGGGTGGGTGATGTTAGAGAGGCTGACATATTGCCTCCCCCAAGCACTGTGAGATGTGTCGATTCCTGTCTTTCATGAACATTTTGTCATGTGTTTCTGTGGATTTTTCTGCCTCCCCAGCACTTCACTGTTGGGAAGAGAGGTGGAGGGCCGGCACCGTGCTTTATGTAACCCCCTCCTGTTTCATCCTTCTCCTTGAGCACAGCATCCCTTGTCCTTATCCGTGGCCTTGGTGCACTTGCTGGACGGGACTGTCTTCTCGGAGATTAAGGGAGAGCCTGGAGGTCATCATCCCTGGGAGGTCCCCCCAGTGTCCTCACACAGGACAAGTCCCCCCGCCCCGACATCCCTGAGGTTTCCACACCTACCTCCATCGTGCAGTTTACAAAAATCTCCTTGTTCCGCTCTTCTCCACCAGACTGCCGTGTCAGTTTGCTAGGAGGGCTGTAGCAGAGTATCATACAAAGGATGGTTTAGAACAACAGAAATATTTCTCCCAGTTCTGGAGGCTGGAAGTCCGAGATCAAAATGTTGGCAGGGCTCCTTCTGAGGCTCTGAGGGAGAATCTGCTCTCTGCCTTCCCCCTAGATTCTGGTGGTTTACTGGCAATCTTTGGTGTTTTTTGGCTTGTAGAAGCGTCACCCTGATTTCCACATTTATCTTCACATAGCCTTCTCTCTCTATGTGTGTCTGTATCCAAAAGGCCCCTTTTTATAAGGACACCGGCCCTATTGGATCAGCACCCACCCTAATGATCTCATTTTAACTTGATCATCTGCAAAGACCCTATTTCCAAATAAGGTCACATTCAACATCTTTTGCAGGACGAAATGACAACCATGCAAAGTAACCCATGGGAAGGTGCTCTGAGCGCAGTGCTGGTCACAGTCGTGACTAAAGGAATGAGTGAGTGAATGAATGCCAGAAGCCCCCGTCCCCTCGTCCTCACCTGGCATGCCGACGCCAGCGCCTGACATGTAAGGAAACTCTCACTGACGCAGTGAGCAGTTCTTCAGAGTCAGAGGAGTCTTCCTTCAGCTCTCTTCCCAACAGCGATGCAGCATCTGCTCCACGGAGTCTGTTCAAGGGACACCTTCCTGCCCCGGCCTCCGCCTTACACGCCGGCAGCAGGGATCTCACCTCCAGACTCAGGCCGCCTGAGCATGCCAATGCTGGACCTGGGAATTGTTAGCTTTTAATTAAACTCCCCTTTGCACTCTAGTTCCAGTGCGAAACGTCTGTGGCAGAAGGGACATTTCTTGGCTAATAAATGCATTTATTTAAAGCAGCGAATCTGAGAGTGCATTTTGCCCTATTAAGGCCCAGGTTCAAGGGGAGCCTCTGAGCAGAAACGAACTACCCCTAGAAGCTCAGACCCCCATAGAAGGTGGAGCAGGAGAGCCCAGTCCTGCAGGGTGGCACCTGCTGAAAGGGAGCACGACATTAAAGGTGAGAAAGAAAAAGCCTCCTCACTCTTTCCCCAAGCATGAGGCTTTTAGCTGGAGGTCAAATCCAAGGTAAATAGACGGCGAGCTGGTGAGAAGTGGCTGTGCCTTCCTGAGCTCCTCCTGACTCCGGTGCAGACAGGCTGGGTCCTCAGAGCCTTCATCTTCATAAATTCTTTATAGAAAGTTTCACAGAACGATTCACCTTTCTGGCTCCTGCTAAAATGACAGCTTGCTCACTCACAGAAATAAAAGGGAAAAAGAATACATTTTTACATTTGGAAATGGAAGGCTGCTCTCCACACTCAACAGGCAGAGAGTGGGTTCCGTGCATCTTTCAGACTTGGAGGACCTGGATTCAAGGGACTGATTGCTGAGCTTGGGGCAGCTCAATCAACTTTTTGTGACTCAGTTCTCTTACCTGGGAAATGTGGCCAAGGCTTACTCACTCCTTACACATGTTGTTGGAAGGATTATAAGGATCGTTGTAATGGATGTGAAAGATGCATTTATTGTTATAAACAGCCTTATGCTGGCATCCTGAGAATTGCAAGGAAGACGTGTCCCTTGTTGTCTAGGGGACAGGATATGGATCCAGTATCCATTGTTCATATGGTACAGTGTCGACCCCGGACCAGATGCCTGGGAGGTTCTCTCTCTCTCTGTGTCTGTCCCTGTCACATATGTATATGTGATGAGTTAAATTGTGCCCTCTTCTTTCTACCTGGAACAACTGCCCTTCCCAAGTCTCAGTCATCCTTTAGGGTCACACTACTCCACGTGGGGTAGGCAGTTCTATGCTCATAGGCAACGGCTCATGTATGAAGAGATGTATGCAGAAATGGACAGTCAGCATTTAGAAATGTGTTTAGGAATCTGACCCTGCCCAGATATCCAGATGTGTATCAGTGGCCTTATCTTCCTGAACAGGGTAAAGGCTGACAGGAGCTGGTATATAATACACGACACTAGCACCAAACGAATACGTGGAGTCATTTGCTCAAAAACTAAGAATTTCGAGATGGTGACCACAGAGCATGGAACCGAGTGTTGGTGCCTCTGAGCCCAGGGCCCAGTGGGGCAAATTGCAGGCCCAGGAAGGCGACACTGTCTGTTGAAGCAGATGCTGGGGCTCATGCGGTGAGAGCTATCTGCTATTCATGTGCACTAGGACCATGCAGTGTTCTGTTGGGGTCTGGGGGGAACTGGCCCACACCCAGAGAGTTCTGGAAGCCTGTCTCTAGGATGCAGCGAACACTCCATCGTGCCCACTGGAGAGCCCAGCCAGAGGGACATTCTCCAGCACAGCCGAGCGTCCTTGCTCCCTCTCAGGACCCTGAGATCTTCCTTCCTTCCCTGCCTCGGTGATCACTAACCTGCCTCTGGGCTTTCTCCTGTCTCTCAGATCCCCTCCTATTCCAGGCTCTCATGAACAGTTCCCAACTTTCCCTCCCTTCCCCACTCGACCCTGAGCAACTCCACAGCAAGGAATTGTATCTTATTCATTTTTACAGTCCTCTCCTTGACAAGCACTTGATGAGCAGCTACTCTGTGCCCCACTCCACGCAGGAAAAGATGAGGATGATGGACTCATCTCACGAGAGTTCCTGTTCTAGTCGAGGGGCAGTGAAAGGGTGACAAGGACAAGGCAAGGGCGATGGGGGCACTGGGCAGGCACAGAGTGGACTCCAGCTCCACCTGTGTGGCCCAGAGGATATCTCTGAGGAAACCACTCTGTTTGGCAGCCATTCAACGTCCAGGAAAGGATGGAATGAGGAAAAGAAAGAAGGAAGGCTCGGTCTAACTAACTAGAATTGTCTCTCCCGTCCCCACCCCAGTCGTGCTTCAGAGCAGACTCAGTAAATGTTTACAAATGGACCGACCCACCTGTATTCCTGTCTCCAGTTACAGCAAAAGTCCTTGCACTGACCCCCCAAGGTCTCCATCCTCTCCAGGAACACACTCTAGCCAAGCTTCCAGCCCCTCTGTCCTGCTCAGACAGCTCTCGTCAAGATTACCCATGGCTCCTGTTGTGAAATCCAGTGTCCAGTTCCTCTCCCTAAGTGATGTGACCTGTCAGTGATATGATCCCACTGACCTGCCCCACCTTCTCGACACCTTCCCTCTGCCAGGTCTTCACCATTTATTGATGCTTCTCTATCACCCAGATCTCTGGACATAGGAGCACTTAGAACTCTGTTTCCAGATACATCTATTCTCGTCACATTTTCATTTCCCTGGATGTTATCATCCAGTCATGTGTCTTTAAATATCAGCTCTCAAGCATATATCCCCAGTGTGAACCTCACCCCTCAGCTTTAGCCACGTATATGCAATTGCCTTCCCAACAGCTCCATGCCAATGCTCACCAGGAAGCCCCAAATTATCAGGTTCGAACCTAAACTTCTGATTTCTCTTCTCCTCCCCAAAACTGCTTCTCCCCTTGTCTTATAATCCCAGGAAAATACAATTCTATCCTTTCTACTGCTGGGCCAGAAGTCTTACAGGAATCTTTGTTTTCTCTTCTTCTCTCTGTTAGGAAATCCTATTAGATGTGCTTCCAAAATCATCTGAACTATGAAGACTTCTCACCACATTCATCAGGCCCAGAGCTGGGGCGTCTTCCTCTCACACCTTTGGTATCACCACAGCCCAGCTGGTCACCTGCTTAGCCATTGTCTCTCTAGGGCTGCACCACCCAATATGTTAGCCACTAGGTACTTGTGGTATATCAAATTAAATTTAATTTAAGTCAAAATTAAACATTCAGTTTCTCAGTGTAACTAGCTACATTTCAAGGGCTCAGTAGCCACTAGTGAGCAATGCAGAGTTGGTGGTGACTGTATTGCACAGCACAGATATAGAGCATGCCCATCATTGCAGAAAGTTGGCTGCTCTAGCCTCTGTTCTCATCAAAGCAGCCAGAGTGAGCTGGTTATGACATATTCGCATCAACATAGTCTTCTGCTCAAAACTAATGCTAGAAATGTCTAATGATAATCTAATAACTAATGTCTAACTAATAATGTCTAATAACTAATGATAGAAAAGTCTAATGCTTTTCTATCTTATTTAGAATAAAAGACAAAGTTCATTCAGGGGCAAGTGACTGTGTAATCTGCCGCTCTTGTCCCCACTTACGAATCCAACCTCACCTCCCATCCTGGTACCATTCTCCCGCTGGCTTAGTCTGCTGCATCACACTCTCTACTCTTCCTTAAGCATGCTCGCACCACAGGACCTTTGCACTTGTTATTAAACCTTCCTAGAATACTCTTTTCCTTGAAGTTCACATGGATCACCCCCTCGTTCTGTCCAGGTTTCTGCTTCAATGTCATCTTGTCTGTGAAGCTTCTGCCTCCTTACGTTTTATCCAGAGCACTTATCACCATCTGGCATCACACAAATACACTCGTTTATTGTTTACTGTGTGCAGTAGACTGTAAGCCCTATGCAAGCAAATACTTTTCTTAATGGATATATCTCCAAAGCCCAGGAAAACATCTAGCACAGAGTAGGGGTCCAAATATTATTGATATTTGGTGAATTAATGAAGAAATTAAAGGAAGAAAGGTAGACAAGTGAGAAAATATATTTCAATAATCTACAAAATTAGGAGATATATGTATATATTTATGCTTATTATGTACTCAATTATAGAAAATATCCTTCCCTCTGATATTTCTTTATCATATGCACCTTTGAACTGGGCCTATAACCTATGTTGGGAAATATGAAATGCAACTCTGAGTTTGTGACTCTAGACCTAATTTATGGTGTAGAAGGTATGAATTTGTCGCAACATTCCTGTAAAAAGGTGAGTATATTCCCTTCAGGTTACCAAACTCTCCCCCAAGCCCATATTTTAGTGAGGACAATTACACACAGTATCAGCGTGGGGCCTGCTTTGAGCAAGCTCCCTGCCCCAGAGGATGTCACCTCATTAAAGATGCATAAGGCAATTCCACACCGTGGAATATACAATGGCTCAGACATGATGGACTCATAATTCTCATTCGTGGAAAGTCCAGAGCAGATATTCCCACTGACAAGCAGCTCCTCCAAGGGATGATTCAGGCTCTTGACTCCTATCTCATGATTTCATCATCTTGAAAACCTGGTCTCTTAGATTCCCATGTGCAGCTGCATTAAGCCAGAAGAACAAAAGAACGTGTGGGGTGAGGCATGGGAGGTTTTCCTGGACCAGTTCTGGAAGAGGTGCACATCACTTCTGCTTGTATCCCATCAGCTAGAGCTCAGTCATGGCCACACATATCTGCAGGGGAGTCTTGGAAATATAGTCTGACTACATGCATGGGAAGAAGAGAAAAGAATGAGCAGCTAACCACTCTCTTACAGGTAGATTGTGCTAACTATCTGATGAATGGAGTTTGCAGTGGAGGGATGAGGGACAGGTCATTTCCAGATGATAGAATTTGAAAAGGCTACAGGGAAAAGGCGAACTTTGAAACCTTATAAGATAAATCAAAGGGAACACATAGAGGTAAGCAAGCAGATGTGCAGGTATCAGTAAAGTCTTCCCTTTTGGAAAGAGCCAACATAGGAAGATGGATTGGGGTAAGTTTCCGGAATATTCGAAATGCTGGGCTTGGCTTGTCTTCTCTGTATGCTGTCCAGGTATGTCTCTGGGACATAATCACTGAAGCCTATGGAGACCCTCGGGAGACATGGACCGGGCAGGGAGCACTGTTCACATTTGACTGAAGAGGAAGCTAGCTGAGAGTAGAGGGGTGACCTACCCAAGGGCACAAGCATCAGGGTCAGAGGTGAGACCAGACCCAAGCCTTCCCCCGCTAAATCCAGAGCGCTCTATAATCTGATCTTAAAGTGTTGAGAAGCACCAGGGAGTCTTACTCTCAGTATCATTAAGAATTTTAAGGCTCAAGCTGATCAAACTTCTGAAATTTATTGCATTTCCATTTGTCCCATTCAGATAATAAAGCATGCAAAGTAAAACCAAATTAAAATTTCAAGCATGGTTACATTATTAAAATATTTTGACTGCCCTTCAGCTGTTCTCTTTAGCTTCTGATCTTATCTCACAGGCTTTTTAATTGCAGCAGGCACAGATTTAAAGTAACAGTACCTGCCCTGATGTACAGACAGTGCATCAAAGACAACGCAGCATCCTGGACTTCAGGACCAGGCTTCAGGGGACCTGCAGAGGGTCTAACTCAAGCATCTCTGGACTCCTGGGCCAAGAAAGCCTTCTCCCAAGCATGATGTGGGCAGGCTGGAAATAGCACCAGCAGAGGAGGACACATTTTCAAAGCTTATTGTTATGGTAACGATAATGGCTGTTTATCCCATCCCAGTGTGTTTCCAGATCTAATATCTCATCTGTTTTTC
Source organism: Eubalaena glacialis (assembly GCF_028564815.1). NCBI lineage: Eukaryota > Metazoa > Chordata > Mammalia > Artiodactyla > Balaenidae > Eubalaena > Eubalaena glacialis. The sequence goes on along the minus strand of NC_083717.1, from coordinate 188,943,248 downwards.
AAAAGAGCCCAGAGCCCAGGAAAAGACCTATCACATAGTAGGAGCACAATGGGTATTTGCAACATTAACGGATGAATGACTCCATGGAAATAAATGTAATGCCTGCTATTATCCTCATTGTAGACACACTGGTTCAATTACTTGCTGAAGGACATGTGTGTCTGACCTGGCAATAGAACCAGGTCTCTGAATGTGGGCCCAGTGCTCTTTCCTTCCTATCAATGCTTCTCCGAGTGCACAACTCCACACAGATGGGACCCGAGATGATTTTAGGCAGTGCATGGCAATAGCATCAGATAACACCAAATCTCATGATGAAAAATGTCTATTGTTTTCAACCTTATTTCAATTGCTTCAGGGAGAAAGCTTCAGGTTGGAGCCCACATGCATGTATATGTTTAACACTTTTCTACACAGACTCCTAATCTCTCTTCTTAACAGAGAGATGGCAAGCCATAGGCTCAAACCTTGGCAGGCAAGAGCATCTATCTAGAATTCCATAACAATGTTTTATTTTCATTGTCTTTATTTTACCTTCAGCTCTAAATGATGATGTGGGATACTGCTGTCCCTTTAAAAATGTAATATAGAGTTGTACAGAAGAAGATTCATCCAAGTTAAAAATAAAGACTCCATTAAAGGGAGCAATAATGAGACAATAGCATCAATGACAGATCAGACACAGCAAAAGTCAGGTAAGTTGTCTAGCTTAGCAATGGAAGTTTGGAAGTCACTGCTTTGTATCAAGAGCACCAACAACAAACTCAAAAGACCACAAAATCTTTGATATGAATAAAAGGTAGAGAGCCCATGGACAGGAAGTGAGTCCTACCTGATGCGTGGAGATTAGCCCGTGATATCTACAGGTCCCGGCTAGACTAACTGGTCTCCATACCTTTATTACAAGTGCCACTTCCTTCATGAAGGATTTGACCATTTCCCCAACCAGGTCCGGTCATCCTCTTTTTTAAATCTCCAGAACGATTTGTCTGTACCCATTCTTAGGGCTACTGGACTGCTTTGCCTTTTTGCAAGTTATTTATGTGCGGTCTTCATTTACTTCGATGGTCTTCTTGGGGAAAGTTATGTGCCTGACCTCCTGAATCAGTGCCATTCTTTCCCGGAGATGGTCCTCTACAGGCCTTTAGGTAGAGAGGCAATGACACCTCAGATGCTCATCACAGAGCTTGCTTTGGACTGAAGTCTTTCTCTGATGGGAAGCAAATAGAAGTCACAAAAGCCAATTGCTTGGGGGCAATGACTAGGTTTCTGGAATCCCTAAGTGGTATCAATAACTTGCCTGGTCTAGGGTTCTTGAGGCCTTTTCTGAGATGGTCCTAGAAATTGCAATGACTTCCTGCTCTCTCGGGCCAGTCCACACCCTGACTCAGCCTTGTCTCCAGGAAGCATCCTCTCTCCAGCACTAAAATGGGTAACACAGTACAAAGAGGAATTCATCACAGAGGGAAGGCATTCCAGGAGAAAGGAATTGCTTGTGCAAAGGACTGGAGGCACAAAACAGTTTTGCTCATTGAAGTCGCGTCTGTGGGTTCAACGAGATGGACCAATAGGTGAGTGTGGGACAGATGCTAAGGAGCTAGACATGGCGGGTGATGTGTATCCTTGCAGGGATGGGTGTACGAAGCTATGGGGTTTAAGCTTCATTCTGAAACTTATGGAAATACTCGACAACGTTTAAGTGATGGAAGGGCATGCTCAAATCATGTTTCGTGTGGAGTTTATTCCAGGAGCCATGGAGTGAGAGGGTGGTAGATTGGGTGGGAAGAACCAGGAGTCTGGGAGAACCCATCTGGATTTTCTGTCTGGAGCAGAAGTAGAGAGGGCAGGGAGGATGGGGGCAGAACGATGTACAGGGAAGCCTATCCTATAGAACTCTCTTTTAGACACCCATTCGTATTGAACCTGCTAGAATGTTCAGGAACCATTTCTCCAGAATAAAGCATCGATTGAACAATTTACTCTGAATAATTAAATTTGCAGTTTTAAGCCCATAGCAGTAGAGTTTATTTATAATTGGAGCCACAGTTTGCATGCACTTTAAATGCAAAAAGGGGCTTTAACCGTCAAGTTATTGTATTACTCAAGAGTTTAATTAATAACACACTAATTGTGGAAGCCAACATCAAGAGCTATACCATATTGTTCCTATTACGTTTGGAAACCGTTTGAAGTGATTTGGTAATTAAAAAAATGAACTTCGAAATACAGCCTTATCTTCTCCTAGATATGGAGACTCTTTTGTTTATATATTCTAGTACTTTTTAAGATAGAGAGGTCTCCCTTGGGTTTTGTGATGAAGAACCTCTGAATAATGCCTTTAGAATAGATATATTCATACATATTAAAACAAGCCAAATGCCTGGATGCCATTGGTTAGAAAGACGTCTATTGAAAAGTTAAATAAAAGAGTAAAATTGAAAGATAAATAAATCTGTAGACTTAGAGCTGAAAGGGACTTCAGGCTTGATCTCTTTTACACTCAAGCCCTTTTCCAAATGTGAAAATCAAGGTTAGTGAAGTCAAACAATTTGCTTGGGGATGGTCAAAGAAGGAACTGCATCCCTGGGTCTCTGGATTCCCTTCCACTTCTAAGAATGTCCTCTCTCTCCAAAAACACAGAGCTAACTAAAAGAGTGTTCAAATGATCTATTATCATCTGTCTTCACCTCTTAAAAGGTAAACTTGAGGGGAGAACTCACACCTTTTTCACCTCTTATGGTCAGGAACTTGGTATTCCTAACACAATGCTTATTATTCAATAGCCAAAGTAAATAGCTGTACACCTGACCTAGATATACCCCCTCCCATTCACTAGCATAAATACTGAGTTCTAAACTTAAATCTACGTGCAACCTCTGGGTAGATGCATTAACCACCAGTTAGTTAAACCTCAGAGTCACTAACTTAAACTGTGGACCCAAGCAGCCAAGGCAATTTAACACTTGTGTGTATAGTGCTGTGTCAAGCTCTGTATTAGAGGCTGGGATACAAAACTGAATAAAGCGTTACTACACAGAGTAAAAAAATATAAATTATATATATATTTATATACACACAGACAAATGTATCTGTACATATATATACACACACATATATACATATATATACGTATATTCTCAACTTGGAAAGTAAAGTACGAAGTACTGTAAATGTGGATCAAAGGTCAACAGACTATCTGTAAAGATCCAACTAGTAGGTATTTTCTGCTTTGCCAGCCACAGAGGCTCTGTCAGTCAGGTAACTCTGCTGTTGTCTCGTGAAAGCAGCTGCGAACAATACATAAACGAACAAGCATGGCTGTGTTCCAATAAAACTTACCTATAGACACTAAAATGTGAATTTCCTATCATTTTCACATGTCATGAAATATTCTTTTTTTTTTTTTCAACCATAAACCTTCCTTAGCTCATGGGCTGTACAACCAGACAGTGGGGCTGAATTTGGCCCTGGGGAGGCCGTGGTTTGCCAGCCCTGCTGTAGAGGAGACGCAGCCCTCCCCATAATTGTTGGGGGGTCCCCCTCCCCTCTCAATCAGAGAGAAAAGCAGCTGCTGGGTCAGAGGCATAGTCTGTGGTCAGACGCCAGACAGTAAGGTTTGTTTGGGGAATGGCTGCATATGAGGCAGGTTGGGCCACATTTTAAAGGGTTTTGCATACCATGCTAAATAACTAGGAGTCTATTCAATCAACACCTAGGGGCTGATGGAGAACATTCTGCAGGGGAATGTCAGGGTTGGTTTTAGTTTTAGAAAGATCACGCTGGTGATCACTGCCCATTCTGTCTGGAGAAGAGGCTGGAAGGAGAGATGTCAGCAGCAGAAAAACCAGTAAGGGCGTTGCCAGTCTAGTCCAGGGGAAGGAACTTGCCAGAATGAGTTCTTAAATTTACAGAAGCGTATTGAATAGAAACTATAACGGGTTATTAAATGGATTTGAATAATCCTCCCAGTCTAAAAAGATAATTGGACAAAATAAACACGTCTGGCTTTTGGGGGATGTCCTGATTCCTTCTATAGGACGCAAAATTTATACATGTTGTATCAAATGGATATTGGAGAGAAACCCTGCCAAGTCACAAGAGACTCTGGGCACAGAGAGGTTAAGGGCTTTGTCTAAGGTCACACAGCTAGTTATGGATCTGCCTTAGGTACAAACCCAAGCCTTCCATTAGCTCCTATCCCCTACACCTTCTAATGCTTTTATGCAGTTTTAGTTTCATGAAATATCAGGCCATGGATACAGAGCAAGAAACCAAGTAGGCTGGTCTCTCTTAAGTTAAAAGCTCACTTATGGGTTAGCACAATTGAATCCTCCAGGAAAAATACATAATGAGGCTCAATCTCACAAACAAAATATTGAGTGAAAGAATCTAGACATGATACAGAACGTTTCATCGATATGCAGGACGAGAGCTAAGTAGAGCTAATGTAGGCTGTGAGAAGTAGGGATGGTGGGTAGGGATGGAGGGGAGCCTGTGGAAGGTTTCTTGGGGAGTGGAGTTGCCAGGCTTCCCGAGCTGGGTGAGAGCCACATGGACGCGTTTGGGTTGTGAAAATGCATTAAGCTGCACACTTACATCTGTGCTTCTCGGCACCTGTGCTGTATACCTCAACAAAAGTAAAAAATCTAGCCACCTCTGTCTCTACCTCTATATTAATATCTATATCTATACTTGTATCTACATACCTACATATAGGCATATATAAAATGAGGTATACATATATATACAAGTATATAATCTGTATCTATATTTATATAGAAAGAAAACAATCCATTGTCAAACTTTTTAACTTTTTTTTTTTTTTTTTAAATTTGGCCATGCCACACGGCTTGGAGGATCTTAATTCCCTGACTAGGGACCGAACCCCGGCCCCCTGCAGTGGATGCATGGAGTCCTAACCACTGGACCACCAGGGAATTCCCTTAACGTTTTTCTTTATTACAATAAAATCCATTAATCCTATACTTCAGAAATTGCTTATTCTCTCTAAATCTCAGAATACTACTCTGTAAAATGAAGATAACTAAATATAATTTTTTTAAGGATTAAATAAAGGAATGTGTGTGTGTGTGTGTGTGTGTGTGTGTTTATTTTTTCTTTTTCCCATGCCTGGTACATGTGGGAGCTCCATCCAGGATAAAGGTCTTGGTCAGCTCCATCTCTCCTGGATGTTTTTTACCCATGTGGCCTGGCCCAGATGGGGGTGAAGATTTAGATGTCCTGGGCAATCAGATGCTCTTCCCACGTCTGGAGTCTCTGCCATCGGCTCTGCTTGGCCCCATCCAGAGAGCCGCTTGGACCATCGTCATCTATCCAGCGGGGGACTCTGCCTGCTTCTCATTCCTCTTCCACATCTGCCAGAGGGAGATGCAACCTATCTGCTAGGATCCTGTCATTAACAGGTCCCTGGTCTGAACATCGTGGAATACCACAAAATGCCACCTTGATTCCTAACAGCTTCCTTGTCTGGTGAATAGGGTTAATAATAAGTGCCTATCTTATCTCCCAGAGCTACTGTAAAGATCAAATGGGATAACAAATGTGAAAGCCTTTTGTCATCTCAAAGAGTCATACACAATTATAAGGATTAGCTGTAACCACTCAATATTGCGCTTGCCTGTTCCTGGTGAGGACTGGGTGCCCTTTGCTGCTGAAACCCTGGAACCTAAGACGTCAGGCCTGACACAGAGCCACCAAAGAAGAAATATCTGAAGAACAAGAAGTCATTGCATTATCATATGCTATCGATGCTTTATGAAGAGATGACACAGGATAACACAACTCCACCACACTCTAGCCCTTATTCAACACATTTTCACTGAGCTTTACAATATTTACCCTGAATGTCAAGATGTATATTAGGGGCCATAAATAATAATAAATGACGACACCATGATAACCATAGAAAATAGATGATAAAAGAGGAAAACAATATCTTATTACTGGCTTGAGTGAAATAGAAATCAGGGGCACATTTTCAAGATTAGGAATGAGGTTAGAAAATTGACAACATGATAACGTTTAACAAAAATGAGATTCAGCAATTCTGCAGATTGTAAAAGGCATGACGGTAAGTCCACGTGCCATAATAGGCTATTTTGTGATGTTTCTAGTGTTATACGAACCATTTCAACTGCGAGAAGATTACCTGTAGGTTTGAGGCGGAAAATGTGTTTTATTACCTATTTTAAACCTACCCTGATGGTGTCCGTTTTGAACTTTGTCAATATAAAATGATGCCTTTTTCTCTAATTTGCCAGTTTTTAAGTCACAGATACACAGTTGGTAAGTTTCTGAAGATTTCCAAATTCCCGTAATCTTATTTTGTAGGCTAGAGTGCCAGAAAACTGCACAGAGAAAACACAGGAAGAAACAGAAGAAAGGAGTCCGATCTCTTCCGCCTGTTGTTGTAATTTATGAGAATATGGGAAGTGAGCTGTTTGCTAAGCAATTCCACTCACTCCCAGTAGAAGTGGAGTTGATCTCCTTCATTGATATGGGTCAGTACGGTTTATTCGCCCTCAGCCAATTTTTGGTTATGCATTCAGGTTTTTAAATATTCAGCCTCAAAATGCAGTGCACACAATTTTGAAATCCATTTTCCACTGTGGGTCTCTAAATGGGATGCAAACCTGATAAAGGTCTCATGGGTGAAATTTGAAATTTGTCCCATTTGATGTGACTCCAGTAGGATTTATAGTAGCAACAACAAAGATAGTCAAATCGTTTCCTGCCTTAAATGAGAATGGACGGCATCCACCTGACATAGCCCCGAGGACTGAAGTCTTTTAGTCACGGAGTTGATAGAGAGAAATGGGCAAAATACACCAGGATGAGCTTCCCAAGCTTGTCAGAATTTGAGCTTGGGGGCTGGAGGTAAGGGTCAAAATCAAAGCTCTGGAAAAATAGAAAGGAGGTATCACTCCTGTGCCTAATGCTAGGCTAAATGTGTTATTTTGTTCTCTCAGCACCCCATTTTTCAGAGGGGGGATGAGTCTGGGGCAACTTTGGTGACTTTGCCAGGATCTCACAGTGTCAAGGTGATCTCCGACGTGTCTGATGCCAAAACCCAGGCTTAAGATTTCTTAACGATGTCACTTCCTTAGAGTTTGATGCCTACCAGCTATGAGATCATGAACTTGCCCACCAAAGCAGAAGCCTTGGGAGGGTGGAAGGTAGATGCTAGGAATAATTAGACCAGGACAACAGAGCTAAGTGAGAACTGCCCCAGGCAAGCTGCCTGCCTTGCCGCTAGGTCCCATCACCCCAGGTAGCAGAAGGACAGACCAGGGGAAAGGAAGAGGTCTGAAGAACACTTTGCCCAGAATCATAAGCACCACCCCACATGGAAGGAAATGGTTCCCGGATGGGGTTCTCAGATTTTGTAACAGGCACCAAGTAGGGGGCAGGGGCTGGCACATGCACAGTGGTTCACTGGGGCCATATCTCTGCCTCACCCTTCTTTGGGGAGCCCTCCTTTCCCTGAGCCCCAACCTTGTTAACAGAATGGGAGCTGCCTGATGGGCACAGGGCTTAATCCAGCACCCACTCCCCATAGACACGCAACCTCCCAATGATTGTTCCAGGCCCATGATCTAACCTAGGCCTGTTAGGAACCTTACTCAGGATTTCTCACCTGGGGCAGGAGGTCGGTAAGCCTGGAGCTGCTTGCTGCCCTGTCTGATGATTTCAGTCGAAGAGAGAGCAGCCAAAAAAGAGGGAGCCTCAGAGTGGGAGGTAGGAGACTGAGTGCTCTGCCTGAGGTCTCTGGCTCTATCCTTCCCCATTCCTCTCTAGATTTCCACGCAGTGTGAGCCTGTGCCCACTCCCCTCTTTGCTTAGGCTACGTCTCACTGTCTTCCCATCACTAGCAATTAAAATGGTTCCAAAGACTATGAGTCCAACAGCCTGTACCCGGCTGATGCCAGTGAGGGCATGGGAGGTGAGGGGTAGCAGAGCAGGGGGTCAGGTATGTGGACGGAACTGCAGGATCCAATGGGGTGGACGTTGTCACTACTCAAAGTGTGGTCCACCAGCCATTGGTTTTATTTCTTATTATTTTATTTATTTATTTTTATTGAAGTATAGTTGATGTACAATGTTGTATTAGTTTCAGGTGTACTGCGAAGTGATTCAGTTATATACATATATACATACATATACTTTTTCCGATTCTCTTCCCCTATAGGTTGTTACAAAATATTGAGTAGAGTTCCCTGTGTTATACAGTAGGTCCTTGTTGTTTATTTTATATATAGTAGTGTGTATATGTTAATCTCAAACTCCTAATTTATCCCCTCCCTTTCCCCTTCGGTAACCACAAGTTTGTTTTCTATGTCTGTGGGCCTGTTTCCGTTTTGCAAATATGTTCATTTTTATCATGTTTTTAGAGTCCACATATAAGCGATGTTGTATGATATTTGTCTTTCTCTTTCTGGGTTACTTCACTTAGTATGGTCATCTCTAGGCATATACACCCAGCAGTTTTAGCACCACCTGAGGACTTCCCAGAAATGCAGAACCCCACACCTACAGAACCAGAATCTGCATTTTCACGGGCTCTGCAAGAGATTCATACAACATTAATATGAGAGAAGCACTTATCTAAATGAAAATAAAATGAACTGGTAATGCAGTGGTATAAATCAGTGCAGCCAGGGGAATGAGAAGCTAAGACCCAGCTTCTCTCTGGGTGCTTGTTGTTGAGAGAAAGTGGTGTGGTTTTGGGATACAAGGACCCTTAGATATCACAGTGTACACTAGGCTCACTTTATGGATGGGAATACTGAGGCCCAGGGAAGCCGAGTGAAGCTCTGGAAATCTCAAAGCCAGTTACGTGTGCAGAGCCCGGAGAAGAGGCGTCCTTCTTCCCATCACACCATCAACTTGAGCCAGCTTACTTTCTCCTCTGTTCTTACTTGCTTACTCCTCTGTTCCCCATAACACTTGCCCTGTGTGCTCAGGGCTACATAGAGGAGAAAATATGTGTATTGAGCACAGAGCTGCTCAAAATCACCTCCCCTGCTCCAGAGTGAAGGTGCCTTCCCTGACCCAACAGTGCTCTCCTCTGCTCAGCTGTGCTTGGGCAACGATTTCATCCACAGTAATTCATTCTGCAAGAATCTCTAGTAGCTTTATAAATCTGGAGAGCAACAAAATCATCAACTTTTCTTAAGCTTAAATTAAATTCAGATCCTTCTATTCCATTTAAGTAACAGCAAAAGGGATGCTCTCTGTTCCCTTCCACACGTATGGATGGGCATCTAGCGGGACCCAGTACTTTCTCCTATCCCTCCATCAGCTAGTCTCTCATCGAAATTGATATTTGCATAGAAATTTAGGGCTTACAAAGTCCTTTTACACATGCAGCCTCACTTTATTCCATCGAATGATAAATGTGAAAAATGTTTGCATTGATGTACAGAGGCTGGTGAATATGGTCATAGCATTAATGTGGATAATCATGTGAAATTGAGAGTAGTGAGAATATTAAGCCTGATGGGTCAGGTATTCAATAGTTTATGGAAATAATGAACATAAAAACTTTTATTTTTAGAGGATGAATTCTCACATCAAGATCCTGTGAGAGTTGCCTTAATACAAAGTAAAAATCAGTGATGTGTGCAATGTCCAGGGTGACTTTGTGTTTTGACCAGTATTGTAGGAAAATTAGCAGACCCCTCAAGAAGTCCACGTGTAAGCCCTGAAAGCTGTGACCGTGTCAACTCACGTGGCAAAAGGGACTTTGCAGACGTGATTGAGGATATGGACTTTGAAATGAGAGATGATCCTGGATTATCCAGGCAGACACGATCTAATCACTTACATCCTTAAAAGTAGAGAACATTTCCCTGCCTTAGTAGAGAGAAAGATGTGAATGTGGAGGATGGATCAGAGAGATGCAGCCTTGCTGGCTTTGAAGATAGAGGGAATCCATGAACCAGGAATGTGGACATCCTCCAGAAGCTGGAAAAGGCAAGGAAACAAATACTACCCTAAAACCTCTGGGAAGAAATGCAGCCTTACTTCTTGCTTTTAGCCCAATGAAAACTGTATTGGGCTTTTGACCTATAGAACTGTAAGATAATAAATATATGTGGTTTAAGCCACCAAGTTCATGGTAATTTGTTACAGCAGCCCTAGGAAACTAATAGAGCTACATTCATCATCTGGAAGAAAGTATAGGAAATGCTCTCTGTGCCTTAGATCAGGAAACAGTATGGGTAGAATGCAGAAGAGTTTGTAATCCTAAAACGATTCTTTTCCAGGAAGGGGGGGTCAGATGGAGATGGTGCTGTGTCAAATTCAATTTGCTGAGTAGCCCTCTGGAGAGCTTGGGAGCCAGGCTACCTGGGTTCTAATCCAAGCGGTGTCACTAACTATCTGTATGGCCTTGGGAAAGCTACCCAACCTCTCTGGACCTCAGTTCCCTAAACTAAGAAATAGGGTAATCACAATACTGATGTCAGGCGCTGTGTGAGGACTGAGTTAATGTAGGTAAGTACTAACACAGCGTCTGGTACACAGCCGATACTTACACATTTTGACCTCTACTTAAATCTACTTTAGAAATTGCAGTTTAGCCTAAGCATTTAGTTGGGGGAAGAACAAGAAAAAGGTTTGAAACTTCTGGAATGTGGACAGAACAGAATCCATGGGGTCAGATTCAAGTCATAGCTCAGCTAAAATAAAGAGCCATTTATTTAATTTCTCTGGCCTTTGGTTACCTCTCTCTAAATGAAAGAAAATAGAACTACTTAATGGCATTCAGGTAAGGTTGAAATGTGGTAACATAGGTGGACGCCTCTGTCTAATTGATTTGAGGGCCACAGACCGCAGGTACCATAGATCATAATCCCACTGTCTCTGCGTGACAATGTGTGCATGTCCGGCCCACTGATTCTCCAGCCACCAGGAATAGCATTGTATTAAAATCGCTTCAAGTGTAGGATACTGTATATATGCCATAGTTGTTATTGAATGACTTTATAGTATATATCTGTATTTATTAGTGCCAATGATGCATTATAATAATCAAATGCCAACAGTAGATTACAGCCCACGTGCCAAATAGCACCCTCGATCTTTGGCAAGCCTGGCTGTGGTCATGTGTGGATGCTCCCAGCCTCTGGTGATCCAGTTGCCGTCACCTTCCGTAAAGAGTCCCTGGCCATCTGAAAGGCCGTTTATGAACAGGAGCACATTTTAGAGGATAACTGTTCCTAGGGGGGAGGTGAAATTAGGCAAAGGGTTATCTAAAAGCTGAAGGGGTGAGTTGCCTCTCAGGTTATTAACCTGTCTGCACAGCTACCTGACTGCAGAGGAACGTGCTGTCCTCCAAAGGAGAGAGAGGCTTGGGATTCTTTTTTTTTTAAATTTTTATTGGAGAAGAGTTGATTTACAATATTGTGTTAGTTTCTGCTGTACAGCAAAGTGAATCAGTTATACATATACATATCTCCAATCTTTTTAAGATTCTTTTCCCATGTAGGTCATTACAAAGCATTGAGTAGAGTTCTCTGTGCTATACAGTAGGTTCTTATTAGTTATCTGTTTTGTGTTTTTTTTTAAGAGCATAATCTCAGAATAAAGGAAAGCCCTTTAATTAATTAATTAATTAATTTTATTTTTAGCTGTGTTGGGTCTTCGTTTCTGTGCGAGGGCTTTCTCTAGTTGCGGCAAGCGGGGGCCACTCTTCATCGCGATGCACGGGCATCTCACTGTCGCGGCCTCTCCTGTTGCGGAGCACAGGCTCCAGACGCGCAGGCTCAGTAGTTGTGGCTCACGGGCCTAGTTGCTCCGTGGCATGTGGGATCTTCCGAGACCAGGGCTCGAACCCGTGTCCCCTGCATTGGCAGGCAGATTCTCAACCACTGCGCCACCAGGGAAGCCCTAGTTATCTGTTTTATATATAGTAGGGCTTAGGATTTTGTGTGCTGACAGCACCGCGGAGCCACCGCTCTGACCTCATGGGGGATAAGGCAGTAGGTTTTCAAAGCTGCAAGGGTTGTTCTTATCTGGGGACTGGACCACCATCACACTCCAGAAGCGGATTCACCCATGTCACTCCGGAAGCGCTGGGTACTTCGCTGTCTCTCTGCTCCCCTCCTCCCTATCCTATCACTTCCCCTCCTGCTCCTCCCCTGGCCGCTTTGCAGCTCAGCCCTTTTGTGTGCCTGACCCTTAGCTGGCTGAAGCGACTGAGTGGCCAAGGAGGAAGGAAGTGATAGCGGGAGGAGGTGGAAGGAAACCACGGTAGGGGTTCAGCTCGGTTCAGTGGAGACAAGGGAGATGTGAGTCATGGGGGCAGTGAGGGCATTCGCAGGGGGCAGAGGCCTAGGAATAACTGTGTCTTAGATGTAGAGCTTGGATGTGGAACCAACAGGCCTGGCCTTGAGACCTTTGGAAGTCACTTTGGGTCACTGACTCTCAGTTTCTTTATCTATAAAATAAGCATAATTCTCACCACCCGAAAATATTATTATGCACCTAAAATATCCTATATGTGAAACCGCCAGGATGTTGCAGGCTTCCTGGGGAAGGTATTCAACATCAGCCGTCCCTTCAGCGATGGGGTAGGTGGGGGAAGGTTGGGAACTGCTTGATTTGGAATCAGAGTGTTTGGGTAAAATTTCCACCACCCCATTTCACATTGTGTGACCTCAGACACAGCATGCCATTTAATCCCTTGGACCTCACCTTCCAAACGGAAATAACACCCTGCCTGTAACCTTCTCAAGAGCTGCTGGCCTGGTTACTAAGACCTGGATGCTTTTCTATTATCAGTTCTATCTGGTCACACAGAGGCTTATTTCAATGTCTGGGGGAGTGACTTAGCCACAAAGGGATTAACTGAAAATGATGGAACCCACCCTACAGAATGATGTTCCTACAATGTAGAGGTGCATGGGTACGTGGGAAAACTGTGTTAACATGATTGCACGTTGTGGTTTTGTGTTGGGCTCCAATTTCTTCTCACTACCATCCAGGTAACCTCCTGGCAGATGACATTCAGGAAGATAGATCCTTCTGGTTCCATCTGGATTTTCGTTTTCTGTTGATGTCTAGGTTCTGTGAGGTTGGCTGATGCTCTGCTGCGTCCCTCCCTGGACCACATTTTCTTTGCACCAGACCCTTGAATATCAGTACTGAGAATTCTCTCTTTCTTTGGAATTCTCTATTTCACACAGGAAGGACTGTCTCTATGAAATACATTTGTAAGGGAGCATAGTTCCTCTAGAATGTTCCCCCTATGGAATGACAGCACTTTGGCTAAAGAATAGTTTCTCTCCGTTTGTAACACCTCTGTCTCACTCACCCTATCTTTCTCTGCACCTTCCTTTCCTATCCTGCCCCAGCTAACACCTTTCATTTTTTCCCTTCAGACCTTGGCTCAGCCAAAAGTCCATCTGGGAAGTCTCTTTAACCTCAAGAGTTGAGGTTCAGTGGCCTGGTGATGGTTCCATGTCACCATGCACTTCACCTAAACTAAAGGTGTTGAAAAAGGTCAGACATCTATCTTTACCTCTCTATGTCAATCTATCTATCTATCTATCTATCTATCTATCTATCTATCTATCTATCTATCTATCTATCTATCTATCATCTATCATGATACACATACAATAAATGCACCAATACATGGTTTAACACTCAAGACTAGAAGAATTTTAATAGAAAAAAAGAAAAATTCTGCCTCACGCATCCCCACACCAATACCTACCCCCCCAGGGGCAAATACTTTCAAATGTTTAGCTGTTTTGTCTTCTGTTGACCTCTATACACTGACAATAACCTGCTCACACAGCTACGTATATTATACTGTTTATTTTTGGCGTTCTCCATTAGTTCCCACCGTATAAAAGAAGACTGCGACTTTATGCTCTCTCCCATCCACATTCACAAATGCACACATTTCACGTTTCTCCATTCTCTCAATGCTGTTCAATTTTTGTTTGAATCGATGTTTGACATCGTGCCACGAGGTGTGTGTCAATGTTGTCCTCGCTGAGTCACCGAGAGTGTGATGGTTGTGTCTCCTTCTCCTGCAGTGTCACTGAGCTAATCACGGCCTCATCTATTTGTTTACATGTTTCTCTGCATACCTATTTGTCTCTAAACTCTCTCCTGTATATGCTCCTCCTCCTAATGCAGTCTGAGAATCAGGCCATCTCTGAGTCCTATTTTGCTCTAGGAAGCATCTTTTCTGGAAATTTCTATGCTCCTGCTTTGCTCTGGACCACCTTTTTTCTGTAAACCACACATGTCGTCCTGCAGCCTCCTTTCTTCCTGACCCGGGAATTCCCTTACTTCTCTCCTGTGGTGGGATCCCGTCTCCCTGCATTCCAGGTCTCCCTTGTCCTCGGTTTTATGGTCCTTGTTTTGGATAAACACTCTCCAGTCATTTCTGAAGAAAGGGCAGAAGGGTCATTTTCCATAATATCCATATCCAACCTTCCCACTTGGCTTATAGTTCAGCAGCCAGGTACAGAATTCTAGATTAGACCAATCTTCCTATGGAATTCTGACGACACTGATCTCCGTCTTCTAGCTCCCAGGGTGGCTGCTGAGAAGCTCATGCCCCGTGGCATCTCCGTGATGGGACTGTCACCCGCCTGTTGGTGCTTTTGGGAACTTTAAAGGTCTTCCCCTTATCTCTGCTGTTCTAAAAGTGGCAGTCCTTGCTGTTTTTGTTTTGTTTTGTTGTTTGTTTGTTTGTTTGCTTGTTTCTTGCATCCACTGTTCAGGGCACTCAGAACACTTTTTTAAAGTTGTTTTTTGAGAATCTTTTATTCCTGAAGGTAAGTGATTGATTTATGGAATAATTATTTTCAATACTAAGAAATATTTCATATTTTTTAACCAATTTTTTTTTGTGCTGTGCCCAGTATAATGGACATAGAAATCACACTTTTAAGATTAATCTGAATTATTAACATATTCTCTATCTCTTTCTTAAGTGTGGACATTTCATAATGCATTAAAGCTTTGCTTTGTAAAAAGTGTATATTTGTCTTAGTTTTTGTTTTGTTATTTATTTTTATTTGTTTATGGCTCTTCTTTTTTCTTTTGAGGTAAGATTTACATTCAATGAAATGCACAAATCTTCAGCAGTATTTGATGAGTTTTAATCAGCTTATACACCCATGTAACCAAAAGTCCTATCACGATGTAGAACACTGCCAGCACCCCAGAAAGTTCCCTCGTGACCCTTCCTAGTGACTCCCCACCTTCACATCTATCCCCGAGGCAACTACTATTCCGGTTTTTTCCACCACATGCTAGTTTGACCTGTTCTTAAACTGTATATCTAACAAAATCATGTAATATGTTTTCCTAGTTACCTCAACATATTTTTGAGATTTATATGTTGTTGCACGTGTCAGTAGGGTTTCTTTTTCTTTTAATGTAGTACAGTTGCTTTACAATGTTGTTTTAGTTTCTGCTGTACAACAAAGTGAATCAGCTATATGTATACATATATCCCCTCCCTCTTGGACCTCCCTCCAACCCCTCCTCCCCAATCCCACCCACCTAGGTCATCACAGAGCACTGAGCTGAGCTCCCTGCGCTATACAGCAGGTTCCCACTAGCTATCTGTTTTACACATGGTAGTGTATATATGTCAATCCTAATCTCTCAATTCGTCCCACCCTCCCCTTTGCGTACTGTGTCCACATGTTCCTTCCCTACGTCTGCGTCTCTATTCCTGCCCTGCAAATAGGTTCATCAGTACCATTTTTCTAGATTCCACATATATGTGTTAATATACGATATTTGATTTTCTCTTTCTGACTTACTTCACTCTGTATGACAGACTCTAGGTAGCGTGTTTCTTTTTGTTTCTCAGTATTCCATTGTACAAACACAGCATCATCTGTTTATCCATTGTCCTCTTCATGGACCCCTGGTCTGTTTCCAGTTTGGGGCTATTATAAATAAAGGTGATTTGAACATATTTTTACAATTTTTTTTGTGTGTTTTATTTTTTCCATTTGTACCGGGTAAATACCTAGGAGTAGAATTTCTGGATCATAAGGTAGGTGTACACTTAGTTTTTTGCCGTTATGGCTGTAACATTTTTCACTGCTCTTAGCAGTATATGTGAGTTCTAGTTGTTCTACCTCCTTGACAACATTTACATCATCTGTTTTTTAAATTTTAGCTATTTTTGTGAGTATATAGTGGTATCTCATCATGGTTTTCATTTGTATTTCCCTGATAACGAACAGTGTTGAATACTTTTTCGCATGCTTATTAGCTGTTTGTCTATATTCTTTTATTAAATGTCTGCTGTCCATTTTCATTGGATTATTTGCCTTTGATTTGTAGGGTTTATTTTATATCCTAGAATATATGTAATATATTATACATATATATACACTTTATAAAACTGTTAACACAATCTTAATCTTTGAGGCTTTTTTTTTTTTTTAAAGGTTAGCTATTTGAATTTATTTATTTATGTTTGACTGTGTTGGGTCTTCGTTTCTGCGCGAGGGCTTTCTCTAGTTGTGGCGAGCGGGGGCCACTCTTCATCGCGGTGCGCGGCCCTCTCACTGTCGTGGCCTCTCTTGTTGCAGAGCACAGGCTCCAGACGCACAGGCTCAGTAGTTGTGGCTCACGGGCCTAGTTGCTCCATGGCATGTGGGATCTTCCGAGACCAGGGCTCGAACCCGTGTCCCCTGCATTGGCAGGCAGATTCTCAACCACTGCGCCACCAGGGAAGCCCCCATTTTTTTTTTTTTTTTGGCTGCAAAAATATTCCATTGATAACTAGTAATGTGATGCCCAAAACTTGAGTGGAATCTTCGTAGGATGGGTGGAGTCTGTCAAATGCTTGGCTCTTTCATTGGCCCAACTCCAACTGTCAATATCTGTAGGTCTTTGACCGTGGGCTGGTCAGTGTTTTCAGCAATGATGAAGCCTCTGACCCTTGGCCTGGTGTCTATCATCCTGACGTAGTCCTGGTGGACAAGCAGTGGGTGTGACTTGAGGGGTAGGAGTGGTGACGGTCTCACCCTATGGTCAGTAGACTTTCACCAAATCTTCTTGGTTTCACTGGAATACCTTGGATCTGAAACCTTCCTGGTTCCACTGTCCAGAGACTAAATTCCAGGTCTCTTGTCTCTGGCAGAATCAAGTAAAAGAAACACTGAGATCCAACTTTTCCTTACTCAAGCTTTTAACTAGTTTTCTTCCTGTTTTAAGTCCAAACTTGAATCTGGCATTCAAAGCTATTGATGGCCTGATTGTCAGCGTCCCAGGGCTCCCCAGTGCACATCTCCATGTCCTTCTGGCTTCCTTCTTGCAGGCCCTTTGGTGTCACGCTAGCTGTTTGGTCAAGTAAGTTGCTACCCTTCCACCTCTTCTCCAAAGTCCAAATGTCTGACACCATTGACCTGTTGTTTCCACCTCTCTGGCCTCCCTTGTCTTTGTGGACTTATGTATTTTTTTATTCCCTACTTAGTGGTATAATGAGAGGAAGCTTAGATGACTGATGCCTGCCATGCCCCTTACGAATGTGCTATTCATGTCAGTTTACACTTGTTTCTGTGCAACTTGCAGGTAGGACCCCAGGAATGTGTGGTCATCTTTTTCTTGCCAGTAGCTGGCACATGGCAGGTGCATAATTAACATTTGTTGAGTTGAATTAAGTTCTTGTGTTTCTTTCAGAGGCAGGAGGCGTCCTAACCTGGTTGGTAGTAATAGAACCTCATTCTGAGGTGAATGGAACTTGGAAATAGTTCCCTCATGATTCCAAAGCATGGACTCTGGGAGACATATTCTCTGACACTATTATGCATGCCCTCCTACTGGGAAACTCTCCTGGGACCCAGTTTCTCCATCACCTTCCCTCCGACTCTGTAGTAGTTTACAGGCAGGCACTCCTGGGTCCCCAGTGAGCTTTGCTCTGATTCGCAGCCTTCCTACCTTGAATGTCTTTTCAGCACTGAGCTTTGGGGCCCATGCTTATTTTCCTGTTTTCATTACAGGCTGCCACTGGGTTCTCATAAGGCAAATTGGCCCCAACTCTTAAAAACAAACAGCCTCGCCTAGTGCTTCAAAATAATTATCTCCAAGAGGGAATGAGGCAGCCCATCCATTGTCAGTCCTAAATGACACCATGGCTGGTGTGCAGAATTTAGAAGATTAATAACATCTGCTTTTTTAAATCATGGTTGGTCACAGACCCTGGAGCTCACGTCAAACATATGGGGTATTTTTTATGCACAATGTTCAGGCAAACTCTACACAGCCAAGGCCACCAACTAGAGAAAATGCTATAATAATAACATTAGTTTCCTTGTATTGAAGACCTTATATGAGATGGACATACTGACCCCATAAAGGACTATACCTCTATTTACCAAAGTCAGCCTGTGGGACTGGTACTGTTATTTCCACTTAGCTTAAGGAAAAGCTAAAGATCCAAAAGATTAAAAACTGAACTAGCCTGCGATTGAGAGTAAGCCATGAAGCCAGGATTTAAACCCAAGTAGATGTGATTCCAAACAGAACTCTTTCCACTCTCCCAGGCTGTTTCCAATTTTGGATCCACAGGGCATATTCAGAAGCCAAGAGTTTACAGAACATCCATGATGAGACAGGACCATTCTCTGATTTATTTAATCATCTTCCGCTACTCCGTTAAACACATCCTCAAGGGTAGAGTTTGACCAGAGCTACGCTTTCATCCTTGGAGCAGGATCTGCATTTGTTTCATGATGTTGAGTAAAGTGACTCTCATAATTGCAGATCAAGAGCTCGCATGAAACCCCAACAAGCCCAGATCCTGATCGCTACTGCCTGATACTCAAGACAAAAATGGACTGAACGACTGTCTGCATTTTAAACACGTTTGTCTGAGGTTTGTGTGTGTGTGTGTGTGTTTTTCTCTTCTTTTTTGTTCACGGTTAGAGAAATTGGCAGCCTGCCCTTAGTCTTTCAAGCACGTTTCAATGAGCAAAAAGGAAAGAAAGGGTCGAAAACAATGAGCACGTGCACAATTTCTAAATGTTTCCAGGACGAAAATGGTCGTTCAGACATTATTTGGAAATAAATGAATATAAAGGCAAGAGTGGTACCCTTACTTTTCTCCTGTGCTGGCGAGGAGGGCACAGAGGCTATGCTGGAACCAAGGAATTTCTCCCCAGGTCCCTAAGTGTGAGAGCACCCATGTCTGCATGTGCCTGGATCTTTGGAAGGCAACTCCTCTTGTCATAGCTCCAATCCTATATTTCAGACCATCTCTCAATCTCTTTAAAAATCGATATCATTTGAAGATATGTGTCTTCACTTGCTAAGCAAGATGTCTACCAGTTTCAGGGGAAGAAAGGAGTGAGGAGGTAAGAGATGCTCCGGCACCTGTTCTGTCCCGACCACAGGATCCCATGGATGGGCAGCAGGAAGATGGCTCAGGCCATGACCGTGAAACCCAAAAGAAGGGCTGTTATCCCTTACATTCATTTCACAAATGCATATGGTGCCCCCCTGCGTGCCAGACACTGGAGCCTATAGAACAAGATACACATGACCCCTATCTTCATGAACTTTCCACACTGGTGAGGGAGACGGATGGCAAACTATTAAAGGCACAAATTCATCAAAGGATTGCGGGAAGGGTCAAGTGCTTTGAAGGGGACAAGCAAGGAAAGCGAGGTGAACCATCCTTTGAGGATTGGTTGAGAAGGGCTCTATGAAGAAGCTGTATTTAACCTGAGACCTAAGGGAAAAAAGGAGGCCAGCCATGCAAGAAGAGGAGAGAACCTCGCAGGACTAGAGAAGGGCTTGCCCCGACCTGGGCAAAGGGGAAGTGCATAGGACTGAGCTACAACAAGGGGGTCTTGGTGCCCCAGGAAGGGAGGGGCTGGGTGGTAGGGGGCTTTGTACAACAGGATAAAGAGGTCAGATTTAATTCTGAATGCCTTCGGTAATAATTGTAGTGTTTTCAGCAGGGGCATACCATACAGCAAGGGCCAGTAAATTCAACCCAGTGCGTGTTTTTTTTTAAATAAAGTTTTATTGGCACACGGCCACACTTATTGGTTGGCATATTATCTGTGGTTCTGTGGAGCTACAAGGGCAGAGTTGAGTAACTGTGACAGAGACCATGTGGCCCCAAAGCCAAAGATATTTACCATCTGGCCCTTTACAGAATAAGTGTACAGGAAGTGGGACTTGGGGAACTCAATCTCTTTGAGCATCAGTTTTCTCATCTATAAAATGAAGACCTAAGCACACTTGGGGCAGGTGAAATTATATCTCAATAAAGCTTTTAAAAATGCAGATGCCAATGGTATGGTCATGGTAATGCTATAGAAAGAGGTAAAAAGGATACGGAATAAAAACCACATAGCAGATTGGCACACAGAGAGAAGAGTGACAGTCTCTGCTGCTAATACTATGATGAACAGCCTGGAAAGCAAGTCTCATTATCTTCACATGTCCATACAGTAAGGTTCAGAGAAGCTAAGTCACCAGGCCAAGGATGCACAGCACTACATGCTCGGTCAAGAATTCTAGCCCTGGTCTCTGAGACCCCAGTGCTCCTTCCTGCACAAGGGCTTGCCTTTGAGATCACTGTGACTTGCAAAGCCAGGTTAGACTGAAAGGTGGACGTGAGCTGTAGGGACAGGAGGCAGTTTTGGTGAGCTGGAGGGAATTCATTGAATGTCTCTTTTTCCCCTATTTGGTTTCGGGCTGTGTGAATTCTCACTGCCCTGTGTTTCACTTTGAGCTGGGTGTTCATGGGAGCTCTGCATTTCGCGTGAAATCTGGCCTGAGTTTCGCTTGGTCGGGGGTGAAGCTATCAGAAACTGCTGAGCTGGGCCCAGTTGCTGGGCCCCATCACAGGCGCTGGCCGGGGCTTCCAGCCCTGGGTCTAAGGCCAGCCAGCCCACAGCTTCCTCTGGGCCAGAATGCAGTCAGTTCATCTCGTTTCAAGTTTCGGCTCACCTCCTTTCCAGTTTCGCTCTTGAGTGGTTCACACAGAACCTTTTCTCCCTTTTTCTGCGAGCTGGTCTTGGCTGTGAAATGCAGGCTGAGAAGTCAGCTGTCCTAGGTGAGGAACTCTGGTTTGAACGGTGGAGAGAGGACCAGACCTGGGTCTGAAAGCAAGCAGCCCAGGGCCTGCCCCTAAATCATGGCCTGTCTGGGCCTCAGCAAGCCTCTTCCAGCCTCCGTTCTGTAAAGTAAGGGGTTGAACTAGGACCACCCAGGTCTTTGAGTCCTAATGATCTATGAGGCCTGTTCTAAGGCTACGTCTTTAAGAATGAGTAGAAAGTCGATTCCCAGGTTTTACTCTTTCCATCATTTTAGAGACCTGAAACAGACTTTCAAGATTTTTCTAATTTCCTTCTCCCATTTTACAATCGAGGAAGAAAAACCCAGAAATGCTAAAGGATTTTTCCAGGCTATGGAGGAAGTTAGTGGCAGAACAGGGGCTAGAACCCACCTCTAGGGGCTCCTAGACCAGAGTTCCATCCGAGTCACATCCCGTAGTACATGTGAATGCCCCCATGTCACCTTCGATTTGAGCCTTTCTTGTAAACAAAAACGTGAGAAAGGGGTTTCATTAATACTTATTACACCTTAGATAAATCAACAGCAATTTTCTTTGCTGCAGCCTGGCAACTTTCCCCAACATCTGGTCAGGGCCTGGCCCTCCCGCCCCTCTGAGGAACAGTTGGGACCGTGAAAGCTTGGAGCCTTGGGGCTCCCCCGGGACGGATGCTACCTAATGCGCTGTCTGCTGGGCTCGCTTCACTTCCACAACACCTGCTTTCCGGAGCCGAGCTGCCACTCAATCTCAAGCCAGTGGAGCATGGGTAATCGGAACAGAGGGGGAGCACACTGCAGTGGCTGGGGAGGAGATAACTTGACATCTGTGCGAAGGGAGCCCAGTGACAAGGAGGAAGGGGAGAGAGATGGAGTTTAACATGCAGTTCTGGGACTTCCCTCGCGGTCCAGTGGTTAAGACTCCATGCTTCCACTTTGGGAGGTATGGGTTCGATCCCTGGTGGGGGAACTAAGATCCCACATGCCATGCAGCATGGCCAATAAAAATAAAAATAAAAATAACATGAAGTGCTATGTGGGGGGAATTGTGATGATGATGGTCCTGGAATGAAGATAAGCCGAGCTGCTCAGTGACCTCTCTCAGCCTGGGGTCAGTTGTTCTGCTCTGTGTCTGGACACCCTGTGTTGGTTTTTAATCTCCATGACCTCTTCTGGTCCGAGCACCTTTAGTGATGATGAAGCCCTGTTCTGCAACGGACAGACCAATCCAACATGTGGCTTCTGATGCAAACTTCTTAGGAAAATTACTCAACACAGCAGACATAGGCACCCAGCCCCTGGCACACTACGTGCTGTGCCAGGGGCTAGAGGCTGAGAGAGCAAAAGCGGACTGCATCCCTTTCTTCTAGCTGATCATTATCTAGTTAGGCAGGAAGAGGAGAAGGGCAGACATAAGAAAATGAAGTTTCTTGATACTTTTAAAGGAAAGAGAGGAGGTAGAGAGATCACAGAGGGAGGGAGGGAGAGGGGAGAAAAACTTGGGAACATGTGGGGAACAGAGAAGAAGCATCTAACCCTAGGAGACACGAGTGAGGGCCAGGGATGGCTCAGTGGTGGTTCATGAATATCTGAGCTGATTCTCAACCTGCGAGTAGGGGTTAGCTAGTAAAGAAGGGAGGGATCAGCCAGACCCAGTTCCGTGAGTGACTTTGGAGAAATGAGAAATCCCATGTAAAACACCCACCATAGTGTGCCCAAAATATTTGCTGTAACTTTTGCCAATTTATCTGTTAGACAAGAGGGGCCCTTGGACATGATGAGCCCCTTGGTATAATTTTTCCTGTGGTTTAAATTAAATTAATTCCCATATATTGAGTATGAACCACATGGAAAGCACTGTGTCAGGAGTTTAGGGATAGTAAAACAATAAACAAAAGCATCTGTGGAAGTCACTGGTAGTTGTCTACCCAACCACCACCTGGCCCCCTCTTTTTAAAATTAAAAGACTCCAATTTTTTTGAGATGGCAGAATACCCAGTCTCAGGAGATGAATCTTGATTGGTAATAGGCCAGTTGGGTCAACTGATTTTACTTTGTCAGAGATACACTTTCCCAGCCTCCTCTGCAGCAGGTGTGGTCATGTGACACAGTTCTGGTCAATGGGATTCCTGGGAAAACATTGGCTTTCTGATCTGGTGGCATAAATAGAGCTCCTCAGCAGAACCAAATTTCTAGTTCCCAAGTACTAATTCAACCACTATGCAGTTTAAAAGCAAACATCAGGAGAAAAACCCATCAAATTCTAGACTTAAAACCAATATATGGCTGAGAGGCATTTTTTTAAATTGAAGTGTAGTTGATTTACAATGTTGTGTTAGTGTCTGATGTACAGCAAAGTGATTCAGTTATATATATATATATATATATATATACACATATATACACATATATACATATATATATTCTTTTTCAGATTCTCTTCCATTGTAGGTTATTACAACGTATTGAATATAGTTTTCTGTGCTATATACAGTAGGACCTTGTGGTTTATCTATTTTATGTATAGTATCAGCTAATCCCAAACTCCTAATTTATCCCTCCCCTACCCCCGTTCCCCTTTGGTAACCCTAAGTTTGTTTTCTATGTCTGTGAGTCTGTTTCCATTTTGTAAATAAGTTCATTTGTATCATATTTAGATTCTACATATAAGTGATATACGATATTTGTCTTTCTCCTTCTGACTTACTTCACTTAGTATGATAATTTCTACGTCCATCCATGTTCCTGCAAACGGCATTATTTCATTCTTTTTTTATGGCTGAGTAGTATTCCATTGTGTCTGTGTGTGTGTGTATATATATATATATATATATATATATTTATACATTCATTTGTTGTTGGACATTTAGGTTGCTTCTGTGTCTTAGCTATTGTAAATAGTGTTGCTATGAACATTGGGGTGCATGTATCTTTTCGAGTTAGAGTTTTCTATGGATACATGTCCAAGATTGGGATTGCTGGATCATATGGTAACTCTAGTTTTAGTTGTTTAAGGAACCTCCATACTGTTCTCCGTAGTGGCTGCACCAATTTACATTCTTACCAACAGTGTAGGAGGGTTCCCTTTTCTCCACTCCCTCTCCAGCATTTATTATTTGTAGACTTTTTAATGATGGCCATTCTGGCCAGAGTGAGGTGATACCTCATTGTAGTTTTGATTTGCATTTCTCTGATAATTAGCGATGTTGAGCATCCTTTCGTGCATCTATTGGCCATCCGTAAGTCTTCTTTGGAGAAATGTCTATTTAGGTCTTCTGCCCATTTTTGGATTTTTTTTTTTGTTGTTGTTGTTATTGAGTTGTATGAGCTGTTTGTATATTTTGGAAATTAAGACCTTACCAGTTGCATCATTTGCAAACATTTTCTCCCAGTCCGTGGGTTGTCTTTTCATTTTCTTTGTTTCCTTTGCTGTGCAAAAGCTTATAAGTTTGATTAGGTCCTATTTGTTTATTTTTGCTTTTATTTCTGTTGCCTTGGGAGACTGACCTCAGAAAACATTGCTATGATTTATGTCAGAGAATATTTTACCTATGCTCTCTTCTAGGAGTTTTATGGTGTCTTATCTTATATTTAAGTCTTTAAACCATTTTGAGTTTACTTTTGTGTATGGTGTGTGGGTGTGTTCTAACTTCATTGATTTACATGCGGCTGTCCAGCTTTTTCAACACCACTTGCTGAAGAGACTATCTTTTCTCCATTGTATATTCTTGCCTCAAAGTCATTTTTTAAATTGAGGTATAATTGACATATAACATTTACATTATCTTCAGGTGTACAATAAATAATTCAATATTTGTATTGTGAAATGATCACCACAATAAGTCTAGTTAGCATTCATCACCATACACATATTTTTCTTGTGATAAGAGCTTTTAAGATTACTGTCTTAGCAACTTACAACTACGAAATACAGTATTATTAACTATAGTCACCATGATGTGAATCATATCCCCATGACTTATTTAATTTATAACTGGAAGTTTGTACCTTTTGACCCCCTTCACCCATTTTGCCCACCCTCGACCCAGCACCTCTGGCAAGCATCAATCTGTTCTCTGTATCTGTGAGACTGAACTTTATATACAGCATTACCACATTTAGCTGAGAGACTCTTGGCAAATCACTTAACTTCATTAAGCACCCATTTGTTTTTTGGCAGAACTAAATCAAATATAGTCCAGCCACAAAAGTTGATTTTGAGGAATGGATGGGCCACTGACTGTGAAAGTACATGTGTAAATTCTAAAAGTGTTTTCAAAAAGTGTCACTCTTAATAATATTATGCTGATGTTCCCTTGACTATGCAATGCAATTTCTACAATTACTGTTTATTTTTTCTTCAGTTAATTGTATTTGTCCTCTACTTATGACTACTAAACTATGATGGGATATTATCAAACCCCAGTGTTTTCTAATACCCTTTCAAAAATAATTTGAGTTTTTTCCATAATATTTATTAAGTAAAAGGTAGTTGTACATTGAAATACTTTTTTTCATACATTTTTTAATCAATTTTGTTATTTTTATATTATTCTGTCCTGAGATATTTAGTTATTTTTTATGTAGTGATGTCTTTAGTAGAGGCAAAATTAATGAATAAAATCAAAGGTATTTTTGTATACGAAATAAAATTGGACCTATTGAATCTTAGAAAACATGTATCTTTCTGATTCAAGGACTTTGCATCTAACCAGATAAGCCCAGCAGCTAGTGGGTTTTAGATAAAGTTTTGAGCAAAGGTGTTGTCACGAGTTGGCAAATTTTCCCACTAAAAGTGTTTAATGTGATGATCTCTAAAATACCCTCTCATTTATTTTAGTATCCTATTTTTTCTTCTCTTCTGTCACATTTGAGAAACTAGCAAATGGATTGAGCCTGCATTAGTTCCTCAACTGAGTTGGAATAATTTGCCATTCCTAAAGCCCTTATAATTTCCTGGGTGATAGGAATGTTTCTTTGTTCTAATGAGGTGACTCTGGGTGGGCTCCTGGATAGCGGCTGGTCACCAAAAAGACCAAGCCATGATTAGAAACCTAGAATTTTTAGCTTTACCTCCCATTCTCCAGAGAGAAGAGAGGAGTTGGGAATGGAGTTAATAATTGATCATGCCTACTTGGGGAGGCCTCCATAACATCCCAATAGTATGGGGTTTGGAGAACTTCCAGGTGGATGAACACATCTACTTACCAGGATGGTGACACATCCCAACTCCATGGGGACAGAAGCTCTTGTGCTTGGGGCCTTTCCAGACTTAACTCTATCTATCTCTGCAACTGGTTGTTCATCTACATCTATTATCATATCCTTTAATAAACTGGTATATGTAACTGTTTCCAGAGTTCTGTGAGGTGTTCTAGCAAATAATCGAATCCAGTGGGGAGCTGGTCGTGGACACCTCAGATTTACAGCCACTTCAGACAGAAGCTGTGGGTAATCTGGGGACCTACTACTTATGACTGACATCTGAAGGGTGGGGGGCGGTTTTGTGAGACTGAGCCCTTAACTGTGAGATCTGACACTATCTCCAGGTAGATAGTGTTAGAATTGAGTTAAATTATAGGACGCCCAGCTGGTGTCGCAGAATTGCTTGGTGTGGGAAAAAACCCCCGTACATCTGATGTCAGAAGGGTTATGAATGTGGTACTCATGTGAGAGTAAAGGACAGACATGCAGGAACAGGAAGACTGGGTTTGTTTCCTTTATACTGGGAAAATAGATTTTTCTAAACACTCAGAATGGAAGGGTGATTCTTTTCCTTTATTTTATTCATTTGACAAATGTTTATTGAATGCCTAATATCTCAAAATTAACACATCTTAGAGTCAAGTAAAATGATCAACTGGAAATTTTAAGAGATGCTTGATCATTTTTCAGTATCTGAGACATTTGATTCCATACTTGGCAGGGGGCATTGCCCAAGAAAATAAGTCATGTCAATTTTCCTAATTCTCATTGTAGTGGTCTAGTTGTTATTCAGTATACTTGTTTAGCCTTAAAATCCATGTACAACTACTAGCAATTCAATACAAAATGTTTTTTCTTTCCTAGTAGTGCATGATGTTATTGAAAAAAGAGAGATTAGACTTATTAGAAGATTTTGCTCCTAGGGCTAGTTCAACCACGAATCAGCCTAGCATCTTTGATTAAGGCATTACACATTTTTGAGGCTATAGACAGTCATCTTTAAAAGGGAATGACAATAATACTAATAGTAAAGTAATGATAATAATAGAAATAAAAATAGTAATAATGCCTCTCTCACATATTTGTTTGAGTATTAAGATCCTGCTGCTAAAATCCTTAACACAATACCAGGCTCCGAATAGATTAGGCAAAGGCAAAGCCCAGATTTGTTGCATTGATTAATTGAACTAGCAAATGTAAAAAAAAACATGCAATGCATACTGAAAATTGCTGTATATATTTACTTTTTATCATAGCTATTTCTATCTGTCTATGTAGCAAGCTAGTTATCTATCTCCCATCTTGTTCCAGAAATAATTTAATGTGGTCTATTTAATATTATTATCTTGTTTTATGATTCATTTTCTAGTCAACCCTATTCAGACACATTATTTTCTAGAAATAATAATTATAGTGATTTCAGTATAAAATACAGTATACATGTATTGTTGGTTTCCTTCTAAGAGGCTGTCATGTACTTGTAGGTTTAATTGCTGCCACTAACATGAATTTACAAGACTGCAAACTGTAAGATGAACCCTCTATGCATTTAGACGCATACTTCAAAAGATTTAGAATAGCAAGAAAGTCTACGTTGAAAACAACAAATCATCAGGGGTTAATATACTACCTCTACACCAAAACTTCCATCATGTCCCTGGATATAAAAATTCTGTGTTCAAGGTAGACTTTTCATATTAAATTCTACTCAAAGTGAATCCATGGAGCAAAGATTACTGTGCCAAAAGCTACAGGGTGTTGTAAAAAAATCGACTCATAATGCTGAAAGGGATCTTACGTATAATCTGGTCTCATTTCACTACCAAAGCAAGACTGCCTCTTCCAACATTCTTGGAAGGAGGTTATCTAGACCCTGTTTGACTGCCCAAAGTAACAGGGAGTTCGTTACTTTACAAGAATGGTCAGTCCATTGTGAGGCAAGTCTATTAGAAAGTGTTCAATTGAGAATTGGGAGGAATGCAATTGTCAGGAAGATCTGCACATTAACTGGTCTCAGTCACTCAACTGGTCATGTCATCTTTGGCAAGTAATTTTTCCAACCTGGGCTACAGCTTTCTCAACTGTAAAATGAAGACAGAGAGAGATTGCTCTGAGAAAATCTGGGGAGATGAAACAAGATAACAAGGGTATAGTGTCAGTACAGCTTAGCAGGTACCCGTAAAGCATCACTTGCCCTCTCCTCACTACCTTCCTCTGAATTGAACTCTTGCTAGTTGGTCACATTTACAGATTGGAAACTGTCTCATAAATTAATAATCATTAGAAACAAACAGTAAGTAGAGTTTTTCCTTCTCCTGGCAAAGACAGGTTGGAGCAGAGAAACCGCTGCCCCATTTAGAGACGACAGGTGTTCTAGGTATGCTTTGGTCCCCACTCTTTTTATATTACCAGACTGCTATAGGCATTGAGCTTTGTGACCTCAACTTCGATGTGTAAAACATATTGCGCCTCGCTCTGGATCACTTCTCCAAACTTCAACACAGACCTTCCACTGACCTGACAACCATTGCAGGAGCCTGTCTCTACAAAAGTGTAGTGGGTGATAACACTCAGCATCCTTGGGATGACCAAAGCTACAGCCCCGTCAATTCTCTGGTAGCTGCTGAGGACGCCCATCCTCTCCTCCCAGATCTGACCCTGTGTGAGAGCAGGTCAATGCGTTTCCCAGGCTTGTTCTAAGGGAAAGCTCACAAACCCCTTGCTTTAGAAGTTGGATGACTAAGTGTTATCAATTCATACTGAAATTTACACTTGCTTCCTCCCTCTGGTCCCATCAAACACTGCAGAACATTCTGTCATTTGTTCTCAAGTGAGAGGAGGGTGCCTGTGTAGCTGGTAGTATGGGGTTTCACGTGTGGGCCAAGGGGAGTCTTAGAGGGTCTGCCTATCTCAATGTGAGAGACATCTTCCCAGTATCGTACCTTATAAGAGGCTCAGTGGGGTCAGACACGGCTGGAGTCTAGCATCTAGTGGCCTTACCAATGCCCATCCCCCAATGAGCCCTAAGGAAAATCATCATCATCATCATCATCATCATCATCATCATCATTTTCTTGGCTGTTTACCCTCAAAGGTTTTCATACACAGTTCCTTGGAGTGACCTGCTGAAGGGAGAAGATTTCCAGGTGGAAGAAGAGCTTGTGACCTTTGGTGGCAGCTCTAGCATAATAAACTGTAAAGCAGGTAACATTCTGAGACTCTGGTGGGATTCTGAGCCCTTGTATGGAATCCCTTACCTTGGGTCATACTTCCAATTCATCATCATCCTTCATTCATTCGGTAGTCATGAGCACCTATCAAGTCTCAGGCTCTTCTTAGGTATTCAGAATATATTAGCAAGCAAAATTGGTACAGGTCCCTGCCCTTGGGGAGGTTACATGCTAGAGAAGAGAGAGATAAAGAATAATACCAGAAAAAGTACATGCAAGAATTCAAATGGGGGAAGAACTAATGAAAACAGAAATAGGTGTGCTGGCCCGGGAGGTTCTGGGTGTGGATGTGGATGGGCGTGAATGACTTCAGCCAAGGAAGATTGAGAGGAGCAGTCAGGTGTTGAGAGTTCGATGTTTAGGGCTTGGGCAATGATCATGGAGTTCCTGACTTTTCAGTCTTGGCTCTAGTGATATGCCCATAGACAAACTGCTTAACATCTCTAAGTTTCCTCATCTATGAAATGAGAGAAAATAGTGCTTCCTCATAAGATAATCATAGTGCTTCCCGTAGAGTCTCAGGGACAGCTAACTAAGAGAGGTACCTGGCGCGCACTAAGTGTTCATTCAATGTGTTGGCTTATTAGTATCAGCATCCCTGTGTTGCAGTGAGGAGACTGAGAGCCAGAGAAGAGGCACAACTTCCCCCAAAGGGCAGACGTGGCAGGACCCAAGCTACAGGTACAAACTTCAGAGACATAAGCATAAGACATCATGACCAAATGTGCACGTGGTTTGTGTCTTTGGGCCACTGTTTGGAGGATCTCTTCTTCCTGGCTCACCCCTGCTCCAGGGCATTTATGAGAGGACACCTCGACAGCATGTCTGGGGTCAGCTCTCTTAGGTACCTGGTGGAACCTGGAGGGGTAATATTGGATCAGTCGGTCTGGTCATTTATAGCTCTTGTGTGAGGCATAGTAAGCCTTTCTGCCCAAGCCCTGGCCTTGCTGAGGGGAGAGGAAGCTGCTTGCAGATAAGCATCGTTGTGACCTTATAAATAGTTGAAGACTCATGAATTCACCCACCTGCATTCTCTTCCTTAGAACACATGGTCCCAGGGCACTGAGTTCCCAGAGGCCCCTGTTCAATCCTTTTATCTTGTCTGCCACTCCTCCTTTCTTAGAAGGACATGCATCAGACAAAAGGCAACAGGCAACAGTGAGAGAGGAGAGGAGAAAGAGGGAAGGGAACGTCTCTGTTCAGGTTACTCCCTACATCATTAGTTGAGACTTGGGGGAGAGTGAATTCAAAGTCAGGACAGTACAGTACAGACCTGGGATTTTTTCTCACCCCTTTGAGTATGACCATCACTCTTCCCTTTGTATCCCTCTGACATTAACATTATCGGCATGCTAGGATCTTGTGTACATCAGAAAAGATGGTTCATAGTTCACTCATCCCTACTCCATTCATTCATTCATCTACTTTATTGAGTATCTCCCATGCTCTGAGATAAGCCTGGAAGAAGCAGAGGACAATGGAACAGGGAAGAATGGCAGCAAGCACAGGATGCCATGGAACCACAGAAAGGGGCAGTATGCTTTGTCCATAAGGGAAGGCTGGTCAGAGAAGGACATATAAAGGAAGTGAAGCATGAGCTGACACTTAATGCATGAGGAAGAGTTAACCAAAGAGAGAAAATGAGGAAGAGAGAAGCATGTGTAAAGACTGAAATGAGCAGAACTGTAGCACATATGTGAGAGCTGGAATGGAGCCAGTGAAAGAGAGAGAGGACTGCTGCTCCAGTGTCAGGGACCAGATAAGGAGGGACTTTGGAGAAACAGAAAGCAGTTTGGGTTCCATTGTGAAGCCCACATGAGCCATTGAAGGGGTTTAAGGAGAAAAGGGAGGAGACAGGTATTGCATTTTTCAGAGATTACTCCAGCTACATGTGGATAATGGAGCAGAGGGGAGCAAGAACAGAGGAAGAGAAATTATGTAAAATACTTCTGCAAAACTCAAGAAGAAATATGATGGTGACCTGAACCAAAGCAATGGCAGTTTGGATGGAAAGGAAGGGTTTGATGACAGGGAAATATGTGGTGGTCTCCATAGGAATTAGCTACTTGTATCAGTCAGCTATGCCAGAGTAACAAAAAAATCCTAAAGCCACAGTGGTTCACAGCAACAAAAGTTTATTTGTAGCTCATATTTATGTTCATATCAGGAATCACAGAAATTCTGTGACTCTGCAGCACCCCCTCTTCATCTGAGACATACTGATCTTGTGGATGAGGGAAAAGAATGAGAGCAGAGCCATACGACGATTCCAAACACTTCCCTTCAGAACCTCACATGTCACTCCCACTCACATTTTCTTGGCCACAAGCTATGTGACTGAGACTGGCATCACTGTGGCAGAAAGAATTATATTTCCACAAGGACTGCTCTTTTAGGAGGGACAGAAAATGTTTTCACAATTATGTAGTCTTTCACCATCTGCCCCATTGGTCACAAGTATTCACCTTCCTTCTTCAGTCCTTCATAATGGATTCATCCCTTCTTCAAAAGTCTTAGCTAAATCTCTTTGTTAGGGATCAAAATCCAGGATATCATATTTGTCAATAAGTGAAGTCTGAGGATGACTTTTACTGAATAAAAATATGAGTTAGTTGTAAACCCACCACCATGGCCAATACAAATGTGTTAGAAGGAAAGGGTCAGGGAAAGAGCAATAATACTCCTATTAAAGAAGGGAAGAGTAAGAAGCACCCATTACATTAGTCCTTACCAATTCTGAAATTCCACTGGCCAGATATGAAGAGGATTCTCAGATTCTCTACTTTAGGGATGGGGAATGTCTTTGATTAAGTCCAGGTTCTCCTCCCTGGGTGGACCTTCCAATTCATCATTCTCCAGGGCTTCAGAGAGAGAGGCATGGATTTGGAGCTGGTGTCAGAGGTGTGGAACGAGGAGTTCAATTTTTTGTAGTGTTTTGATCCAGAATGCTCATGTAGATAATTTATATAGGTGTTGGGTGTGTGTTTAGAAGTATAATTAAAACAGCAAGTTCAAGCTTATTTGCAAGGTTGGAGATAACAAACTCTAACGCCCTTCTCTCCTACCTTAAATTGAATTTTTCATGATTCCAGATTTTCCTTTGGACATTGACATGACCCTTGAGATCCTGCCAGGCACTGAACATGGTGCTGGTGGAGACTGTGGGTGTTGGAAATGTGACCCTAGATTGAGAAGAGAAAGAACTTCAAGACTTTGGGCAGGTTTCTACTCTCTGTGAGCTTCTACCGTTTTATTCTTTGCAGTAAAGTCCCATCTCACCTCTTTCAGATGATACTTCTCACAACCAGGTTTCAACACCTAAGAGAATAGGTGTTCTCATGATTCCCATCATCTTCTCTGGGTATCTGTGAACAGCAGTGATGCAACACTGATTCAGTCACCTCGTTACGGGCTGGGTGGGAAGTTGAGTCAGAACTTTAAACAGTGAAGAACACCCACTGTTTCACCCCTTTTCAAGTGTAAAATTATATATTTGGGGGGTCACTCAAGGCTCATGCTGTCCCTATTTAAAGTTTTAACTTGTTACTTTCATCTTCTTTTATCAAAGAGAAGAGAACATTTTATGACTTTATTATGGCAGACTTGATTGCACGTGCTTTGCCATACATCGCAGCACCCTTGCAATTAGGCAGGGCCATGAGGTTACTTCTGGACAGGGGTTGTGCATAGAATTGACATTTGAGACTTCTGGAAAAAATGTAGAAGACTCCATGTGCAACCTTCCAGCAATCTCTGTCCTTACTATGCAAATGAGAAGGTGCTGTGTTCAGGTAAAGCACTTACAAGATGGTGGAATCTGTGTAAGTATAGATCTCTGGATGAGATCCCATACTGAGCTGCATGGGACATGGAGCTTGATCAAACCATAAGCTGTCATTATGTTATGCCATCAAGATTTGGGAGTGTTTGTTACTGCAGCCTATCCTAGATTTTACTGACTAATGCATTGAGAATCAAGAGCTCTTCTTTGGCCCATGAAGGAGAATCTGACCACTGATCTTTCAAAACAACACTTTAAAGATCATTTTGGTCTAAAAATCCTCCAATGGCAATAAGAGAAAGTAACTCTCTGGGAAGGGACTCTACCGGTCACAATTATATAGCACTTAGGAGAAGGAACAGAAGCACATAATTTGGTACTTAGAGTCCTGTCCCACAATGCAATTAAAATGAGTGCATTTTTTTGGTATTTAATAGAGCCAGTCAAATGCTTGATATCACATTCAATATTCAAAATTATGCAAATAGTTTCAACATCAGCTACTCTGTCCCAATTAAAATTAAACTATTTGTACTACATGCATATTTATACAATCATCCCCTCTGACTAGATGTAGTCATGTGCACAGGCATCGGAGCTAAATCATGTATTGTCTGAACAAAACAGACACAAGAGAAGGACGGATTGGTTTTGGGAGCTGGGGATAGCATCTCCATTAGGCAGACAGTTCATTTAGAGTTTAAAAAATAGATTTTTAGCAGCTGATACATGGCAGATTTAATAACCTGACATTTTCCCTCTTTTTTCCTAGATAGTCCACTCAACTTTGACTGGACCTGTTGCAGGATGATATGATTACCATTGTGTGCACCCTCTGGCATTATTTTAAAAAAGCGAATCCCTAATCCCTGCTTAATTTTATGAACTGTCAAAACGATTCTAAATCTTTCCTCTGTTTGCATTTTCACGTTGGGACAGGAGTCCAGAGGTACAGATTGGGTGTACAACAGTGGACTTCAGGCAATTTTCATCTCTTAATGCCTGTAGCGTAAGAGGCTGAATTTGTAATAATCACCAGATTATCTCTAAAGATCACTCTGTTATACCTGCAAAATGGTTCTGCAGGAAAATGCAAAAGATATGGGGGAAAGTAATTGATGAGAGGCAGGAGATGATTGCTCTTCCTAATCCCTGATGGGGGGGTGGGGAAAACGCACCAAGACAAATGTTGGTAATTTCTGTTAAATGCTGTTTGGAATTTGCAGTGACAGAAACCTGCTTGAGAGTCATGGATGACCTCCTTCCATGGCAGGCAGCTCACCACGCTGGGGCAGAAGGGCTGGGAGATAATGCCCAAAATAGGTCCAGAAGGGGAGGCAGGACCCTAGCCCAACAAAAGGATAGAGGGAGAGTCCCCTGCAGAATATGTGGAGTCAGAAAGTGCAGGAGTGTCCCTGGCGCATCACCTGGCACCTAGTAGGGGCTCCAAGCATGTTTATCTTTTCTTTTTCTCTCCCTGCTGGGGACAAGCAGCCTGGGGATGCCAGAGGAAGGCCAGGGTTGGACCACAGTGTGTGTGACTTTGGGCAAATGGCACTCTGTCCCTCTCCAGGCTTCTGTCTCTGCACCTGACAGTTGAGGGTGGAAGGCACTGCATTGATACTGGCAACAAATGCCATCAACACTAACGCATAGAACAGAGGGGAACTGAGATCCTTCTCTTTGCTGGGAACTGGATTCGAAACTTTCCATCCATGCTT
This sequence comes from Eubalaena glacialis, assembly GCF_028564815.1. Classification (NCBI taxonomy): domain Eukaryota; kingdom Metazoa; phylum Chordata; class Mammalia; order Artiodactyla; family Balaenidae; genus Eubalaena; species Eubalaena glacialis. The sequence goes on along the minus strand of NC_083717.1, from coordinate 188,908,230 downwards.
CTTTTCATCCTCATTATTCTGCACAGTAGGTGTCAGAAATGTGAGGGTGTAGGACTGCCCTTGCTTCCCTGCCCCCAGTCTCTAATCTCAGGGAAAGGAGAAAAGATTGGGTCCATTGGCAAGAAAAAGGCTACATATCTGGGAAGATCCCATCTTCCCTCCCCCAAAAAAACAAACTCTGTGGGGTTTTTTTAGGGGCTTAGGAATCACATAGCCAAAGGACCATGGTGAAACCATCCCTCACCTCCGAGTTCTAAGAATGGAAGTCCTAGGTAATAAAATATTCTGGAAAATTGAGGGAGGCTTACTTAGTAATCTTGCTTCCCCGTCTAGTTCACTAAAAGGGACCAGAATGTAAACCTTCTTCTACCTTTAATTTTGAGGACACTGGATGTGGAAATTGGAAGTCAATTACTGTTTTTCAGGTTTGACGGAAGGAAAGTTCGAGTTGTGTATGTTCATAGTTCAGTGTATGCACTTGTAAACAGTGACAACAGATACCATACCAGGGTGTCTTCCTGTACGGCCTTAACTTCTCCTCAAAGAAAAAGCCAGTCCATTTCCAGTTCTGATGAGCTAAATGGGCTGAATGCAGTTCTCCTTCTCATGATACCTGAGGGTTGTCACTGGGCAGAAGGCAGGCAGGGTGACTAGTTTCACAAGTCAGAGGTCTTCTGAAGGAAGGACTCAGGATATGAGTCTCAGTATATCAGGATGTTTGGCAGGTGGTGGCTGTTGCTTTATTTGAAATCTGTGAAATTTAAATATGCTTTAAATTTATTTATTTATTTATTTTTAAGTGTTTATTGAAATGTAGTTGATTCACAATGTTGCATTAGTGTCTGGTGCACAGCAAAATGATTCAGATATATATTCATATATATAATTTTTAGAATCTTTTCCTTTATAGGTTATTACAAGATATTGAGTATAGGTCCCTGTGCTATACAGTAGAACCTTGTTAGTTATCTATTTTATATATAGTGGTTTGTATCTGCTAATCCCAAACTCCTAAGTTATCCCTCCCCTACCTTTCCCCTTTGGTAACCATAAGTTTATTTTCTATGTCTGTGAGTCTGTTTCTGTTTTGAAAATAAGTTCATTTGTGTCATTTTAGATTCCACATATAAGGATATCATATGGTATATGTCTTTCTCTGTCTGACTTACCTCACGTAGTATGACAATCTCTAGGTCCATCCATGTTGCTGCAAATGGCATTATTTCTTTTTTATGAGTGAGTACTATTCCATTGTATATAATTACCACATCTTCTTTGTCCATTCATCTGTTGATGGGCATGTAGGTTGCTTCCACATTTTGACTATTGTGAATAGGGCTTCTATGAACATTGGGGTGCATGAATCTTTTCAAATTAAAATTTCCCCTGGACATATGCCCAGGAGTGGAATTGCTAGATCATATGGTAACTATTTTTAGTTTTAAGGAACCTCCATATTGTCTTCCATAGTGGCGGAACCAATGTACATCTTGGGGTCAGTTTATCAGAGTCTCCTAAGTAGGGACTTTGATGTGAAGTCTTCCTAAGGATTAGCTAAAATTGACCTCACACAATCAGAAGGTGGGAGTTTTCTGAGAAAACTGGTAGAATGAATTTTCTTATGCCTTATTTTTTTAGAATGCCCTGCATTGATAAATTACTAAGCTAATTCTCTTCTTATGATGAACTTCCTAGAAGCAAAAGATTTACATCTGTTACACATGAAAGACCACTTTAAATGTTAGACAAAACCTAATGATAATTCCTGACAGTTGCTTTAAAACATTATAGTTTATAAAGTGCTTTTCATACACTGTACATCCTACCAGCAGTGTGGCTTAATATTGTTTTATTGACTCATAACATATTTTAAATAACATTAATAATATTTAATAATAATAACAACACATATTCAAATCATAAATGACGAGGGAACGGCTATAAAACCCATGTTGCATAGGTTCTTTAGATAATCTTGCTCCATTTTTCACAGCAATACCAAAAGGTTGGTTTTATTCATCACGTAATAGATTAAGAAAATGAAGTTCAGAGAGATAAAGCAGTTAGTTGCTCCACCCAGGTCACACACCTAATAAACGACAGAAGCAGAATAAAAAATCAGGTCCTCAGATGCCAGTTGAAATAATGTTTACAGTGCATCATATTAGCCAGGTTTAAAAAGATATGTGTCATTTGCAAATTGTATAACCCTCTCTTATATGTTTCACCACTTGCAGAAATTTCCAATGGCTTTCCAGAGTAAATTGCCACTTGGAGGTCCAAACGCTTCTTTGATACAACAGAGGCGTCTACCTTTTATGAAATCCAGAAAGGAAATGTTAAAAGCAAAACAATTTGGAAAACGAGGTGAGCAGGAGTTCTCACTAGAGAAAGCAAAACCCTTTCTTTCCAGAGAAGGCATTTTGTAAATCATCACATGGGAGATACGTGTGCAAATTTTTTATGGCAGGGGCCCTGTGTGAACATATGGGCCCATTAATCATGAAATATTGATTGTGGATTGAAACTATGAAACAGGTTCCATGACACATGGGTTTGTTTTGTTGGTCCGAAGTATTAAGTAGAATAACACAAAGCCATGTTAACATTCACTGCTTACTCTCCTTTTGTTAGCAGGTTAGTCATCACCCAATTCACATATCCTCAGGTTCATGAATTATTAATCAAAAGAGCTAAAAAGTCAATCCAATCTGGTTAGATACTGTAGTTCTTGTGGCTTCCAAACTTTTAAATAATGAATGGTTTCATCACTTCCCCAGTGGATGTCAAGCAAGTAGAATGTCTGGAATCAAAATCCCACTGGGTCACAAAAGCAACAGAGTAAAAAAAAAAAGTAGTAATTTTTAATAATAGCAACTCCAGTGTATTGTACCATCACTGCCACTCTCTGAAAAGATCATTTCAGAACGGGAAGGAGAGGTGTCTTGACAAAAGGGCTTTATGGGATCAAATATTGCCAGAAAAAGTGATACAACATAAGGGAGTTGGCAAAGGATGTGAATACCTCCACACACATATATTATATTGTAAAAAATGCTTTTGCTGTTGCTAATTTTTCAAAAGAAAGTTGTACCTTTAATTGTTCCTTATATTGGGGGAATTCTCTGATGAACATCTCTTCACAAATGGGAACTTGGAGAAAATAGCAAAGAATAAAGGGGAGAAATAAATGGTGTACTTAGATTGGCTGGATTATCATGAAAAATTAGGACTCCATGCTGCTAGGGCAGTCTTTAGTGGGTAATAACAGAAAGGAAAGACCGACTCAGAAATAACTGCTTGTATTCGAGAGGGAATGTGATAGAGAAATGCAGACTTAAGGTAAATATGTGAGAGAAGGAGAAATAATACTGCCAAGTACCACTGTGTGACAAAGGGTTGATTGGTGAAGAAATGCTGTAACTAAATCAAAACAGATGTTTTTGGAACTCTCCGCTGTTTCCGCTAAGTCTGTTGAGCCACTTTTGCTTCTAGGTGGGAACACTATCGAAAGTGAGGACTGGGATGGCTGAGACTTGGTCAGTCCCTAAATGTTTAGCGTTGGGTTCATCCTGTCTGTTCTCCTGTGGGTTAAACATTTCCATTCCCTCTGAAAATGCCCATTCACTCTGACATCCGCCTTCATACTGCAAGCTCCAAGTCCTTCCGGAAGTTTCGAGTCACAAGTGTTAGTAACCATTGGCTACATTTAGGGTGATATTACACGTATTTGACTAAGTGATTGGGGTCTCCTTGGGGAAGATGTCTGTACAATGAGCTCTGGGAAAAGGTGTGCCTTTATTATTAACTAAGTTCTTGCCCTGAATCCCATTGGGTAGCTTTTTGGTAAAATGTGCTCCAATATGCATAGATTAATCACTAGCCCAAAAGGCCTGTTATTTTTTCCTTTTCCCTAAGCTAAGATTCCAGTATAAAACACAAGTCGCCCAGTTGCATTTGAATTTCAGATTAGCAACATGTTTTTAAGTATAAGTGTCTCTCAAACATTGTACAAAACATGCTAAAAAAGATATCCCTTAGTTTCCTGAAATTCTAATTTAACTTGGTGTCCTGTGTTTTTATTTGCAACACTACCCTAAAGCCAAGCTCAAATCTCCAGATAGCATCATCTTCTAAACTTGTTTCAAATAGACAATATATTAAAGAAAGGGCCTTATACAAATAACTCAGGTTTAAATTGTATGCTCCCATTGCCTTCCCTCTCTCCTTTCCTGTCTCTCTCCCTCTTTTCCTTCTTTCCAGTTTTAATGAGTAGATGTGCCGGGATCTGTTCTACACCAGCTGCTTCAGGGTGAACAACTGAAAACAGACCCTGCCCCTCTCCTGGGAAAGCTCTCAGAAGAGAAAGGCATGTCATAAAGAAATACTTTAAGATAAGTCATATCTAACTCTTCATCCAGCCATCTTCCCATCATCCATCCATGCATCCATCGATCCATTCATCCATGTATTCATCCATCCATCCACCCATGTGTCCATCCACCCATCCATCCATCTATCCACTCATCCATCCATCCAACCATCATCCATCTGACCATCCATCCATCCACCCTCCATCTTAAGCTTATCCACGGAAAAAGAACTGGTTGATTCTGCTTCCAGAAGAAATCTTGCTACACCCTTGTGATGCATTTTTAAAACAGATATCCCATTTTATGGATGGTAAAGCTGAGTCTAGAGAAGTTACTCAGCCCTGCAGAACTGATAAGAAGCTGGTTCAGGATATAAATCCCAATTTCAGTCTCAAAATACACCCCATTTTCATACAAGAGACAGAGCTAGACATTCACACCACCAGCTTCTCTCCTTTTGCTGTTTTTTTTTTTTTTTTTTTTTCCTTTCTCACAGAACCTCTCTCCCCTCATGTGCCAACGCTCACACATTTCTCTCTCGTGACATCTGTGGCACTGGGCCCTGTGACTCCTGTCACCTGCTCCGAGCCAGGCTGCCTCCTTCCCCTCCCCCGCCTTCCTCGCCCTGGGTCTCCGACCGCAGGGGCTGAGAGTCTGGCCTCCGAGCACCACTTTCACGGTGGGGCACTTCCTCCTGAGGGCTGCTCGGGCAAGTTGTTTATCTCTCACAGGGATAGTGAGAGATCGTATCGGTGGAACTCATCTGTCTGGGCACAGATGTCTGCCTCCGTGGCAGATGCCTCATCTCCCTGCTGTGCCTCACCTTCCAGAAGCCTTCTTCCTCCTCCCCCGGAGCCCCTCCTCCCCTGTTGCAGAAGATTAGCTGAAACACAGCCGGGCAGAGCGAGGGGCTCCACCCGGGAGCGTTTAAGCTGTTGGGGAAGACGGCCCTTGCGGGTCCTCCCGCCCCAGTTTAGACACAGCTTACCGCTGGGCCACGGATTGGGGAGCGACTGGAGGGGAGGTCACGGGAACCCCTGACGGTAGTCAGGAGGGCAGCTCACGGAAGGGTGTCAAGGAAAAGAGGGACGCTACTCGCAGCAGGGCTCATTTATTTATTTGCTTATTTTTATTTATTTATTTAAAATTTTATTTTATTGAAGCAGAGTTGATTTACAATGTTGTGTTAGTTTCTGCTGTACAGCAAAGTGATTCAGTTATACATACATATATATATATATATATACACATATATATATATACTATATATATATACTTTCTTTTTCATATTCTTTTCCATTATGGTTTATCACGGGATATTGAATATAGTTCCCTGCGCGCTACAGTAGGACCTGTTGTTTACCCCTTCTCTGTATAACACTTTGCATCTGCTAATCCTGAACTCCCACTTCATGCCTCCCTGCCCCCACTCCCCAGCCCCTTGGCAATCACAAGTCTGTTCTCTAGGTCACAACAAGACTAATTTAAAATGCCTGGCACAAGTGGCCACTGTGCAGAGCCTTCAGACTGGGGCCACCCAATAGAACTTTCTGCTGTCGTGGAAATCTTCCACACTGGTGCTACCCAATAGAGTAGCCATCCGCCATGTGTGGATAACGGGCACTTGAAATGCAGTCCGTGTGACCAAGAAATGACATTTTTAACTTTTTTAATTAATTAACAAAGAAATAACCACTTGCTGCTAGTAGCTACCAAATTAGAGAATCTGCTGCAGGGTGCCCTCATGGAAGGTACACCCCTGTGGGTCTGCTCGCATCTCCCTTCTGACCCCCTGCTAACGCTAAGAGCAGTTTTGGGTCTGTTTGCTCTTAATGCATTACTTAGTTTCCCCATCTGCAAACTACATTTAATAATCTTCAGCTTACCTTCTTCAAAATGTGTTGGGAGAATCCAATGAAATAATTGATAGTAACAACAGTAATCAATAAAATAATTGAGAATAATGGTAATCAGCCTTAAAATAAGCATCACTACTTTGTTAGGATTCTGCAGTGTGTTCTATGTGCACTTCTCTCCCCTGGAACTCCCCTGATGACTGTTTAAGACATTTGTACACTTGCAGATCTCCAAACAAATGCAGGACTCATGGCCACAACTGGCATCTCATGCCTATCCCCATTTTTGGACCACCCCTGGGGAGAGGTACTGGCAAGGTAATGTGGGTGGAGAAGCACTTTTTTTGGTGTCTGAACAACCTGAGTTTCAAGTTCATGGAATCAGATGACATAGAATCAGATGGACAAGATCCTTCACCTCCTGGAGAGCTTGCTTCCTTTTTGTGAAACAGAATCATGAACGCTCATGGCATCAGGCTGCCAGTAGCAATGATAAGAGGGTCTGTGTTTGAAGTGCCAAACACAGGGCCCAGGGCACCCAGGAAATGTCATTCCCTGCCCTTCCCTGGAAGGGGAACAACGGAAAACAACCGTTGATTTTTGATGAAACATTTAGCATGAATGATAGCCTTTGAATACCTGACTAAGGGCTACAGGGAACATTACAAAGGAAAGTTCTGTGGGTCTGACTGCAGTTCTTATTGAGTGCAGTGAGGACTTCAGCTGCTTCCAAACCTCTGTCAGATGCCTTGACATTTCTAGACTAAAGTCACTCATCTCCAGTGGGTTTATTTACATGCAGCAAAGTTTCTGGCTTTTAAGGAAAGAGGCTTTGAAAATCGTATTATAAAGACCTCAGAAGGTTTCATAGACATCAAACAACCCTTAAAATAATATTTTGATGATTTAACTGTAAATAAATCAGGAACATGGGGATTAAATTTCTATCAAAATGCACGTGACTTTTAAAATCAGGGAATGGGGACTTGGCATAATGGACTTGGGGATTTTATTGAATGCGGAGCACTTGAGCAAATCTTTGTGACATGGGACAGGGCTCAGATGGGGTGGGGCGCACCCTGCCCTGTTTCTTTTATAGACGCCAAAGGACATTTTAGCCAGGAAAGGCGTTTTAAGCTTTCACAAGATCTGATTTGAAGTGGCCTTGGTGCCCTGTCCAGTGGGCAGCCCCCGAGCATTAGAAGCCCTGGACATCTCTAGAGGGGGAAAGGGGAGCCCAATGTCCATCTCGATGGCAGAGCCAAGAAAGGGAGCTTTTGCAGGCAGTTTGGTTCCTTCAAGCCCATACAGAGGATAAGGAGTTCTGACCACGGGTACCATCAGCAGACAGAGTGACCAAATTTACCCTCAGGCTGCTGCACAGAGCAGGTGTGTCGGCTAAGACACCAGGTGAGTCAGGAGATGACCAGTGAATCATTTCTCACAGCCACACAGACACACTCAGACACAGACACACACTCAGACACAGACACACAGACACACCCTCAGATACACACGACCAGAGGAGGAAGTAGCTTTGGGAGAATGTCTCACCATGTTGCTAGAGCTGACCTACTGCCTTGTTTCCCTCTGACCCCAGGCCCTTTGCTCCTATTCTCTAAATGAAGTCAAGCTGGCACAATGCAGTGGGAATGAGAGGCTTCTCTTCTCCCTCCTCCCCCTCCCCCTCCTCCCCCTCCCCCTCCCCTCCTTTTCCTTCTCCTCCTCCTCTTCCTTCTCCTCTCTTTCTCTCTCTCTGTCTCTTGCTTCCCCTCTCTCCCTCTCTTTTTCTCTATTTCTCCTCTTTTTCTCTCTCTCTCTCTTTCCCGTCATTGCTTCTTACTGAGTTCCTCTCCAGCACACACCCAGAATTTACAGCGCGTCCTGTTCAAATCAATCCCAATGTCCTCTCACACTCTGGGAGAGCCAAGGTTTCTGCTTGTTCTCTCCCCCACCACGTGACCCTGGCAGCCCATCTGGCAGCTGGTAACTGTGTTCAGTGGGAAACCTTGGGATGGAAGAGGAGCCCAGCAGTGGAGCTGAACCATCGGGCTTTCTCAGGGAGATGAAACCTGTGAGCCAGCCAGCCTGGAGACCAAGCTGCTGGACGTGGTTTCAGGGGAAGGAGCAGGACAAGACAGAGTCGCTAACTACAGGCTTTTGGATAACAGAACGACCCCCCCCGATGCCTTGCCTAGTCTGGCCACATGTCACTGGGTTGGTTGAAAGAACACAAATGGGGAAGACCTACGAGCTGGGTGGACGCCCTGGCTCCTGCGTTTCATGTCAATAACAGTGATCCTCCCAGGACCTCAGCATCTTTATTTCCTAAAGGGGAATTATGGAAAACTTGCCCACAGGATTCATCAGATAGGCAGATAACACTGTCTGAAGGGAAACACGGCATGTCACCAGCTGTCATTACTGTGAAGTGTGGTGTTGGTAAGGTGTCCACAGCCGAATGGGGCTACTCTCAGCTGCTCCGTGGCTGCAGTCCTCGGTGCGGGCACTGCCCCGTCCCAGCAGGCTGACTGGTAGGGTTGGGGTTTGGTCCAGCCCTCAGTGCCTTGAAGGGTCAGGAGGAAGCTGAGGGGACTTGCAGGTGGGGTGGGGGGATTCGACTGCCAAAGCCTGGCCCCCTGAAGACAGCCTAGAAATCCCTGGCTCCTTATTACATAGAAGGGGCGGTGACCACAATGCTGACAGTGACAATGACGGAATCACAGTAGTGGCTGTGGCTTAGTCAGTGCTCACTAAGTGCTCTGTACCGACTGCTTCCTGCCTCATTTTATTCTCCAGAGAATCCTGTACCCTAGGCATCATCATCCCCATTTCACAGACGAGGAAACTGAGTCTCTGTGGGGATTACTGACTCAAAGAAGGACACGCCGATAGGATGCGGCCGAGCTGGGATACGAAGAACCAAAGTCCTTACCATAATCAAGGGAGTTGCTTGTTGTGAGGCTCAGGAGCGATAAAATATATCCGGATGATTACCACCTCGAAAGATCTGTTCAGAGATTTTTTTGCTAAGGTTATGATTATTTATAATTAGCATTAACACTAAAATATAATAATAGGAATAATTCTATTACTACTTAGTGGTGATACGAATTATTACTGCTATAATTATGACAACAGCGCACTACAGCTTGTCCACTCTGTCTTAGCCCAAGTTTCCTAAATGAGGTCTGCTAAGGTGTGGGACTAGGTGTGTTGACAGGGCACTGATTTATCTTCAGTTTTTTGCTCCCACGAATCGGAATGCTGAATCTTAAAACATGTTATTTTGAGATGTGTCCATATCTTGCTTGTCAAATAGACATCACTGAGTTACTCTGCTTATCCTGGTCATCCTCTCCAAGGATGACCTATCCTTCAAGGGTCAATCCCACCCCTGCCTTCTCTTAAAAGCCATCCCAAGGGCAGGGTCTCTTCTCTCTCCCTGGATGTACGTGGTGTTTCATCACTGGCTGTTCTCACTGCCTTCTGTCACTAGTGTCCCCTCAGCTGTATCGAAGTCCCAAGGGAATGTTGGAAAGAGAGACAGAGCTTTGGCTCGAAACCAATTCCTGGCTCTGCTGTGTCCTAGCTAAGTGACATTGGCCAAGCTAGTAAAGCCTTCTGCCCTTGGCTTTCTCGTCTTCCCCATGGGCTTCAATATCTCCACCGTGGAAATTGACGGCACCAGCACAGGTCCTGGCTCTAACAGGGGAAGGGAGCTCCCCCTCCAAGGCACAGACTCTGCTCACTGGAGCACAAGGAAGATGCTCTATCAAACATCCAGCGCAGAGCAGACTGGAACGGGGTGGACACGGATAGGCAGATGTGGCTCCTGCTCTTGGCTCTCCGTGCACAGAGGGGCAGACACAGCGCAAAGCTAAGAATGTTCTAGAGCATTGATTTTCTCATTTCCAGAGAAAATAATACCTGCCTCTCAGGATAATGGTGAGCATGAAATGAGCTACTACTGCATCCCAAGGTCTGGCACTTTTGGAAAACAGAAGTTGATTTTAGAAGTGCTTATCCTCTCTTGTTTTTCCCAGAACTAATTTTCAATAATAGTGATGAAGAGGAAGGTAGGGGGAAAAGATGGGCGGATTGGCCCTCACTGTCATGGAGCACGTCCCAGTTTTTGGAACCCTTAAACAAATGTAATCTCATGTAACATTTACAACAATCTCAGTGAGAAGGTATTACACCCATTTTACAGATCTAGAAACTGAGGTCTGGTTGGCTTTCATGACTTGTCAAGCCTGCCCAGGTGGGTCCGTGGACTGTCCAGCAGCATTGTTGCTCACAGATGCCCCACCTTGTACGAGAGGTCCAGTCTGGGTTCTGTGGATTAAGAGCCAAGGCCACAGACATTGAGGACATGCCATGCCCACTCCAGACTGTACTTAGGTGATTGGCAGCAGGGTGAGGGGAGGGGGAAGCAGGAGGCTGACCAATGATCCCCTTCTTTTTCAGTTTGCCTTGTAAAGATGAAGAAAAATCCAATAATCTTTCCCTCCATGTCTATACGAATGAATGTCTTTCTCTCCCAAATTTTTCCTTCAATTCTTGGCTGAGGTTTCAAGCTGTGATCACAATAGGGAAGAGGAGAATTTGTAAGTTAATTTTCTGCATCTGAGTGGCCGAGGCAGGAAAGGTAAAGCACAAAGATTCCAACACCCCCTGCCATGCTCCACTCCCTGCCCCCGTCCGTACCTCCCCTTCCATCTTATTTTTGTGTCTTTGCTTATGCTGTTCCTCTGACTTGGTGGTCTCCCTCCTTACGTATCAGCTGGTCTACACCTCTTCGTCCTTCAAGCATCCTCTCTAACTTCACCTTCCCTGGATCCACCAGCCGCTCCACACCCACGTCTCCCCACTCCCAACCTCCTAAATGGCACTCCGTTGACTTAATGCAATTGAGCTTCTGACCTCTCTCCACAGGTCTCCAGGGATCTCCAAAAGGTTGGCCAGGGTCCCCTCGGTGGTTAAGACTCAGCAGTTTGGTTCGTGGTTTTGTCTGGCTCTAATGCTCTGTCCCAGACTCTGCTAGTATTGGCCAGAGCTGGCCGCAGCTTCCGTCTCTGCTATTCACCCCTCAGTGCAGGCATTTCATCCATTCAGGCCCTCTGACCTCTGACCCTTGGCTTTGCACCTCAGCTGCCTCTACCAAACCCAGGCAATCACTGATGTTTTGGCGCACAAGGCATGCTTCTCCAGCTTTAAAGCTCAGCGTGTTTGAAGTGGACTTGGGCTCCTGATCCCACAGGCTTGCAGCAAGAGGGACAGGGCTCTCACTTTCTACCCTGGCACCTTCGGGCCCCCAAAGTCAGGGTCAGCCCCTCTTCTCTGTGGTGTGTGACCTGGACTTCCGAGCTTGATCCCAGTAATCCGTCACCTGCCCATACTCCTGGCCCTGCTCCTCTGCACGTGATCAGCTTCCTACTGGACCACAGTGTTTTCTCATTTCGAAAATGATGTTGTTGAGCCTCATGCTTGTAAGGGCCCCTCCTGCTTCTATTACATCTTTTTTAATGACTGAATATTCGGGATATCTTCTCTCCAAGTGACCTCAGAAAGGTTCAAGACTCAAAGACTGTCTTTTATTTATTGTGTTCTTTTTTTCTTGATTTTTAAAAATTTTTTCATTGAAGCATAGTTGATTTACAATGTTGTGTTAGTTTCAGGTGTACAGCAAAGTGATTCAGTTATATACATATATTCTTTTTTCATATATATTCTTTTCTCAGATTCTTTTCCATTATAGGTTATTACAAGATATTGAGTATAATTCCCTATATAGTAGGTCCTTGCTATATAGTAGGTCCTTGTTGGTTATCTATTTTATATACAGTAGTGTGTATCTGTTATTCCCAAACTCCTAATAAAATCGGTCTCATGGGACCTTTAGGAATTAATCCTTAGGTAGGTTCCATTCAAAGTTTCTGTCGATGGCCTAGATAAAGACAAGGACAATCCCACCCAGTGTGTGCATAGCCCAGAGGGAGAGGAAGATGGTAGATGTGATCCAGTCCTAAAAAGATGCCAAGAAACTGGAATGATGAACTACATTTGAGTAGATTTTCCTCTTAGAAGAGATGATAGCTGAGCTGAGTCTGAAATGACATTTTTCCTATGAAGAAATTGAAGATGTTCCAGCTGTAGCAGGGGAGACATGGGGATGACTTGACTTCTGCCTTCAAAAGTCACAGATCCCAGGCTTGTGATATCAGACTGGCTCTCAGGGACAAAAGGAACCAGACTTAATGCCAAGGTCACAGCCATGAGCAGTGGTGGGCATTGCTGTGAGGCACATATTTAGTCTCAGTAAGGGGCACTTTACAGCAGGCTCAGCCGGACATTTGTTCATTGAGCAGGTGTTCCTGCAGGACCCAATCTGCCTGGTCCTGAGGAAGCAGCAGTGGCCAAAGTGGACACACCTCTTCTCTCCCAGTCATGTGTTCTGGAGGAAGAGATGCATAATAGGACACAGGTAAATATGTGCTTACATAGTTCATAATCATACAGGAAGCACGTTCATAACGGTGCCCAGGTAAACACGTGCAGAAACAATACATAATAGTACACAGGTAACTGTGTGCATAAATGTAACATCATCACACACAGGTAAGTGTGTACGTAAACATTACATGATCACAGGCAGGTAAGTGTATACATGAATAGTATATAATCACGCACAGGTACTAATGGACATAAAAAGTATATAAGAATACACAGGTAAACACGTGCATATCAGTTGTACATAATAATGCACAGGTAAACACATATCTAAACAGTACATAATCACACAGGAGAGTGTGTACATAAATTATGCATAATGGTACACAAGTAAACACATGCAACAGCAGTACATGATCACATACAGGTAAGTGGGTACAGAAATAGTACATGATAATATAGGTAAATTCATGCATCAATAGTACATAATCACACCCATAAGCATGTTTATAGGCAGTAGGTAACTGTACGCAGGTAAACGTGTACATAAACAGTGCGTAATAGCACACAGATAAACATGTACGTAAGTGGTAGGTAATCACACAGAGGTAAACACATATGTTCATTAGTCAGATCCATTCACACAGTGGGCAGTGCCATGAAAGGAATGAATAAGGTGTGGTAACAGGATGGGGGGTGAGTGGAGGTGATGGGGCAGTGAGGAAACATTGTAGACAGGGTGGTCAGGGAAGGTGTCCCTGAAGACATGTCACCTGAGCTGAGACCAAAGAGCAGCGATGAACAGCGATGCCTAGAGCTCCCCCTCAGCCAGGGGAGTCTCCATTCACCCTCATTGAGTCTGGACAAATCTTAGCATTGCTGAAGACAAGGTTAACATGGCTGGAGATCAAGGTGCTTATGGAAGTGATGAGAAGTGAAGTTAGAAAGATGGGCAAATGTTGACTTGTGCAGCACCTAAGCTTAAGGAGATGCTGCACAAGTCAACATCTAAGCTTAAGGAGAGTGGACCTAATGAGCTGTCTGAGATGTGGTGAGCTTCCCGTCAACGGAAGAATGCAAAGAGAGAATGATCATGTTTCAGGCATGTCGAAGAGGGGCTTGAATATTAGATGTGGGAGGCTGAGGAAGACATACAAGAGCAATGGCTGAAAGCCTGATCCATATTTGACATAAAAATGTTCACTTTTCTGGGACTGGAGACATCTGAAGTTTCCTCTCCTAGCAGATCTGATTGGACACTTTGCCAATATTGAGGCACGCTTACTATGGTGGTGGGGGAGTGGGTTTCAGTGCAAATACCAACCAAGGAGAGGCCAGGATGGGGTCCAGCAGATGCGGTGGACGTCGGTGGAGCATACGACGTGCCTCATTTATAGCTAATGGCCACCCTCCCAATGATTACTAAAACCATTAAAAGATAAATCAGTAAATTAAAATGATTTTATGTTAGGCCTGCCCTGATTCTACGCTGATGATAGGACATTAGAATATGAACACAGTTTGAAAGGCAGCACGATCTCTTTGATGTATCAAAAAGCCCTCTGCACTAGACTAGAACTTTGGTAAGATGCTGGTAGTCAGAGCCACTACTTGACGATTGTCCTGATGTTGTATCACCATGACCGCAGCTACTGACACATCAATTTAATCTCCATTTTCAAACTCTCTTAGTTCTGCCCTAGCGAAGTCAAATGGACTTAGTTTTCAGCACAAGGTGCTCAGTTTTCTAGAGAAAAAAATGGAGAATGTGGTTGAATAATTCATCACTTTGGGGAGAGGAGTCTTCATACTTAACTTAGTATTGAAGATTTCCCCAAGAAAACTCTGCTACCAAGAATGGGACCACAGGGTTGAGGGCCCGTCTGCCCCTCTCACACTCAGGGGATGAAATACAAGCAGGTACATTGGGCCACATCATTCTCAGCTACATTTCCGGACTCAGGTGTGTATTTGCTTTCACAGCACTGGTACCCGGTGTGGATACATCTGCATCTATGCAGCGAATTTTCCATCCAGCGCATGTGCTTCCTTGAGCAGGGCACACAACCTCTGCGAGCCTGGATTCCCAATCTGCAGAACAGGGACAAAGATGCTCCCCACCCTCAGAGAAAGGATGTGGGATTTAGAAAGACCACAGCTGGGCTCGGTGGCCCCCGAGGCCCAGGATTCATCAGATGGTTGAAACTCTCTCTCTTGGCTTCTATGATACTGCCTAGGTCCATTCAGCCTTGATGGAGGTTTCTGATCCTACTCTGGTTCTAGAAAGGTAGTACAAGCTAACGGTGGTGAAAGTTGGCTGAGACGGAGATTTTTTTCTTCATTGTATTGTCAGGGAACTTGAGGCTTTGGGGTTTAAGAAACTTCCCCAAGATCTAGCAAGGAGCAGATTTATTTTTCAAACCCAAGCTTGTTTGATGCCAATGTCCAAGCTTTGCCCAGTCACCATAATTGCCCCAGGAGCCGTCTGTGTCGCATCCAAGCCAGAGTCACTGAGCTGCCAACAGAACTGTGGACTGACCTCCTGGAATCTGCCCACCCCCATCAGGTGACACCCGCCCCACAACTTGCTGGCTCATCTGATGAGGCCCCCTGACTCCATCAGGTGAGATCTGGGAGCCTCTGGGTTCTGTTACCAAATCGCCCTCTGAGTGCTCGTATCTTGAAGTCTCCAGAGAGAGAGGACTTGGGTCATAACCACACTAATGATGAAGCTCTAACCGAAGACCCCAGTAACCTCTTGGTTTCCTTCCTTCCCATGGCCATGGTAACGAAGCCGGGCAGGCACAGGCGGAGTAACAAGATCCAGCTCGGGGTTAGCTAAGAGGTGGTTTGTGGTCAGGTGCCCAGCAGATGGGTTCAAACTACCTGGCTTTAATTTCCAATAATTGGCAGGTTGGATTACCCTCCAGCTCAGGGGACCTGGAGCTAGATGGCTCCGGCTACCAGCCCTAAAGGAGAGAAGATGCTGCCCCTACAGGGGATGCTGCAGGCAGGGACAGGGAACACAGGGACACCCAAATGATTCCAGAAACCTGGCTTCTCATAATGGGCCAGGGGCCTCTTGCAGAATTTACAAGGACTTCTTCCAGAAGACAGGAGAGAGTGGCAATCATGAAAGGCCAGATTTGATTACATCATTCTCTCCTGTTTCTTGCTTTTGTGTTTAATTACCAAAATGTTTATGCATATGCCTGTATTTCCAAATGCTTGCTTGGTCTGCTCTGGGTCTACTTACACTCTGAATAATTACTAGATTTTAGTGGAGACCTTCTAGGCACTAGGGTGTTTCACATGCATGAGCTTATTTAATGTTGAAATGACCTCCATGGGGGTCTTATCCCCATCAGTTTACAGTTGTGAGTACTGATGGTGGAGGAAGGGGATAGGCCTGCTGATGGTCCCAGGGCTCCTGGCAGAGAGCTGGACTCCTTGTAACCCTGCACATAGTATTAAACCGCCTCCATCACCCCCTCTTACTGCCTCTCTGCATCCTCTCTCAGCAATGCCAAGCGGCAGCTTCCCCCACCCACAGTCGTCCCCTGGTCTCCGCAGCATCCAAAAAACCATTCATTTCTTCATTCACTTATTTATTCATACAAAAGCATGTCCCCAAGCTGGCTCTTCTCCTGTGATTGGCATCAACCTGGTATATACTAGACACTCAATAAACATTGACTGGGTGAAATGAACAAAAACGTCATGATTAAGAAGACAGGGCTCGGGCTTCCCTGGTGGCGCAGTGGTTAAGAATCCGCCTGCCAATGCAGGGGACATGGGTTCGAGCCCTGGTCCCGGAAGATCCCACATGCCGCGGAGCAGCTGGGCCTGTGAGCCACAACTACTGAGCCTGCGCGTCTGGAGCCTGCGCTCCGCAACAAGAGATGCCGCGCTAGTGAGAGGCCCGCGCACCGCGATGAAGAGTGGCCCCCGCTCGCCGCAACTGGAGAAAGCCCTCGCACAGAAATGAAGACCCAACACAGCCATAAATAAATAAATAAAATTTAAAAGAGAAAACAAAACATTCTCTTTATAAATTTGATCTTTAAAAAAAAAAAAAAAAAAAAAAAGAAGACAGGGCTCTTCTGTCCAAACCTTGTGAATAGCCTGGTAAGGAAAATGGAACTATAAACAAATCCATACACACTGGGATGGTCAGTTGTACAACAGATGATAGTAGAAGGAATTACCGTAATGGGGATTCATGAAGTTACGTGTGCAAAAAAGTGAAGTCCCTTACACCACGTTTGGTGTGTGTGTAATAAACATTCAGTGAGCTGGTTGGTTTGGCTTCCTGGTAGACCATTCTTTCCAGAGGTGGAAGGTGTGCGTATGTGTGTGTGTACGTGCGCGTGAACACATGTGCGTGTGTGTCTGCGTGCTTGTGTGTGTCTTCAATCTTCTGCCTTCCAAGGGTTCCTGGTCCACACCCAGTCATATCCTTGGTACCCAGACTACGATGGATGCCTAATGAAAGAAAAGCAAGGGCCAAGATAAGACAAGAGGCAGTTAAAATGTCACCCCAAAGCTTCCTGAGGGCTTTTGAAAGGCAGTATGAGTTATTTTGTATTCTGCATTTGTTCGAAGAATTGCTCGCTGTCAGAGCATCTGGGAACAAGACCAAGAGAAAATATAGCCATCTTGTTCCTACCTGCTGGAGAGCTGTGAGCTGTGGCTCTCAGAGACGTCCCAGGGAGAAGGAGGCGCTGGCTGGGAAACAAGGCTGGGCTGGAAGATGGGAGGTGTCATTGTCTGCAAAATGGGGACACTCGCAGCCTTGAGGGGTTATTGACGAACAATCTGACATCATCTGTGAGAGTCTCTCAGCCAGTTTTCTGGTCTGTTCATAGGAAGGGTCCTTGACCTTGATGACCCTCAGTATCCACATCTGCAAAATGGGACCAATGAGGCACCAAAGGGGGTTATTGTAACTCCTCAAATGAGACAATGTCCCCCCCCCCACACCCGAGTGCTTTATAGACAGCCAGGTACGGCAGAGGTGTTAATTTATTAATTCTTAAAATATGCATTTATAATATATTACTCTCTAGCTAAGGTGAAACTGGCTCCTCTGGTGCATTATGTAATTGTCACGGCCAACTGAACAATTCTCACAGCAAGGTTGTCTGTGCTACTTAGGTGGCCACTGAGAGAGTTCGGGCCCCCAGACAGTTAAACCACACAGGGGCCACCTGGTACTTGAAACACCTCAAGGGCCTTCATAAAACTGCTGGGTGACCACAAACTAACCACCAGTTCCTTTGGAGCCCAGCCCAGGAGCCTGCAGCCGAACCGCGGGAGAAAAGGGTGATACAGCACTTCGTGGCTCCAGGCATCTTGCCCGGGGCAGCCGGCCTGGTTATCAGGTTCTCACAGAGACGGGCCTGGAAAGTCCCACCTGGCTGAGGACTCTGGCTCCCGTCCCCCTCCCCATGTGCAGGGAGCTTCTCTTGGGGGCTGCAGACCTTGAATCTTTAATGTTTTAAAGAGTTTCAGTGACTTCAGGTTTCAAGGGTGTAGGTCTTTCAGACAAGTGGTTGTCATTGCTTTTTCTTGGGCAGCTTTAAAAGGGCAGAAGGGAAGCTGGGACAAACCACATGGTGGAAAGTGCATCCCCTGAGGGGGTGTCTTAGCTGTGTCTTCCCCACCTTGGGCTCGGACAATTTGGAATGGAGCCCAGGAATATTTTGATACCACCCATTTCCTCCCCAAATCTTAAGTCACCCTAACTCTGTTCCTCCCTTCCCGCTATTACACACACACAATCATCTCCCCAAATTTTGTTACCCTAATTCTGCCCCTCCCCTCCCCCAACACACATACACACACACCCCATTATCTTGTTAATTTTCTTCTTGGAAAACTAGCGAGGTCAGATTGCTTAGTTAATCAGAACACGACCTTGAGAGTCAATACCCTGGGTTGGAATGGCACTGTCGCCGTGTGGTGGCTGTGTGGTTTGGGCGGCTCATCTGACCTCCCTGACTGTCCATTGTTTCAGGAGGTCTGGGGGTGGTCTGAGAATATGCATTCAGACAAACAAACCCACCCAGGGGGTGGCTCAGGCACTAGTCCAAGGACCACACTGAAAAGCCTTGCATTAGGGGGTCCACAGGTGACGTTCAGAGGATCAGTGACCACTGGAAAGAGTAAAAAGGGTATTATCACCTGTGTGTGTTTGAGGTGGGTGTCATAGAGTCCCAGAGAGACCTCTGACCCCCAAAGAACTTAGAACCAGGACACAGAGGTGGAAAGATGGGGGGTTGATAAGGACTCCAATGATTGGGGCCTGTCCTCCTCGGGAAATGTGGTGGCCCTGCTGGTGGGGGTGGGGGGTGGGCGTGGGGGAGGAATGAGGACTTCTGTTTAAACAGGTGAAGACCCAGAAATGTGGGTGGACAGCAAGGTATCTGAATGGCAACGTCCCAGGAAAAGTAAGAGGCACCAATCAGGTCCCACCAAGGACTGGACTGTGGGGAATTTCAACGTACAGACCAGTGACAGTGTAGGGCAATGTAGACCCGGAGAGTAGTTCCAGGGAGTAGAGAACTGGGGGAAATTGTAGGTGGCCAAACAATGACGGAGGAAGGGACAGGGGCTTTACGGATGAGGCGGGACTTGAGGCATTCCTGGAACAATGGTGCATGCTTATTCTCAAACGTAGCTTATGTAGAAAGAAAAAAGAAGAAGATTCCAGGAACCCACAACATTTCTGAAATGTCCCCTGTTTCATGAGCCTTTGATGATACTTGAGCTAAAGGAAACTTGGGCCCGGATCCTTTCTACCTGGTCCACCACATGGACTTTCACCCAGAAAGCATGGTTGTCTTCAATTTGAAGACATGTTTCACTTCAGGTGGTTTGTTTCCTGACATCCCCACTTAGAAGTCAAAACCTCTAGTCCCAAGAGTCTCATGGAAGTCCCATCCTGCAGGGTGGAAACCTGGAGAGGCAAACCTTGACCAATTTTTCAGGACACAGAACAAAACAGAACAGCCAACGAACAGACTTTGCTGAAGTGCCGATTGTACAAGGCAAATCACCCCCGTCAAACTTCTGCCAGCCGCTTTCAAGAGATGAAAGGGAGCTGGGCTTCTCTGTACTGCTCAGTGTGCCCCCTCCTGCTGCTGAAGAAAGTAGAAAGGGAGGGGAGAAGAACGACAGAGGAAAAAATGTCAGAAAGACTCACTCCAATCTTGTGCATGCTTATTGAGCACCTACTATGTGCTGTGCCCGACTCAGGGCATAAAAGGAGAAGGTCCTGGGACCACCTCCTCACTTGTAGCTCCTGGCCTCATGCCTCTCCAGTCGGGTATAAGACTCCAAGGCAGTTAGGACTGCCTAGGACTGCTCCCTTACCTGTGGGTCCCATCTCTGGAAAGTCATTCCCTGAGCCTCTGTTTCCCATCTTTAGGAAGGAACAGAGAAGAAATAACAAAATCAACTGGACAATAAGGTTTAAAATGGCAATAAATACATATCTATCAATAATCACCTTAAGAATAAATAAGGAAGATGTGGTACACGTATACAATGGAATACTACCCAGTTATAAAAACGAATGAAATATTACCATTGGCAGCAACATGGATAGACCTAGAGATGATCATATTAAGTGAAGTAAGCCAGACAAAGACAAATATTATATGATATCACTTACATGTAGAATTTAAATATGATACAACTGAACTTATTTACAAAACAGAAACAGATTCACAGACATAGAAAACGAACTTATGGTTGCCGAAGGCGAAAGTGGTGGGGGAAGGATAAATTAGGAGTTTGGGATTAACAGATACACAATACTGTATATAAAATAGATAAACAAAAAAATCCTACTATGTAGCACAGGGAACTGTATTCGGTATCCTATAATAAACCATAATGGAAAAAAATATGAAAAAGAATTTATTATAGGATACCGAATACAGTTCCCTGTGCTACATAGTAGGACTTTGTTGTTATTCTTGAAAGTGATTCATGAAAGAATATGAAAAAGAATATACATGTATAAATATATATATTCTTTTTCATATTCTTTCATGAATCACTTTGCTGTGAACTAACACAACATTGTAAATTAAATATACTTCAATAAAAAATAAAAAAAGAATAAAAATAAAAAAGAATAATCACTCCTCCCCATTCATGTTCTCTCAACAGGAAGCTGATATGATAGAAGGAGTAACACAGAGACAGGTTTTTGAAACTGAAACTCCTTAGGTAGGAGGTGGGCTTCACACTCTGTGCTTCCATCACTACCCATAGGTATTTTAGTAGCCCACTTCTTATTTCCCTCCGCAAGCATCTGAAGAATTAAAAAAAGAAAATCAACATTGGCAGTTTCTTCTTTTCATCTAAAGGCGGAGGCCATCAACCACTCCTTGAAAAGAAGTGAATTTTGCAATGTGAATCCACGTGCCGTATTAAAAGCCTTGGGACCACATGCACTTTGGTGTTCTGAAAGTTTCAGATTTCAGATGGTAGTATGTTGCATGCTCAGTTTTATTTAACATGCCCAGTGGGGCCTGGGGCAGCACCCTGCCATCAAACACATGAGTATTTCTGCAGGAAAATGTATGAATATGAGCACGAACTGGGATCAATAAGGACTATAAATAGCCTCCTGTCAGCCCAGGTCAAACTTTGCTGCCAGATGAGTTCAGCTCAGGTCAGGTGTTACAGCCAAGTTAGTTCCAAAATTTAGGTTTTCAGAGTGTTTGAACTTTCAGAATTGTAGATAAGGAGCTGCAGACCTATGATAATAACCAGCATTGATTGCATAACCAGTGCCAGCCTCTGTGCCAAGTGTGCCCAGTCACTGCTTCCCAAGTGCCATGCAAGGCTGGTGTTGCTTTCACCCCCAAGTTGTAAGAGGGAAGCCAAGGCTTAGCGAGGGTCACATGGGTAACAACTAGTAGGGTGAGGTCTGCTCTCTCTCTCTCCAACTCCAGAGCTTACTTTCTGAACCAAGACATCAGACTAAAACCCATGACTGTCAACTGGGGGGTCTAGGAATAGCTTAACAATCAAAGTGGTTTACAGGGGCCAAGAAAGCAGCTCATTCTGGCATTCCAAATTTACTGGTACCTCTTTCTAGCCAAGAAGAAAGGATAAAGTTAACATAAGGAAAATCACAAAAGGAGTCAAACATAGACACACTAATTTCTCCCCTTGGGTGTCTAGGAATCAGGAGTCTGGGGTCTAACCAGCCTGGAATTTTCACCTCCAAAAGCCATGGAGTCTCCTCCTTATCTTTCCCCAGTCCTGTTGTGAGAGCCTCATTACTGCCCTGTCTTGGGATTGGCTCCTTCTGGCGTTCCCCACCGCACTAACAGCTTGATCTTCGCAAAGGATATATATCTCTAAACATGTCATTTCTCCACTGAAAACACTCCAGGGCTCCCTGCCATTTACAGAAGTTCAACTGTTTTGACCTGGCTTCCAAGGGGTCCAGGGGCCTGCATACCTCACCAGGTCAACTAGACCATGAGATGTTCTAGCATGGGCCCCCATTTTTCCACACTAAATTCTATTGCTATCACTGTTTTCCCACTTTCAGTATCCTTCTATTGTATTTTAAGTAAAAGTCTGCCTGAGTTGGAAGGCCCAGCTCAAACGTCACTTCCTCCAAGAAGACTTGCTTTTGGCCCACGAGGTGGAAGGAAGCCAGTGTGCTCTCGACTCAGCTCTTGTTTTTACTTCACTTGCAATAGCCTTAAATGCCTCTTCGGTTGAACCATTCTTTTAGGTCCACTTTGTTGAATATGGCAAGTTGGACTCCATTTTGTAAATGAAATTATGACTATCATCGAATCTGTAGCTTTAGATAATGTTATGTTGAATAGGTGGAACTCAACAGAGGCAAATACAAAGCAACATTCGTTTGGCTCTAGAATGCTTAGGTTACAAATTCACTTCCCTGTTTTCATAGGCTCCTAACCTAGGTTATTAGATAATAGCCCAAGTGTTAAGACATTGCTCTTCAAATATTTTCCCTAGTTTACAATAACAAGAAATTTAACTGCAAGGATCCCTTATAAGTGATTATTCATCTCCCCAGCCTTACCTATATGCATAGACCATATGTTACATGATTCAGTTATTCTCTAAAAACTCACAATATTTACAAATAAAAGTGAAAATCAATCATTAACTTCTTTTAGCTCCATGCTATTCTAAATGCCACCTCTCTTCTCTGCCCATTTTCTCAGAACAATGTGTATACCACCAGGATCTGTACTGGTTTTCTAGATGTTCTTAGCCTTGAGTTACTAGTTCAAGATTTTGAAGAGATACTTGTTGCTTGCAAACATGGCACTGGAGTCACTGGATGGGTTCCCTTTTTTAAAAATTATTTTGGCCAAGCGGCTTGCAGGATCTTAGTTCCCCGTTCAGGGATGGAACCTGTGCCCCTTGCAGTGGAAGTGCGGAGTCCTAACCACTAGCTGCCAGGGAAGTCCCTGGTTCCTTATTTTCTGTACTCACTCATTCTTGGGCCAGTCAGGTGTGGTAGGTCTATAAGTAGAATTCCAGGGACTTTTTGTGGAATTCTGAATGACACATAAAGGAATACCCAGTGATTTGATCTTTAATGGTGTTTTGGGCAGGTGAGAGGTTGAACTCTTTATAATAAAGGTGGCTTTTCATAGAGAGTTCAGACTATCTGTGATTCTTCAAATAAGCAAGAGGCTCCAGTGCTGAATTTAACCACAGAACAGGACTTTTCCTCTCGTCCGTTGGGTCCTGTGGCATTTCTGCCGGATCAGTCCACGGGGAAGCCCTTCTGTCACAGAGGGCTTTTCTGCTTATTCTCGATGATTCCTACAGACACATCCTCCTCCATCAGTGTCTCAACCTCCCATGTTGCCTTTAGCTTTCGGTCCAGTTCTGATTAGGAAGATGCCCTGACCCTCAACATGCCCCTGGTAACCAAACGACAGACATAAATATCTTTAGCCAATTTGGAAGTTGAAAAGCCTTTGCCAGCCTTGGAGAGCCACATTGGCATTGCCAGGGTGACCTTGGGGACACTTACGGGCCAGCTTGGTCTTCCTAACAGGAGCCATGCCTGCCTGTTCTGTCCCCAAGTCCTCATCTGCTGCTCTCATGAGTTTGCATGTATTTGGATTTAGGGTTTCCTTGTTTTTTTGTCTGCCTTCTTCCACAAACTTCTGACGTTGCTTAGAACTTTGGTAATGGACATGAATCAGTTTCATTGAAATAATAAAGTTACTATTCTAAAATAAAATTAGTTATGATTCTAAATAAAATGTCCCTCCTGGATCTGTTTCTCATCTATCTCTTTACTCACCATGTGTCAGATTCAGTTCAACAATGATAACCACATTTTTTTTTGTTGTAGTTGTTGTATCTGCATTAAAATTCTGCTTTGCGCCGGGCCCTGTGTCTCATGTTGGTGTTTCAGAGGTGATTACTTCCTGATCCTCTCTGATCTCAAGGATCCCCTAGTTCAGAAAAAGATATGGACATTGGCTCATTATACTTGACTTAAACACTTCCTTTTTCCTCAGCCCTTGGAGATGTAAGGAGGTGCCTTGACCCATCTCCCAGGCTGTCCTTGAGAGTGTGGGCAGCTCTAGCATCCCTTTCCTTCTGGAGTCTGGGCCACCAGGAGTGGGCGTTCTTCTGCTGTCACCAAGTAGATAGGACATGAGTGGATACAGGTGACATGTTTCTTCCTTTTGGAAGTGTGGGTGCTGCAACACTCTCTTTTCTTCCTCCATTCCACACAATGCCAGTGAGGAGTGGGTGGTTCCAGCCATGCCATCCAACCGACCACCCTAAGTTCTCTAAATCTTAAACATCTATGTTGATGTGGGGTTGAGATGATCAGACGATGTGCTGCTTGCTCCCATGCCCGTATTGGAAGATGCTTGGAGCACTGCCAGAACTGGATACTGAGATGATACAGATCTTCATACTAACAGAATGTCAAGGCTGACTCTAAGGTCAATGCTAGCACATGCTAAGAATATGGCTTTATGTTCCTGTACTTGAATGTTTCAGCTCAGATTTCATTTCCCTCAGTCTCCTCATGGAAAGCTTCCCAGCTTCCTCTTCTCAATATTATTAATGCCCTTTGCACTTTCTTTCATGATCCCCAGACTATCCCACACCTACCTTTCCATTGCTTTCTTTAAGCATGTGGGCATATGTTTAATGTCTGTGTTCATCATTAGACTGTAGACTTCATTAGGAGGAGTGAGTGACTAAGTCTTGTTCACCATTGTCCTCTCAGAACTTAGTATACCATACCTAGCCCAGAGTAGGTGTGTAATATATATTTTATAGTGGAAACGGGATTCAGTATTTTGTTTCATGACCACAAAGACCTTTTAAGTTATGCAAAATAGATCTTATTATCTGAATGTACAGATGAGGAAACAAGTTCTGGGCTGGTGAGTGAGATCAAGTCAAAGCTCTAGAACCTATGTTTTCTAATTCTTAGCAATATTTTTCAAAAAAAATATGTGCGTTGTTGGGGAAGACCAGAGAAATGTTTGGGAGACATTGTCTGTAGAATGAAGAGTTGGTGGTCATTAAGGTTCATTTTAAAGAATAAATTTAGGAAAACCAGTCATTGCTTACCTAGGTGCTTTTCGAGAGCCTTGAGTATCGAGGCAAGAATATACAGGCGATAAGCATGAATGGCAATGCCTTAGTTCCCTTTCTGTACGGTGGGAGCAAATGTGACTTGCTAGCTCATTGGGTTGTTCTCAGGAGCAAATACAATATCGAGGGTACAAGATTTGGGGAGCCTGTCTCTGAGTCAAATGATGAGGATTTGTCTCCATGACATCCTCATTTTTGGTGCCCCTTCACTGTATCTCTGGTAAATCCTTGGGGTTTGGCTAAAAGCTCAGTAGCAAATGTTTTAGAAAAGATGCTTTCTAAGACTTCTGCTCTTGTAACATTATTTCTGTAGGAGAAATAATTCAAGAACTCCTGTCTACGCCCCCAACCACAGCCAGGATGTTCAATGCTAGGTCTCTGAAAATTCTAGTTCATTATGTTTATTTTCATTTGTTCCCAGTCTCTCTCCTTTTAAGTTTATTGACCAGAGCATGGGCAAGGTGCATTAGATTTGTCTTTAGTATTATCTTGGCAATCTATTTGTTAAGGAAAAAAAAAAATGTTGTCCCTCAGAAAGAGAAGAAAGTTGAGACTTACATGTTGTACTAATGTCAATGCTTACTGGTAACAAGTAACTATATACATCTATTGACATGCTACTTTCAGGTGCCAACACCTCTGAGGCGATGGAGGGCAGACCTACAACTATGAAAGTTTCCCTTTTGTAATGTGACGTATTTTTCAACAAACTTTGCTTTTGCCTAACCATGTCTTTTAACTACCTTCTCACATTTAAAGATTTAAAACAGTCTGTCCCATTCCCAAGGATTTTTGCCCCAGAGTTAATATAGGTGAGCCCATCTTGATGAATAATTGGTGCTGGGGTGAAAGGTCTGTGCTCATCAATGGTGGAAGAAAAATTTTTACTTTTAAGATGTACAAGACTCTCAATGGGGGTTCCATTTTTAGAAATGTATCCCATACCATATAATGCCAAGATTCATTATAAAAATAAATGATTTGTTTTTCACAAACACATTTAAATGTGTAAGACTGACTCTTCCAACTGTGTGAAAAAAGGCAGCCCAAATGGGATTCCTGCTGTATCCAGGGGTTAGACTGGGGTTAGTACCACACTCCTTGAGACTCTGTGTGCCATTCATCTGACACCTGTTTCATTTGGAATCTGGACTTATATACAATCTCATTGTGGCCTCTTCCCATCCCCCACCTCACCCTCTCAAGTGCTCTTTGTGGCATGCTTTCACAGCTCCATCTCATCCAGTTTTTGCTTGTTGGAATTTGGTAGTTGGCTTTTAGTTTCTCTTTTTGAGACAAGAGATCTTTCTGTCTCTCGCACCTAGGGGTGTGTGACTGGCTTAAGAATAGCTTATTTAACTAAGAGCACAACTCACTAGGCTTAATAACCTAGAGAGCTAGTTTAATAGTGGCATCCAGATGGGATGGCATGGATACCTCTGATCTAGGGACATGGGAAATGGGAACCATTCTGTCAGTGAATTTTACTATTCACTGACCAAAAGTCTTCTAGCAAACCTTGCCATCTTCCTGTACTTATGTATGACCATCTCAAAAGCTTTAGCAAAGGCCCTTCTGAGAACACACGATAGAATTCTGGTAGGTTTCTGGAAACCAGGCAATTTATTCCTTGTACTCCTAGCTCCAGTTCTTTATTCATACTTAACAATCGCTCACACATACCTCAAATATTTGAGCATCTATTATGTACAAGAATATACTGTTTTGGCACTGAAAATACAGAGTAAAATAAAATTTTGGCTTCAAAACAACTTTGTGGGGGAGTCAAGCATGTATATAATTACCTAGAATGAGAAGCACGTGACTTCTTTTCTTATGTTTCCCTTTCTCATTTCGTATATGTCTTAGACTCAAATGCCCCCAATCCTCAATGATATCAACTACCAGTGGCAATTTTCTTTTGCCCAAATACCCAAAATGAGGACAAAAGCAGGGCTGGAAGGATCACTGAACTAGGAAACATCAGGGGTGATGAGGAGTGTCTGCCCTACCCCTGCCCGACATATGTGGGTCCACAAGCCAACCAGGTTGTGGCTCTCAGTTTCAGTTCCTGGGCTGTGAAATGGGGCTATTGGTAACTGCTCCTGTCGCTGAATCAAAAGAGTTAGTTTTATGTGAAAGAGGTTTGAAAAGTCTCCAACACCATGCAAATGTGGGGTGATGGTATGAAACAACTCTGCAAAGCTACGTGGAACTTTATGCAAATTGTGAACAGTGTGGAGTGAACAGGCAAGAAGGCAATGGACATTGAATCGTCTACTAATCTCTTGAAAAATATAGAAGCCACTGTAGGAAACGAACAAACCAGCAACATTTTTCAAACAATGTCAGGGAGTTCACAGGCCTCTTGGTGGCCCATTTATGGAATGCTGGAGAACTCTTAAGCCCTCATTGAGAGCTGTTGATCTAAGGCAGCATCTTTGGAACTCAGCAGGGATGATCAACTCAAAGAAGAAAAACCCTGACAAGCCTAGAAATCAGCGAGCACAGGGAAATGCGCCTCTTCTCCATCCTGCCCTGCTGAATATGGCCCTGCATATTTACATCTTATCGTTTCTTCTAGTGAAACAAAAGAACACCATCTGCACAACCACATTCCGCTTCCAGGAAACTGAAATGAGAACGGATGTTGTCTTTCACTGCATGTTTTCATTTCGTCTTCTTCCTTTTATGCGTGACTCTATTTTTGTTATCACACTCTTAAAAGAAAATATATACTTGGAGCATTTTTTTTTTTTTTTTCCATACATGACTCCTTACATTTTCCAAAGCCTGGGTCTTCTTAGGTGCAAGACACCTGTCACCCAGAAGTGGAGAGTATTCCTGCAGCTATTTACCAAAATAGGTTTCAAGCTGCCCCGTAGACACTCCCTCACATCCATCCATGGCAGAGATTGTGCCTTATTCTACTCCAACCCCCAAACTGTCAGCCCTCAGCAAATATGGATTGAGATTGTAAGACCAGAAGCAGGTCAG
Source organism: Eubalaena glacialis (assembly GCF_028564815.1). Taxonomy (NCBI): domain Eukaryota; kingdom Metazoa; phylum Chordata; class Mammalia; order Artiodactyla; family Balaenidae; genus Eubalaena; species Eubalaena glacialis. Next base: position 188,879,897 of record NC_083717.1, on the reverse strand, counting down.
GAAGTACTGTGAGTGAGGGGGTCCCAGGAAATAGTTCAACAGACCAAGGTGCCAAGTCTTAATCACACTGATCCTTATAACCCAGCCTCCAAGACTGAGGATCCCTAACAAGACAAATAATTCCCCCAAGGCCAGAAGGGCTCTGGTGTTTTGTCCAGTTTGAAAACTCGGTCCTGCCTGAAAGAACAAGAGATTAATTAGTGACCTATGGGTTCAGGAATCAAATATGCGAGATTGCTAAAGTGCATCTGAGAATCTCCTAAGAAAGACAGACGCCATGGATAGAACTTGGTCTCTGTCCTCTGTTTATTTGCCTACACAATGCCTTGATCAAGGCAGTCCTGTTAGCAACCACTTAACTGAGAATGTACTGACTTGTCTTCAAAGGTCAATAAGCCATAAGGAGCTGGACAGACTGTGCTTATGGGGAGAAAAATCACATGCAGGTTGTTGGTGATGGTAGCAGTATTGAGTCTGCAGGGTGCATGTCAAGGAGGAACGACCCTATGGCTTAATGAGAGAAGGGTCCTGAGAGTTTAGCTGGGAACTCACTACAGCTCCACTGAGCCTCCAGACAAGGAAGCTAAGCTCAGACTCCGGAGTGTGGCCAGGACAAAGTTGGATGTCCAAGTCAGGGGCCAGGAGGGTGGATGAAGAATCAGAGAATGCACGTCCCACCCTGGCAGTGGCAGGAGGTAGCAAAACTTCACCCCCAGCATGGAAGGAGTATGTGGCTGGCTAGACCAGCTGCAGAAAGATATTTTTCCAATGAAAAGTGAAGATGCAGAACATCTAGGTACCATTTACTAGCACTGTAGCCTGGGGACACTCCTGAATTCCCCCTGAGACTCATTTCCGTCTTTTATAAAAATAAGACGAAGATAATAACAGTGCCCACTCTCTACTGCCAGCCCCCAGCCCCAGGCAGCTATAAGGCTGCCGCGTGATAATGTAATTTGTATGAAACTTCTTTGTAAACTGTGAAGTGCTGTTCCAACTACAGAGCCTGTCATCTTATATGGTGAGGAGTGGTCCTACATTTGCTGTGTATGCTGCAAAACCCCCAGACTAAGGATACTACAGTCTAATTGGGAAAGGAAGAAGAGTGAGCTAACACTCTTACATAGGGAAGATTCTTAAATGCCAGCTTCATCGGTGGCATTTTCTCATACTTCACTTTATTTAATTGTTGCAGTTTTAATGATCTTCCAAGGAGGTCACTACTCTCCTTTTGGCTGTGAAGTTACACTGACCAGGAGCACAGGTGCTAATTGGTAGAAGCAGGATGTGACCAAAGAATTTCTCGACTCTCCCTACCTTCATAGGCTGGGCAGCTCTTCCTTGGACTACAAATCATAAGTGGGCATCAGTTTCAAGTTATATCCGGGCTCCCGGCCATATGTGTAATCTACAGTACCCATGAAATCAATGTCAGAAATGGTGTCTTTTTGCCACTTCCCATCACCAGAGCCCCCTAAACATGCTAACCTTCAGGTTGCTAAGGCCCATCTCCCCAGTCAAGATCAATGGGACAGGTGACTTGTAACCAGTCCACCAGGGAGAACATGCAAAGATTTCCTCCTGTCAAAGACGCAAAGATCTGTAATGTGTGGCTCCTGTAGTCACAGAGAACAGGAGGAGAATGAGAAGGAGGTCATTACAAACTCAGTCAAAGAAAGGACTTCTCTCTAGGGCCATCCATTGCTCAGAAAGGCTGCCCCAGAAGGTAGCAAGCTGTCTGGAGACATTCAAACAAGGCTAGGGAATCTTTTCTGTTGCATTTCAAGAGAGAGTCTCTGGACCAGGTGAAAATGTAGATGTAAGAACTTATAATACATAATGTTAATAAATGCAATCATAACATATGCTACATAATAATTTCTTCTTAATTACAAAGACTTAGCCCTTCAGCCAGTGTTTTCACACAGTCATACATGGCCTTAGAGTTTGAGTCTTGCTCAAGGCCAGTCAGCTGGCATCTCTCCCTCCTGTATATACATATCAGTGTTTTCTCACGCAGGCAGCTCCTTGATGTATGCGAGAGGAAGCTGCATCCTGAACTCCTGGGTCCTCAGTGTCAAGAGTAGTAACTGATGCTGTTTCTCTAGCACTTGGCACAGGGGTTAAGCTTGCAGCCCCCTAAATAAAGTTTGTTGAGAATGTTCAGATTGTAGACTCAAACCCATGTCTTCAAACCCTCTAACCAGTGCCCTTTGTTCTATTCTCACATGGCAAAGTTATCTAAAGCATCATTAGAGAAATTGCTGGGAAATTCTCTCCTGACACAAATTAAAGATCTTTCTTTCTTTCCTTCTTTCCTCCCTTCCTTCCCTCCATCCCTTCCTTCCTTCTTTTTCTCTACCAGTCAATAACTATTAAGCCCTTGGCTAAGCACCAGAATTACAATATGAACAAGAAGGAAAATGTTCTTTGCCATTATGATTCAAGGTTAAGAATTAACATAAGTGGACAACAAAATAAGGGCAGCTCAGGTCTAGGATAGTGAAAAATCAAGGCTACAGGAACCCATCAATGTTAACTCCAAAGGAGATAATATCAGAAAGAAGGCCAATCCTTGTAGTGAGCAAATTTAGACTTCTGAAAGAATCTACGACAGTGTACCTCCAAGTTCAGTAAGAATTTCCAAGAAGGTCCAACAGGGGACAGACCCTTGGAAACACTGGTAAAGATGAAAACTAAGCTGGAACCTGGGTCTTGCTCTTTAAATCATTTTACCCTTTAAACAACCACTTACGCCTCCCAGCTTAGGATGCTATTTTTATCAACAGTTGAAACTTCCCACTGTGCTGGGACGCATTGATTAAGAAGATAAATTCCCTGCTCTCACGATGCTTGGAGACCGTTACAAAGAATGTCTAGTGTGTTGGACTTCCCATCACAGTGGATAAAGGCAGACTTTTTGCTGGGGTGACACCGTTTTCATCTTAAGAAGAGTTTTTCACATATGCAATAAGGTCTTTTTTTATTGATTGGGAAGCCAGAGCAACAGGCTGATAACCCAAGAATAGACGTGTTTGGTTTTGGTAGATTCCTTGATTTTCCCTGTTGTTCACTGAAAATGTCCAGGTGGACAAATCACAGGGTCTGGATTTCAGTAGCCAGTTCCCTTCTGAAAGAAAAGTGAAGGAGTTGATCTGTGATCTGGTGTTTATGTAGCTGTTCATAGCAACTGCTTTGGTTTTCTATGATTCAACTTCAAGGCGTGTGAAAAAAAAAAAAAGGTATTTTTGAAAAAAGAGAACGCTTTTTATGGTAAAGGAAATGATAAAAGAAGAGTGAATTCTAAGGCAGAGTGACAAAGAATATCTCTTCGCATCCTTTCAAATAATAATAATAATAGTGACGCTTACTATATGTTTCCGCTGTGCTCTGAACTCTTCCCAAAGCACTTAGACACAGTAACTCACTCAGTCCTCACCACATGCCGAGCACTTTGGTCCCATCTTGGTGGCCTCGCGGGCAGGTGTGTCCACCAAGAATTCTGGGGTCCTCAGCTGTACGGGTAATTTTGGACTTTGTAAAGAGGATCTTCCCAGCTTTTGCTCTTCTTGATATTGTCATCAAAGTTGTGTGAAAATCCATCCAAGGTGGCAGAGGAGAAGAGCAGGTGGCAGGAAATACGTCTGGTTTTGTGACCACACATGGCTTTAACCTTTGTTCACCTTCCTATGAGATGGGTGGGGAAAGTCACAGACCCACAGAGCGTATTCAATATGCTTGGGGTTTGTAGGAAACGATTCCAGAAGAAATCTCCCAGGAGCCAGGCAGCAGCCTTTCCTGGGAGCAGGTGGGAGCCCTGGACTTTGCCATAGAGGGCAGTATTTTACAGCAAGGACAGACCTTGGGACAGTCTTTTGAATGAATATTTTCTGCGTAGCCATGCTTCCCAGGCCAAGTGGAGAGGGCAAAAGGAGATGTCATGAGGGTTCATTAAATATCAGCAAACAGCTCTGGTTGTTCATTCTGTTTTAAAGGAGAGGTTGTTAGAAATTATTTCATAGTCTCCACTGCACCCTTTTACATTCGTGTCTGACAAACAGAGCTCCTTTGCAAAGAGCTCATATCTAGAGCCATCAGTCACTCCTATCTTTAAACACCATGATATACAAGGAAGCCAACATTGTTTGAATAATTAACACCTAGTGTAAGAAATGAACTCTTTCTTTAATTTAATTTTTATTTTATATTGGAATATAGTTGATTTACAATGTTGTGTTAGGTTCAGGTGTACAGCAAAGTGATTCAATTGTATATATACGTATATCCATTCTTTTCCAGATTCTTTTCCCATATAGGTTATTACAGAATATTGAGTAGAGTTCCCTGTGCTATACAGTAGGTTCCTGTTGATTATCTATTTTATATATGTGTATATATATATATATATAGTAGTGTGTGGATGTTAATCCCCAACTCCTAATTTATCTCCCACACTCACATTTACCCCGCAAGTAAGTCAGACAAAGACAAATATGTGATACCACTTTTATGTGGAATCTTAACGAAATGATACAAATGAATTGATTTGCGAAACAGAAACAGGCTCAAGGAAATGAACTCTTGATAACCAAGCTCTCAGGTACCAGACTATCATCAATGAAGCCCCCATCCTGTCCTATAGGGTTGTCTTGTCATTCATGATAAAGCTCCACTAAGTGGAGGCACACAGTTTCTTTGGCACACCAAGACAGGATTTCACAAATCGGAAGCTGGTTCTTCATTTCATGACTGGCTTTTTCTGTGGCATGGTATGTACCCTCTCATGGGGTCTAAATGTTGTTCTTCCCTGAAATAACAAAGTACGTTGAAATATCAATATAAGAGAACAAGATTCTAAACAGGACTTCTGATGAATAGTTCAAGATTTATACGTGAAATGGTGCCAACTCCAAGCCATCCTTTTTATTCCGAGGAACTGTGTCTGCCGAGGCTCCCAGCCTTTCTGGACCCAGAAGGAGGAAAGACATGCTTCAGAACACTCCAGAACTGTCTTTTCTCTCCCTTCTAGAGAGCTTCAGTACGTAGTTTTTATTCAATTTTTTTTTTTTTTAGTCTGTCCATTTGAACACAAAGCACCCTATGCAACCACATTGGCTAAAAACTCAGAAATGCCCACGAGGAGATTTCCAAGCATGTGACAATACGGCAAATGCCAGGGACAAGTCAGAACAAATTTCAGAACAAGCTCAACCCTCTGAAGTTGATCTGACATCACAGTTTGGTTCTCTCTCTCCTGTATATGTGTATGATGTGTATATATATAAAGATAACATATATCATCTTTAATTCTTAGAGTTCACAGAAACATACCACTGGAAGAGTGAGCTCACGCTTGTGCGCACACACGCACGCACACCGGTCCAGACACACAGGGTTCCGGGAACTCTAAGAATTAAAGATGAGGTGACATTTCACTCATTAGAGCGGAAGTCCCCTAGTTCATGCAATAAAGGGGAAACATGCCCTTAAGTTGCATTAAGATTTCTTTTTTTTCAGCAACCTGGTTTGAGTTTAAGCACCTAACCAAAGTTGTGCTCGGCTCTTGGACTGCATGGAAGTAAACCAAAGTTGACTGCAAACTGCTGTGAAGGAGGCATTTCAGTCCCGGCGGAGGATGTCCTGTGATGCAATCGCTCCTTGAATGAAGCTTTGAAGTGCATTTCTCTCTCTACTCCCTGTCAGGGTGTCAGGGTCTGCGGTGGTGACTACACCCTCCAACCCAGTTATCTGGTAGAGCGGGGCCTCCATGGCAAAACTGTCAGGGTTCAAATCCTGACCTTGCCCCCCTCTCCCTGAGAATCCTTGGGTATGTTTCAACCCTTTCTGTGCCTCAGCGTCCTCGTTTAGAAATCAACCACTCCAAGGTCATGGGGATGAAGCAAGGTGATGTATAGGAAATGCAATCATTGGGAAAGCACCTGGTGTATAGTTGACCTTCCCTGTATGTGAGCTATTACCATCCTCCAGGTTTCATTTGCCTGGGAGAGTCATAGCAAAAGATAAGTGACCTGATCCAACTAAAATGTAAGTTACCTGCTTTTGAGCAGTTCAAGTGGCACCTCCTCCAGGCAGGCACCCCAGACTCTCTCAGAGAGAAGGAATCTGCTCTGCCCTCCTTTGCCCACAGCATATTGTGTCGCCGGTCCCTCTATTATAGCTCTTATCCCACCTGCCTCATCCCTAGGAGTGCAGACTCCGCCCACTCCCCTGTGGCCCCTCTGCACACTGCCAGCCACACAGAAGCACCATTCTTGTGTGTCAAGCCGAGCAGGTAAATAAGGTAAAGCCCGCTTGGTCATGATGCTCCATTGACTAAGTCCCAGAGATGCAGGTGAACCGGCGTGATTCCTTAGCCTGTCCGCTTGTCTGTTTGTTCTCAGAACTGATTTCTTGCTAGGGGTAAAGTTCACACAGGAAAAATCCATGACTGGAGCTGGACAGAACATTTGTCTTTTGGACCTGGGATCTTCTGAGGCTCTTTCTAATAGATGGTCACTTATCTGCCATTGGCATCAAACATTACGAATAAGCAACCCAGGCCTGGTGTTCTTTCAGTTAGAGTTAAGAAAGAAAAAAGGAAAAAGAAAAAGAAAATAAATTGTCACCTGCCATGAATATCATAAAAAGAAATACTGGTAGGGGCAGGGGTGGGAATCCTCAAACAACAACCCCCCAAAGAAATTCCAGTTTCTAGTATGGACATGATTTAAATTTTCATGAACAAATCAGCTGGCTCACACAAAGGCGGCAGCGATGAAAAAAAGTAATAAATCATGGTGGGGGGAGCGTGACCCATCAGAGTCCCCCAGAGGACCCCTCTGACCAGGCTTCAGTGCGTGCTTCTTGTCGTGGAGAGCACTTCCTGCACTGGGCTAATTATCTTTTAAAATTCATATCTGGAGCCACGGGCTGCCTCGTGGGATTAAGCACAGTACATTTTGCAAATTGAAAATCAGATAGCTGTTAGGAATATATACTTGCTTCTATGATTACTGCAGCAAACAAAGGCAAAACATTAATTTACATCTATTATAATAGAGAAACAAAGCCGGAGATATTCCTTGCATCCCAGGCAAGAGATGAGTTTGCAAAGGTGATGCTCCCAGAAGATGAGACGGGGGATGGGCTGCAGAGGTGAGGGCTGGAGGACTGGTGTTGAGTCCACCTGCTTCTCTCTAAGGTATCACATACACCACCACCCACCACTCACCTTACAGACAAGGAGATGACGACAGGTTCAGAAAGGGGAGAGACGGGGCCCTTTCTAGCCAGCAGGTTAGGAATAGTAAGAACAGGGTCTCTTTTAAATCCCCTCTTGCATTTCTAATAAGACCATGGCCACTGGGTTTTGTTTTTTAATTAAAAGCTTGTTAGGTGTACATCAAAACTCCCCAAATAATACATTTTGTTGCAAAGTAGAGACTTGTTCCTAAACCCCATTGGACAGAGGAGAAAACAGAGGGTCAGAGAAGCTAATAAATATTTAGCCATTTTTGGGTGCTTACCATGTGTGAGGCACTGTACCCGCTATGGTGGGTCCTATTATTATGTTTCCCTTTTCATGAATGAAGAAATTGACATGCATGAGGTTAAGGCACTAGCCCGAAATCACACAGCACCGGGCCTGTACTTGGGCCACTTTAGCCTGGATGCAGGATGTTTGGAGCTCCCGTGACTTGCTCATACCCTTCTCCTGGGAAGGTCTTTCCATACTCTCAGCCTGGATGCTACTTGTCAAGTTCAAGTCACCTCATCTCAGAGGCTTTCCAACCAACAGGGAGAATCTACCTTCCCCTCACCTGGGTCTGCCGTTTCGCTCCTCACCAAACCCCCTTGTGGTGTGGGGCATCAGCTGAGCTGGGAGCCCTGGGAGCGCAAAGACCACCTCTTTCTATCAGAGGATCCACGCCCGCCCCAGGTTGAGACTGAAGCAAGAGTGCAGCTCTCCCTCTACCTTCTCCACGGAGGCTTTTTTCTGTTTTATCAGCATGTTGTTCCTTTAGCTCATCATCCAGAACTTTCATCTCACCTGTGTGCACTTACCATCCTGTGTCCTATCAGCTCCAGCTGCTGGCTTCCCAAACACAACCTGTTGATCTGAGGATGCTGAGTTTATTCTTACTGAGAGCATGCCCTGGGATGGGGTGGAGGAAGCGGGGTCAACGTCAAGATATTTACAAGGGTTTTGGACTCTGACTTAAGGCAGGTCTTGAAATATGGTGCCTTGATTAGGACTGGAGATGGAAAGGGTCCAGATATAATAGGATGGGTGGAAACAGCAAGGTGAGGAATTTGAAGAGTCTTGGGAGTGAACCATTGTTTGATGCTCTCTATTAAAAAGTAGAATCATTTGATGTTCCTGGAGTTCATGATGGAGATGCTTACAACTTTTTTCTTCCTGGGCAAGAATCCCCTGGAAGAGTCAAGTCATGTCAGTGTGGTCAGCAGGCTGTGTAGGGTAGATGGTTTCAGTTGTCACACTGTAATCTCATGTCACCACCTCATATTGGATCCCATAAGGTGGATACCTCTCCGGTGACCTCCAAGCTACCCAAAGGACACTGGCTTAGAAGGGGCAAAGCCTGGATTCCGGTCTTGACAATGTTGCTCGATCATTGTAAGAGGACTTGATGGGCCTCTCTGACCCTCTGTTTTCTCTTCTGTCCAATGGGACATGGAGGCCAGTTTCCTCTTCATCCCACAGTTCTATGACTAAGTCTATTTGCTTAAGGTTGTGGCTTTGGGTAGCAAAATGACTTCCTAGCAGAGACAGGAAAGAGGAGGAGGGGAGGGCACTAGAGAGAGCAGGAGGAGGTGGAGAGGCAGAAGGGGCAGGTTTGGAAGGCTCTAGAACAACAAAGCCCCTTTCCTCAGGTCTGGAATTTTTAAGGGTTTTATCTGGTAGAAATGTATACAGCATTTACAAATTGGAAATAACTCTGTAAACTCAGATAAGATTGTCCCAGTAATACTGTCGCCAGAAGCAGCTCACCATGGCTCCCTTTCAATTAACCATTTAAATCAGCCCATACAAACCCCAGCCCCTCCTGCCTCATAATAAAAAAGCAAGTTAAATCAGAGCTGGGGAGTTTTGATTCATGCTGCTGGGTATGGAAAATCCACAATCTTTCTCTTGGAGGCTATAGTCTAATGTAGTTCTTTGAAAGAACATTCCTTCAGCTGCTGGCAGAGATATTTCCCTCCCTCCTTCCTTCTGAGATGAATGGTGATTCATTATAGATAACCCCTCCTGATTAATTTTGTTTTGACTTTAACTTTGACATTAAAAAAAAAACTGTAATCGGTAAAATTCACCCCTCTAACATTCACTGCTCAGCTATTTTTAGCTGGCTTTGGTGTTTGATGCAGAAGAGGGGAAAAAAATCTAAATTTAGAAAGAAATTAAATTGTTGATTGTCATCAAAAGTCCTGGCTGTCAGATTAGAAAGTCATCACGTTAGACCCTTTGTGATGAATAATAAATCAGCGATTTCCTTGAAATTCTTATTTGAGTTCTTTCCCTTCTGTCAGTCGGAAGCATCAGAAGATGTGTTGGTGAGTGCAAGCCGGTTCATCGACACAAAGCCTTTTCAGACGTGCAGCTACTGCTCTGCAGGGAGGTCTGTACAGCCTGGCCCCCGGGAAGGGACTGGTCAGTTATCCGTGTACATGGACCGACAGGGCGGCACCGTGCAGTTACACAGTGAGGGGCAAACAAAGGCTGGTTTGAATCCTGATTTCAACCGGTGCTGGGATCCAACTAAGTTCCTTTGTTTCTATGAGCCTCAGTTTTCACATCTATAAAATGGTTAGGATACTACACGTTATATACAGAGAGGACAAAAGATTAGGAATGATGTATGGAAATTGTGAGCACAGCATGCTACCTATGTAGGCGTCCAGGACATGGAAGCAGTGATGAGAATTATAATAATTATTGGGAGTGCTGTAGACAGCTTCAGTAACTCTGTGGGGAAGCCATAGGGAAATCTGAAAGTGACTTTCAAGTGCGTTCTGTTCAGTTTGAATAAAAGGTAATGAATAACTGGCCTTTTCTGCCATATGCCAGGGTGTATCCATGCAGTCTGAGGTCAAGCTTTCCCTCCCTTTCATGACACAAGGCACGGCTGTGTTCTAAATAACTCTAAAAAGTCCTAGCCACAGCTAAAACTTGCAATGAAACACTAAAATCGAACCCTTTGAGAAACAACTCAGTGACTGAGCTCAGACTAAGTGTGACCCTTGGTCACTTAAAATTAGGCAGAGATTTTTTTCCCCGAGTGTCTTCAGTCCCTTTCTTGTCTCTGTGCTCTGACCCTCATGGTGATTTCTCTCTTCCCTAAAAGCCTGTGGAGAATATGGTGCCTGGACGAAACTTTTAGGGGGACCATTTATGGTCCTGTATTGGTGGAGGAAGTGAAGAATGGGAGGGAAAAGGAAGGAAGGAGGGAGGGAGAGAGAAGAGAGGGAGAGAAGGGAGGAGATGGAACAAATCTTTATAGTGGGACGCATTTTACAAATGTAGAACGTTATTTTGCAGTTTCTAAATCATAGAGAGCAGGGCTTTTACTACTCTGTACACAGTAGTACTGTGTACATAGAAGGTACCTAATAAATATTAGTGATTCATTCAAAGGGAATTTTCAATTTAAGTTTGGATAACCATAGTAATTTTTATCATTACCAGCAGCCTTTATTCTGCATAACGCATGGGCAATGTTATCTTTTTTCTCAGGCATATTCCAAAGGTTGCTTAATTCAAGTTTAATAAAGAACAGGGAGGGCTAAGAGCTGCCAGACTCAGCCTGACTTCTGCTCTACCCTCAAGACTGTGCCCCCTCCTCCATCTTTGGTTCTGAGAATCACAAGAGTTCATTAACATTCAGACAAGGACCTCTGCTTCCACAGGACCCTTCAAATGAACCCACCCAAGAGCCCTGGCGTGGGACAGAGTTTGGCCGTTTCAGTCCACTTTAGCTCCAGAGGGTCTCTGAGGTTCATCTTCTCAAGGCAAGGGTCCTGCAGAACTAGCTTGGAAGCCCTTCATCATGTCCAGCCATTTTCCAAAGCTGGTGATGCTGGTCTGAGAAGACGTGTCCAGTCTAGTGTGACTCATCCAGTTAGGGGTAAGACTCAGGTTAGAAAATGCATTTTTCAGAATCTCTGTGTAGGACTCTTTTATCAGGTTGCTTCCTCTTGGTTACAAAAGGAGTTTGAAGTAGATCTCTCTAGAATGTGATCCCTCTCGCAATGTCTAGACCTGGACATTTCTTTCTTTCTAAGGGACCTCATAATATACAAAGATAAGCCAACTGGAATTGGGGTAAACAGAAGACTGGATTTAATGAAAAGCTTATAATAACCTCCGGACTCCTTTCCTTTTCCCAAGAGGAGGAGGTCGTGCAGAGCAGGGTCTTCAGAGCATTGTGCTTCCAAAGATGGGGGGCTGCCAGCAGATAGCCCCGTGTCCCCACTTGCCTGGGCTGGGTCTGAAGTGTTGGAACATTGGGATATAAGAGGTGTTCACTCAATGTCTGAAGAATTGAGAAATGCACCTTGACGTGAGTGAGATTGTACATTGTCCATAATTTACTTCTTAGCACTGTGGCCCACTGTGAGTTTCACTTGTTTGGAATGAAAACTTTCTCTGCTTTTAATTTTACAATGAGTTGTTTCACTCTAGATATGGGTGAGCCCAGAATATGCATATTTATCCTCAGCTCAGTAAAGTCCCTTTCATTAACCACCCTCTCTTCACCTGACTTATGTCCAAAACCATGGTCCCCTATATATATTTAGAGGATTTGTATCAACATTGTATTGTTACACTTGACTTCCCCCTTTTTCTTAATTATGTAAAAAAAAAATCACATTAAGCCAAATCTAATTACTGCAATGTATATTAGAAGCAGGGCACCATCAAATTTTTATTTAAATTAATCAGGTTTTGATTTAAGATATTAAATTCAAATTAATCATGTAAAAATGGAAATGATCCTTGACGTGCTTCCAGCTGTGACTTCAGTCTGTTTTCTCATGAGTCAGTTTCGGGATGTCTTGGGGGGAACATTACAAAAATTCACGCCGGTGCTATTTCAATTAGAGTTATTTAGCAGGACAGATGTAAAGAATATGGTATAATTAAGAAGGAGCTGGTGGCATGGCTACAGATTTTCAGGATTAAATGGGGGGAAAAAACTACATGAACTAAAGTGAAAATTTGACTACTGGCCACGATGCCCCAATTCAAGTGCAGAGAGGTGACGCATTCATTAGAGACAGAAAGAAGATTTGCAGAAACGCAGGACTTTTTCTCTGGAGCCATCTACAGACTCCTACTTTGGTTTCAACTTTGAAGTTTCACTAACAAGCTGGTACTAACTGGTACTGCAATTCTTATCATTCCTGAAATGATCTTTCCCCATGGCGATCATAGCCGTCGACTAATTTGATTCTAGGGCCATCAGAAAGCTATGAGAGTTAAAACAATACTTCAAGACCCATTTTTAAATCAAACTGCATATATTGGCATATATGATTTTGCATATATAGATGCATTTATTATTTATACTCACACACACACACATTGGGTGCAATTATATCAATAAATTCTTTAAAGAATTCTAATTTTCTCCTATTTACGATAAATATGACAGATTACAGAGTGTATGTAATACACTGACTCATTTTTCCATAGAACTTGGATGGAGTGGGTGATAGTCCTTTATTCGCGGGTGATGAGATGGGCTTATAAAGGTTATGCAATTTGCCCAAAGCCTCATATCTAATTAGATACTCCTGGCCTGCCCACAGCCATATCTTGTTCTCCACAACCTCGGAAGCGGACTCACCTCTGAATGAATTTAGTTTCTGAGGCCTCAGAAAACCCCAAGAGTCAGAATATGATTTTAAGGGCCCATTTAGGGCACAACTGGTCAGAGCAGAAATCCTGGCATTGTGATCACTATGCTGGGGCCCCTTGTTTGTTTCCAGAGATTTGGCCGAACCCCAGAGAGGGACAGGGGTGGGGGGTTTCCTACCAGAGGATGTGACTCAGTCTGGGTTTCAGAGCCTCGAATGATCAATGTTTCCATGTTAAGAGCACCATGTGTATCCTTTCTTGCATCCACTCCAACAAACACTTCTGCTCCCACGGGTGTCATGCGGCCCCTGTGTCCTGCTCTGACGCGCCAGGGCCCCCAGACTAAGTCTGTGCCCCTCTCCCCAGAGCAGAGCCTCTTCTCCACCTGAGTCCTCAGGGTCTCAAGCACCTCAGCTCCCTCTCCCCTGATCACAGGCTGGATTCTGGTGTCATGAGTTGCAGGTGCATCCCTGGAATATGAGGGTCTCAAGGGAAGGAACCCAGGCTGGCTTCTCATAAATAAACTTGAGTCAGGAAGAATCAAGGTCTGCGTCTTGTTGGTCTTTGGATGCCCATACAAGCATGGGGCTTGAAACCCAGTAGGTACCAGGTAAATGTTTGCTCAAGGAGAGAGGGAAGGAGAGAGAGAAAGAAGAAAAGAAAACATTAGTGAATGAACGTTTCCACCTCTGAGTTAATAGTGACTTCTCCTGTGAAGGAGGATGAGGAGGCAGGTAGAGACTCTTCCCTCTTCCCATCCCAACCCCCCCCCCCTTAAATGACTATCCAATCAGGGCGATGGTCCCACCCCACTGGCATCAACCTTAGGTTTATCTCACGCGTGTGTCTGGACCGATTGCAGAGTTGTAGAAAGCAGGTGATTCATTGACGGGTCCTGCTTCCCACTCATAGGATATAAATATATGTAATTACGCTTTCAAAATCACGTTTCACTCCTTAAAAAGGAATCAGGTAGGAGGTTAAAATAATACCTTTTTTTTCTCGGTGGAAAATGGTCTTTGTCAGTTAAATGCGGTTGCTGATTTCTCAGAAATCCAAGCAATCCAATAAAAGGAATATTTCAAATACCAGGATAACAATAACATATTTTTTTTCTGGTCTCCTTTGTTTTTACTTTTCCATCTCATTTTACGTTTGTGTCCGGCACCGTCTAATGTGGCGAATGGGAAGGCTTTGGATTCAGACCTCGCTGCTAACAAGCCCTGGACGAGATGCTCAGCCTCTCTGAGCCTCGATTTCTCTAGTTGTAAGCGCTCACTTGTTTGGGGTGCAACTTTCAACCTATGCTTATGCTGCTCCTCCTAGAAGATGGGGTCTGGATTTCCATGGTTGTCACTTGCCGTGGAGGTTGGGTTAGCTGCTGAGTCCCCACAGCTCTTAATAGATAAGGCATTACTAACTGGCTGGGGCATACAAATTCCTTCTAACTTCTCCGGCTCTAGAAAAGCATTGTGGAAAGTGGTTTGAGGTTTGTGGGCTTGAGTTAGGATCCTGCTTCGTAACTTAAAGTTTGGGTGATATTGGCAAACACTACATTTTCTGATTCAGTTTCCTCATTTGTGAAATGGAGCAAATGGCCTCTGTGTAGAAGAAAGATTGCAGTGATTAGCTGAGAAAACATTTGGCTTCTCTGACTCTATATTCTAGCATCACCTCTCCTGCATCCTCCTTGATGGTCCTTAAATATGCCAAGCAGGCTTCTGCCCCAGGGCCTTTGCACTCTCTGTTCCCCTTGCCTGGGCTGCTCTTCCCCAGTTAGCAACACTTTTTTTTGTCACTTCACTCAGATGACCTCAGTGTCCCTTTGTCAGAGACACCTTTTCTGATCATCCTCTCATGCCTCCAGCATTTTCTATCTTATTATCCACCTTTATTTTTCTTCATAGCACTTATCACCCTCTGAAATACTTGGTTTTACTCCTATATTTCTCTCCTGCCTTCCCCCTACCCCCACCCACCATTAGAGCAAGGACTTTCTCTCCTGTTCACTATTGTATCCTCAGGATGTAAAAAGTACCTGGCAAGCAGTTGGCACTCAATACATATCTGTTGACTGAATACCTTGGTCTTAAGTAAAGCGGAAAATTCACCCAGGAAAGGCAAACTATCCTGCATTCTATGAATTATCTTCTTTTTGGAGGGAACCCTGGGTTCAGTAGAAGAGAATGGGACCCTTGGCTGTCATGTCCATGGAGCTTTGAGCTCAGAGGGCAGCTAAGTGGCATGAGTGTGCTCGTGCAAAGATACAGTACATGGAGAGTCAGGAGAAATGCCTAGAGAGATGGAGAGGAGCCAAATCATAATCTAACCGTCAGAGCAGAAGTGTGGGTGCTAAGCAAGGGAGGACTCCCCCCTCCCACCATCCTTCCTCTCATCATCCCCCATCTGTCTGTCCATAGAGCCTGCCTTGCACCTGAGCGCAGGGAGAGACTTGCATCATTACCCTTGGCACTTGGGAAGCCAAACTCCGTCCTATTTACTGAGCTCTCGTGGTCAGGGCTACACTCCTCTGTGAGCATGACATCCCTGAGTGCCCCTGAGAGGCTGGGAGTCCTGGCAGCACCAGGTCGGGGACAGCAAATTAATACTGAAGAGGTCTTGGTGGCTCCTGCTAATTGCGTGGCCTCTGCGGGTCTCGGTGTGTTGTTACCTCCCCTGCCTAGCTCCCTGGGGCCACATCTAACTTCAGGCTGAGGGCAGTGAACTCCAAAGAGGTGAAAGTTTCACTACGTCTTTGCATCAGGTCTGGAAATCACTTACTAAGAGCAGATGAAAATGTGGACCAGTTTAGAATGCCCCCAAAGGCCATGTATGTGTGGTCCTTTCACACGTAAGCCCACATCAACCTCCCAGCAGTCCCGCAAGGGAGATGCTTTTGCTATTTCTTTCACTCCTGAAGCTGGGGAAACTGAGGCTCTCATGATTTCCACGTTCTGAGGATGCCACAGACCTCAGCTGCATAAACCAGAATGGAGGTCAAGGTTGATCTGATCTCAAATGCCCACAACTGTTACTATCCAACACTGTGTGCAGGGCCCAGCTCCGAAGTGGGACACCAGATCTGATTTACAGGCCCACCATCCCTGTTCTGAAAACTGTGTGGCCAGATGTATTTCAGAAATCAGAATTTGACATGTTTTAGAACATTATTATGTCTCATAATTGTATACTATATAACACCCCCCAGAGGAGTCTGGGGCAGATTCTCAGGATAGAATGCATTCATATTTCTGAAGCAAAATGTATGAATATTCATAATCTGGAGGGAAAAAAAGGACTATAAATAGCCTTATAGCCATCCTATCAGTTCAGGTCAGGTTTTGCCACCAGATAAATGATGACTTCTGGTTTACAAAGCTTTTTGGAAACTGTGACTATAAGATTTTGGGCTGGTACAAGCTAAGGAGCGAGAGACAGTCTTTCTTTTCTCCATGTGAGAGAGGGCTCGTACGGCAGCCCAAGGATCGTGCACGTTTTCAGTTTATAAATTCCATGTCATTTGCAAGCCGAACACAGGTGCAAAGCAGAGAAGGTTCTTTAGCAGAGAGTGGAGGGCAGAGTGTCACCAGCCTGGCTGGGTTCTGGTCCGGGCGATGCTCCCATGGACCTGTCACCCAACATCAATGTGCATGGGAGTTACCCTGACCTCCTAGGGAAGCAGCTTAGACCAAAAAATTGCCCAGCCCAGGATCTAATGCTCAGTAAACAATCAGCAGACAGTGCCTGTGATTGTCATAACCTAGAAGAGCCTAATGACAGTCAGATCAAACGTCTATGAAATGAGTAGACACGTGTACCAGGGCATTCAGAACACAGTCACTCATTCCTCCAAGCTTTTCTCCATCAGTGTCTTGGTGACATTGTACATTTAATTTGGAGCAGTTTTCAGATGTCCCCCGGCCACTGTGTGGCTGTCCGTCATCAAAGCTCAGGCATCACCCTTGTGACAAATACGAAGGGTGGCGTGAGGCAGCGATCATAAGGAGATGGCGCTTTTTCTAAGACTTAATTCAGAGCATCTTCTGTAAAATCCGGAAGAATCTTTCACCCCACTCCAGGCAGCTTACAAGAAAGAAACAGGCCTGTCTACATTTAGACCAGTGATCTTACCGCAGGCCTGCGCTCATGTGGGAGATGGCTATTTTGTCAAGACCCTGAGAAAACTTTTCCTTCCTCCCATCTGATAGGGTTGCTACTTCCTTTACAGTGTGAAGAGCTGAGGTGCGGCTCCCATCCCCCCACCACGGCTCTCGGTGGTGAAAGCCGAGAGCAAAAAAATAGGCCAGGTTTTCACAGAGGCAGACCAGAGGCTGCAATTACGTAACCAGGCATGGTGCCTGCGAGTTCATGTTCATGGGTGGGTAGGAAGGGAGGCAATCCCAGGGCTTCCTGCAGAGAAGCCCTCTCTGAGATGGGGTGAGTGGGGAGGCTCCCTATGGAACCCCAGCTCAGAAAGGATTTGCTGCCTCGGTTTTCTCATCTGTGAAGTGGGCAGCTCGTGACCGGTTCACAGGGCCTGGAGGTTAGAAGGATCTTAAGCCTGCAGCAACGCACCTAGTGAACTAACACTTCCTGATTGTTCAGGATTTTGCAAACATCATCTCATTCAATCCTTCCCACCTATGGTGTTGATTGTTTTTATCTCCATTTACCAATAGGAAGACTAGAATGATATCCTCAAATGATTTGCCCAAGGTCATAGAGACAGTGGTGGAACTGAGACCAAGTCTAAGGGCTGTCTGGCTCTACACTTGTATTAATTCCACTCACCAGGTCAGTTTTAAAACTAAAGTAACAACTAAGAAGCAAATAACCAATAAACTGCAATAACAGCATGAAAATCATTATTTTTCTGATCAAAGCATCCAGATTTGCAAAGACTAGGATAAGTAAATATTCGATGTTCCTATTTTTTAAAGCATGCACAGTTCCCAGCCTGGGACAGAGGGTCAAGAATAGCTTAGTTTGCATCCAGATAGCAACTTTTCTTGTAGGCACTGGAGGCCAGAAGTGCAAAGATGGACACGCCCTTCACCAAGACAGGCAGCACGGTCCCAGAGCATCACAGGTTCTCTACGTGGGGGAGTCTCTGAGGTCTTGGAGGGGAGAAGATTAGCCTTTGAGACCATGCAGAATGGGGACCTGTGTCTTTAACAGATCCGCCCGCTCCTGCCTTTCCAGAGCAGAGCCCAGCAGTTGGGCTACCCCCAGGCCCAGGCTGCCTGCTTTGCACAGCCTCTGAAGCCAGCCTGGCCGCTGCCCTGGGAGTCTCCCGGCCACAGGTGAGGTTCTGTGGCCCCAGCAATGCCCAGGGGGCCAATCAGGCCAAGCTTGCATGAGGTAAGATGGAGAGTCGCCCCGTGTGCTCTGAGCTCGCTCAGAAATCTCAGCAGATCAATGTCACCATGACTTTTAATTACCCCTCCTAGGCCTCATCATTATTTCATAGCCTCTAATACGCCCAGCAGGCAGCCCTGGGC
Organism: Eubalaena glacialis; assembly: GCF_028564815.1. Taxonomy (NCBI): domain Eukaryota; kingdom Metazoa; phylum Chordata; class Mammalia; order Artiodactyla; family Balaenidae; genus Eubalaena; species Eubalaena glacialis. The sequence continues at coordinate 188,861,513 of NC_083717.1, read as the reverse complement.
ACACAGATAAACAGCCACTAAGCGTGACCTGGCATCCCAGGAGGTGCCCATCTTGGCCTCCCAGCCCAGGGGAGGAGGGTGGCCTGACAAGGGCCAGGCTCTGCTGAGTGCTAACCCTGTGGACACCTAGAGCCTTCGAGTAACTTCAGTAGCCCTCCTTTCTTAGGGTGGAGACTTAGCACCATTCATTGAGGACCTACTGCACGCCAGGCGGTGGAGCCAGGCTGGACGTACTGCAGTGGACACCCCTGGCTTCTCCAGGGTCACTGCCTGCTCAGGTCCCTCTAGTCATCACCAACTGCCCCTCCATGCTTGCAGCCTCTCACCTAGAGCCGTATTCTCAACACAGGGTGATTTGGCCCCTGGGGGGATGTGTGACAATGCCTGGAGACATTTTCCATTGTCACTCGGAGAGAGATGCTACTGGCATCTAGTGGGTAGAGGCCAGGGATGCCGCTAACATCCTACTTTAGGGCACAGAACAAACCCACAACAAAGGATGGATCCAGTCCCAAATGTCAACAGGGCCGAGGTCAGGAACCCTGGCCTGGAGGTCACCAATAAACCCCTTCACGTGGTCCATGTAACACTTTTTGTGTTGCTGGTGACTTCCCAGGCCACGCCTGCCTTCATATCTATTCTTCAGCAACAGAAACACTCACGGTCTTTCTCCCACCCCTGCTGCCTGCCCTACGGGAACGTGCCCCCTACTTGTCCATTCCCCTCCCCTTGGACGCCCTCCCCAGTTTTCTTCACCCACCAACTGACATCATGCAGCAAAGTCCTGCCTCTCCTCGGAAGACCCACCCGTGAAGCACTCCTAAGCTCAGAGATCAGCCCTTTTGCTCTGGGGACCCTGCAGGTTCATATTTTTCCCTCCACCTCTGTGCCAGCAAACCAACAGATCATGGCTTACTCCCCTGCATGGTTAATAATCACAGTTGATGATCTGGGACTTGGGGATGGTTTGCATTTTTAAATAAACCAGAAAGATCCAGTGCCATCGCCCTAAGAGGGTCTCCCTGGCTCATGGAGCTGCTGTTGTGTCTCTCTGCATAAATGAGGGCCCATGGCCTTGGGGGAGGACCTGCACCTGGCAGCCCACCCTCTCCATCCCCCAGGCACACAGGGCCATGTGTCCACATTGGTGTGTGGGACAAGTAGTTGTTCAAGAAACGCCTGTCACGTGGACGTGTGGACAAATCCATCGTGTGGTCTGTGATGAAAGGAGAGCTCGAAGCAGCCGGCCAGGCTGGGACCTCCTGGAGGTCCTCATTTCTCCAGCCCCTGCTGCTGCCATGAGCAGGCTTCGTGAACATTCGCTAAGGTCCATGAACACATTCTGCTGGCTCCTGCCCTCAAAGACCTTGACTTGTAAACGCCTGACCTCTAAAACTGTCCAAAGTCTCACTGAAAGATTTCAATGACCTCAGAAACCTTCCCCAAGGAAAACATCATTCTTATTCTTCTCTAGCAGACAAGGAAAGAGGCCAAGCAACTGTCCGAGGTTACCAGCTAAGGAGTGATGGAACCCAGAGTGCCTCTGATAAGGCCAGAAGCTCATCCAAATCGGCCCGGTGGTCAGTCCTTCTGTTTGCATATAAGTCCTTTCAGTACAGTTTAATTATACACAACTCCACTCCGGGCCAGGCCAGGCCAGGCCCAGGATGGAAATGGACCAGACTTGGCCCCTGCCTGACCCACAGTCATAGTAGCTCACATCAGGGGACAGCAGCTCTCCAGCCCTCAGAGAGGCAGGCCTGAGGTCCACATAGGCCACGGCCTAGGACGGCCTTGGATACCCCAGTATATCCACTTCCCATTGGCCTGGGACCCACGGATGAGAAGACAGTAGTCCTGTCAGAGCAGACAGCGTTGGTCAGCCTTCCACTACTTCTTTCTAAATTTTACTACCATGTGAGCTCATAGGTGAATGTTTTTCATCTTACTTTAGTTCCCAAACCACAAGCACAGGCACCTCAGAGGGGTTCCCACTCATTCTCTGCATTGTGTCCTCCACACAAAGTCCAGAATTTTCCATGGGGGGTTTATCATCCGACCCATCCCTGGAGGCCCCTCTGCAGAGCCCTGCACCCTGTGGGGGTGGGCCCATAGAACGCTATTGGGGCGAATCCCTTACTCCCTCTGAGCCCCAGGTTCTTAAATCAGTGAAATGGGGAAAGTAAAGGACCTGCCTCAGGCCACTGGTGTGAGGGGTCCCAGCTTAAAGCACGTGAGGCCTGGAACAGATTCAGCAAAGCTCGGAATCTCCAGGACACAGCAGCTGTCCACGCTTTTGCACACTCATTCCTTCATGGTGGCTACGATTTGTCAAGTACAGAGGCAGAGGTTGCCAGGAAGAACTTTCTAGGTCTCCTTCTTAGTCCCAATCTAGTGAGACCCTATGATTCCAGCAGGATCTCTGAGTGAAGCAGGAGGAGTCTGAGCCAGATTCTGGGCAGTGGTTCCTCCTGGGGGTCTTTTCCTCAGGTTCAACTGCACGGCCCCCAACCATGTAACAGGACCTGGTGACCTTGGCAGACAGTTCCCAAAACTTTGTGTACGACTTTTCCAAGTGTCCTACTTACCAGCTGGTCTTGCCCCTTAGCCCTCACATCTGACGGGGAATCACTCCTGTTTGAACCTCTCTGCTTCGAATTTTGAGACTGGGGTTGACTCCGAACTTGACCATCACAGGGTTATTATTCAGTCTGGTTTTGTAATGGAAAATGAATTTATGATGTTATCAAATAAGTAGTTACTGATAACCAATCAGTAGTAGCTGATCATTGATGAGTTAGACTTATAGAAATAAGGAAAAATAATATGTATTTGTTTAGGAGAGATTTTGTACATGAAGAACTTGTCACAAATTCAACTTGAAAATATCTGAATTTACCTAAGGCTAATATTCTCTTGAAAGGAAATTCTGGAAAATTTGAACAAAAGTGTAAAGATTTAGATGCTAAATACAGATCTATTTATAAAGCTTTTCTCCCTCCCTCCCTCCCTTCCTCCTTCCTTCCTTCTTTTGCTTGCCCTCCTGCACGCATGTCAAAACTCTGCCTGTATGATATTTAGGGAAGAGGGATTCCTATTTGTTGAGGATCTAATTTACACCAGGGTCTCTGCGAGAAACTTTATTATCAAATGCCACCGTCATAATAGCCTCTTGAGAGAAGTATTCCATTCCCCACTTTTGTAGAGATTTTCTGCTTTACGCAGGTTCATAGGACTTGCAAGTTACAGAGCCCAGACGGTCTGCCCTCAAAACCAATGTGCTTTCCTCCAAAGATACACTCGTGAGAATCCAAAGTAAATGAGGGGCCCTAAGGTGATCGGTTCCCTCACCGATCAACTGCAGCAATGGGGCATTTAACTAACGTCGAGTTGAAGGTTAGATTATGGAGGGGACATCTGGAAGTTTTCCCAGAATGGGAGTAGTGGACAGTTGTGTACTTTGAAGCTGGATAGCCAAACCCTTCAATATTTCTTGTAGTTCCTCAAAAAAAGATTCTTCCTTACGCTACAGAAGGCAGAGACTAAACTCTGACTGAACTTGGGCACCTCTGACTGAATTCTGGGTGTCTCTGAACTGAACTTGGACATCTTTGACTAAACTCTGAGCATCTGATTGAACTCTGGGTCTCTGATGAATTCTGGTGTCTCTGACTGAACTTGGGCATCTCTGATTGAACTCTGGGCATCTTTAGAGTCCCTTCCCCTGCCTGGTGCTGAGCACAGCGTGTGGCCGGTGACAGCTGTGGGAGACCCATGTGGAACCTCCCCCCTCCCCTCCCCTCCCCTCCCCTCCCCTTCCCTCCCCTCCCCTCCCCTCCCCTTCCCTCCCCTCCCCTTCCCTCCCCTCCCCTCCCCTCCCTTCCCTCCCCTCCCCTCCCCTCCCTTCCTCTTCACTCTCAGGGTCTCCCCTTCACATCCTGTGAGTTTTGATAACACCTTAATACGAACCCCTCACACCTTCCCACCGCCCTGCCGTTTAGAAACGCTCACACCTGTCCCACCTCTGAGCTTCCCCTCGAGACACAACACAGCAGCTCTTTCCCCAGCTGACAAGCCAGCAGACAGTCTTTGAGACCCTGGTCATCACTTTTTCTCTCTAACCTTCTGCTTTTCCAACAACTTCCCCTCTTCCACTCACTCACATGCGTGTCTTTACCTTTGTCTGAATTTGATGTTTTTTAATGTGGTAGTTGGGCTAGGAGCTAACAGACGCCCCTCATGTACAAATTCTAAGAAAATATGTCTCCCTCCCCGACCCTGGAGACTCCCACTGTCTCAGGTCCCTAAAGACACACTGTGGGTTAGTCACATCCTTTGCTGGTAGAACTCTGCCTTGGTCCTGGCCAGGTTTGCAGGTTGCCCTGGAAGGCCCCTTTCAGGGGGGCAGCTCCGGCAGAGCAAACCGCAAGCCACAGTGTCAACTGGCTAAACACCCACCCTAGTGCCTGGAGAGGCGTCTCAGGGGTGGCCCCTCACGTCTGCTCACGGCTGAGGCCAGGAGGTCAGCGAAGCTGAGCGCATGTGAGCTTGGAGACCGCAGGCGTCTGGGAACAGAAGAAAGACGGAGACCTGCGCCAGCTGCCAGGCCCACTGTGGGGCTGAGGTTTCTCCCGTGTAGAGGACTCCCCATGGCTGAACGGGGCCAGAGGGACAAAGGGAGCACTGCCACCGAGCCACTCGGCTGACTTGCATCTTTAAACCTAAATCACTCTGAAAGTAGCTCTTCCAGAGAGGCCTGGATGCAGAAGCACGTATTTTGGAATAATGGGTTTATCAAGGCACTTTATCAAGGAAACCACTACAGGTCATCCCCAGGGAGAAGCCAGGTGGGCTGCACGGTGACCTTGACCCGCGTTTGCCAGGAGCACCAGCTGTCTGGTCCTAGGTCTCTGGGTGTTCACGGCCAATCTGAGGACGAAAGGGAAGAGGCAGGTGCGAGCACCCATGATGGTGTCTGAGGCAGAGCAGGTGCTTGGCAAGGGAGACAGAAGAAAGCAGGAAAACGCCATCCACCAAGGCTGTTTTTGCAAGGATGTGGCAGGAGCCACGGCCAGAAAGTGCTCCTTCTCTAGTGGAATTTTCTAGAAAATTTTATCTCCAGTTTAGATGTAAAACATCAGGGCTCACACCCATCTTCCTCCACAGGCTTGCTGAGTGGTGACCAGAGGGTGACCATAGGGGTTTGGTTTATAAATGCCGAGCTCCCCACTCACCCCCACCCCTGCACCCTGACACTCCTTGCTCTCCGTTGATTGAAGACAATGCTCTGTCTTCTCTCTTGGGCCGGAAAGCAGCCCTGAGACTCGCCAGGTGTGTTCGTCGATGATTGTTGTGGAAAATCAAGGGGGGGAGCAGCTTGCTTTTCTGCAGAAGGAAGCCAAAGACCCGTTTGGAAACCCTATCCTTTGGAAGCATCATTGGTGGGGACTTTCTAGGAGGAAGAGATGGAGAGAGCTGGTCATCCCTGGGGTGGGAGTTCGGAGGCAGGCCCTCCGCGTCTGCCCTGGGAGCTCCCAGGGCCCAGATGGAGGACGCTGCCCTTCGTGACCCTTCCGCCAGTGTATGTCCACAGTGCCCCATCCAACAGGTCCCCACTCATTCAAAAGAATTAGGCTGACGTCTGGGGATGATTTATAACCACCGTTTATTTGATGCAACCATAAAACTCCAGAGTTTGGCAGGATGACGAAAGCTGCTGAGACCGAAATGTGAACGTGGTATGGTTAAGTTAAAGAAAATGCATCTATAAATCACATGACGCATCCTGATGCGGATTTCAGATTAATGTTCTCAAGTTGACAGCATTTTGGACTCCAAAACTAGTTTTATGGAGTGGTCACAAGGACAAAATTCGCACAAACAAAACAATTTTTAAAAAATTAGGGAAGGAGCAGGAAGAAAGGGAGACTTAATAGAGAGTCTTTGTCTCTGTGCATGTGAATTCCACATAGAGGATGAAACCTAAAGGGGGACGTTTTTGCAAGATGGATTATTAGGCCAGGAGCAATGCTGGGGGATTTTAAGGAGCATCTCATTTCATCCTCACAATAGCACAGCGGGTTAAGTTTCTCATTACAGATGAGACAACCGAAGCACAGGGAAGTGACGCAGTCACCCTAGGTGGCTTGGCTTTCCACTGGTGGAGATGAGACTCCAGCCCAGGCAGGCTGACCCCGCGCCCCCCCCCCATGCCCACCTCACTGTCCAGGAGGAGCAAGGAGATGTAATGGAAGGCGTCTCGTCCTTAGCACCCGAGAGAGCCACGTCCCAACATCTCCATTGTCTCCCAGGGGGGTTCAGCGTCTGCATCTTCAGGATGGGGATGGCAAAAAACTCACTCCTTAGAGTTATCATTGGGATAACATTTGATTTTATCTGATAAAAAAATGTCAATCTACCCCAGCGCTTACTGCCTAATAGGTTCTCTAGGTTTGCCAGCTTCCCGTTTTTCCTTTTCTTCCTCGTCCAGAAAGTGAACCTGATTTGTGTTGTCTCTCAGCAAGCTGGTTGTCCTTTTATGGATGGGGATGGGCTCCCAGGGCTGTCGAGAAATGGCCCCATACACGGGGTAATTGTTCCTTGGTTAGTGCCCAGCTGGGTATGAGTGATGTTTGGACTTTTACATCATGGCTGACCAGGACAGGACTGATAACCTCTGTCTGAAAGGTCATTCAGGGGTCAGCCAAAGTCAATCACAATGGTCCTGCCAACTGGCCCATCTATCTGATCAGAAATCATACTGAGTGGGGCAGCAAAAAGGGACTGGCATGGGGGCTAGGGACATTTGCTCAGTGCCTGAATTGCCAGGAAGACAAGACAATAGTCATGTGTCCCTTAGTGCAGGGCTCGTTCAGCCCGAGAGGGTGAGCTCTGAATTGGGTTTCCAGCCCACATGAACCAAGCTGGGCTCCCAACTTATCACATGGTTTGTCCACGGATTGTCACATCCACTCGGCCAATGCCATTGGCTCTGCATATTATTAGTCCCTTAGGATGGTCCCCTAAGATTTAGTAGAGCACTCCAAATAAAATGGACTCATAATTTATTGCAATTAATACATGGCATTGCAAAAACCTCAAACAATATAAAATGGGTGTACAAGGAAAATTCTCTTTTGCAGTAGGAGTGACCACTGTTAATTGTATTTATCCTTTCAGAAATAGACTAAGACATTATCAAGAATGTGTGTTTGTCCCTTTGTGTGATACACTGTCCTGCCTAGTTTGTTAACTGTCTTGTATTGGTATATTTAGAACAATCTCTTTTTTCATGACTGCATAGTTCTCTTTTGAGTGACTGGATTGTAGTATAGTTTGTAACTCCTGTTTAGCTGAATATTCAGGTTATGGAATAATTTCCCCACTATAACTGATGCTTCAATAAACATACTTTTAGATATTTTGCATGTAGGTGTGAAAATATCTGAAGACTAAAGCTCTGCACACTTTTAATTTTGATCATATATTGCTGAATTACCCTTCAGAAAGGTTGGGTGAACTTAAGCTCTCACGTAGCAGGATCTATTCCCCATCCCTTTGCCAACACTTTCTAAACTTCATGACATTCTCTTTTCTGATAGGCGGATTGATCTCCTTGCTATTCTAATTTGAGTTGTACTAACTGTTGGTGAGAATTAGAATCTTATGTCCATAAGAAATGTATATTTCTCTTTATGTCAGTTGCCTGTCCATCTGCTTTGCACATTGCCAATATCCTCTCCTGTTTTGTGGTTGTTGGTACAGAAATCTTAAAATTTTGCCTTTTCAAATTTATTAAACATGTTCTTTGTAGATTCCCCATTTTATGTCTCACTTAGAAATAAGACCTTCCCCATGACATGATTATAAGAAAACATGCTTCCTCATCCTTTCTCCTTTGCTTTTCTTTTCCTTCTATTTTTTATACATTTTACATAATTGTGTGTGTGTGTGTGTGTGTGTGTTTTAACTAGCAGTGTCCCTCTCCCCCCACGAAAAATTTGCAGTGCCCAGGTCCAGCTGGGCTAAAAGAAACTAAGAAAGGCTCTTGCCTCATCCCTTCCTTATGGCTCAGAGGGAAGCAGTATCCCTCCTAACTGGTCACAAAAGGAACAGCAGTGAGAAATTCTCTGGAAAGTGTGGGTTCTGCGCAGATTCAGGGCCATTCCGTTCAGCCTCCCCGCTAGCACCCTGTCATCCCACCACCGATACCCAGAGCTTCTTGTGGGGCGTGTGTTGTTTTTTGGTTGGGTACCAAGAACATCTTTTAATTTTATTATTCCAAATTTAGTTGAACAATTACTCTAGCCAAGCCCTAAACAGATCAGCCATCTTCAAGTCCTAGGAATAGCCGGAGATAGAGTTTTGACAAAAATAACATGTGGGTGGGATATGGTCTAGTGGGCTCTCGGATGAGCCAGGAGCAGCCTGGGGTGACTCAGGTGACCGTGGACATCAGAGAGAAGTGGACCCTTGAAATGGAGAAAGAGAGAGCCTGAAGACGCAACACTAGGACTCGTCATTCGAACACTGAGCAAGCCGCAAGGCCGTTCCAGGAAAACCAAGCCCGGCCTTCAAGGCAGGTCTTCAGTAGCAAAGCAGAATTTCTCTCTCTGAGGACACCTGTGCGCCAGGATCTGAGCTTGGGTCTGGGGGATTCAGAGGAGGCTCCATGGGCCCTGATGTGAGCTCGCAGAGGACACAGGGCTACTGGGGTGTGGGGTTCAAGGGGTCACTCTTAAAAACCATGGAAAGCAGCACCAGCTTCCAGATTTACCGCTTACCAACCCCAGGTTCCAGGCAATCCCCAGATTCTTGAGCCTGGCTCCACCCTCACCCTAAACCCACCTCCAGGCCCTCTTCTGCACGGCTAACCCCGTATGTCCTGCAGAGAACAAAAGGTCTTTTTATGATCATGAGAAGGCAGTTGTGGAGGCAAATAGCAGGTCTTCCCACCATTTTGGATATAAAAGCAGAACGGAGTTGTTGCAGGATTCCAGAGGGCTCAGTGCGTGCAGACAATGCTCGGGGACTGACTGATGCTCCTGTTCATTACTGGGGGTGCTGGCATGCGAACAAATGGCGTATAATAAAACCCAGGGAGTGCCATCCATCACCGAGAGGTGAAGAAAGGGCTGCCGGGGGTCTTTTGGGGGTCTATAATGCTTCTTGAGGGATAAATGCATAGAGGGGAAAATGTTTTGAAGGATGAATATTAGTTTTCTTTAAAAAAAAAAAAAGAGAGGGAGAGAGAGAGAGAATTCCATGTAGATAAGTCATCATAGGCAGAGAGGTAAGTTTGTACGAAGAATAAAGAGTGAGTGTGTGTGTGTGTGTGTGTGTGTGTGCAGGGCATGTTGCCGTGGAGGTGGGGGGCAGGGAATCAGAGGAAACCACAGCCCACGGCACCAATCCTGCGCTCTGCAAAGCCATGAGCCACTGCAACTTCGGGTGAGACTGTGACAATTTAGAGGGACAGAGGGCACCAAGACAACACAGTGTTCCCAGGCACTACTGCTCCTTCCCAAGCCCCTGCTGTGCCAGAAAGTTGTTCCAAAACCACACTACTCCCCCTCCCTTCCTGTGTCCCCTGCCCTCTGCAGAATGGACCAGCCTGCTGGGCTCAAACCCCAGACTGGCCGCTCGAGCTGTCTAACCTTCAGCAAGGTATACAGCCCAGTTCCTGCCCCAGTTTGCTTGTCTACAAAATGAAAATATGAATAGTTCACTGCAATGGGTTGCTGGAAACTTTAAATGGACTAATCCACGTACAGAGTAGAATGCAAAGGGAGAACTTGAAAAAAAAAATGCTAGACTTGCGATACTCCTAGTCAGTATTGCAAAATCTTGTACACACAAGGCACCAGGCTGGAGAATGTGCCCTTGGCCTGGAGAAGCTCATGGACCTGTGGGCAGATCAGACCTGGAGCAGACAGTTATCACAGAAGTGCCCTACAGAGCAGGTTGTGAGGAGGTGGCGGGAGGGATCAAGGGACCCTCTCCAAGGAACGTGATTTGATTTGATGTGACCCTTCTCCAGGCATGAGGGAGGGGATCCTGTGGCCAGGTCCTTTCTGGATCCTTCCATTCTCTTCCATGAGGCAAGGAAGGCTATGCATTCACAACCAGCAACTCCCCTAATCCACATGCTGTGCTGGCCTCAACTGGCATTTGAATAATGCAGCTTTGGCGGGAGGTGGGGTGGGCAGTAGGCACTTCCTGCCTCACTGTGCCCCCTGCATGCCGGTGCTGCTGCATAATGATCTGGGTTGGCTCGAAAGAAGGAAACTTGGTTCAAAATGTATGCGTTCATTTTTATGTTCTACTGAGAAAATTTATTCAGTGTGATGCTCGGTAGTGAGTGCCGTAAAACACCTTAATCCCTGGTTGAAGAAAGGTAATACCTTGACAGATGTGTGCCTCCTACTTTCCTCCCGGCCATGTTTCAACAACAAACCTTTATTTCTGCTTCTCGGCTGTAGCAGGGAAGAGAAAAAAATGAGGAGAGCAATAAAGCAGTCAGAAATCTCAGGAGCCAGGCGGCGATGCAATCGTAATGACAGATTTTTAATGTGGCGGTAGAGATTGACAGAGAAATGTCTTCGGAGCAAACGCTTGCCAGATGGAATGCAAACGGTTTATTGGAGTAGAGAGGTGCAGCTGAACCACGGAGAGAGCGGGTGGAAGGTGGTCTTTCTGGATGCTGCGAGTAAACCCACCAGAGAGGGGGACGAACGGGGTGGGGAGGGAGAGAAAAGACAAAAAAAATCAATTAATTAATTGAGAACAGGAGAGAAAAGCATCGAGGTAGAACCCAGATATGCCTTGCAGAAAAGGGATCAGCAAGTCCTCAAACCCCAACTTGCAAACCGAGTGTAAAGTCCCCAAAACCTGAGACTGGAGAGAGGACCACATTTGGAAGTAGGAAGATCTGGATTCAAGGGTATGCCTGGTTCAATTGATAAAGTTCTATTGAATCTTTAAGCTCAAGTTTTTCTGTAACTTTGAGTCCTTCGGATGGTACAGATGCTTTTTGTTCTACAATTGTTTTCAGCATCTAATGGGTGCAAGGCACTGCAGACAGAAAGGGAAGGTCAGCTCTGTCCTGAAGATGTTTCACGAGATGCACACGCACAGCATTTATTATATTTGATTTCCGTGAAAAGCAATATAATATACTATTAAAATTATGTATGAGTATATAAATATATACGTTTATCTATATATCCACACTGTTCATCCATTCATCCATCCATCTATCCATCTATCCATCCACCCATCCATCCATCCATCCCTCCCTTTTTCCTTCCCTTTAAAATCAGTTTCCTGTATAAAACTCATAATCTGTTGGAAGTGCATAAAAATGGTGGTATCCTCCCAATTCAAAAGTCAATAAAAGCATACGATACCACCTAAAATAAGAAGAGTAGGGAAAACATTTTATTCAATTCTGCAAAATAATCAAATATTAATAAAACGTTTGAATCCAGAAAGATAGTATTACATGTAAGGGCCACATTTTTAAAGTATGAATAGCTGCAATATAAAAGAATGACTAAAGCAACAAGAGTAAAATGAATATTTAAGGCATCCTTAGGACCATGACAAAGATGCCAGTGATTGTGAGGTACCCTGATATTCTGACTCAAGTTCCAACATTTCCATGAACCAGCTTTGACCTTGAGCAAATCAATTCCCTTTTCTGGCCTCAGTTTCCCAAGCTTGTGAAATCAGGGGGCGTATTGAATGAATATACCACAATTTGCCCATGACATGATTCTCTACATCCTTTTATTGCTAACATTTTTAGGATGCTAAGTGCAGATTTCTGCCAGTGGATGTTCTCAAGGCTAAAAGTAACTTTAAAACAACAAAGCAACAGAATGACATGCGTAAGTGGAATGTGCTTTTACAGTATATAATACAATAAAATACTTGTCTTAAATAATCCACGACAGATGAATTCATCTTCTCTTTAGAAAACTCCAATCAAACATAAGATGTCCCTTTTCAGCACCAGAAGCTACAACCTTCCTTATCCTCGGAAACAAACAAATGAAACTTCATGTTCCCAGGGATGGCAAGTCAAGTTGAAACCTGTTGTCACAGCCCTGCGGAAAATGTAGATCTGTAAGATTTCATGCCAAACGTTGGGTGCCTGACATCTTGCAATGGGGAGGGAAAGGGGGGGGGGTAAGAAAAATAGTGGCTAAATAGAAGAACAGAATGGAAGAAAATAAAATCATACTCCTAAGCCATTCAGAAAGCATTCTTCTCTGACACGTTCATGATACTTATCTCAGCCAGGAAGAAAGTTCATGATGAGAAGGACCATGAGCCCCTTGGGGGTAGAAGGTGTTTTGTGTCAGGACTGGCTTGGTGCAAAGGGGCATTTTTAATCACTTTGCATATGACTATTTCCTAGCTCCATAGAGTGACGGGGGCTTTACCGTCTGAGAAAAAAAGAAATAACCAAAGCAATGTGCGATGGAAAGTTGTATTTGCACCATGTGCATCTGGCGTGTTTTCTATTCCCGTTTCATTCTGCCCGGTCTTATGGTCTCAGAGGAAATAGCCCGAAGCCTTCTGATCTGTTCAGCCCAGTGTTTCTACTTTTGTCTTAAAACAAATGGCCAAATAATCAAACGATTTGTTTTTTCGTAGACTACTGTTCTTTGGAGGTTTCATATTGTCCTGTTCGAATTTACTTCTTAAAAAATTAAAATCCTGCTTGTCATGAGAATCTGGCTGAGTAAGGACATTTGGGTCCAAAAACTAAACAAGGTAATGGTTTGGTTTAGTTTAGTTAAAAAGGTTTAGAAGACAGAAAAAAAGAAAAACAGCTGGATGTTTAGAATATATACAGTTGGCTTCTTTGGGTTCATTAAGAAGAAAAAAAAGGCATTATAATAACTTCTTGATTTGGTTTTTGCACTACCTCTCCAAATTCCTGACAAGATTTTTTAATTTAAAAAAATTTATTTAATTAAAAAAATTAATTAAATTAAAAAAATTTATTTAATTTACCTGTTGTAAAAAGTCTTTTCCCATTCTTTTCTGCAAGAAAGAACAATGGACTATGTGTCAGGTGGCTTGCTCTGGCTTGGCTCCATTCCTGAGATGTGACTGCAGGTAAACCAGTCAGGTTATCAGACCCTCAACATACTCAACTAGAAAATGGGTACAAGAATGACACAGTACAATCCTCAGGAGAATCCCAGGGTCTGTAAACCATAAAGTTTATATACACATATGAAACCTACAGTTATAACCTAATAATTATCCTAAATAATTATACTGTTATCATTGATGATGATGATGATGATGATGATGACATTTTCTAACTCGATGCTTTCTGGGTAACTCAAGGTTCATTTACAAATTTCTAGAACTACGTCTGATCAATATAGGCTTGAACGATTTTGGTTTAGAAGCAAAATACCTTAATCATATATAGAGTTTCTATTTTCTGCATGTTCTCATTTTCTCTTTGTCTCTCTGCAGGACCTAGAGCTACGTCTATTCCAAGGGGGTTTAGCAATAGTTTATTTAACTTTGTTCTGCTTTTGTTTAAAGGAAGAAAGTATCATGGAATGACTAATAATAAGGGGGTATTTTTACTCCTCTTGCTTCCATCATTTTGAAATATTGAGTAGAACTAGACTGAGGATTAAACTAGGATAGTGCAGAGGAAGACAGTTAATGTAGTAGGTTAAAAACATTAAGAAGTGAAGTCAGTTTGAGTTGAATGAGGCTCAGGTCCTGCTTGACTCCTCCTAATTTGGGGGGACTTCAATTTTCTCCACTGTGGCTCAAGACAATTTTCAAGGTCCTTTCCTCCTGTCAAAGCCTAGGATTGAACTCTTCCATATTGTGAAAAACAAAATTTGGAAAATGACCCAGGACTCATTTTATTTTATTGATCTTAGTTATTAAGAAATCAAATCAAATCAAATCTGATCAAATCAAATCTTGAGACTGCTGAAATGTGTAAATCAACTGATTTTTTAAATGGAATCCATAGCTAAGCTTAGACCAGCCATCTGTGTCAGTAGTATTTGCTTTATTTGTTTTCTTGTATTTTAAAGTAGCAAATATAGAAAAATTAGAAAATAAAAAATATGGAGATGTTACTGCCTAGAAATTGGTGTACAATCCTTCTAATATTTTAGAAATGTATATGTATGAATATTTTTACTTATTTACACAAATGGCTTCATACTGTGTGCACTGTCATATAACCATTTTCACGTTTTTGAACATGTTTTTTTCCGACATCATTAAATACACTTCTACAACATCGTATTTAGTTATATATTTCCTATATTCCCATATAGAATGCAAACTCTGTGGGCACGGGATTTGTTGCCTTATAAACAGCTGTATCTCTCAGATTTAAAACAGTGTTTGGAACACAGGAGGCAGACCCCAAATAAATATTTTCGGCAAATAAATCCACTG